>NC_054373.1:70546832-71261832 GCF_017654675.1 Xenopus laevis | reverse complement strand
AATAGGTCGGGAATCTCCACAAGCTTAATTGGGGTGATTTTAATTTCAGACTGGCTAGGACTGGGGCATGGTCGGAAACATCAATGTTTCCTATTTTGACCTTGGTCAGTGTCGGCAGTATGGTCTGTGAGATAGAGATGTAGTCCAGCCTCAAATGTGTTTTGTGTACTCCTGAGTAAAATATATAATCTTTAGTGATGGGATATATGTGTCAGTACGTGTCATGTAGTTGTAAAGTTTCATATAATGTACATAGAGGTCTTGCTCTGTTCCGTGAATGGATGGTGGATTTACCTGACTTGTCCATGAAGTCGTCCCAGACCCCATTTGCGCCTCCTCCCGAAATAAGATTCGTTGCCCGCCCAAGAGTTCACCTTCTGTAAAACAGTCATAAAAAATATTTATTTTCATCATTTGGTGCATAAATATTTACTATTGTGTAGATGGTACCATATAGATCAAGATCTATTATCATAAAGCGCTCATTTGTATCTTTATGTGTGCGTAGAATGGAGCATTGAAGGTCTTTACTAATTAGTATTGCAACTCCTCTTGTTTTTGTCTTATAGGATGCATCTATTACTATTTGTAACCATTTATTTTTTAGTGTCTGTTTGTCTTTCCGGCGCCAATGGGTTGCTTGTAAAATAATTAGTTGGGCCTTTTCTAATACCTTTCTCCTTTTTATTGGAGAGTTCATGCCTCCTATATTCCACGAAAGTATCTGGAATTAATCCGTGGGTTTAACAGTTAAACTATCAGTTTTTCCTATATTTGCCATCTGTGTAGTTTAACCCACTCCTTTTTTTTGTAATTAATACCAAGTGTTTGAATTTTTAAACGGGTTGGTTTGTCCCAGCGAGCAGACCAATTGCCCTGATATTGATCTCTACGGCTTCTTTGAGGAGTTAACATGGTTTTTGTATATCTCATTTGTGTCATTTGAGCGGATAAAAACAATTGAAGTAAAAACACGCAATCTAACATATTAACATATGGTATTTGAGGTAGAACAAAGAAAGCTGAAAGGGTAAAGAAAGAGAAAAAAGAAAAATAATTAGAAGCTGGAGAATAGTTCTCTGTTGCCCTGTGTAGTAGTTCTCTGCTAAGCGTCTTATTAGTAGTGGGAGAACAAGGGTCGGAGAAGAGGTATATTTTTGCAAGGCTTTCCAAGTTTCAGATTATTATCTTGATAAGGGTTAGTGTTTGTCCATATTGATCATTCTAAATGTAGTCCAAGTTATTGAAGGTATTTAAATTTTGGTCTTTGATTTTCCCTTCATAATATTCCTTTGCTTGTGTTGGGGTTTTAAAGAATAAAGTCTTCGCATTGTCCTTGTCCACAATCTTTAATTTTGCTGGGAATAACAGGGAAAACGGTATCCCGAGTTGAAGAGGGTGGAGCAGATCAGTGAAAATTCTTTTCTTTTTACAGTAACAGAGGCCGAAAAGTCTAGGAAGATCAAGATGCAGTGTTTGTCATTGTAGATTTATCATTTTTCTATATGCTGCCAGTTTGAATATCACTTGTCTTGGTCTATTGGAGTCTGTGGTTGGTGGAGGTCAGATTCTGTGGAATATTTCAATGAAGATGTTTGATTGTGCTTCTTCCATTTTTAGTTAGATTGGCAGTTCGTTATTAAGAAACTGTTCCAGGTCCGTTCCTTTAACCGATTCTGGAATGCCTACTATTCAGAGATTGTTTTGCCTACTCCTGTTCTCCAAATCATCCACTTTCTCAGCTGGTATGCAGTTTTTATTCTACACTGAACAGTTCCTTTAAGTTTTAATCCAGCATCTGCAAATCACTGTAATACTGCTCTTACCCTTTCAGCTACTGATTTCATAGAGTCTGCTCCAATGAGGACACATCAAAATATGGCACCACCCCTGGCAGGCTGGAAAGGAGGTCATCCATCAATTTCTGGAACACACATGGTGCAATGCAAACTCAAAATTGCAACCGTGTAGCTTTAAATGCTCCTTTGTGTGTGATAATTGTTGATGCATCAGCAGCTGCATCATCCACTGGCAACTGCTGGTATGCTTGAGCTAAATCAAGTTTGGCAAATAACCTTAAGCCAAGGTGCTGAGAGTCTGATTGACAGCAGGAATTTCATATGGATGTTCCTGTAATGCCTTGTTGATTGCACATATCCTCATTTCTCCATTTGGGTTCAGTACAGGCATTATTGGGGTGGCCCAAGTTGGTTGGGTTACTGGAATTAATGATCCTTGCAAACTGAGCATGCTCAAGCCCTAGCCCTGGAGGTTTAAAATGAAAACAGGAAGTCTGATACAGAAGCCCATGTTTACACAATAGAAGGAAAGAAATGCTGTGTTTCTTTTGACAGACGACATTACTTTGAGGGTTTATTGGTGTATTTATATAGACCTTTCTGATAAAGATTACTTAATTTTAGCCTTTCCTTCTCCTTTAATTTTACTGGATCTGATACCTGTGCTGATGCAGGTTGTAGTTTAACATAAGGCATTTTATACACTTTATACAGCTCTGCTGCAATAACTGAACTGGAAGAGGCCTGCATCTCATAGTAACATAGTACCATAGCATCATAGTAAGTAAGGCTGAAAAAAGACACATGTCCATCGAGTTAAACCTTTTTTTTCTTTTTATTAACTACCTATCTGCCAGTTTATCCAGAGAAAGGCAAAAAACCCATCTGAAGCCTCTCCAATTTACCTCAGAGGGGGAAAAATTCCTTCCTGACTCCAAAATGGAGACAATCCAAAATCAGACAAGTCCCTGGATCAACTTGGACTATGAGCTATTTCCCATAACCCTGTATTCCCTTACTTGCTAAAAAGCCATCCAACCCCTTCTTAAAGCTATCTAATGTATCAGCTTGTACAACTGATTCAGGGAGAGAATTCCACATCTTCACAGCTCTCACTGTAAAAAACCCCTTCCGAATATTTAGGCGGAAACTCTTTTCTTCTAATCGGAATGGGTGACATTGTGTCAGCTGGAAAGACCTACTGGTAAATAAAGCATTTGAGAGATTATTATATGATCCCCTTATATATTTATACATAGTCATCATATCACCCCTTAAGCGCCTCTTCTCCAGCGTGAACATCTCCAATTTGGCCAGCCTTTCCTCATAGCTAAGATTTTCAATACCTTTTACCAGCTTAGTTGCCCTTCTCTGTACCCTCTCTAATACAATAATGTCCTGTTTGAGTGATGGAGACCAAAACTGTATGGCATATTCTAGATGGGGCCTTACAAGTGCTCTATACAGTGGAAGAATGACCCCCTCCTCCCTTGACTCTATGCCCCTTTTAATACAGCTCAAGACCTTATTTGCCCTTGATGCTGCTGACTGGCATTGCTTGCTACAGCCAAGTTTATCATCTACAAGGACTCCAAGGTCCTTTTCCATAATGGATTTGCCTAGTGCAGTCCCATTGAGGGTATAAGTGGCTTGGATATTTTTACATCCCAGGTGCATGACTTTACATTTATCAACATTGAATCTCATTTGCCACTTAGCTGCCCAGATTGCCAGTTTGTCAAGATCATGTTGCAAGGATGCCACATCCTGGATGGAATTAATTGGGCTGGATAATTTTGTGTCATCTGCAAACACTGATACATTACTTACAACACCCTCCCCTAAGTCATTAATGAACAAGTTAAATAAAAGTGGACCCAATACTGAGCCCTGGGGGACCCCACTAAGAACCTTACTCCAAGTAGAGAATGTCCCATTAACAACCACCCTCTGTACCCGATCCTGTAGCCAGTTTCCTATCCACGTGCAAACGACTTCATTAAGCCCAACAGACCTTAGTTTAGAAAGCAGTCGTTTGTGGAGCACAGTATCAAACGCTTTGGCAAAATCCAAATAGATCACATCTACTGCCCCCCCACTATCCAGAATCTTACTTACCACATCATAAAATGCAATCAAATTCGTCTGACATGACCTATCCTTCATAAAGCCATGCTGATTGTTGCTCATAATGCCATTCATTAGGACAAAATTTTGAATGTGATCCCTTAACAAGCCTTCAAATAATTTGCCCACCACAGATGTCAAGTTTACTGGCCTATAATTGCCAGGCTTAGATCGTAATCCCTTTTTAAATATTGGAATAACATCAGCTTTTCTCCAATCCATAGGCACCATACCAGATGACAGTGAATCTGAGAAAATCAGAAATAAGGGCTGGTCTAAAACTGAACTAAGCTCTCTTAGAACCCGGGGGTGTATGCCATCAGGCCCTGGAGCCTTGTTTACATTAATTTGTATTAAAGCTTTTTGAATCTGAGTCAGCCACTGACTAGATTGAGCTGAACCATTCGTGCAGTTATTAAGTGAGCCTGTAAACCCAGACTCCTCTATTGTATACACTGAAGAAAATAACTGATTTAACACATTTGCCTTATCTGTATCTGTTACAACCATACTGGTACCATTATTTAATGGAGCAACACTCTCAACCTGCATCTTTTTACTATTAATATATTTAAAAAACTTTTTAGGGTTAGTTTTCACCTCCACCGCAATTAACTCTTCATTTCTTTTCTTAGCCTTCCGGATTGCTGATTTACAACATTTATTACAGTGTTTATATTCATTAAATGCAGCTTCTGTCCCTACAGATTTGTAGTTTTTAAATGCCTTTCTCTTCTTTCCCATTAACTTCTTTACTTCTGTATTAAGCCACACAGGATTATTCTTAGAGCTTCTACGTTTAGTCCTTAAGGGAATAAATTGAGAACAGTAATGATTTAATATCATTTTAAAGGACAACCATTTCTGTTCTGTGTTTTTAGCTGAAAACCTAATGCCCCAATCAATGCTCTGTAGGGCAGCCCTCAAGGCACTAAAATTAGCTTTTGCAAAATTCATGGTTTTTGTTGCCCCAGTATATTTTTGTTTTTTGCACCAGACATTAAAAGATATAACCTTATGGTCACTATTAGCCAGGGGTTCAATGACTTGCACATTTGCTATAAGTTCTGGGTCATTTGAGATCACTAAATCAAGAATAGCATTTTTTCTGGTAGGCTCCTCAACAACCTGTGCTAAAAAATTGTCGTGCAATAAGTTTATAAACTTGTTCCCATTAACTGATCTAGCAGTACCGTTGCTCCAGTCAATATCTGGGTAATTAAAATCCCCCATTATCATTACTTTACCTAAACTAGCAGCCTTTTCTATTTGCATTAGGAGCTTTGTCTCTTCCTCCTCACTTACATTAGGGGGTCTATAGCATACGCCTACAATTAATTTGCTGGATTCTTTACAATTGGTGAAGAACTCCACCCATACGACTTCTGCCCCCTCATTTTCTAACATAACCTACTCCTTTATATGAGCTTTTAAATCCTGCCTAACATACAGACATACCCCTCCTCCTTTTCTATTGCCTCTGTCCCTCCGAAACAAAGTATAGCCACTGATATTTACTGCCCAGTCATGCGACTCATTCAGCCATGTTTCGGCCACACCAATCACATCATATTTTCCTTCCATCACCAGCAGCTCCAGCTCTCCCATTTTACCAGTCAGACTTCTTGCATTTGTAAACATACATTTAATACTGGCACCATATTGAACATATGACATGTGCTCCTCCCTATCCTTAACAGTATCCCCAGCCAAATCTCCTCCCCCATTTTCCCTTTCTTTGCCCACTATCTCATCTAACCTGTCTACCACTGAATCTTTTACTGAACCCTCCCCCCCTACACCTATTTTAAAATCTCCTCCAACCCTCTAGCCATCTTCTCTCCCAAAACAGCTGCCCCATCATCATTGAGGTGCAGCCCATCCCTAGCAAAGAGCCTGTAGCCGACTGAAAAATCAGCCCAGTTCTCCAAAAACCCAAAACCCTCCTCCCTACACCAATCTTTCAGCCACGCATTAATCTCCCTACGCTCCCGCTGTCTCCTTAGCGTTGCTCGTGGCTCAGGTAATATCTCTGAGAAAATTACCTTGGAAGTCCTCGCCCTCAGCTTTGAACCTAGTTTTTTAAAATCATTTTTGAGGACTTCACCACCTCCTCTAACTTTGTCATTGGTACCTATGTGTACCAAGATCGCTGGGTCTTCCCCAGCCCCTCCCAATAATCTGTCCACTCGTTCCACCACATGCCGAACCCTAGCACCAGGCAAGCAGCAGACTGTTTGGCATGTAGGGGCCTTGCGACAGATTACCCTATCCACCTTTCTAATAATTGAATCCCCTATAACTAGAACCTGCCTTTCCTTCGTTGTACTCCCCCCACCACCCGTATTAGAGCCACTGCCTCCAGGGGTGCTCCGAGAGTCAGCCTGCTCCATACACGCCAGTTCGGAGTTTTCCTCCCCAGCATCTTCAGCCAAAACGGCGAATTTGCTGTTTTGGACAAACTTTGGACCAGCCCCCCTACTCTTCTGTCCTTTACTTCCCCTCTTGACTGTCACAAACCTTCCTCCCTCATTAGCCTCCACTGCCCCTTCTCCTCCCCCCACTCCACTAGCCTCTGCCAGTGGTTGCTCTGCGAGCCTCCTGTCATTCCCCTCGTTTGCCGATGCTCTCAGTGCTGCAAGTTCACCCCTTAGAGTCTGCAGCTCAGATTCCAAGATGAAAACCCACCGACATCTCTCACATGTAAATACTGCATGGAACTGCTGCTCCAACACCACATACATGTGACAAGACACACACTGAGTAATACCAGCAAACCCACTCATATTTACACTGGCTACTTAGTCTCCCAAATGTAATTCCTCACCAACACCTTTTCAGGTCTTTTTTGTGAAGCTACCTCTTCATATTGACTTGTTTATTAGCTTAGTGCTATATTGTCACTGTTTCTTAGGAGCAACATTGTTGTTGCTTTATAGATACATGTTAATAATAATAATTCTGGCAAAGTTTAAAGCATGCTATTAACTGTGGTCCAGCAACACCAAGGTTATATTCTTTAGGGGATTATGACACATCCTATAAAAACCCATATGAACTTTAGGGTTTTATTTTTTTCCAGATTAAAAAGCCCCCATACCACCCCAAGTCCAATGGTACCAAAAAGTCAGCATGGAAAAGAGAGAAGCAGATGCTGAGCAGTTTTCTTCTGTCACATTGAGCTGGAGTTGGTGCGATCCTTCAATATGCTGATTACAAATAAAAATACTCCTGGGGACTATAGATTGCACTGCCTCCAGCACAGCATGACTGACAGAATCAAACAGGATCCAAAATTGTGTCAGAGTGTCATTTTTAAAAAGAAAAAAGTTTTACATATTTTCTGACACACTCAGATTAGTTGCCAAAATGAAATTCCTCTTCTGTTTTCCCACAACTATTACTGCAAATCACCAGTGGAAAAACATATGCAGGGGTTTGTTTTTCCAAAGACATCCGAAGTTTCCTGAGGCAATGCTGGGTGATAAAAGTTAATTTCTATAAATTACATTCCATGTGAATGGAACTAGTGATGCACAGAGTGGCCTGTCACCTGTTTAGTTAGGCTTGACAACGGCGCCTGCAGAGGATTACAGTTCACATAATCCTACGCAATATGTTGGCGCTATATAAATACGTGTTAATAATAATGACTTGTGGGCCATATTCACTGCCAGTCCAGCCACTTCTTGACCTTCCCTACACTGTCCTAACCGAACATCTTATAACCAGCATGAATTGTCATTGCTATTTAAATACAAATGCACACCTGCCCCTTCTAATGAAATCAGAGACAGTCACGTTGGCACAGGCATATAAATAAGCATGATGGGTAGGGATGGGAGAATTTGACCCATTTAGTTTTTGGCCAAAAATTTTAAATATCGCCAACGCCAATTAAAGTCTATGTGCTTCAAAAAAAAATGTCTTTTTATGTCATTGGCGTCAATGAGCCATACAAGTCAATGAGCTTCATTTCTGTGACGAAACAAGGCAAAAAAATTCGCCCATCCCTAATGATGGGCCATGCTTGGGATGGGTTAGAGTGAGTTAGGGTCAGTAGGACAATAGGGCTTACTTAGGACTTCAAGAAGCAGTTGTAGTAAGTTCCCACAGTCACTAAGCAAAAAAATCCAATCCATTAAAGGTGCTTGCTCCTTACATTCCATAAGTATAGTTGCACTTGGCACTGCTGCCTTCTGTATAAATTTTGAGCAAAAGCAGCAATTGGATTTGCACACAATCATTTATAGTTGTTTGCATGTACTACCCCAGTAGACATTTTTAACTGAACAAAATGAAGCTGATGTTGACAAAGTGTGTTGACATTTTTACGGGGGACAGATAACTTGGTCGTTATGCTTGTGAATAGAGTTGTGTTGCATATGTAAGTGTAACTACTTGAAATGTCCCTTTAGGGAATATTTATCAGATTGAAACTAGAACTAGAAAGTCCCCTTAAGATATATTCCACAACTTTCTATTAATATCTATAGGTTATTTTAAGGTGTATTTATCAAAGGGTAAACTCTTACTTTTACCCATTACTTTTACCCATTAATAAATATGCTCCCCAAACCCCCATACAAATAAATATCAACAGAATTTCACTCTGGGGGACCGTGGCAAGCTCTAGTTCCATTGTATGATAAATATTCCCCAAAATTAGAATCTATATTTGATACTTTCTGAAAAAGTGATTAATGCTTATATACAGCCTTTAAATTGATCTGCTTTTGTAGCTGGAGCTTTACACGTCGGCCTGCAGCCAACCAGGGTGGGTTGCACTAGCGACATTGTACTACATTCAGCTCACAACTCCTTCAAGTCACCTAGGGGTATATTTATCAAAGAGTGAAGTTAGATATTGCCACAGTCCTCTAGAATGAAATACTGCCTATCTCTATTCATTTCTCTATTCATTTCTATGGGATTTTTAAAGGCGTATTTATCAATGGGTGAGAGTTCAGCCTTTGATAAATACGCCTTTAAAAATCCCATAGAGCTATTATACAACTGTATTTCTGTATGGCTATGATTGCACAATAAAAGAATTGTTAAAAAAAAAAAAAATCCCATAGAATGAAATACTGGCAGAAGAATCGTCAGTTCAGGCAAAGGTCGGTCCAGGCAGCAAGGTTTCGTGGTCGAGGTTTCAGGCAAAGGTCAGTCCAGGCAGCGAAGAATCAAGGTCGAGGTTTCAGGCAAAGGTCGAGAATCAATAATTAGAAAACACCCAGGAAATCTAGATAGAAGAACCTATACTCGGGCACTGAGAGAACCTTCTGTCGACCTTAAATAGGTGGATTTTCGCGCCAAAACGAGCTAGATTATGTCACAGGACGTGCGCCAGAATATGCGCCAGCGTCTGCACGTTTTGGACGCCAGCGTCTAAAGGATGCGCCAGCGTTAATACTGCGCGAAAACGCCAGCGTAAATACGGCCGCATGGCCTCTTCTGGGCGCCGCCATCTTGGACGCGCCGAGGACGCCTTACAGTACCACCTCCTCCACGGGGGGCCTCCGGACCACCAAGGCTGGGTTTCAGAGGAAATCTTCTATGAAATCTCCGAATTAGAATAGGAGCATGAATGTCTGAATGTTTGACCCAGGAACATTCTTCAGGGCCGAACCCCCTCCATTCCACCAAATACTGAAGAGAGCCCCTGGACACCCGAGAATCCAAATTTTTTTCCACTTCAAACTCCTGATGACCATCAACAGATACAGGAACTGGTGGAGAAGAAACATGACCAACAGCAGCCGGCTTGAGAAGAGAAACATGAAAGACATTCGGAATCTTCATCTCTGGAGACGAACGGCCACAGGGTTTATGAGTTCAATAATGGGGAAAGGGCCAATGAATTTGGGACCTAATTTAGCAGAAGGAATTTTAAGACGAATGTTCTTAGTAGAGAGCCACACCTTATCACCAAGAGCATACTGTGGAGGAGGTGAACGCTTCTTATCAGCAAAAAACTTTTGACTGGAAGAACTCTTCTCAAGGTTGACCTTCGTGGCTTGCCAAATGGCAGACATATGGGAAACTTGGTCGTTGGCAGCTGGTACATTGGAGAGGAGTACATCTTGAGGGAAAGCGAAAGGGTGTTGCCCATAAACACAAAAAAAGGAGATCTGTCTGAAGAGGCGTGAAGAGAATTATTGTGAGCAAATTCGGCCCAGGGAAGTAAATCAGCCCAATCATCTTGGCACAAGGAAATATGGCATCTTAGGAATTGTTCAAGAGCTTGGTTGACACGTTCAGAAGCTCCGTTGGACTGAGGATGATAGGCAGAGGAAAAATGTAATGAAATATTGAGAGATTTGCATAAAGACCTCCAAAACTTGGAAATGAACTGTGAACCTCTGTCAGACACAATTTCCAAAGGAAAACCATGAAGGCGAAAAATGTGTTGAATTAAAAAATTAGAAAGTTCCAAGGCAGAAGGTAATTTACGGAGAGGGATGAAGTGAGCCATTTTGCTGAACCTGTCAATTACAACCCAAATTACTGTACAACCACGGGAGGGAGGAAGATCCACAATAAAGTCCATGGCCAAATGTGTCCAAGGCCTGGAAGGAATGGGTAGTGGTAACAGAAATCCCTTGGGGGAGGTGTGACAGGTTTTAGATGCGGCACAAATGGAACAGGAAGAAACAAATTCTTTAACGTCTTTCCGAAGGGATGGCCACCAAACAAGACAGGATAATAACTCAGTAGTCTTCTTGATTCCAGGATGGCCAGCCTGCTTGGAACTGTGTGATTGAAGAAGAATAGATTGACAAAGATCCAGGGGAACAAAGGCCACACCAGGGGATGTATCAGCTGGAGCAGAAGTTTGAGCAGACAGGATTTGAGACCCCATAGAAGGAAACAAAGCAGCCACGATCTTTGCTGACGGAATAATCGGTTCTTCGTCCTTCAAAGAAGAGTCCACAGGAGAAAAGCTTCTGAATAAGGCATCCGCTTTTTTGTTTCTAGAACCAGGTCGGAAAGTAATGACAAAATTAAAACGTGAAAAGAACAAGGACCTACGAGCCTGTCTGGGGTTCAGACGTTTAAGGATTTGAATGTATTCCAAGTTCTTATGGTCTGTAAAAATGGTCACAGGAACTGCGGAACCTTCAAGAAGATGCCTCCATTCTTCTAATGCTAACTTGACTGCCAGAAGTTCACGATTGCCAACGTCATAATTGCGTTCTGGAGGAGAATTTTTTTTAGAAAAGAAAGCACATGAATGAAGTTTCCCATCACAGAGTTGTCTTTGAGAGAGAACGGCTCCAGCACCTATGTCAGAGACATCGACTTCTATGAAGAAAGGTAGAAGGGGGTCTGGATGTCTTAGAACAGAGGCAGAGGAGAAGGAACTTTTCAGGGATTCAAAAGCTTCTTTGGCTTGAGAAGTCCATACATCGGGTCTTCCACCTTTAAGGATGGAAAAATTGGAGAGATCCTAGACGAAAATCCTTTAATGAATTGTCTATAATAATTGGCAAAGCCAATGCATCTCTGTATAGCTTTGATACTAGTGGGTAAAGGCCATTCTTGAATAGCAGAAATCTTGGCTGGGTCCATCTCAAAGCCTTCAGAAGAAATTATATAGCCCAAAAATGGAATCTTAGGAGTCTCAAAAGAACATTTTTCCAGCTTGGCAAACAAGGCATTCTTCCTTAGGCGAGAAAGAACCTCCCGAACATGGATTCTATGCTCATCAAGATGTTTTGAGAAAATAAGAATATCGTCCAGGTAAACAACTACATACAGCCCCAGCAGATCCTTGAAAATATCGTTGACGAACTCCTGGAAGACTGCGGGAGCATTGCAGAGTCCAAAAGGCATGACCAGGTACTCGTAATAACCATCCCAAGTATTAAACGCAGTCTTCCATTCGTCACCATCTCGGATTCGGATCAAATTGTATGCCCCTCTGAGATCCAACTTGGTAAAAATACAAGCTCCTTTGAGTTCTGATATGAGGGGTAAAGGGTAGCGATTCTTGGCGTTAATCTTGTTTAGGCCCCGGGAGTCGATACAAGGTCGATGGCTACCATCTTTTTTTCTCTACGAAGAAAAACCCCGCCCCAGCCGGAGAAGAAGAAGGGCGTATAAATCCACGCTGAAGATTTTCTTGTACGTATTCCTTCATGGCTTTAGTCTCCGAAGGGGAAAAAGGGTAAATTCTACCTCGAGGATGCATGGTGCCGGGAAGAAGATCAATGGGACAGTCGTAGGATCGGTGTGGGGGAAGGATTTCTGCCGACTTTTTACAAAAGACATCACCAAAGTCCTGATATGCCTGAGGTAAAGAATGAAGATTTATTGAAGAACAAGACAATTTCAAGACTGCATTATGGGGCAAACACTTTAGTCGACAATATGGACTCCACTGGGAGAACTGATTTGCAGACCAATCAATGAAGGGATTGTGGAGTTGGAGCCAAGGTAAGCCCAGGACTATAGGCGTAGAAGGGCAATTTATAATAAGAAAAGAAAGTCTCTCCACATGCAGTGCCCCAATCATAACGGAAAGTTCTGGTGTGGCATGTGAGATGAAAGCTGTAGATAATGGTCTGTCATCAATCGCCAGGACTCGAAGAGAGCCGTCAAAGGAAGTAGAGTAATGTTGTGCCGAACAGCAAATGCCTTGTCCAGGAAGTTTCCTGCAGCCACAGAGTCCAGAAATGCTTGCGTTGAAATTTGCTTCGCCGAGACTTGAAGCTGTAGTGGAAGCAAAAAGCGACGAGAAGGTTGATGAGGGAAAGGATCAATTCCGCCCAGGTGAGTCTCCCAAAACTTACCTAGGCGCAAAAGTTTCATAGGACAATTAAAGGCAAAGTGAGCCTTGCCACCGCAGTAGAGACATAAGCCGGCAGTACGTCTGCGTAACTTTTCCTCCTCGGATAAGCATGCTCCCCCGATCTGCATGGGCTCCTCAGAAGAAGCAGGAGTTGGAGCGGTAACAGGGGTAGTAGGAAGGAACAGTTTCTGGAATCGGGGAGCCAGGGGAGGAAGAAATTTCTTGCTTCTCTCTCTATCGGACATAAGTTCACGCATCCTGATATCAACTTTTATGGCAAGAGCGATGAGGTCTTCCAATTGCTCCAGAAGATCCCGAGATACCAGGTCGTCCTTTAGGCGAGTAGAGAGACCCTGGTAAAAAACCGTATGGTAGGAATCATTATTCCAATTTGTCTCTGCGGCTAAAGTGCGAAAGTCTATGGCATACTCGCTGACGTTGCGACTCCCTTGGCGAATCTGCAGCAAACGGGAAGCAGCGGTGGACACCCGGCCGGGTGCATCAAAGACCTTGCGAAAAGACTGGAGAAACAACTCGACATCGTGAGTAAGGGGAGAGTTCTTCTCCCACAAGGGGGACGCCCACTCCAAAGCCTTCCCTTGGAGACGAGTAATCACGAACCCCACTTTAGCCCTCTCAGAAGGATATTGCGAAGGCTGGAGTTCAAACTGAATTTGGCATTGGTTGACAAACCCACGACAGGACTGTGGATCTCCATGGTAGAGTGGAGGAGCTGGAACCTTAGGCTCTGAAGCATGAGAAGAAATGCCGACCACTGGAATAGGAGCTGCTGCGGCAGCTGAAAGATTAATAGATAATTTCTCTAAGATGGCCTCCAGCGCTTGACCAAAATGGACCTGCTGAGCTTCGTAGGATTCCATACGTGTAGCCAGTCCACGGAATGCTCTTCCGAAATCCGGAGGAGGCGGAGCTTCCTCAGAAGGGTCCATGGCCCGAGTATACTGTCAGGGCCCGAAGGCACAATTTGGAGTGCGGACCAAGGAGGAAGCAAATAGGCAAACACAGTTCGCAGTACAATGGATTAGGCAGAAGAATCATCAGTTCAGGCAAAGGTCGGTCCAGGCAGCTAGGTTTTGTGGTCGAGGTTTCAGGCAAAGGTCAGTCCAGGCAGCGAAGAATTAAGGTCGAGGTTTCAGGCAAAGGTCAAGAATCAATAATTAGAAAACACCCAGGAACTCTAGATAGAAGAACCTATACTCGGGCACTGAGAGAACCTTCTGGCGACCTTAAATAGGTGGATTTTCGCGCCAAAACACGCTAAATGACGTCACAGGACGTGCACCAGAATATGCGCCAGCGTCTGCACGTTTTGGACACCAGCATCTAAAGGATGCGCCAGCGTTAATATGCTGCGCGAAAACGCCAGCATAAATACGCTGCGTGAAAACGCCAGTGTCCCGCTGGCGTCTGACGGCCGCATGGCCTCTTCTATGCGCCGCCATCTTGGACTTGCCAAGGACACCTTACAAGCAGACTGTGGTGATCTCTAACTTCACTTTTTTATAAATATACCCCTATGTTTGAAACTTGTCTTGGTAGACACTTTTTTGTAGCAAAACTGAATTATTACCTTGACACAGAATTTTTATGGGACATGATAAAAAAGGGAATGTATATGAAAAAAGAAAAATTGCTACATACACCATTTTATTTCCTGGTCAGAATTTTCTATTTTACCCTTTTGTAGAAATACAGGTGGAGAAAAAGTCGATATAAGGAGTTCTATGCCTATACTGAGTCGATATAAGGAGTTCTATGCCTATACTGACAGGAATCAGCAGGTGTGGAGACACATGGGGTCAAATTTACTAACCGGCGAAAATTCACTAGCGACTGTTTCTCAACCATAGCAACACTTCACCAGGCAAAAATTTGCCCAGACGCTAGTTCACTAACATGCAGAGTTTCGTCCTGGGCACGTTACTTCGGCAATGCGAGAAATTTAATTTGTAGATGTGCTAGCATTCATTTCTGCCCATCACAAATTCGCTATAGGTCTTGTACTCAGGTTAATTTACATACGGCGGGAAATTGAAGTTGAATGGATGTCTTTATGTTATGTGTTGCAGCAAATACGTTAAATTTCCACTGTTAATTACACAAGTCCAGGGAACCTTAAAGAAAATAGAGTTGTTATATTGCCCTACACATGAGCCCACTGTATAGTTAATGTTCCATATGTTAGAAAATGTATGGGGGAAACCGGTTACACACAAAACATTTTTAGGACTTTTGCAGGCTATCACTCTATAACAAGGGAAAAGTCGCCAGTGTTTTATGGATTTTCCGCTCACAGAATATAATGTAGGTGATAGAAGATTGAGAAAGATCTAGCTACTTTAATGCACTTCGCCTGGTCTGAAGGTGGCGAAGGCAACTCTGGCAAAAGAGGTAACGTTCAGTAAAATCCGCATTTTAGTGAATTTGTGGAGCAGTAACCTGTGCGTGGCAAGGCTGGGGAAAAGTCACTAGCGTTAGCAACTTTGCCCTTTAGGAAATCTGCCCCTTGGAGTGGACTTGAGCACAGAACACAACATTATACATGTATGTGCACGCAAGCCAACTCCCAGCCCATCAGTGCACTTGACTTACAGCGATGAGTGAATTAGCTTGGATCAGTTTTATCTCAGCCTGTGTTGCCATAAAAAAAACAGTAGAGAGTCAAATGATGCAAATTATAATTTTTTATGAAAAACAGTTACGTTTTGACCATGTATTGCATAATATAATATGAGGGGAGGCCAAAGAGACTGCTCAACACACACCATCTCCTATGCTGGGGGTGTCCACTTTGCAGTACTTTTGGAGTTGTGACAACATTTCTTATTTTATCATTTAAAAGGCACCTATTACATACATTACTCTGGATGGAGGAAATAATTGTATTTCTTTAAGAAAATCACACTTGTGAGTGCTGCTTTCTCATTGTGTACATTAATACAGAAATTGTTTATTAGGGACATAAGTATTGTTAACCTCATTCTCTCCTACTCCCCACCTCTGGTGGAAGAAAAATTTTATGTATTAGGTTCCATTTAATTTGTCTAACATTAATTTACAGCTGTAAAGTTACCCCCTCAAGGCTGCAAAGATGTTGGAATTATGGAAAAAAACCATGTAAACTTTTTCTTAAAACTTGTTCTCAATAAACCCTTTAGGGCAGGGCTGTCCAACTGGTGGCCCATGGGACCCCCCTTGTGTGACCCATGCACATGAAAGTCTACCTGTTGTGTCTGCTTACCATGTATAAATGTTTTGTCCTCGCTACGTATTACCCTGGGGCAGTGTGTAGTGTGACATGCAGCTAAACCTTCCCACAATCCAATAAAGAGACTAAGCTTGGAGTCTGTAGATTTTACTGAATAAGCAAGTGGAATAGAGGTGAAACTGTAATACAATAACAGAAAGTATCATAAGTAAGTTTTGCAATGAACTATCAAACATGCAAATGAACATATATGCATATACATGCAACATAAAAATGTTAGCTGGCATGAAATGTCTATGCAGCAATGTCTCTGGGGGGTGCTGGCAGCTGTGGAGGTGTTTTGGTGCAACTATTTCCTTACCAGCGATTCTATCATAAGGGAGATGCAGAACTGTGTCTTTTCAGCAGCATTTCAGCAGCTTTGCTTTAGGTCACATGGTGGCAGTACGGTGGCCTAATTACTTCAGAATACTGCCGAAAGCAGTATGGAGTAAAGAATAAGTGACCTTGTGCTCTTACAGAAAGTGTCCATAGGAGGGAGCTCCGAGCAAATGAATAGGGAAATCCCAAATATGGTAAAAGCATATGCTGGAGACATGACAATAAAATTTAAAAGGTATCACTACAGAGATTAACGGGCCTCTGCATTGTTTAATTCTCAAATTCTGTAATCCCTCTGCATTGTTCACACCCTGACACACCTCTACTGTTCACACCCCTAAAACCCTGTACTGTTCACACCTGAGACCCAGACTGAAACTGCCCACATTGTTCACCTGTTCACACTCATACAAACTGCTAAGGGGCAAAGCATTGTTTAACTGTATGCAGTACATTTTAAAGTGGCCCTGATAGGTTTCTGTGTCCCCCTGCTCTGTTATACCTTCCCTATGCTCCCAATGTGTGCCAAACTCTGTCTACCCTATGCTCCTTGTGTGCCATATTCTGCCTGCCCTATGCCTCTTGTGTGTGTGTCATACTCTACCTGCCCTATGCTCCCTGTGTCTGTCATACACTGCCCTATGCTCTCTGTGTGTGCTATATGCTGCCTGCCCTATGCTCCATGTGTGTGCCATACTCTGCCTGCCCTTTGATCCTTGGTCGTGCCATACTCTGCCTGCCCTATGTTCCCTGTGTGTGCCATATGCTGACTGCCCTATGCTCCCTGTGAATGCCATACGCTGCCTGCCTTATGCGCCCTGTGTGCCATACTCTGTCAGCCCTTTGCTCCCTGTGTGCCATACTCTTGTCTGCCATTTGCTCCCTGTGTCTACCATACTCTAGCTGTGTGTGCCATACTCTGCCTGCCCTATGCTCCCTGTGTGTGTCATATTCTGCCTGTCCTATGCTCCCTGTGTGTGCCATACTTTGTCTGCCCTATGTTCCCTGTGTGTGCCATACTCTGTCTGCCCTATGCTACCTGTGTACCATACTCTGCCTATCCTATGCTCCCTGTGTGTGCCATACTCTGCCTGCCCTATGCTCCTTGTATGTGCCACACTCTGTCTGCCCTATGCTCACTGTGTGTGCCATAATCTGCCTATCCTATGCTCCCTGTGTGTGCCATACTCTGCCTGCCCTATGCTCACTGTGTGTGCCATACTCAGCCTGCCCTATGCTCCTTGTGTGTGCCATACTCTGTCTGCCCTATGCTCACTGTGTGTGCCATACTCTGCCTGTCCTATGCTCCTTGTGTGTGCCATACTTTGCCTGCCCTATGCTCCTTGTTTGTACCATATGCTACCTGCCATATGCTCCCTATGTGTGCCATTTGTCTGCCCTATGCTACCTGTGTACCATACTCTGCCTGTCCTATGCTCTGTGTGGGCCATATTCCGCCTGCCCTATGCTCCTTGTGTGTGCCATACTCTGCCTGCCCTATGCTCCTTGTTTGTACCATATGCTACCTGCAATATGCTCCCTATGTGTGCCATTTGTCTGCCCTATGCTACCTGTGTACCATACTCTGCCTGTCCTATGCTCTGTGTTGGCCATACTCTGCCTGCCCTATGCTCCCTGTGTGTGCCATACTCAGCCTGCCATATGCTCCCTGTGTGTGCCATACTCAGCCTGCCCTATGCTCTCTGTGTGTGTCAGATTCTGCCTTTCCTATGCTCCCTGTGTGTGCCATACTTTGTCTGCCCTATGCTCCATGTGTGTGCCATACTCTGTCTGCCCTATGCTCCTTGTGTGTGCCATACTCTGCCTGCCCTATGCTCCCTGTGTGTACCATATGCTACCTGCCATATGCTTCCTATGTGTGCCATACTCTGTCTGCCCTATGCTATCTGTGTGCCATACTCTGCCTATCCTATGCTCCCTGTGTGTGCCATACTCTGCCTGCCCTATGCTCACTGTGTGTGCCATACTCAGCCTGCCCTATGCTCCTTGTGTGTGCCATACTCTGTCTGCCCTATGCTCACTGTGTGCCATACTCTGCCTGTCCTATGCTCCTTGTGTGTGCCATACTCTGCCTGCCCTATGCTCCTTGTTTGTACCATACGCTACCTGCCATATGATCCCTATGTGTGCCATTTGTCTGCCCTATGCTCCCTGTGTGCCATACTCTGCCTGCCCTATGCTCCTTGTTTGTACCATACGCTACCTGCCATATGCTCCCTATGTGTGTGCCCTGCTTTGCCTGCCCTATGCTCCTTGTGTGTACCATATGCTACCTGCCATATGCTCCCTATGTGTGCCATTTGTCTGCCCTATGCTCCCTGTATGCCATACTTTGCCTATCCTATGCTCCCTGTGTGGGCCATACTCTGCCTGCCCTATGCTCCCTGTGTGTGCCATACTCAGCCTGACCTATGCTCCTTGTGTGTGCCATACTCTGCCTGCCCTATGCTCCCTGTGTGTGTCATATTCTGCCTGTCCTATGCTCCCTGTGTGTGCCATACTTTTCTGCCCTATGCTCCCTGTGTGTGCCATACTCTGCCTGCCCTATGCCCCTTGTGTGTGCCATACTCTGGCTGCCCTATGCTCCCTGTGTGTGTCATACTCTGCCTGCCCTATGCTCCCTGTGT
The DNA here is from genome assembly GCF_017654675.1 of Xenopus laevis. NCBI lineage: Eukaryota > Metazoa > Chordata > Amphibia > Anura > Pipidae > Xenopus > Xenopus laevis. The sequence continues at coordinate 71,242,851 of NC_054373.1, read as the reverse complement.
GTGCCATACTTTGTCTGCCCTATGCTCCCTATGTGTGCCATACTCTGTCTGCCCTATGCTCCTTGTGTGTGCCATACTCTGCCTGCCCTATGCTCCCTGTGTGTGTCATACGCTACCTGCCATATGCTCCCTATATGTGCCATTTGTCTGCCCTATGCTCCCTCTGTGCCATACTCTGCCTGTCCTATGCTCCCTGTGTGGGCCACACTCTGCCTGCCCTATGCTCCATGTGTGTGCCCAGCTTTGCCTGCCCTATGCTCCTTGTGTGTACCATACGCTACCTGCCATATTCTCCCTATGTGTACCATTTGTCTGCCCTATGCTCCCTGTGTGCCATACTCTGCCTATCCTATGCTCCCTGTGTGGGCCATACTCTGCCTGCCCTATGCTCCCTGTGTGTGCCATTCTCAGCCTGCCCTATGCTCCTTGTGTGTGCCATACTCTGCCTGCCCTATGCTCCCTGTGTGTGCCATTCTCAGCCTGCCCTATGCTCCTTGTGTGTGCCATACTCTGCCTGCCCTATGCTCCCTGTGTGTGCCATACTCTGTCTGCCCTATGCTCCTTGTGTGTGCCATACTCTGCCTGCCCTATGCTCCCTGTGTGTGTCATACTCTGCCTGCCCTATGCTCCCTGTGTGTGCCATATGCTGACTGCCCTATGCTCCCTGTGAATGCTATACGCTGCCTGCCTTATGCTCCTTGTGTGTGCCATACTCTGCCTGCCCTATGCTCCCTGTGTGTACCATACGCTACCTGCCATATGCTCCCTATGTGTGCCCATACTCTGCCTGCCCTATGCTACCTGTGTGCCATACTCTGTCTATCCTATGCTCCCTGTGTGTGCCATACTCTGCCTGCCCTATTCTCACTGTGTGTGCCATACTCTGCCTGCCCTATTCTCACTGTGTGTGCCATACTCAGCCTGCCCTATGCTCCTTGTATGTGCCATACTCTGTCTGCCCTATGCTCACTGTGTGTGCCATACTCTGCCTGTCCTATGCTCCTTGTGTGTGCCATACTCTGCCTGCCCTATGCTCCTTGTGTGTACCATACGCTACCTGCCATATGCTCCCTATGTGTGCCATTTGTCTGCCCTATGCTCCCTGTGTGCCATACTCTGCCTGTCCTATGCTCCCTGTGTGGGCCATACTCTGCCTGCCCTATGCTCCCTGTGTGTGCCATACTCAGCCTGCCCTATGCTCCTTGTGTGTGCCATACTTTGTCTGCCCTATGCTCCCTGTGTGTGCCATACTCTGTCTGCCCTATGCTCCTTGTGTGTGCCATACTCTGCCTGCCCTATGCTCCCTGTGTGTACCATATGCTACCTGCCATATGCTCCCTATGTGTGCCATACTCTGTCTGCCCTATTCTACCTGTGTGCCACACTCTGCCTATCCTATGCTCCCTATGTGTGCCATACTCTGCCTGCCCTATGCTCACTGTGTGTGCCATACTCAGCCTGCCCTATGCTCCTTGTATGTGCCATACTCTGTCTGCCCTATGCTCACTGTGTGTGCCATACTCTGCCTGTCCTATGCTTCTTGCGTGTGCCATACTTTGCCTGCCCTATGCTCCTTGTGTGTACCATACGCTACCTGCCATATGCTCCCTATATGTGCCATTTGTCTGCCCTATGCTCCCTGTGTACCATACTCTGCCTGTCATATGCTCCCTGTGTGGGCCATACTCTGCCTGCCCTATGCTCCCTGTGTGTGCCATACTCAGCCTGCCCTATGCTCCTTGTGTGTGCCATACTCTGCCTGCCCTATGCTCCCTGTGTGTGCCACACTCTGTTTGCCCTATGCTCCCTGTGTGTGACATACTCTGTTTGCCTTATGCTCCCTGTGTGTGTCATACTCTGCCTGCCCTATGCTCCTTGTGTGTACCATATGCTACCTGCCATATGCTCCCTATGTGTGCCATTTGTCTGCCCTATACTCCCTGTGTGCCATACTCTGCCTATCATATGCCCCCTGTGTGGGCCATACTCAGCCTGCCCTATGCTCCTCATGTGTGCCATACTCTTCCTGCCCTATGCTCTCTGTGTGTGTCATATTCTGCCTGTCCTATGCTCCCTGTGTGTGCCATACTCTGTCTGCCCTATGCTCCTTGTGTGTGCCATACTCTGCCTGCCCTATGCTCCCTGTGTGTGTCATACTCTGCCTGCCCTATGCTCCCTGTGTGTGCAATACTTTGTCTACCCTATGCTCCCTGTGTGTGCCATACTCTGTCTGCCCCATGCTCCTTGTGTGTGCCATACTCTGCTTGCCCCTATGCTCCTTGCGTGTGCCATACTTTGCCTGCCTTATGCTCCTTGTGTGTACCATACGCTACCTGCCATATGCTCCCTATATGTGCCATTTGTCTGCCCTATGCTCCCTGTGTGCCATACTCTGCCTGTCATATGCTCCCTGTGTGGGCCATACTCTGCCTGCCCTATGCTCCCTGTGTGTGCCATACTCAGCCTGCCCTATGCTCCTTGTGTGTGCCATACTCTGCCTGCCCTATGCTCCCTATGTGTGCCATACTCTGTTTGCCCTATGCTCCCTGTGTGTGCCATACTCTGTTTGCCTTATGCTCCCTGTGTGTGTCATACTCTGCCTGCCCTATGCTCCTTGTGTGTACCATACGCTACCTGCCATATGCTCCCTATGTGTGCCATTTGTCTGCCCTATACTCCCTGTGTGCCATACTCTGCCTATCATATGCCCCCTGTGTGGGCCATACTCAGCCTGCCCTATGCTCCTCGTGTGTGCCATACTCTGTCTGCCCTATGCTCCTTGTGTGTGTGCCATAACCTGCCTGCCCTATGCTCCCACTGTGTGTGTCATACTCTGCCTGCCCTATGCTCCCTGTGTGTGCAATACTTTGTCTACCCTATGCTCCCTGTGTGTGCCATACTCTGTCTGCCCTATGCTCCCTGTGTGTACCATACGCTACCTGCCATATGCTCCCTATGTGTGCCATACTCTGCCTGCCCCTATGCTACCTGTGTGCCATACTTTGACTATCCTATGCTCCCTGTGTGTGCCATACTCTGCCTGCCCTATGCTCCTTGTATGTGCCACACTCTGTCTGCCCTATGCTCACTGTGTGTGCCATACTCTGCCTGTCCTATGCTCCTTGTGTGTGCCATACTCTGCCTGCCCTATGCTCCTTGTGTGTACCAAACGCTACCTGCCATATGCTCCCTATATGTGCCATTTGTCTGCCCTATGCTCCCTGTGTGCCATACTCTGCCTGTCATATGCTCCCTGTGTGGGCCATACTCTGCCTGCCCTATGCTCCCTGTGTGTGCCATACTCAGCCTGCCCTATTGCTCCTTGTGTATGCCATACTCTGCCTGCCCTATGCTCCTTGTATGTGCCACACTCTGTCTGCCCTATGCTCACTGTGTGTGCCATACTCTGCCTGTCCTATGCTCCTTGTGTGTGCCATACTCTGCCTGCCCTATGCTCCTTGTGTGTACCAAACACTACCTGCCATATGCTCCCTATGTGTGCCATTTGTCTGCCCTATGCTCCCTGTGTGCCATACTCTGCCTGCCCTATGCTCCTTGTGTGTGCCATACTCTGCATGCCCTATGCTCCCTATGTGTGCCATACTCTGTTTGCCCTATGCTCCCTGTGTGTGCCATACTCTGTTTGCCTTATGCTCCCTGTGTGTGTCATACTCTGCCTGCCCTATGCTCCTTGTGTGTACCATACGCTACCTGCCATATGCTCCCTATGTGTGCCATTTGTCTGCCCTATACTCCCTGTGTGCCATACTCTGCATATGCCCCTGTGTGGGCCATACTCAGCCTGCCCTATGCTCCCTTGTGTGTGCCATAATCTGCCTGCCCTATGCTCCTGTGTGTGCTGCCTGCCCTATGCTGTGTGTGCCATACTCTGTGCCCTATGCTCCCTGTGTGTGCCATACTCTGCCTGCCCTATGCTCCCTGTGTGCCTATGCTGTGCTCCTATGTGTGTGCCATACTCTGCCTGTGCCCTATGTGTGTGCCCTATGCTCCTGTGTGTGTGTGCCATACATACTCTGTCTGCCCTATGCTCTGTGTGTGTGCCATACTCTGCCTGCCCTATGCTCCTTGTGTGTGCCATACTCTGCCTGCCCTATGCTCCCTGTGTGTGCCATACTCTGCCTGTCCTATGCTCCCTGTGTGTGTCATACTCTGCCTGCCCTATGCTCCATGTGTGTGCCCTGCTCTGCCTGTGGAACATAACACTGGTATTTGTTCTTGGGGTTTGCTAACAATTGAAAATTATTGTTAGGGTCCCCTAAGGTGTTTAATCATGTGCTGGGGGTGCTGTGTTTTCCACAGACATATGGATTTAAGGGTATGTCTTCATATGACAACTTTTTTTTACATTTGAGTGATGTGATATCCCTGCAGTGAGCACCAACCATTTGTTTTTTTTGGTGTGCTACTACAATTAATTGTGGACATGGTCTTTTAGTAACATGGGTGTGGTTTAAAGTGAGTGTGGTTTAAAAACAAGGAGTGGTTAAGACTGGCTTCCATTATCAGCTCTCCACCATGTAGGCCAGAAAAATTCCGGCCCTCTGTACCATGGAAGTTGGACAGCACTGCTTTAGGGCAATGGCACATGACATTTTTGCCTGTGGTTAATATATGCTACTACAGGCGACACAGCATCCCTAGTTTCCACCCTCAGTAATATGAACTGCAGGTGGGGAAACGTGCATCATTTCCACTTTCCAAACTAGCCTGAAATTGCTTAATGAGAAAACTTTAGGATACTTTGAGAGTGTATGTTTTCTGGCCAGTGAGTCAAAGTCAGAAGTAAACCAGGATTTTTTGTTGCATGAGGAAGGAAAAGTTTGCTTAACCCTTTAACTGCCAAGAACGTAGCTCCTACCTTCTTTTGAAAAAAGGCTTTAAGTGCCAAGAACGTAGGAGCTACGTTCTTTACTAAAACAGCTCTCTCTCTGCACACACTGCAAAATCAGCATGCAGAGAGGAGCAGCTAGCAGCAGAACCCCCTAGGCAACGAGCTTACCTGAAAAAGATCGGCGATCCTCCACTCCAGGATCGCAGAGAGACGCAGCAACAGCAGCAACAGATAAAACAGCTTCCATGTCGCAAGCACCAGCAGCTCACATGCTCCAGCTCCGCCCACGCACTTCCTGGTGCAGTGACTCAGCGTTTCTCAACCCTACAGCACTGAAAAGGACTCCTCTTCATCTAGAGTTGGTAAGTGCCCCTTTTTTTACTTATTTACAGGTATTTACAGGCATTTACATATACACAGTACACATACTAGTAAAAGTAGTTATTTTTTTTTTTTGATTTTCTGATTTTTTTCATTTTTCAAACTTTTGCACATATTTACATACTCAAATACATATATGCACATATTTATACACTTTTTAGAGCTGTACATCCATGCATACACAAACACACACTTATAGAGTTTTTTTTTGGGGTTTTTTTAGTTCATTTTCTAAGTTTCCCTTATGTTATTTCCCTAAAAACTTTAGATTTCACAGCATGACTACTGGATCAAGCATTCTGACCTCTGACCACGCTGCCAGATCAGTTATTTTGTTATTTCGTTGATTTTCCTATTTGTATTTGCTCGGCGAATTGACAGCCGAGAAAATTCTTATGCACTGTTTTTATTTGGGGTCCGCACTTGCCCACCTGCTTTGGTTTGTCTATGCATATTGGGCATCAAACTGTTCAGTAGACCATTGGCGTCAATATTTAGGGTGTTTTCTAATTGTATGTAAGAAATTGGGTGAGATAAATGCGACCAACTGCAATATTTGTAGGCGATTTTCAGAAATATCATAAAAACCACTGCCTTTAGCGTTGCTTTGCAGTATGTACATTTGGAGCAGAAAGATAGTTTTAGCAAATTTTTATTCGGCACAAGGTGTACTTTCCAAAAATATATGGTTTTGGGGGGTCTTTGTACTGTTAGGGGGTCTTATGGCACATTATATGCAGTCAGAGTGCTATGTTCACAGGAGTCGAATTGACAGCCGAGAAAATTCTTATGCACTGTTTTTATTTGGGGTCCGCACGTGCCCACCTGCTTTGGTTTATCTATGCATATTGGGCATCAAACTGTTCAGTAGACCCTAAGGGGCCGATTCACTAAGCTCGAGTGAAGGATTCGAATGAAAAATACTTCGAATTTCGAAGTATTTTTTTGGTACTTCGACCATCGAATTGGTTAAATTCGTTCGAATTCGAACGAAATCGAACGAATCGAGCGAAAAATCGCTCGACTATTCGACCATTCGATAGTCGAAGTACTTGCCCTTTAAAAAAAACTTCGACCCCCTACTTCGGCAGGTAAAACCTACCGAAGTCAATGTTAGCCTATGGGGAAGGTCCCCATAGGTTTGCTAATCTTTTTTTGATCGAAGGATTTTCCTTCGATCGTTGAATTAAAATCGTTCGAATCGTTCGATTCGAACGATTTAATCGTTCGATCGAACGAAAAATCCTTCGATCGATCGATCGCAGGATTAGCGCTAAATCCTTCGACTTCGATATTCGAAGTCGAAGGATTTCAATTCGAGGGTCGAATTTCGAAGTATTTTTAACTTCGAAATTCGACCCTTAGTGAATCTGCCCCTTAGTGTCAATATTTATGGTGTTTTCTAATTGTATGTAAGAAATTGGGTGAGATAAATGCGACCAACTACAATATTTTTAGGCGATTTTCAGAAATGTCATAAAAACCGCTGCCTTTAGCATAGTATTGCAGTATGTAAGTTTGGAGTAGAAAGACAGTTATAGCAAATTTTTATTCAGCAGAATGTGTACTTTCCAAAAATATATGGTTTTGGGAGGTCTTCGTACTGTTAGGGGGTCTTACGGCACATTATATGGAGTCAGAGTGCTATCTTCACAGAAGGCGAATTGACAGCTGAGAAAATTCTTAAAGGAGAAGGAAAGCTACGGAGGCATTTTATTGCCAATAGATTAGCTGCAATAGTGCAAGCTAGAATGCTATATTTATTCTATAGAATGTTTTACCATATGTGAGTAAAAAGCTCTAGAAACTCTCTGTTTGTTTAGGATAGGAGCTGCAGTATTAATGTGGTGTGACATCACTTCCTGCCCGAGTCTCTCCCTGCTCTGGGCTCAGATTACAGCAGAAAATGGGAGGGGGGGGGGAAGAGGAGCAAACTGAGCATGCTCACGCCCAGGGCAATGAGGTTTAAGCTGAAGGCAGGAAGTCTGATACAGAAGCCCATGAGTACACAATAGAAGGAAAGAAATTGAGTGTTTCTTTTGAGAGGGGACTCAGAGCAGCATTACTTTGGGGGTTTACTGGTATATTTAGATGGACCTTTCTGATAAGGCTTTCTTAGTTTTAACCTTTCCTTCTCCTTTAAGCACTATTTTCATTTGGGGTCCGCACGTGCCCACCTGCTTTGGTATATCTATGCATATTGGGCATCAAACTGTTCAGTAGACCCTTGGTGTCCATATTTAGGGTGTTTTCCAATTGTATATAAGAAATTGGGTGAGATAAATGCGACCAACTGCAATATTTTTAGGCGATTTTCAGAAATATCAAAACCGCTTCATTTGGCGTTGCTTTGCAGTATGTACGTTTGGAGTATAAAGACAGTTGTAGCAAATTTTTATTCAGCAGAATGTATACTTTCCAAAAATATATGGTTTTGGGGGGTCTTTGTACTGTTAGGGGGTCTTACGGCACATTATATGCAGTCAGGGCGCTATGTTCACAGAAGGCGAATTGACAGCTGAGAAAATTCTTATGCACTGTTTTCATTTGGGGTCCGCACATGCCCACCTGCTTTGGTATATTTATGCATATTGGGCATCAAACTGTTCAGTAGACCCTTGGCGTCAATATTTAGGGTGTTTTCCAATTGTATGTAAGAAATTAGGTGAGATAAATGCAACCAACTGCAATATTTTTAGGAGATTTTCAGAAATATCATAAAAACCGCTGCATTTAGCGTTGCTTTGCAGTATGTACGTTTGGAGTAGAAAGACAGTTTTAGCAAATTTTTATTCGGCAGAAGGTGTTCTTTCCAAAAATATATGGTTTTCTGGGGTGAACCTAGTTTTTTGTTCCTTTGCCTGTTGCAAAATGCTGTATATGTGCTGATTATGCAGTATCTGGAATTACAGAACTCGTATGGGGTGTCTTCTTTCTGGGGCCCCTATACGCCACATACTTAGGGGTACCTATGCATATTGGGTATCAAAATGTTCAGCGTACCCCAGACTTTCATGTTTATGGAGTTTTATCTTGGTATATAATGATATGTAGGAGATACAATGCTTTAGAGTTGGAGTATTGAGGAGATTTTTGTATATGTCATAAAAATTGCGAAATGTAGGAAAGCTTTGCGGCTTGGTACTTTGGAGTAGAAAATCGTGCATACCCATTTTAGATTCGTCAGAATGTGTAATTTCCAAAAATATATGGTTTTCTGGGGTGAACATAAATTTTTGTACTTTTTCCCCTTGAAAAATGCTGTAAATGTGCTGATTTTGCAGTATTTGGAATTACAGAACTGTCTTCGTTCTATGGCCCTTATACGCCATATACTTATGTGTACCTATGCATATTGGGCATCAAACTGTTCAGCGGACCCTGGGCTTTCATATTTAGGGTGCTTTTTCTTGGTATATAATGATATGTGGGAGATACGATGCTTCAGAGTTGCAATATTGAGGTGATTTTCTGTAATGTCATAAAAATTGCCAAATGTAGGAAAGCTTTGCGGCTTGGTATTTTGGAGTAGAAAGATGTGCATACCCATATTAGATTTGTTGGAATGTGTACTTTCCAAAAACATATGGTTTTCTGGGGTGAATATACATTTTTGTACTTTTGCCCCTTGAAAAATGCTGTAAATATTCTGATGTTGCAGTATTTGGAATATTATTCAAATTGAGTGATTGCTCACCAAAATTAATTACGCCTCAGGAGATGTTGATGATGAATATAATAGATCTGTCACTTAAATTAAAGTGCACTTAAATATGAAGTGTGAGAGTTGTCTTAACAGAAACCAAATCTGGGGATACTGAGCAAAGCAACCCATCTATTGCCCACTGGTCAGCAAATTCACTCAACCGGCCAGTAAACACTGCCTGGGTGTACTCTGCTCAGATGCGGGAACGCACCAGCACCCGGAACAAAGCCTCTACCGGTAGAGGATTCCCACCCTCCAAACATTGCATTCTAGACTTATGAATGGCTAGTTTGGCTAAAGCTAGGAGCAAGTTGAAGAGAAGGTCTTTCTCTCGATTGTCCCGGGATACTGGGCGTCCAAAAATAAAAACGTGAGGGGAAAAATGTAACCAGAACTGCAGGTGAAGTTTCCTCAAAAGAGCCAAAAGAGGTTGCAGTCTGGCACACGAAAAATAAGCATGAAACACAGACTCCCTTTTTCCACAGAATGGGCAAGCAGCTGTGGAGTCTGTAAAATGGACCAGGTACTCTCCTGTGCTCAAAGCACCATGGAGCACTCTCCAACTCAAGTCTCCAGTGGGTCTGGGCACCAGGCTGGAATAAAGGGCTCGCAACTGGGGTTTCTCACCCTCATTAAACACCCGCCTCCAGATGGTATCATAGCGGGAGACAAGAGCAAGAAAGTGTACAGTGTGGAGCATGAGGGAATACAATAGCTTTCTTGTCATGTCAAAAAAGCACGTTGAGGTAAAATTCTCCAACTGGTTCAAGTTGGGGGAAGGAGGTGTGTCAGGGGATTGACGGGTCATGGGTGCTATTTTTATGGCTGGAGGTGGAGAGTTCCAAGGTGGATGTGGTTCTCCACCACGTAAAACTCCATCAATAAATGTGTGAGATTCAGGAGAGAGGTTATTCTTGATCTCCTGGAGCAGACGATGTGGAACTCTAGTGGTAAGGTACCCCATGCGTGGCATAACTGCCCGAGCTTCCCCCCAATCTGACCTCTCGAAATCCAGGAAATCCCCAACTCTGGTTAGCTGAGCCCTGCAAAGGCGGTGGCGGATGCTGGTGGACTCCAACATCCTAGTCTTTAAAGATGGATTGTAAAGTAGGGGCTCAGTTAAAATGTCCTCCCCCTGAATGCCCCCTTGCCTTTGCACAGTTACCATGCTCCAAGTCTTTAGAGTCTCTTGGTAGTAAACCGGCAATGGTGAGAGGCTTCTTAAGAATCCTTCAGGTTTGATGACAAACAATTGCCGGTCATACCCCATGTTGCGTACCTGATGATAAAAGCTGGATGCTAGGGTACACCACTGTGGAGAAGGATCTGCATACAAGTATCTCTGTATCTGCTGGAGATGGAAAGTATGTACTTGAGAGCGTATGCATACAACTCCCTGTCCTCCCTCTCTCAAGGGTAGGCTTGAAACACCCGCAGAGACCCAGTGCTTTCCCATCCAGAGAAAGTCCAGCAACCTTCTCTGGATTTTAGCAATGAATTCTTGGGTTGGGCTAAGACATGTCAGCCTATACCAGAGTTGAGAGGCCACCAGTTGGTTAATCACCAAAGCCGCCCCGTCATAGAAAGCATTTTAGCAAGACCCTTCCACTTTCCCAGGCGGGTAAGAACATGCTCCTCAAGCTCAATGAAATTCTGTGGAACAGGACGCTCTTCAGCTGACAGACACCTAAATATTTGATGACTTTAGTCTCCCACGAGATGTAATGAAAAGCAGAAGGCAAAGAATCTACATGTAGAGGACCTTCCAGAAGGCCTGACCTCTTGGTCCAGTTGATCCAAGCTGATGAAGCAGCAGAGTAAACCTCTTGGCATTCTTGTGCTCGCTCAAGATCAACTAGGTCCTGGGCCACAAGGATGACATCATCAGCATATGCTGAAAGAACTACCCTCATGTCAGGTTCCCTGAGCACCAGTCCTGTAAACCTCTTCCTTAGTAGACACAGGAAGGGCTCAATGGCCAGTGCATACAGCTGCCCCGACAAAGGACATCCTTGTCGAACTCCTCGTTTGAAGGCCAGAGGTGCAGTCAGAGACCAGTTGATTTTAACTAGACACTCTGCAGAGGTGTACAATGTTTTCAGATAGCTCACAAAATGTGGGCCAAAGCTATAGGCTTGCAGAGTGCCTAAAAGATATTGGTGATCTACTCTGTCAAATGCCTTCTCTTGATCCAGGGAGAGAAAAGCGAGAGATAGACCATCCTTCCGGGCAAAATGTAGTAAATCCTGAACCAGAAAGACATTGTCAAAAATTGTCTGGCCGGGGACTGTATAGGACTGGTCAGGATGAACCACCTCTCCCAGCACAGACTTGAGCCTGAGTGATATAGCTTTGGCTACAATTTTATAGTCTGTGCTGAGCAATGAGACCGGTCGCCAATTCTTAATAAGGCGGAGATCCCCCTTCTTAGGTAGCAGTGATAACACTGCTCGACGACACGAAAGTGGCATCTCACCGGTCTTGAGGGCCTCATTTAGAACCCTATGGAAATCATGTCCCAGAGTATCCCAGAAGAAATGGAAGAACTCTACAGTCAATCCATCCAGCCCTGGAGATTTATTATGGGGCATTAAGTGGAGTGCTTGAGAGAGTTCATTCAGAGTGATTGGTTTTTCCAACCTCTCTCTTCTCCCCTCGCTGACCACTGGAAGCCCATTCCATAGCTCCCTGCAGGCATCTGGAGAGATGGGATCCGGAGAAAAAAGGTTCTGATAGAAGGACCGGGCTCTGTCCCGGATAGCCTCCGGATCTTCAAGGGGGGTGCCATCCTCTGCAAGAAGGCATGTTATTTGTTTTCGATTCCCCTTCTTCTTCTCCAGAGCATAGAAGAATCGTGAGCCACGATCCATATCACAGAGTAACTGCATGCGGCTTCGCACATAAGCACCACGAGCCTTTCGCTGTTCCATGTTGCGCAGAGTCTCTTTCTTTTCTACATATTCATACTGCATGGCTTGGTCTTCAAAGCCTGACAGCCTTTGCTCAAGATCCAGTACCTCCCTATTCAGAGCCTCAATCTCTGCGTTTTTCTGTCTGCTCAAACATTTTGTATACTCTTGACACAAGAGCTTTAGGTGAACCTTGCCTACATCCCACCATTGACTCAGTGTGGCAAATTCATCCTGATAACCCTTCCAGTCTGTCCACATTTCCCGGACTGCCTTTGCAAACCCTTCATCCTTTAATAAGCTGTTATTAAAGTGCCAATAGGCTGCTTTGGGCAGAGATGGTGCAACTGCCACTATCAAAGAAGCACAATTGTGGTCCGAGAAAGGTGCCAAGCTAATATTACTGGACCGAACTCGTGACATAATATGGCTTGATATATAAAGCCTATCAATCCGGGACTGAGACACACGGCCATCCCTCACCCTAACATAGGTGAAAGCATCGGTTTCTGGGTGTTGTTCTCTCCAGATGTCTACCAAGGAGAAATGGGCAATGAGTTCCTGCAAAGCTGACTTAGATGAATCCCTTTTCTGGGGAACATTTCGGTCCCGAGCCTCAAGGGTGTAATTGAAATCACCCCCTATAATCACGGCTTCATCTGAGTCAATTGTCTCCATATAGGCTGATAAACTTTCAAAAAAATACTTTCTCTCTGGTCCAGTAGTTGGGGCATACAAGTTTATCAGATTGTATGTTCCACTAGACTCCCGTACCCGGAGATGTAACAAACGGCCTGGGATGACAGAATTAACACTCAGTACCTCTGGCTGGAAGGATTCTGAGAACAAGTTCACCACCCCACATGACGTCCATTTGAGGTGATTAAAAAAAGACTCTGCCCTTCCATTCCAGATGCCAGGTCGCTTCAAGCTCCTGAGTGATATGGGTCTCTTGAAGGAAACTCACAGAGTACCCTCCTTGTCGTAGAAAGGAGAGTACCTGAAACATTCTAAAAGGCTCCCGACAGCCATTTGTATTAAGAGTGCTAATACTTAGAGCCATTATTGTGTGTTAGTAAATGCTTTAGCCCTCACAGAGGTCTGGTGAGACAAACACTTTTTGTGGAACTTAACACTACGGAGATATTCTGCAGTGCCATAGTTTTTGGCCTCTTTTATGACCTTGATGTATTGTCTCACAGAACTGATCACCAAAGTCAAATCATGCCACTTCTCTAGAGCCATATGTAGCTTCTTCTCCAATTTAACACCAAGGGTGCTCTCAAGAAACATCTTGAGTTCCTCAGCTGGGATCATTGGGGTAGAAGGATTTGTCACAACTGTGTCAACCACCTCTTCGATGTCCCCCTCATCCATGAACTCTTCTTGACTAAGGGATTGATAATTCCCCCTCTCCACTGGAGCTTTTATAATATCTACACAAGAAGTTGCAGGAGAAGGATCAGAAGCACCTGCTATCTGGAGACCCTGCAACGGCTCAGATAATACTTTAATTTTACTTGGAACACCTTTGGAGGTGTTTGGCTCAGGGGTAGCAGAAGGAATTGGCTCCTTAACAGCAGGAGCTTTAGAGGCTCGATGGGCAACCTCTGCCCTTTCCACTGCCTCCTGTGCCTCCTGAATGGCAATAACATTGGGATCAGTGGAAGAGAATGGAGGAGAGATCTTAACATGCACAGTAGACCTTACAGAGTCTGTCTGGCTATCCTCCATATTTACAACTCCAGCTTCAACTCCGAGATTCAATTAGGGTTTAAAAAGGTAAGATTTCAATGAAATCAATTGAAATCTTACCTTTTTAAACCCTAATTGAATCTCGGATCCAGAGAAATTTAATGGAATTGTAGCGCTATTAGCGCAACATTCATTCCTTTTATTCTCTTTTATCTCTAAGGCACTGAGGATTTGTTGGTTTTATAGCAAAGTTATCTCTCTTTACCAGACAGTTAAACGTAGTAACGAGACCACAGTCCTCAGTGTTCTGCCTTCCTCCCACGTGTGGTGTCCCAGGGCTTAGAACAACGCAGCTAGTTTCTTCGGGACAACTCCACCTCTATACTATTTTCTCATTTCTAACTTTTATTCATGAATTGCTGACGCTTTATTTTTAATTGGTTGATACCATTAACTCACTTTAAAATTATAACTGCAGCACTAGCACCTTATTTAATTCATATAAGAACCATGAACTTTTAGATTATTCAATTGTGTGTAGATACATTTTGTTGAAGGTCACAGCACCTAATTTATAGCACTTAAGCACTTTAATCATAATTATTTGTATTAACACAATAATTGAAATACCATTAATTGTATGTTGGTGCTAAATTGATTGAGAACTAAGCATATGTTTATAATAGCACTAAGCACTTATATAATTAGATCTCAATTAATTTTAGTAAGGTAGTGTGGGGTTTTACTGCTTTCTCTTGTTTTTTGTATCCCCATTCTGGTTTCTCTACACAGCCTGAAATTGGGTAATACAAGTGAGTGAACATTAATTACAAGTGAACTATATTTTTGTTTGTGATCAAGGTGTTACAACCACCGGCACCCCCACACCCTTTGGATTGCTCATAACAGGGTTAAGTTGGTTTTTGGCAAAAACAACTGCAGCACTGGGGGATGCATTGACATTCCTCCGCCCCTTTTCTTTTGCTGAAATTGAAATGTAGGCTGCATCCTTAGATAACTTGAGTGAAGAAGGAGGAGGTTTGGAGGTGGGTTGTGTAACAACCACCTTAAGGTTCTTTACTGAAGGGGATTTCTCCTTTGAGGAGCCTGCAGCAATAGCTTTAGCAGGGTATGATGTTGCATTAGAGGTACTAGGGGCAGGAACAGGGACTGTGGTCTTAATATGCACTTTGGGGCAACTCTGGCGAGTGTGTCCCAGGTTCTTGCAAAGGAAGCACCTCACTTCTTCTGTGCAGTAAAAAATTTTATACAGCACCCCCTCAAATGGAACACCAAAGGACCCCTCAATAGTATCTTGACCCCGAGGCAAAAGTAATTGCACCTGCCTTTTAAAAGAGAGGATATGTCTCAATCTGCTCTCCTTGCAACCCAAGGGAAGTTTAGAAATAGTTGACTTTATTTCACCGAGGGCTTGCAGGTGGGTTAGCAATAAATGGTCTTGCAGGAAGGGGGGCACATTAGATAAGACTATCTTTATGCCTAATCCTTCTAGGGGTTTCTACAGGGATATAACCACCCCCTACTGTGATGCCTCTCTGCACAAGAGTATGCACTGCAGTTAGTGTACGGGCAAATATTATGGCTTTCCCATACATTTTACTTGCTGCCACTATTACAGAGGGGCCCACCACTTCAGCTGCAGCTTTTATGTAAGCCTCTATGCCATGAGCTCCTGTCATTAGACATCTAACCCCATGCTTCCTTGTAAGCTGCTCTACCCCAGCAGTGACTTGGCTTGGGTTGTTGCCAGTAGCCACTGCCTGTGCAAAACTTTTAGCAGGGGTCACATTGGCTGCAGCAGCAGAAACAGAAGCAGTGGAGCTTTTTGACAAAGGCTGTGGCTGGTGCTTTTTAGCATATCTACAGCCAGGTTTTTCAGCTCCTTTTCCTTTAGGAGCCTGAGGTATTTTTTTATAATTTTGTTTTTTATTCCCTCACATTATTTTACAAAACAATCCACAAAAAAGTAAGCTTAATTCTATTAATCAACAAAAGTAAATGCAACAATGAGAAGCTTTAGCAGGGAGAGGGTTAATGTGAGCAGGTGCCTGGGAGTTGCACTGCTACTAGAAAATGTTTTATTTTCTTAAATCCTTCTCCCTTTAGCTTTCTCTCCTTACAAAACAAGGATAAAAATAAACGCACACACACAATCTGTGCAAATAGTGATAAATTTCAGCTGAAACTAAAACAAGTGAAACTGACACCCAGGTGCGGGGGAGGGGTAGGGGACCTGTCAGTGAGTTTGTAGCCCACAGGAAGTGAAGGGAACTGGGCTAGCAATCACTCACCTTCTGGGTCAAAATAAAATTCGATTTTAAATAAAGTAAATCAACTCAAAACTCCCCAAAATTCACACACCAAGTAGCTAACACCTTCACACACCAAATTAGAACAAAAAATCCTGCCTTAGACAGGGATTTCTCTGCTTAATTTGAAATCAAACAGAGAGCTTTCTTTTTTGTGGCTTCTGCAGTATTTGGAATTCCAGAACTGATAACTCGTATGGGGTGTCTTCGTTCTGGGGCCCCTATACGCCACATACTTACGTGTACCTATGCATATTGGGCATCAAACTGTTCAGCGGACCCCGAGATTTCATATTTGGGGTGTTTTATCTTGGTATGTAATGATATGTGGGAGATATGATGCTTCAGAATTGCAATATTGAGGTGATTTTCAGTAATGTCATAAAAATTGCCAAATGTAGGAAAGCTTTGCGGCTTGGTACTTTGGAGTAGACAGACGTGCATACCCATATCAGATTCGTCAGGATGTGTACTTTCCAAAAACATATGGTTTTCTGGGGTGAACATATATTTTTGTACTTTTGCCTCTTGAATAATGCTGTAAATGTGCTGATTTTGCAGTATTTGGAATTCCAGAACTGATAACTCGAATGGGGTGTCTTCGTTCTGGGGCCCCTATACGCCACATACTTAGGTGCACCTATGCATATTGGGCATCAAACTGTTCAGCGGACCCTGGGCTTTCATATTTAGGGTATTTTATCTTGGTATATAATGATATGTGGGAGATACGATGCTTCAGAGTTGCAATATTGAGGTGTTTTCGGCAATGTCATAAAAATTGCGAAATGTAGGAAAGCTTTGTGGATTGGTACTTTGGAGTAGAAATATGTGCATACCCATATTAGATTCGTCAGAATGTGTACTTTCCAAAAACATATGGTTTTCTGGGGTGAACATACATTTTTGTACTTTTGCCCCTTCAAAAATGATGTAAATGTGCTGATTTTGCAGTATTTGGAATATTATTCAAATTACAGGTGAGTGATTGCTCACCAAAATGAATTACACCTCAAAGGAGATGTTGATGATGAATATAATAGATCTGTCACTTAAATTAAAGTGCACTTAAATATGAAGTGTGAGAGTTGTCTTAACAAAAACCAAATCTGGGGATACTGAGCAAAGCAACCCATCTATTGCCCACTGGTCAGCAAATTCACTCAACCGGCCAGTAAACACTGCCTGGGTGTACTCTGCTCGGATGCGGGAACGCACCAGCACCCGGAACAAAGCCTCTACCGGTAGAGGATTCCCACCCTCCAAACATTGCATTCTAGACTTATGAATGGCTAGTTTGGCTAAAGCTAGGAGCAAGTTGAAGAGAAGGTCTTTCTCTCGATTGTCCCGGGATACTGGGCGTCCAAAAATAAAAACGTGAGGGGAAAAATGTAACCAGAACTGCAGGTGAAGTTTCCTCAAAAGAGCCAAAAGAGGTTGCAGTCTGGCACATGAAAAATAAGCATGAAACACAGACTCCCTTTTGCCACAGAATGGGCAAGCAGCTGTGGAGTCTGTAAAATGGACCAGGTACTCTCCTGTGCTCAAAGCACCATGGAGCACTCTCCAACTCAAGTCTCCAGTGGGTCTGGGCACCAGGCTGGAATAAAGGGCTCGCCACTGGGGTTTCTCACCCTCATTAAACACCCGCCTCCAGATGGTATCATAGCGGGAGACAAGAGCAAGAAAGTGTACAGTGTGGAGCATGAGGGAGTACAATAGCTTTCTTGTCATGTCATAAAAGCACGTCGAGGTAAAATTCTCCAACTGGCTCAAGTTGGGAGAAGGAGGTGTGTCAGGGGATTGACGGGTCTTGGGTGCTACTTTTATGGCTGGAGGTGGAGAGTTCCAAGGTGGATGTGGTTCTCCACCACGTAAAACCCCATCAATAAATGAGTGAGAGTCAGGAGAGAGGTTATTCTTGATCTCCTGGAGCAGACGATGTGGAACTCTAGTGGTAATGTACCCCATGCGTGGCATAACTGCCCGAGCTTCCACCCAATCTGACCTCTCGAAATCCAGGAAATCCCCAACTCAGGTTAGCTGAGCCCTGCAAAGGCGGTGACGGATGCTGGTGGACTCCAACATCCTAGTCTTTAAAGATGGATTGTAAAGTATGGGCTCAGTTAGAATGTCCTCCCCCTGAATGCCTCCTTGCCTTAGCACAGTTACCATGCTCCAGGTCTTTAGAGTCTCTTGGTAATAAGCCGGCAATGGTGAGAGGCTTCTTAAGAATCCTTCAGGCTCGATGACAAACAATTGCCGGTCATACCCCATGTTGTGTACCTGATGATAAAAGCTGGATGCTAGGGTACACCACTGTGGAGAAGGATCTGCATACAAGTATCTCTGTATCTGCTGGAGACGGAAAGTATGTACTTGAGAGCGTATGCATACAACTCCCTGTCCTCCCTCTCTCAAGGGTAGGCTTGAAACACCTGCAGAGACCCAGTGCTTTCCCATCCAGAGAAAGTCCAGCAACCTTCTCTGAATTTTAGCAATGAATTCTTGGGTTGGGCTAAGACATGTCAGCCTATACCAGAGTTGAGAGGCTACCAGCTGGTTAATCACCAAAGCCCTCCCCCTCATAGAAAGCATTTTAGCAAGACCCTTCCACTTTCCCAGGCGGGTAAGAACATGCTCCTCAAGTTCAATAAAATTCTGTGGAACAGGACGCTCTTCAGCTGACAGATAGACACCTAAATATTTGATGACTTTAGTCTCCCACGAGATGTCGCGAAAAGCAGAAGGCAAAGAATCTACATGTAGAGGACCTTCCAGAAGGCCTGAGCTCTTGGTCCAGTTGATCCGAGCTGATGAGGCAGCAGCGTAAACCTCTTGGCATTCTTGTGCTCGCTCAAGATCAACTAGGTCCTGGGCCACAAGGATGACATCATCAGCATATGCTGAAAGAACTACCCTCATGTCAGGTTCCCTGAGCACCAGTCCTGTAAGCCTCTTCCTTAGTAGACACAGGAAAGGCTCAATGGCCAGTGCATACAGCTGTCCCGACAAAGGGCATCCTTGTCGAACTCCTCGTTTGAAGGCCAGAGGTGCAGTCAGAGACCAGTTGATTTTAACAAGACACTCTGCAGAGGTGTACAGTGTTTTCAGATAGCTCACAAACTGTGGGCCAAAGCTATAGGCTTGCAGAGTGCCTAAAAGATATTGGTGATCTACTCTGTCAAATGCCTTCTCTTGATCCAGGGAGAGAAAAGCGAGAGATAGACCAGCCTTCCGGGCAAAATGTAGTAAATCCCGAACCAGAAAGACATTGTCAAAAATTGTCCGGCCGGGGACTGTATAGGACTGGTCAGGATGAACCACCTCTGCCAGCACAGACTTGAGCCTGAGTGATATAGCTTTGGCTACAATTTTATAGTCTGTGCTGAGCAATGAGACCGGTCTCCAATTCTTAATAAGGCGGAGATCCCCCTTCTTAGGTAGCAGTGATAACACTGCTCGACGACACGAAAGTGGCATCTCACCGGTCTTGAGGGCCTCATTTAGAACCCTATGGAAATCATGTCCCAGAGTATCCCAGAAGAACTGGAAGAACTCTACAGTCAATCCATCTAGCCCTGGAGATTTATTATGGGGCATTAAGTGGAGTGCTTGAGAGAGTTCATTCAGAGTGATTGGTTTTTCCAACCTCTCTCTTCTCCCCTCGCTGACCTCTGGAAGCCCATTCCATAGCTCCCTGCAGGCATCTGGAGAGATGGGATCAGGAGAAAAAAGGTTCTGATAGAAGGACCGGGCTCTGTCCCGGATAGCCTCCGGATCTTCAAGGGGGGTGCCATCCTCCGCAAGAAGGCATGTTATTTGTTTTCGATTCCCCTTCTTCTTCTCCAGAGCATAGAAGAATCGTGAGCCACGATCCATATCGCAGAGTAACTGCATGCGGCTTCGTACATAAGCACCACGAGCCTGTCGATGTTCCATGTTACGCAGAGTCTCTTTCTTTTCTACATATTCACACTGTATGGCTTGGTCTTCAGAGCCTGACAGCCTTTGCTCAAGATCAAGCACCTCCCTATTCAGAGCCTCAATCTCTGCATTTTTCTGTCTGCTCAAACATTTTGTACACTCTTGACACAAGAGCTTTAGGTGAACCTTGCCTACATCCCACCATTGACTCAGTGTGGCAAATTCATCCTGATAACCCTTCCAGTCTGTCCACATTTCCCGGACTGCCTTTGCAAACCCTTCATCCTTTAATAAGCTGTTATTAAAGTGCCAATAGGCTGCTTTGGGCAGAGATGGTGCAACTGCCACTATCAAAGAAGCACAATTGTGGTCCGAGAAAGGTGCCAAGCTAATATTACTGGACCGAACTCGTGACATAATATGGCTAGATATATAAAGCCTATCAATCCGGGACTGAGACACACGGCCATCCCTCACCCTAACATAGGTGAAAGCATCGGTTTCTGGGTGTTGTTCTCTCCAGATGTCTACCAAGGAGAAATGGGCAATGAGTTCCCGCAAAGCTGACTCAGATGAATCCCTTTTCTGGGGAACATTCCGGTCCCGAGCCTCAAGGGTGTAATTGAAATCACCCCCTATAATCACGGCTTCATCTGAGTCAATTGTCTCCATATAGGCTGATAAACTTTCAAAAAAATACTTTCTCTCTGGTCCAGTAGTTGGGGCATACAAGTTTATCAGATTGTATGTTCCACTAGACTCCCGGACCCGGAGATGTAACAGACGGCCTGGGATGACAGAATTAACACTCAGTACCTCTGGCTGGAAGGATTCTGAGAACAAGGTCACCACCCCACATGACGTCCATGTGAGGTGATTAAAAAGATTCTACCCTTCCATTCCAGATGCCAGGTCGCTTCAAGCTCCTGAGTGATATGGGTCTCTTGAAGGAAACTCACAGAGTACCCTCCTTGGCGTAGAAAGGAGAGTACCTGAAACATTCTGAAAGGCTCCCGACAGCCATTTGTATTAAGAGTGCTTATACTTAGAGCCATTATTGTGTGTTAGTAAATGCTTTAGCCCTCACAGAGGCCTGGTGAGACAAACACTTTTTGTGGAACTTAACACTACGGAGATATTCTGCAGTTCCATCGTTTTTGGCCTCTTTTATGACCTTGATGTATTGTCTCACAGAACTGATCACCAAAGTCAAATCATGCCACTTCTCTAGAGCCATATGTAGCTTCTTCTCCAATTTAACACCAAGGGTGCTCTCAAGAAACATCTTGAGATCCTCAGCTGGGATGATTGGGGTAGAAGGATTTGTCACAACTGTGTCAACCTCCTCTTCGATGTCCCCCTCATCCATGAACTCTTCTTGGCTAAGGGATTGATAATTTCCCCTCTCCACTGGAGCTTTGATAATATCTACACAAGAAGTCGCAGGAGAAGGATCAGAAGCACCTGCTATCTGGAGACCCAGCAACGGCTCAGATAATACTTGGATTTTGCTTGGAACACCACTGGAGGTGTTTGGCTCAGGGGTAGCAGATGGAATTGGCTCCTTAACAACAGGAGCTTTAGAGGCTCGATGGGCAACCTCTGCCCTTTCCACTGCCTCCTGTGCCTCCTGAATGGCAATAACATTGGGGTCAGTGGAAGAGAATGGAGGAGAGATCTTAACATGCACAGTAGACCTTACAGAGTCTGTCTGGCTATCCTCCATATTTACAACTCTAGCCTCATTATCCTCCCTCGCAGCATTGTCTGCAGGATCCTGTATGGGGGTTGTCCCAATGTTCTCCATTTCTTGGAGTGAAATACCCTGAGGCACTAAACACTGAGGCTGGTTGTAGTTCCCAAAGCTCAGCACCTCAGGGACACTTACGGCCCACTCTGCAGGGGTTTCATTAGCTCTCCCGTTATACTCCAGGGGAAGATCCCCTGTTGGAGACAGATGCAGCACCCCTGACTCTGTGGGGAGGCCCATAATCCCCTCCTCTTCCCCAACTGGGTCTATAGGTGCATGGTCTGGCACCAGTTTAGTGCATCCAACAGTTGGACTAGACAATATCACCACATGAGGAACAGATGTTTTGCTGCCCTTTTTGCCCTTGGATGGGGGTGCTCCATCATTGACCACTGAAACCCATTCCTCAGGTATCAGCCTGTTGGATTTAAATTTCCTCTTCTTTTTCTTGTCATTTGAAGAGGAAATGCTACTCTCTGCTCCCACCACGACAGGTGTTACAACCACCGGCACCCCCACACCCTTAGGAGTGTTAATAACAGGGTTACGTTGGTTTTTGGCAAGAACAACTGCAGCACTAAGGGATGCATTGACATTCCTCCCCCCCTTCTCTTTTGCTGAACTTGAAATGCAGGCTGTAGCCTTAGATAACTTGAGTGAAGAAGGAGGAGGTTTGGAGGTTTCAGAGGTGGGTTGTGTAACAACCCCCTTGAGGTTCTTTACTGAAGGGGATTTCTCCTTTGAGGAGCCTGCAGCAATAGATGTGGCAGGGTATGCTGTTGCATTAGAGGTACTGGGGGCAGGAACAGGGACTGTGGTCTTAATATGCCCTTTGGGGCAACTCTGGCGAGTGTGCCCCAGGTTCTTGCAAAGGAAGCACCTCACTTCTTCAGTGCAGTAAAAAATTTTATAGAGCACCCCCTCAAATGGAACACCAAAGGACCCCTCAATAGTATCTTGACCCTGAGGCAAAAGTAATTGCACCTGCCTTTTAAAAGAGAGGATATGTCTCAATCTGCTCTCCTTGCAACCCAAGGGAAGTTTAGAAATAGTTGACTTTATTTCACCGAGGGCTTGCAGGTGGGGTAGCAATAAGTGGTCTTGCAGGAAGGGGGGCACATTAGATAAGACTATCTTTATGCCTAATCCTTCTAGGGGTTCTACAGGGATATAACCACCCCCTACTGTGATGCCTCTCTGCACTAGAGTATGCACTGCAGTTAGTGTACGGGCAAATATTATGGCTTTCCCATACATTTTACTTGCTGCCACTATTACAGATGGGCCCACCACTTCAGCTGCAGCTTTTATGTAAGCCTCTATGCCATGAGCTCCTGTCATTAGACATCTAACCCCATGCTTCCTTGTAAGCTGCTCTACCCCAGCAGTGACTTGGCTTGGGTTGTTGCCAGTAGCCACTGCCTGTGCAAAACTTTTAGCAGGGGTCACATTGGCTGCAGCAGCAGAAACAGAAGCAGTGGAGCTTTTTGACAAAGGCTGTGACTGGTGCTTTTTAGCATAGCTACAGCCAGGTTTTTCAGCTCCTTTTCCTTTAGGAGCTTGAGGTATTTTTTTATAATTTTGTTTTTTATTCCCTCCCATTATTTTACAAAACAATCCACAAAAAAGTAAGCTTAATTCTATGAATCAGCAAAAGTAAATGCAACAATGAGAAGCTTTAGCAGGGAGAGGGTTAACGAGAGCAGGTGCCTGGGAGTTGCACTGCTACTAGAAAATGTTTTATTTTCTTAAATCCTTCTCCCTTTAGCTTTCTCTCCTTACAAAACAAGGATAAAAGTAAAAGCACACACACAATCTGTGCAAATAGTGATAAATTTCAGCTGAAACTAAATACAAAAAAAAACAAAAAAAAAAACAAGTGAAACTGACACCCAGGTGTGGGGGAGGGGTAGGGGATCTGTCAGTGAGTTTGTAGCCCACAGGAAGTGAAGGGAACTGGGCTAGCAATCACTCACCTTCTGGGTCAAAATAAAAATCGATTTTAAATAAAGTAAATCAACTCAAAACTTCCCAAAATTCACACACCAAGTAGCTAACACCTTCACACACCAAATGAGAACAAAAAATCCTGCCTTAAACAGGGATTTCTCTGCTTAATTTGAAATCAAACAGAGAGCTTTCTTTTTTGTGGCTTCTGCAGTATTTGGAATTCCAGAACTGATAACTCGTATGGGGTGTCTTCATTCTGGGGCCCCTATACGCCACGTACTTAGGTATACCTATCCATATTGGGCATCAAACTGTTCAGTGGACCCTGGGCTTTCATATTTGGGGTGTTGTATCTTGGTATATAATGATATGTGGGAGATACAATGCTGTAGACTGGACACTTTGAGGTAATTTTTCAAAAATGTAACACATTTTTATAAAAACTGCTAACTTTAGGAAAGAATTGCAACTTGGTAGTTTGGAGTACAAATATATATTTACCCATTTTGAACTCGTTAGAATCTGTTCTTTCCAATAAGGGGTAGTTTTTAGGGTAAACCTACTGTTAGTGGAATGTTTGGCCTTGAAATCAGATGTATGCTGTTTTGTGGAGCGGTGCTTTGGAAATTTGGTAGTTTACTGCTTCGGAGTTTTTGATCTATCGAAGTGAGAAATCTCCATAAAATTATATATATTTGGTATTGGCTCGTTCGGGAGACACAGAACTTTCCAAATCTGCCATGTTCTCATGCATAAAATAAATTATGCTTCTGATATATGCGTTTGTATCATGTGAAACTGTTTGTTTTTTTTTTATACACTTAGAAGCCCATATCTTTTTACAGGACTGGAATGACAACTAAATTCTAGCATATTTTGAAAGCTTAGGTTGTCCTGAAAAAAACAATATCTTGTTTTCATGGGTAAACTAAAAGACCCCCCCAGGAAAGTCCCCTAAAGTGAAAGAGCAAAAAATGTTCAAAAATGGTCTGGCAATAGAAGTTCCAACTTGGCCAAATTGGCTGGCAGTGAAAGGGTTAAGGGGGTGGTTCACCTTTAAGTTAACTTTTAGTATGTTATAGAATGGCTAATACGATTTACCTTTTCCTCCTGACTCTTTACAGCTTTCAAATAGTAACTCAAAGGTAAACAACCCCTTTAAAACATCCCATGTGCCATTGCCCTTGCTGTAAATTAGGAAAATAAAAATAATTATCAAGAGGGTGGAAATGGATGCAGAAAAGTTATGCAAATAAAAAAGCTGAGTACATTAAAAAGGGAAGGTAAGGAGAGGAACAAATATAGGGCAGTGGATGGAAGATCAGAAGATAAATGAGTGAGGGTAAAAGTGGACAGATTGACAGAAGTGGAATGGGAGGCAAAAGGGACTCAGAGAGGAACATATAGAGAGGAAATACAGTAGGAGCAGAAAGGGAAGTAGTACTAGAATAAGAATGGAATGTGTTAAAAAAAACATAGAGAATACTATGTGTTAGGATGACACCCTCCTGTCAGGCAGCTCATAATTACATCACCATCCTATCAGGCAGCTCATAGTGACATCACCATGCTACCAGGCAGAACATAAATGAGATCATCCTGGGAGGCAGAGAGCACATGGTTACAACTTACTATTTTAGCATTAAGAAACACAATACAATCACTTTTACAGCACATTTATTGCACAAATATACAAAAAGTATAGTTGGGATGCAGATTTGTTTTGAGCTAGAAAGATAATTTGCAGCTCTCTGCCCTCAGAGCCTCCATGTTACATTAAGATATCAGTGTAATTCACTAAAAAAAAAACAGCCTACACACACACCCACAGATTCCCTGCTGCACCCAGATTACCACCTGTATGTGACTTTCTGTAGAGTTCTGTGCAGTCTCCTACATAAAACTTCTCACTGAAATTCTGCTTCTCTGCTGGAATCCTCTCTCTTTTCAAATCACTTTCCCTCCAGACGTTACAGGAGGAGCAGATGACATCACACGCTCCATATCTGGCAACTTCATTGAAAGCAATGCTAGAGTGTACTGACCAATCAACTGGGGTAGGTGTGTTTAGCCTAGGAGGAGGGTGTGGCTGAGTTGTTATCTGCCTGGTTGATAGAGCTGCCTTAAAGGCATCCTTCGTTCCCTATTTTACTCCACTGCTAAAAAAGAACATTATATTTGGTAAGGGTACTTTGAAGAAAAACTTTTAAGGTTGGGGTTGTTTTCTCTGAAGAAAAGGTAGACATATACTGGGGGATCTTTTTTCCCATAACAAATATCAAAGAGCAACAGGAAACCACTTGAGGAACTTCACAGTAAGGGCAGTACAGCTGTGGAATTCCCTGTTTGGTCGTGGCAGATGGGATTCATGTCTTTATATCTTTACTATTCAGTTTTATTTGGATCATATGATCCACAGTTATTTTAGTAAAGGTATCAGCATAAATAGTTTATATATGGAAGTATATGGATAGGTCTGTATGTACATACACATATATTTTTCTTCTCTGCATAGTTTGGTTACCCACACTATATGCCAAATTGGGTTGATTCGATCTTTAGCACGGGGTAGGGTTGCCCGGTTTTTGAAAGGGCTGCCGGGTGAAGTTCCTGTCCGGATTTCCAAATTAGGAAAATCCAGTCAGGACATTGAAAGTAAATGACATGGTGATCAGCCAATCGATGATCACCACATCATCAGTCTCGCCCCTGATGTCACACACCTTCTCACGTCACTCGGCCTGCCCTCCGATGTCACCGCTCCCTGCCCGTTTTCGTCCAAAGAAAAAAAAAAGTGGCTAACATGTGCCACGTGCTTAGGTAAACCTATACATATTGGGCAACAAACTGTTCAGAAGACCCCAGGCTTTCATATTTTGCCCCCCCAAACTATGTAAATGTATTGATTTTGCAGTACCTGAAATGACAGACCATATGGGGGGGGGGCAGTCTCAGATTGTTACTGAGATTCCCCAACTTTTTTTTTTGATATCCTGCACTAAACAGCCAGAAAAAGTTTCTAAGTTCTAAAACTTAATTGGCTTTTGGCAGAGAGCCCAGAATAAGTTGCAGGTGCACTTAGATACATTTGTAACAATTTAAGATAAACAAAGAAACTATTGTAACATTTTAAGATAAGCAGGTCTCTTGGGGAAACTGTGACTTGTAGCTTAAAAGACAATTTCAGCTTCATAAGCAAAACTGTATACACATAAACCCTGAACCCAAAAAAAACCCAGAAATGTGTGCAAAATTTCCATAATTTACCCAGTTTTGTAAAACAGACATGATAATTAGGTGTGGCTATAAAATGGGCCTGGTCAAAAATTTGCGCTGCATGCAGCAGAACTTTTCTATTTTCAAAATGTTGGGAGGTATGGTTGGAGTCTCTTCCAGTCGAACAGTTGACCAGTTGAAGTGCAGTGGTGGGTGATCCCTCCAAAAACGAAATCACACAGAGTTCATAGTGCAGCAGACTTCTTATAGCCAACTTATTTTGAGTCTGGAGAAATTGTATATGTTTCCAGCAGGATCACTCTTGCATCCCTTCCTGGCATGTGACTTTACTCTTGGTGTCTGCAGGGTCCTAGTGCCCCCTCTAGTCTCTCACCTCACAGCACTCCAAACAGTACAAGAATCGGAATACAATGATAATAATTTTAATCAATTCAACACAAAATCATAAATCCAGACTTACATTTAAGATTCCTTGGCACGCCGTAGTGTGTTTCGTGTATACAATACACTTTCTGTGTACCTTGGGCACCCTCCCGTAGTTTTTATAGGTTAAAGGTCATAGGGGTACACTGGATTGTCCAATTTAAATATGCATAAGTAAGTAAAACATTTTATATTCACTTGTTTAAAACCTTATAATTTAGTAAAATCATAGTTGTGAATATGTAAAATTATACACTCATAAAAACTTTCATAAAAAAACATGTTAAGTCGAAATCAATATTTAACCCCTGAGGTACCAACGTCCCCAGCTGGTATATCCATTTAGTTTCTTCTTGGGAGAGACTCCATTTTGTGTCTCCTCCTCTCAAGTTGCCTAAGCAAAATATTCTGATAAATGATGTTTCATATACATGTTTTTTTTATTTCTTATATGTTCCCCAAATCTGGTCTTTAACTTTCTCGTAGTCCTGCCCACATATTGTTTTCCACATGGGCATTGTGAGAGGTAAACTATATTACTCATGTTGCAGCTCAATGACTGTTTTATAGTGTAACTATTCCCATTTGCAGTTGCCGTAAACTCTAATCACTCTTGTTGCGCAGCTAGTTGTTGGAAACACCACACAATTCTTACAGTAGGTGAACCCTGATGTATTCTTGAGCCACATACCTTCTTGCCTGCTGATCCTAAGATAACTCGGAACTAATTTACGTTTGAAGTGGCTTAACAAACTTCCCCGGGGTCAGTACGGTAGGGTAAAACCTAACAGTACAGGTATGGGACCTGTTATCCAGAATGCTCAGGACCCGGGTTTTTCCGGTTAACGGATCTTTCTGTAATTTGGATCTTCATGCCTTAAGTCTGCTATAAATCATTTAAACATTAAATAAACCCAATAGGCTGGTTTTGGTTCCAATAAGGGTTAATTATAT
The DNA here is from genome assembly GCF_017654675.1 of Xenopus laevis. Classification (NCBI taxonomy): domain Eukaryota; kingdom Metazoa; phylum Chordata; class Amphibia; order Anura; family Pipidae; genus Xenopus; species Xenopus laevis. The sequence goes on along the minus strand of NC_054373.1, from coordinate 71,214,737 downwards.
CTTAGTTTGGCTCAAGTACAAGCTACAGTTTTATAATAACAGAGAAAAAGGATATCATTTTGAAAAATTTGGATTATTTGGATAAAATGGAGTCTATGGAGCTTTCTGGATATCGGGTTTCCAGATAAGGGATCCTATACCTGTACAGAAAAGGGAGACTTCGATAAGGCATGTGAGGGACTGCATACCAAATTGATGGAAAAAAGCTACAGGGAAGAAATGATTGACCAGGCAAAAAATAAAGTTGACATATCCACTAGAGAGGGCCTTATGAAGAAAAAATCGGTTGATAAAGTAAATAGGGAGGAAGTCACCTTTATTACTCAGTATAGTTCTGACCATAAGGCACTAGAATGGGTAATTAATAAGCACTGGCATATTCTAAAAATGGATAAGAGTATGGAGTCTATCATTGGTAATAAACCTAAAATGGTTTACAAAAGGTCAGACAACATCAAACGTAAATTAGTTCCGAGTTATCTTAGGACCAGCAGGCAAGAGGGTATGTGGCTCAAGAATACATCAGGGTTCACCGGGGTTATGATGGTAACTCAATTGATAGAGGCTATTTAAGAGCAAAAGAGAAGACTCGTTCTGATTTGATATATAAACATAAGAAAAAGGATGACAAGACAGTAATAAGGTTTATAACAGAGTACAATAATCAATGGAGAGACATCCAGAAAATTTTGAAAAACAATTGGGATCTGCTTGTGGTTGACAGCAAGGAGAGCCCCTTCTCTTAGGGATAAGTTAACTAATAGTCATTTTGTTAATTCCAACCAAGAAAATGCCACTACCTGGCTGCCAAAATGCGAAAAATGTATGTTTAAATGCGGCCACTGCAAATGTTGTAAATTTATATATAAATGTTCCGGGTTCTCACATCTGCAAAAAATATAAAAACAATACTATCCACAGCTTCATAAATTGCAAAACCACTGCAGTAATCTATTTAATTGAATGTGACTGTCCGTTAAGATACATAGGTAAAACTAAAAGATCAATAGGTACAAGACTATTGGAACACGTGGGAGATATCAGACGCAAGTCACAAAAAAGTACAGTGGCTAAACATTTTAATTTAATCCATGGTGGAAACATAAAAAGCTTGAGAATGTTTGGAATAGAACATGTTTCATTGGGCATTTGTGGAGGAGACATTGATAAGGTGTTATCAAGGAAAGAGCTCAGATGGATTTATGAGCTGGACACGAAATGGCCCCATGGTTTAAATGAAGATATAAAATTCAGAGTATTTTTGTAGACACTGAATTTCAATATTGCCTCAATTTTAATAGAAAATGCATATGTGCCTGATCCAAGCCTGTTCTATATATAAAAATAACTAATTGTATAAAAAAGTTGCATTTATGTTGTTAACTGTTATGTCCACAGTTTAGATCAGCACTAACAATTCTTCCAATATGGAAACTGGTTGCTATGGCAACATGACGTCTTTCACCATAAAGGGCCTTAAGAGGACCTTTGATGTTGACATCATCATGCCCTGACGAAGCCGAAGACGGTGAAATGCATGTTGGCGTGCAGCCACTGAAGGATATTGCTTCCCCCTTTTGTCTGCTGTTTCTACCAATGCCGGCGCATATGAGAAAATAGACCTGAAATAAACTTCGCAAGTATCGCCATGGCGAAGACTTCATGTGGAGATAATAAATAAAGGTTCCTTAAGGGGATCCTGTCATCAGAAAACATGTTTTTTTCAAAACGCATCCATTTCTCAAAAGAGCAAACAGATTTTTGAAATTTGACAAGGGGCTAGACATTTTGTCAATTTCCCAGCTGCCCCTGGTCATGTGACTTGTGCCTGCATTTTAGGAGAGAAATGCTTTCTGGTAGGCTGCTTTCCCTTGACGAACTCCATGTCAGTACGTTATGGGATAGCCCCTCCTCCCTGCTCCCATTAGAAGGAACCTCCCCAAGCCTTTAAAAGTCCAACTACACGCACCTACCGGCGTCTTTTTGTTCCTTCTCTTATGCTCTTGGCTTTGTTCTCTGAACAAATGCCTCAATCATTAGAAGCAAATTTTTGTTTTTCTCTTTTTAAGCCTAGGAAAGCATTAGGCCTGCCCAAAAGGCGTCCTAGGGACAGGGGTTTTGGTCCATGGGACCTTTTTTTCCCCCCCAGCACACTACCTCAGACCTGGAGTCTTCTGAACTTCAGCTCCTGAATCAGGTAAGGCACTGAGGTGCAATGTTTGCTACTCCTTGTCTGCCTGTATTTCAGTTGCCTTCCTGTAGTGCTATCAAGAGAATTGGGTGGCAGGTGCTTGTCCCCCCATCCATGTGCCCTCCCGACCTGCCCAGACGGCATCCGGCGGCAGTGGTATATGTGGCCCCTACATCCCATTTTTACGGATGGGCGAGGGGGGTGGCAGTTAGTTTAGGCTAATTAGTTAGGGGCCTGAACCTTACTGCCCCCTGTTACCTTTGTTTTATTTTTGTTTTAATGGGGGCAGGTCATGGCCAACTGCCTTCCTCAACAGACTTTCCTAAGGTGGAGGTAGTTAAAATAATAAAAACAAAAAGCCCAAAGTTGCACTATAAGCTTCATATCATAGCAAACTTGGGCCTGTGCAGGAGGCACCAACACTAATTATCCAATTTGCCTCAGTATAACCTACGCAGTTGCTTTGGGTTCCCTGCCTATGCAGACACCAGCTGAGTATAATCAACCCCCCACTGAGTACAGACACCAGCTGAGTACAATCAGGTCCAGCTAAAGCAAGTGAAGATGGCCCAACCCACTCTCTAACTCAGCAGGCGAGGAAGCTGCAGCCTCAGGTAAGTACTGCTGTTGTCAGTAAACTTGTGAGGCCTGTTTTCCTGTTAACAATAGAGTGTCCTGGAATTTGTGGCATTAAGGGGTCTGCTTCCAGCCTTGCATAATGAGCAGCAGGTAAGGAGTGTGTCCATATGCTGTTCTGCAGTGTACTAAAGTCTAACTAACTGCTTGCATGCTATATAATCATATGCTTATCTGCACTGTGCCTGGTTATGCTTGTTGTCTGCCTGAAACCAGTAGCCTGCCTGAAACCAGTAGCCTGCCTGAAACCAGTAGCCTGCCTGAAACCAGTAGCCTGCCTGAAACCAGTAGCCTGCCTGAAACCAGTAGCCTGCCTGAAACCAGTAACCCTTATACAAATAGATAATTGTGCTAACATTCTCTTATGCTGACAAGTATTGTATACTGACAGGCTGGGTGCTGAATTCAGGCCATTTACAAATAGGACACCAGTAGCCCTATTGAATATGGATCACTGGGCTGGGGGGGCTGCTAGGCTCTGATATATACTTGCTCTAAACAGCAGATAATCCATAATTTGTATTGCGCTATTTTTGTTCTACATTCTATGATTTGCCTATTGCTCACATAGAACAGGTAGCCATAACGGAGGTCGAGCAAAGGTCTGGCTGAATGCTAGGGCCTGATATAAGCTTGCTCTATGCAGCAGCTAATCTAAACTATGGACCTCATGTTTCAGTGATTGTACCTGTGCTCCTATTTTGTTCTACAGCTTAAGCTCTGCCTATTGCTCACATGGAAAACGTGGCCCTACGGGATGTAGAGCACAGGTCTGGCTGGCTGCTAGGCCCTGATACATGCTTGCTCGAAGCAGCAGCTAACCTAAACTATGTATTTCATGTTGCTGTGATTGTACCTGTGCTCCTATTTTGTTCTACAGCTTATGCTCTGGCTATTGCTCACAAGGAACACGTAGCCCTGCGAGATATAGAGCACAGATCTGTCTGGCTGCTAGGCCCTGATACATGCTTGCTATAAGCAGCTGCTAACCTAACTATGTATTACATGTTTTCTGCAGTATACGATTTGGCTATTGCTCTCTTGGAACAAGTAGCCCTAATGGATGTAGAGCACAGGCCTTTCGAGTTGCTAGGCCCTGATATATGCTTGACCTAAGCAGCAGCTAATATAAACTATGTATTTCATGTTACTGTGATTGTATCTGTGCTTATATTTTCTTTTGCAGTATATACCCTGGCTATGGCTCACCTGGAATAGGTAGCCCTAAGGTATGTAAAGCACAGGCCTGGGAACGGCTAGGACCAGATATACGCTTGCCCTAAGCAGTAGCTAATATTTTATGTATTACATGTTGCTGTGATCATATCTGTATGCTCCTATTCTCTGCAGTATGATATGCTGTAATTATTGCTCACCTTGAACCAGTAGCTCTAATAGATGTAGATCACTGTGGCTATGAAGGTCTGATATAGGTTTGCTCTGACTGCAGCTAACCTAAACTATGCATTACATGGGGTTGTAATTGTTTCTGGGGTACATTCAGGTTTAATCCAGATGAGTACTGATAGGAATACCTACATATGAATGTCTTTTCATTCCATTGCATTGCTCCTGGGATAAGATATGGCTTAATAAATTAAGCAGGGAATGTCATTTTATACTGCACTAGGCAATATTTTTCCCGATGGCAGGTAAGCTTCATTTTTGTCTTGATAAACACTACAGGAGTTCTGAAGCCTGTCTGTCATAAGGATTGCTGGGTTAACAATAACCACAGGTATGTACTACTTTTGGGACCATTGAATGTAATTTTTTCCAGATTCAGCAGCCTTGTATCATTGATCACTGCCTGAACGAATGGAGGGCCAGATAATTGCTTTGCCCAGTCAATTGTGCGGTTTATTACTACCCACTCAGCTCGAGCTCTGGGGTCGGGTACTGTGCTCTACCAGAACCAGGAGCTTAGGACTCTGACCGAGGTACATATTATTATCACACATTTTAATATATGCTCGCACCATGGCCCACATCCTGCAGGGGGATTCTACTGCCTTCAGAACAAATGCTCTTAATGGATAAGCTCCATAATACAACTGGTCTACCAAGCAACATATATGTTTGCATCTATAAGAGGGCCATAGGCAGGTGCATATATTTTAATACTAAGGCATGTATATGAATGTGTATATATGTGTGCACAGATATCTATATATGATTTGTGTCCTTGGGATGGGTTCTTTTGTGGAACCAGAAACGTTGGCTCAATAAACTTATATTTTTATGCAACATATAGTATTTATGAAGATTCCTGGAACAATCAGTACTTGAACTCTTCATCCATAAATTTCACTATAACAGCCATGACATCTGGCTAGTTTCTAGGGGTGCAACCTGTGGAAATCCCATATTCATAGGTTTATGGAAGAACAAGGTATACAGTTCTCTATGCTTGGCTGAAGGATCCCTAGATGTATCTCTACAGTTTTCTAGGGTGACTCCTTGGTGCCTCCTACAAATTAGAGAGGGGAGCCACTACCCAGTGTTATTCCTATACTATTTCTATTGATATTTTTAATGTCAGGATAGATGGGACATTTTATCTGCCAATACAGGGTGTCTATAGAGACAGTGTACACATACATATCAGGCCACTGGGAATTTGCATAAGTTCTATATTTCAAACCAAGGGTTTTCAGGCTATAGGAGTCCTCAAAGTGTCTGTTAGTCAATAGAGATGACCTCTGTTCAAGTCTGGCCCAGGATAGGGAGATTCTTCTTATACTACCAGCAAAACAAAGCAGCTTTGTGACTTAAGGCCACGTTTTCTGCTCTGTGTCCAGAAGGCACTTATTTTGGGCCCATTTTTTCTTCAATTTCTCAATCCCCTAGTTAGTGGTTTTTTAGAATACAGGGCTGGCTGTTCTTCCACACCAGATAGGTAACTGATTGGACAGCAGATGGAGGCATCCTAGGAGTGTTAATTTTTTCCCCCCTCTCTATGTCTGTGCCCTCTTGGTACACCAGCAGTTTTGGATCTTTCCTCCTCACAGTTACATACTGCAGTTGCTACCTGTCCTATTGCTTCGGGTGAGAATGTATTTGGCTCTCCTGAGCAGGATCATAGTCTTCCCTTAAGTGGGACGGTTGCAGTCATTACAGTAGAGTGTAATCTCTTAAAACTTCCAGTCTTATTAATTTCATTGAGAATGAATGAATTAAGGATATTTTATGTATCCGTCCTACAGGTTTGTCTAGCTTCAAATGGCAGGTTTGGAAGTGTGTTTTTTCTGTTTTGACCATGTCTGTCACATTGTTCCCTATACTAGGGGGATTTACATTTACACGTGCTGAAAATTGTGTCTGAAACATTCGCACAGAGCTCAATGTCCAGGTAACTTCCAGATACGACACTCCTATTATCCTGGTTTGTTTTTGGATTCACATTCCTGTGCCACTCCTGAAACATATGACCCAGCCCTTCTGACACTTACTGGAATTTACTGGAACATCCATAGGGTCTCTCCAGTTCTAAGGTCAGCCTCAACGATTAACTATGTAGTATAGTTGATTCCACATATAAATGGGTCCCTTACGGGTAGAAAGAATGCAGGTTTGTGAGTGACTAAGCATTTATCCAGGGCATATAATCTGCCTCCATAAATTTTGGGATTAGTCCTTTAGTTGCACGGGGGTTATTGGGATCTGTAACCTTAAGGGTATTCAGTTATACCTCTCAGAGTACTAGGTTGGGTCAACCAACAGGGGTCTCTTTTTTTTAGGAACTGTAGTTGCTCAGCTCTTCACAGTTATTTGAGTCTGCCTCATAACAGGACCTTACACAGTGTAAGGAATTCTAATCCCAATTATTTTCTCAGGTGCCCTTGTCTCAGATCTTTAGGATCTGTTTTCTGTTAGAACAGTCCTGACTAACATGCATTCTGATATGAAGATATTTATGGTACTGGCCTTGGGTACCTCAGGGTACATTGTATAACCTACATTTATGGTTATATCCTAAACAGATCATTCCTATATTGGGTCTGTTTTGGGTTCTTACTCCTACCAAGTGTTTCTTACAGGTACCTTGCAATTTGCACTGAAATTAGGCATATATGTGATGAATGCTTTTTGGTTAGTAGGAGAGTAAGTATTTCAGCTTTCTGAATTTGCCTTGCACAGGACTGTCTTCCTCTCTCTTTCTTCTGAAGGGTGAAGTGGTGGTTAGTGAGCTAACTTGTTCCTCACTCTCAGTGGGCTAACATCTCTCTCTCTCGCGCTCTCTCTCTCTATAGTATAGGCTATACTATAGCGCTATTCTTAGCCTGGTGAACTTATTCTGGGGTTTTCACCTGGACTCTCTGTATTAAAGTAAAGAGTTTGCATGATGGTGGACTATCTAGTCAGCGATACTTCTTTATTACAGATTCTTCTTAAAGGGATACTGTCGTGGAAAAAAAGTTTTGTACAAAATGTGTCAGTCAATAGTGCTACTACAGCAGAATCCTGCATTGAAATCAGTTTTTCAAAACAAGAAATGGATTTTTTTATATCTAATTTTAAAATTTGCTATGGGGCTAGACATTTTGACATTTCACAGCTGCCCTCAGGTCATGTGACATGTGCTCTGATAAACTTCAGTCACACTTTACTGCTGCACTGCAAGTTGGAGTGATGTCATTACCCCCTCCCTCCTACAAGCTGCTGTAATGTAAATAGAGCCTTGTCTGCTGAGCCTGTCAATTGAACAATAGGCAGGTATCAAGATAAGCTCCCACTGACACCACTTCAGGACTGAAATAAGATAGTCCTGTGATCACTGCCCCCACTTACGTTTCAAAAATAAATAAATATATATATATATATATATATATATATATATATATATATATATATATATATATATATATATATACACATACATATATATACACACACACACACAATTCATTTTGGGCACTGGATATAATATTTTATATAGATAGTTTATTTATATTTGTTTACACAAAAATGAATGGCAGAAACACAGGAGTACACTCCCAGGACTGATGACAGGGAATAGAAAAAAAGGATAAAATAAGGACATACTTGAAAACCAGGAAAACTTAGGAGGAAGTCTAGGAAGGGTTAAAATAGCTCAGGAGAAAGGAGGCAGTAAGTAGTTAATGTAAAAAGAAGTATTGCAGGCAGGAAAGGAGCAAGGTCTGTGTGAGGTGGATAGCAGAGGGAACTCACAGCTCCTTTATCTCATCTAGTAACCAGTAAAACAAACTAGGAAGGCAGCAAGGAGAGAAAGTCCCCCCACCAAAGGAATGCAGAGATCAAACTTACAGAACTGCAGGAGCTTTGATAGTGTCTGTGGGAGGAGGGGCTGCAGCTGTAGAGCCGGCAGAACGTAGGAAAGTGAAAGTAATTGCTTCCCTGCAAACCATGTGACCGCTCTCCTCCAAACATCACACGCATGGGCGGAGAGGGGAGGGGGAGTGTACAGCTGGATTCTCATGTCGTAGTGCGACCTGGCTTTTCATTACAGAGTGGCTGCCTCCAAGCACACAGGTAATGCTGTGCCTGCTGTTAGAACAGCACAGTATGAATGTGTAATGAGCAGAAATGGAAGCCCCCATGACAAAATACAAACTAAAATAACTTATGCTTGGATTTGTGGATTAACATTTTATTTGGCAGACAGTGTTTATGGATATGTGTTTTTTATAAAAATGCAAAAAAAAAAGTTTAAAATGACGACAGATTCCCTTTAAAGTATATTCCCTCCCATGGGATAATAACTTGCTACGTCCCGTAACATACTGACATGGAGTTCGTCTAGGGAAAAAGGAAGATTATTTCATACTTACCGAGATCTTCCTTTCCTAGACGAACTCCATGTCAGTACACCCGCCCTTTTTTTCCCGGTAATTTAAGAGCTTGTTACAAAGACGCCGGTAGGTGGGTGTGGTTGGCCTTTTAAAGGCTTGGGGAGGTTCCTTCTAATGGGAGCAGGGAGGAGGGGCTATCCCGTAACGTACTGACATGGAGTTCGTCTAGGAAAGGAAGATCTCGGTAAGTATGAAATAATCTTCCTTTGTTTTTCCTTCTCAATGTAACTGAATGTGTCTCAGTGAGACATGGGTTTTTACTATTGAGTGTTGTTCTTAGATCTACCAGGCAGCTGTTATCTTGTGTTATGGAGCTGCTATCTGGTTACCTTTCCATTGTTCTTTTGTTTGGCTGCTGTAAAGCAGTAAAGAGTGAATGTGAGCACAAGTCACATGACTTGGGGCAGCTGGGAAATTGACAATATGTCTAGCCCCATGTCAAAATTGAATATTAAAGAATCTGTTTGCTCTTTTGAGAAATGGATTTCAGTGCAGAATTCTGCTTGAGCAGCACTATTAATTGATTCATTTTGAAAAAAAATTTTTTTCCAATGACAGTATCCCTTTAAGAAGGGCAAGGTGAGAGGCGCAGACCGCAGCGTCCATAACCAGGAGCAACCACTGCAGCACCCACAAAGTGGTAATGTATATTGGCATTAGCCTCCGCGTTAGCTCACTAGAAGCAGGGGAAAGTGCAGCACTTCTTGGTATACCCTGGGCCTCGGAAAAGTCACAGCACAGAACATCCGCAAGACAAAGTAACTATCAATCACTTTACTTTTCTGTGACTTTGTTGCTTCTCTAAGTATCTGGCAGTAAGTGGTTTTACGGGACTAACTCTCTCACATTTTGATATAATTGTTTCCACTTTGTTTCCAATTGGAAGGTTGACATTTAGAAGTGGAAATAATATGAACTGGCAGCGTGATTAATTAAGCAGCGGAAAAAAACAGTGTTCTTTCTTTTAACAGAAGAATTTGGATAATCTATGAATTCATTTGGGACACTAACTAATTAATCAATTAAGGAATTAATATATCCATAACAATGGGTCAATAACAATCAAATCAAATATGAACTAATGATGAACTTTACTAAATGCTGATTAACTGAGATATAAATTTAAGCTTTAAATGTATGCAAAATTAACTAATATATGTGGTTTAATGAATTATGTATACATTATAGGTGAATAATTTGCATTGATTTATGTGTCACTAATTAATGAATCGGGTAGCTGTGAGAATAATTTAAATTAAACACAATAAATTGTAGTCTAAATACCAAGTGCAGACTTTGAGATACAGTACTTGTTGATATTATCCAATTGATTTTGACTTAACATGTTTTTATGAGTGTATAATTTTACATATTCACAACTGTGATTTTACTAAATTATAAGGTTTTAAACAAGTTAATATAAAATGTTTTACCTATAGATATATATATATATATATAATATATAAAGCCCCACATTAGGCAAATGTGGCCCTCTTTCTTTGATAGGATACACCTTTACTGATATAAATAGTATGCTTTAAAAGGTAATTACTTTGAAATTGAGAATATTTAAAGAGTGAGGTGAAAACTATGAAATACTTCAATATTTCTTGCTCTCACAGTCCCAACCACTGTCCTACATGTAGATTAAGTACAAACTATATCTTCATCACCCCCCCCCCCCAATAGAATCCCTTTTCCTAAATTCTTGTCCTTCACAACACAACATGGCTAACACCAATGAGCAATGAGTTAGAATGGCTCACCAAAAGAGATAAAATAAAACATTGCAAAAAAAAATTAGCAGCACAGCTACAGCCAACCTAGTCTAGTTTAGTGAACATTAAATTCCAAGTTTATATTCACTTTAAACTGTCAAGCCTGACTCACATAAAAACCTTTGTCTCTAACTGTATTGAAAAACAAAATCTTTAGTAATATGAATTGTATCTGAATTTACATTTTGCAGTCAAGCTGGCCATAGACGCATCAATCCAATGGTACAAATCGAGGATTCGTACGATTTTTGGACCGTGTGTGGAGAGTCCCAGCATTTTTCGTCTGGTGGAGATCGGTCGTGACAGTGGACGACTGTCACTAGCTTTGTCAGACATAACTATCGTACGATTGCTGTCGTCATCATCATCATCATTTATTTATATAGCGCTGTCAAGATACGCAGTGCTTTACTGCAGTTATAGCAAACAGGGAATAAATGGTGGATAACAGACAAGGATTACAGAGTACAATAGGGTTTACAAACTAAAAGTTTAGGGTACAATTGAGACATTAGGATTGTATAAACACTTTGTCAGTTTTGATACAGCAATGATTAATTAAGGTACATTGAATAAGCCTCTTTAAACAGATGGGTCTTTAAGGAGCGCTTGAAAGTTTGGAAGGAAGGAGAAAGTCTGACAGCTTGTGGCAGAGAGTTCCAGAGAAAAGCAGAAGCCCGAGAGAAGTCTTGTAGACGAGAATGGGCAGAAGTGACCAGAGGAGAAGTGAGGCGAAGATCAGAAGCAGAGCATAGGTTTCGTGAAGGAGTGTATTTGGAGATTAGAGATGAAATATAGGGAGGGGTTTCATTATTAAGGGCCTTGAATGTGAGTGTAAGTAATTTGAATTTGATTCTAGAAGAGATTGGAAGCCAGTGAAGGGACATACATATGGGAGCAGCTGATGTTGAGCGGCGAGCTAGATGAATGAGTCTAGCGGCCACGTTTAGAACAGATTGGAGTTGTGAAAGGTGACTTGTTGGAATACCTGTGAGGAGTAAGTTGCAGTAATCAAGGCGGGAGATGATGAGAGACTGAATCAGTGTTTTAGTTGATTCTGAACTGAGAGAGGGTCGTATTCGAACAATGTTGCGCAGTTGAATACGGCAAGATTTTGCAAGTGTTTGAATGTGTGGTGAAAAAGACAGATGAGAGTCTAAGATGACTCCTAGGCAGCGTGCCTGTGTAGTGGAATGAAAGGTGGTGTTGTTTACGGTGAGTGATATCTGAGGGACAGGGGAAGATCTTGGAGGAAATATAATGAGTTCTGTTTTAGAAAGGTTCAGTTTCAGGTGGCGCTGTGACATCCAGGAGGAGACAGCAGAGAGACAGTCTGTGACTTGGGAAAGGACAGAATTAGAAAGATCAGGAGTAGACAAGTAGAGTTGGGTGTCATCAGCATAAAGGTGATACTGAAGTCCAAATGACTGAGTTTTCCTAGTGAAGTTGTATAGAGCGAGAACAGCAGGGGGCCAAGAACAGAGCCTTGAGGAACTCCAACAGAGAGTGGGAAAGTAGTAGAAGTAGAGTTAGAGAAGGAAACTTTAAAGGAACAGTCAGACAGATAGGATGTAAACCATGAAAGAGCAGTGTCCCGAATGCCAGATGAGTATAGAATGTCAAGAAGGAGTGTGTGGTCAACTTTGTCAAAGGCTGCAGAGAGATCTAGAAGGATTAGAATGGAATAATGACCTTTAGACTTTGCCAATAGAAGATCATTGGTTACTTTGGTGAGTGCAGTTTCAGTCGAGTGTGATGGGCGGAAGCCAGATTGCAAGGGGTCGAGGAGGGAGTTGTGAGTGAGATGCTGGATCAGGCGTTTGTAAACAAGCCTTTCTAGTAATTTGGATGCGAATGGAAGAAGGGAGACCGGTCGATAGTTAGTGGGAGAGCTGGGATCAAGGGAAGGTTTTTTGAGGATAGGAGTGATTAGTGCTTGTTTGTATAATGATGGAAAGGTACCAGTAGAGAGTGAAAGATTGAATAGGTGGGTAAGTGCAGGAGAGAGTGTATCAGAGATTGGGTGGAGACGGCGAGAGGGTATGGGGTCAAGGGAGCAGGTGGTGGGTTTTGAGCTGGCTAGAAGTTTGCTAACTTCATCTAGAGTTGCAGGGGTGAAGGAGTGCAAAGTAGATGTGAGTGGACTGCACGTTGGTCTGAGATTGTTGTCGGACGGTATGCTCATTCTAATGAGATCTATTTTTTCATTAAAGAAATGAGCAAGGTCTTGGGCGGTAACATTAATAGGTGGAGGGGGGCATAGGAGTGCGTTAAATGTGGCAAACAGCTGCTGTGGTTTGGAGGACATAGTAGATATTAGATAAGAGAAGTATTGTTCTTTGGCTAATGATAGAGCTCGGTTATAGCAGGAGAGCATGAATTTGAAGTGGATGAAGTCAGGATCAGTTCGTGACTTTCTCCACCGTCGCTCAGCTGATCTACTACATCTTCTGAGGTACCGTGTTACACTAGTGTGCCAGGGTTGGGGTTTAGCTGGCCGGCTGTGACGGGTGGTAGAAGGTGCAAGGGAGTCAAGTGCTGTTGAAAGGGCATCGTTGTAAAGAGAAGCTGCCATATTGGGACAGGAGAGAGTATTAATATGAGATATAGATTGTGCTGATACTGTTGATAATTGTTGTGGTTCAAAGGCATTAAGGTTTCTGTACGTGTGGGTAGAGAGAGATGGTTGTGAAGGTGCAGGTGAAAGCAGTATCTGAAAGGAGAGTAGATGATGGTCAGACAGAGGGTAGGGAGAGTTAATTAAGTTGGATGGGCAGCATGAGTGGCAGAATATAAGGTCAAGAGCATGACCCTCGATGTGGGTAGGTGAGTCGGTCCACTGAGAGAGACCAAATGAAGCTGTTAGAGAGAGAAGTTTAGAGGTGGCAGCAGAAGCAGAGTTGTCAATGGGGATGTTGAAGTCCCCTAAAATGAGAGCAGGTGTCTCACTGGAGAGAAAGTATGGATGCCAGGCAGCAAAGTGATCCAAGAAGGTGGAATAGGGACCTGGGGGGCCATATATGACAGCAACACGCAGAGAGATTGGAGAAAACAAACGTATGCTGTGGACTTCAAAAGAAGTGAAGGAGAGAGAAGTCGGTGTAGTTAGATTTTGAAACCTACATTTGGGGGAGAGAAGAAATCCCACCCCACCGCCATGACGGCCATCCGGTCTAGGAGTGTGACTAAGTGAGAAGCCTCCATAGCAGAGGGCAGCAGGTGAAGCGGTGTCTGAGGGGGAAAGCCATGTTTCAGTGATTGCAAGAAGGTGAAGGGATTTAGCTATAAAGAGGTCATGGACTGCTGTTAGTTTATTGCAGATTGACCGTGCATTCCAGAGGGCACATGAGAAAGGCAGGGAGGGTGTTGGTGTCAGAGGTAGTACATTGGTTGATCTGTTCTTTTACTACTTTATTTGATCGGAATGGTAAGACTTTGATCTGAATGGTTAGTGGCGGGTCGGGAGATGGGAAAGTCCGATCGTATGTTGATTCATACTATCGGATCTTTGCGTCTATGGCCAGCTTAAAAAAAAAAAAAAAAAAGGAGGTAGCATTGGAACCAGATGATAGCAAAGAGGGGGATGGCTCATTTGACTACAGGTAAGGAGAAGTGAATATTTACAGGGGGGGGAACAATGAATTAGTGATCAGATACAATTATATGTATACAGGGATAAACAGAGGTATTTGCCTTTATAAGTTTATACTTAATTTCTAAATGTGAGTTGAAATTGTACTCTTTAAATAAACTTTTGATTATCACATACTGTACTGCATTAGCTGTTTTGCATAGTTGTTATACACACAAGATTATACTTAACTTCTCAAATGTATATTTTCAGACACAGGCACGTGTGTCCAATTATACTTTACATTTTCAATATATTTACTTTTGTGATAAAGTTGCACACTCATAAAAGCTTTTGTTTTTTTGTGTTTCCTCACTTTTCAGATATACAATGCCTTTTCTATGCCACATATCCTGATACAAATAGCGGCTATTAGGTGTGGGGAATGTGGGTCCTTTCTGCACACTTGGTGGTCTTGCGCAGTGGCCCAAGAATTCTGGAAAATGGTACAGATGCAGCCAGCCTGGTTTGTACGTTTGGCGCGCTGTAACTAAGCTGGATAGGCGCGCTATTCACGCTGAATGAAGATCCTCGCACTGCCTTGACGAAGCAGAAATATTTCCACTTCGTTTCCTTAAACTGCAATTCTTTAAACAGACACCAGGTGGCACATGGAACACTTACGTCATAAGAAAGAACGTATTGTAAAGAGAGATCCTTCTGGTGTGCAAACTTCTCACATCTAGCACTGAGCTCTATTGAAGCCTAATGGTTAAGGTGCGTGACTTGAAAGCTGCAGGTCTTGAGTTCAAAACCTGTAACATCTACTTTTTTTAATTAACGTTTTGTAAAGGGCAACTAAGCCCAATATATGACAAGCCACTTTTTAAAGGGGAACTAAACCCAATATATGAGATCACACTTTTTAAAGTGGAACTAAACTCAATATAGGACATCCCACTTTTTAAAGGGGAACTAAACCCAATATATGACATCCCACTTTTTAAAGGGCAACTAAACCTAATATATGAAATCCCACTTTTTAAAGGGCAACTAAACCCAATATCTAACGTCCCACTTTTTAAAGGGCAACTAAGCCCAATATATGAGATCACACGTTTTAAAGGGGGAACTAAACCCAATATAGGACATCCCACTTTTTAAAGGGGAACTAAACCCAATATAGGACATCCCACTTTTTAAAGGGGAACTAAGCCCAATATACAAGATCACACTTTTTAAAGGGGAACTAAACCCAATATGACATTCCACTTTTTAAAGGGCAACTAAGCCCAATATCTGACATCTTACTTTTTAAAGGGGAACTAAACCCAATATATGAAACACCACTTTTTAAAGGGCAACTAAACCCAATATCTGACATCCCCCATTTTAAAGGGCAACTAAGCCCAATATACAAGCTCACACTTTTTAAAGGGGAACTAAGCCCTATAAATGACATCCCACTTTTTAAAGGGCAACTAAGCCCAATATACGAGATCACACTTTTTAAAGGGGAACTAAGCCCAATATATGAGATCCCACTTTTTAAAGGGCAACTGAACCCAATATCTGACATCCCACATTTTAAAGGGCAACTAAACCCAATATATGAAATCACAATTTTTTTTTAGGGGGAACTAAACCCAATATAGGACATCCCACTTTTTAAAGGGCAACTAAGCCCAATATACAAGATCACACTTTTTAAAGGGGAACTAAACCCAATATATGACATTCCACTTTTTAAAGGGCAACTAAACCCAATATCTGACATCCCACATTTTAAAGGGCAACTAAGCCCAATATACAAGATCACACTTTTTAAAGGGCAACTAAGCCCAATATATGGCATCCCACTTTTTAAAGGGGAACTAAGCCCAATATATGAGATCACACGTTTTAAAGGGGAACTAAACCCAATATAGGACATCCCACTTTTTAAAGGGGAACTAAACCCAATATAGGACATCCCACTTTTTAAAGGGGAACTAAGCCAAATATAGCACATCCCACTTTTTAAAGGGCAACTAAGCCCAATATACAAGCTCACACTTTTTAAAGGGGAACTAAACCCAATATATGACATCCCACTTTTTAAAGGGCAACTATACCCAATATCTGACATCCCACATTTTAAAGGGCAACTAAGCCCAATATTCGAGATCACACTTTTTAAAGGGCAACTAAGCCCAATATATGACATCCCACTTTTTAAAGGGCATCTAAACCCAATATATGAAATCCCATTTTTGAAAGGGCAACTAAACCCAATATCTGACATCCCACATTTTAAAGGGCAACTAAGCCCAATATACAAGATCACACTTTTTAAAGGGGAACTAAGCCCAATATATGACATCCCACTTTTTAAAGGGCAACTAAGCCCAATATACGAGATCACACTTTTTAAAGGGTAACAAAGCCCAATATATGACATTCCACTTTTTAAAGGGGAACTAAACCCAATATATGACATTCCACTTTTGCTCTTTCAAGTAGTACTTAAATGTCACTAAAATCACCAAATTTAGGAAAGGCTTGTGACTTGGTGCTTTGGAGTACAAAGACGTGCATACCCAATTTGGATTTGCAGGAATGTGTACTTTCCAAAAATATGTTTTTTTGGGGTGAACTCACTTTTTTCTACTTTTGCCCCCCCCCCAGTGATGTAAATGTGTTGATTTTGCAGTACTTGAAAAGACCAACCATATGGGGGGTCTTCATTTTGGGGCCTGTATATGCCACGTGCTTGGGGTACACTTGTATGTATTAGGCATCCCACAAATCCAAACTTATGTGCTGCTGCCCTTAGTGCCTACTATTGACACAAAGCAGAACAGCAGGAATTGGGCTGTTGATGTTACCTGCCCATCCCCTCTCCACCATGTCTCAGTGTCCTGCTCGGAAGTGTAAACTGTAATTAGCATATGTTAAGAAGGAAACAAATAGTAGCAGCTAGCTTTCTGATTGTTGGGATTGCCTGTGATAGGAGTGGGGGATGGTTTAGAGCAAGGTGATCTCAAGTTACAGCTTCAGACAAGCATGTGAGGAGTCTCAGCAATGGAGCTCTGAATTACAGAAAACCTGTCTCCCATAGACTCCAAATAATCCAAATTTTTAACAAATGATTTCCTTTTTCTGTGTAATAATAAAACAGTAGCTTGTACTTCATCCCAACTAAGATATAATGAATCCTTAGGGTAGGGGCACACGGGCAGATTCAGGGAAATTTAGTTGCCTGGTGAATTTGAATTTGTAAGTTCGAGTGCATAGGATAGACTTGCAAATTTTAATCAAATTCAAATTGAATATGATTCAAATCTTTAACAAAAAAATGAAAAACATTTTTTTCAAAAGTCCACCGAACTACTCCAAATTGTTGTAGGAGGTCACCCATAGGCTAGAACACAAATTTGGCAGGTTTTAGATGGCAAATAGTCGAATTTGAATTCTTAAAGGGACAGTACATGATAAATTTCAAATTTCAACATTTTTTAAAATTCGAATTGAATTTGGACTATTCTCTAGTGGAATTACTCTAAAATAAACTCGAAATTCAAATTTTCTTTCTATTTATTCTTAGTACTGTAACTACTGTATATACATCCATGTTGCAAACCATTTGCCTTGTTTTAAATAACTTTTGTTTAGCAGAGATCAAGCTCCGACTTCCCTTGTTCTAAGTACAGGTGATCTTGGTAACCGAATAGAACCACAACTAATTTGTAATGACAATATAATGTAGTGTTACCCTTACTTTAAAACACTTTTATTTTTTTGATGTTACTGTTCCTTTAAGACCTTGAACTTTGCAGAATCCACAAATCAGTGTGTCTGTGCAAACCCTTTGTTACATTTAAGTGGTGCCAATGACGTGTGAATGCTCAACTAATCCTTGTGCTTTGAAATGCAAATTAGTTGTGGTTCTATTCGGCTACCGGGATCACCTGTACTTAGAACAAGGGAAGTCGGAGCTTGATCTCTGCTAAACAAAAGTTATTTAAAACAAGGCAAATGGTTTGCAACATGGATGTATATACAGTAGTTACAGTACTAAGAATAAATACAAGAGCCAAAATGGAGGTTCTTTAGTTAAATGTTTATTCAAACTACACATACAGTACAAGCCCAATGCAGATCTATATATTACTAAACAGTGTATGTGAAACCACCAAGCAGAGAAAGATAAGAATTAATGTTGAAATTGCAAAGAGAATGGAGTAAGAAGCACCTTCCACCTATCAGCAAACACAATTGGTGTGCAGGGTCAAGTAATATATAGTGAAAAATTATAGAGAGTAAAGAATGACCCCTGAATTGCACCTTCCCATTTATTATTCCATGAATCCCATGAACACAAGGTAAAACTTAACCTTTATTGGTATATTGTTAAAATGGCACCCAGGGTGAAGAAATAAAAATGATTAAAATTACAACCAGGAGGAGCACATTGTAGCTGAATTATGCAGTGTATCCCAGATGCTTGAAAAATGATCATGTTCAGTACTGAAAGGATCCTATGAACAGCATCACATTAAGGATTCACTGCATTCAGTCTTGTGAATCAAGAAAAAAGGGCCCATAGCGATTACCCAAAGGGTTAATTAACTGAGGGCCGCAAGGATCTGCAGTTTAAAACAGTTAAATAGAATTGGAACGCGGACACCATTATATCAGCCCAAATCCTTACACGAAATATGCCTGATAGGACGGGCAGTATAAGGTTAAAGAGCCTGTCTGAGCAAATGTGGTAATCGGCGTTACAATCTTTCACTGTTAGCTGCTATGGTGCCATTGAGCCAGACACCTTAACCGCACCCCCAGAAATGCTATATTGCCAACGGAAGGATCCGTTCCAGAACAAATGACTGAATTGACAGCACGAGTAACTCCCTGCCTGGTTGAGCTAAAAAAGTAACAGGCGCCTGACGCGCACTCGCTCGGCGAGCTTTATCAAAGGCAATCTGCGGCGCGCAGAGAAGTGCGTATATTTATAGTCACGCGAAGTTTGTTGCTATTTGAATGAGCCAATGAACAGGAGTATATCGAAATGTGGGGCGGAGCTATTATGACGGATGCTTAGATCCCACTCTCATAACCCTTGATTAATTGGTGGACTAAGTATCTAATTGTGTAATAACAAGTACTAGAGGGAAATTAATAAGTTACATAGTATCAACTTTGAATAAGTAACATGGTGTCTATTTTATCCCATTCAGTAAACTCAGTTATAATGTAGCCAATAATGGGAAAGTGGCTACATACTTTAATTCATAGCTGATATTAATTTACAACCATGTCCAAGTCAGTTTTAATCATATTACTAGTGAATCATATCTACATTGTAAGCTGAATCATGAGTCACAAATGAGAACCATCAAAAATGAAGATATAGGTTGTGATTCACTAGAACCCCCATACTTCAAATAAAGATATTCATCGTGATACTTTCGTTCATACCATCGGGGCCCATGGCGTTCATATTAAAAATCCATTCACTTTCTTTAGCAAGAAGGGACGATTCAAGGTCCCCACCTCTGATCCCCATGGAAATTCTAGATAATCCAGTTACTAGGAGACCTCTGCTGATATGATTATGTTGTTCCAAAAAATGTTGACTCACAGGGGGTAGTTTTCTTCCTGATTTAATCCATTCAAGAGCATTGTCAATACTAGACACATGTTCTAGAACACTTTTCTTAAGAGCCCGATTCGTTTTGCCGATATATATTTTGCCACACGGACAGGTCAACATATAGACTACACACTCTGTATTACAATAAAAAGCTTGGGTAATCTTGTGTCGCTTCCAAATCTGTCCAAAATCAAGGGTTTATTATGCATATATCGGCAAGCTCTACATTTGCCACATGGGAATGTACCTGTCCTTGCCATTCCAATATCTTGTTTCACGAAATGGCTTTTGACCAATCGGTCCCGTAGGTTTGGTGCTCTACGGCAACTTGTGAGTGGCCGGCGTCCCAGTACATTCGATAGGACTGGATCAGTCAATAAGATATGCCAGTGCTTCTTTAGTATGGAATCAATGGTTGACCATTGTTTGCAATAAGTGCTTATGAAGCATACTGGTTGTGAGTCCAGATTTGTCGGTACCTTAGATTTGTTGAACAGGCTATCCCTCGGGGTCCAAAGGGCCTGGGAATAAGCTTTCTGAATCAAGGTTTGTGAGTAACCTCTTGCAGTCAGACGTGTAGTAAGTTCAATTGACCGTTTTTTGAAAGTGGTCGTATCTGAACAATTGCGTCTTAGTCTGATAACTTCACCTACTGGAATACCCCTTTTAGTTGATACTGAATTATGACTCTGAAAGTGTAAAATAGAATTGGTGGCCGTAGCTTTACGGAACAGGTCAGTGGAAATTGTACCATCATCATTTAATGTGAGAGTGATGTCCAAGAAGTCAATGCTACGATTACTAATGGTATGTGTTAACCTGACATTCAGATTGTTGTCATTGAGTGTCACCAAAAATTCACTGAGTAGTTCCTGGTTACCCGTCCATAGGAACACCAGGTCATCAATGTAGCGATACCAAAATGATATAAAGGGTGTATACCGTGACATCCTATCACCAAAGACCCAAAAAGCCTCCCACCAGCCCATAAAGAGGTTAGCGTAGATGGGTGCAAATGCAGCCCCCATCGCCACCCCTCTTACTTGTAAGTAGAATTTCTCATGGAAAACAAAGAAATTGTGATTAAGGCAGAATCTAATTAGGTCAGCCATAAAATCAATATATTGGCTGTCCCATTCACTTTCTGTTTCCATGAAGAATCTCGCTGCACATAGGCCATTTTTGTGTGAAATAGAAGAGTACACTGATTCCACATCACAGCTCACCAGGAGTGTACCTGCCTCTGCCTTGACATAGTGTAGCTTGTGTAATAGATCCCCTGTATCTTGAATATAAGAGGGGAGATTCACAACAAATCTCCTCATTTTGGAATCAATGTATTGGCTAGCCCTTTCACACAAATTCCCATTACCAGATACAATGGGGCGACCTGGTGGTTTGGAAATGTTTTTGTGTACTTTCGGCAGCATATAGAATGTAGGGGTAGTGGAGACTACGTTAGACAGAGCTTTATGTTCGCTCTTGCTAATCAAACCAGTCTGATAGCCATCAGTGACGAGAGTATTATACAACCCTCTAAATTCGACAGTTGGGTCCCGGTGTAATTTCTGATAGCATTGGGTATCATTTAATTGTTTCAAAGCCTCAGTTAAATACATAATTCTTGGCCAAATGACAATATTCCCTCCTTTGTCTGAGGGTTTGATAATTACATCATCCCAGTCCCTAATCTGTTGTATAGCTGCACGTTCATCTTGAGTCAGATTGTCATGGCCGGATTTAGGTAACTTCATGAAATCTCTCATAACCAATTCGCCAAAGATATTAACCGCTGGGCAGATGTTTCTAGGTGGCATGAACCGGCTTTTAGGTTTCATGATTGGCACTGACTCACTTTGTTCAGAGAGAAGGTCTTCCAAATCCAAGACTGCCAGATTAAATGTTTCATGTTCACTATCTGAATAGGAAGATGGATTGGTCAGGTCGTATGGATTCATTGGATCTGAATTAGAGGATAGTGGATTCAGTATTGTTTTACACTGTATATTATCCTCTTTGCTAAAGTACTTCTTGAGTAGGAGTTTTCTACAGAAGAGAAACAGATCTTTATAAAGGGAGAAGGAGCTGATATCGTAACTCGGGGAGAATGATAAACCCTTAGATAAAATTCGATTCTGGGTATCGGTGAGAACATGGTCGCTCAAATTGATGACATTCAATGTCTCTGAGCTCTGTATCTCCTGTTCTGTCCCCTTTCCCAATGGTTCTGTCTCGGATAGGCCCATTTGTCTCGATTCCTTAACTCTCTTCCCCCCTCTCCTGATTCTCTTCTGTTGCCTAATCCTAAAAAAGGTTCATCAATCCTATGTTGCCATACACAGAAAGAAAATGTGAATTTTGAGTTTATTGTAGTGTAATTCCACTAGAGCAGGGATCCCCAACCTTTGAACCCGTGAGCAACATTCAGAAGTAAAAGGAGTTGGAGCATCTAAACCCTGCCAAATTTGTATTCTAGCCTATGGGTGACCTCCTACAATCAATTTGGAGTAGTTTGGTGGACTTTTGAAAAAAAATGTTTAATTTAAAAAAAAAAAAAGTTTTTAATTTTTTTGTGAAACATTTGAATCATATTCAATTTGAAATTGATTAAAATTTGCATGTCTACCCTATGCACTCGAACTTTCAAATTCACCAGGCGACTAAATTTCCCTGAATCTGCCCGTGTGCCCCTACCCTAAAGATTCATTATATCTTAGTTGGGATGAAGTACAAGCTACTGTTTTATTATTACACAGAAAAAGGAAATCATTCATTAAAAATTTGGATTATTTGGAGTCTATGGGAGACAGGTTTTGTGTAATTCAGAGCTCCATTGCTGAGACTCCGCACATGCTTGTCTGAAGCTGTAACTTGAGATCACCTTGCTCTAAACCATCCCCCACTCCTCTCACAGGCAATTCCAACTATCAGAAAGCTAGCTGCTACTATTTGTTTCCTTCTTAACATATGCTAATTACAGTTTACACTTCCTAGCAGGGCACTGAGACATGGTGGAGAGGGGGTGGGCAGGTAACATCAACAGCCCAATTCCTGCTGTTCTGCTTTGTGTCAATAGTAGGCACAAAGGGCAGCAGCACATAAGTTTGGATTTGTGGGATGCCCAAAGCACCAAGTCACAAGCCTTTCCTAAATTTGTTGATTTTGGTGACATTTAAGTACTACTTGAAAGAGCAAAAGTGGAATGTCATATATTGGGTTAAGTTCCCCTTTAAAAAGTGGGATATCCTATATTGGGTTTAGTTCCCCTTTAAAAAGTGGGATGTCATATATTAGGTTTAGTTCCCCTTTAAAAAGTGGGATGTCAGATATTGGGCTTAGTTCCCCTTTAAAAAGTGTGATGTCGTATATTTGGCTTAGTTCCCCTTTAAAAAGTGGGATGTCAGATATTGGGTTTAGTTCCCCTTTAAAAAGTAGGATGTCCTATACTGGGTTTAGTTCCTCTTTAAAAAGTGTGATCTCGTATATTGGGCTTAGTTCCCCTTTACAAAACGTTAATTAAAAAAAAGTAGATGTTACAGGTTTTGAACTCAAGACCTGCAGCTTTCAAGTCACGCATTTTAACCATTAGGCTACAATAGAGCTCAATACTAGATGTGAGAAGTTTGCACACCAGAAGGATCTCTCTCTACAATACGTTCTTTCCTATGAACCTATGAATTGCCTTGCGTTTGGCGGCCTCTAGTGGCAGAACTGGTATTACATGCAGGTAAACGCACTAAACGCGAGAAGGCTTCCTGACACATCGCGCTTGCTGCAGATCTACTAGCGTTACAGCGCGATAAACGTACAAAATAAAGTGGCTCCATCTGTAGCTTCTCTGCTCTCCGAGGTTTTACGCAGCACTATTCAGGCAAACCCACACACATTTCTTCTAGGCATGAAAATCCAGCCTATAAACTCCAAACCTTCACACAAACTAGCCACACATATCCTGACAGCAGCAAGATCTCTTCTGGCAGCACACTGGAAAAGACCACAACTGCCAGGTCGGCAATCACTGATAACCAAGGTAAACTGGACCCGAGCAATGGAAAAGATCAGAGACAAATTGTTAGATAGGAGCTACGAAGGGTAGTTGGAGTGGTATCCGTGGGCCCAATACCTGGAAGAAATTCAAACTGGTTCTAATGTTAATGATCCCGGTACTACCTGAGTGCTGCAACAGACAAGAGATTGGCTGGTAATAACGTACTGAATAAAATAATCATGATTTCCCTCATAAGCCTTCCCCCTTTCCTACCTTTGTTTCTTTTTCCCCTCTTCCTCAGAGGTAATGGTACTGCAACAGAATTTCCTGAGCAGTCACTGGAGATTACCAGTAACATAGTCTTGACAGCGCTATATAAATAAATGATGATGATGATGATAGGATTGTACTTATTGATTGTTACAAAATAACCAGACCAGGATAAACATGCAGCTGTATATGTGTTATTACTTCTTGCTTATATTGTTTGTTACAATGAAAACTAATAAAAATTTTAAATATCAAAAGAAAAAAAATAGCGGCTATTATTTTCTTGCTTGAAATAAATCTAGCATAAAAATAGATACTTGATCCTGATTACATTGCATTATTTCAGCACCAAGACAACTTTCACCAGTTCATCATTCGTTTCATACTTCTATTTTTTGAACTACAACTCATAGCACCACAGCCACAGAACCCAAGATCGTGTCATCTTAGGGAACCTGTTAAAGTTGCCTACATATTAACTGATCTGATTTCAATCACCACAGTCTTTTGTTTCGTTTATGCTCCTCTCCTTGCATCTCCTTCCCTTCTCCATAATGACCCTGTCTCTCTGTGTCTTTCATCCCCACCAATTTTCCACTTACACTATACATTACTGAATGAATTAAAACAAAGAAACCAATTTTCTATTCAGTTATGTATCACTATAAGAGCACGTATATAGATTGTCTTTTACAAGCAGTTAAGTTTGCTTATGTTTACTGCAAACAGAGAAAAATTGATCAATGCACATTCCCTGGTCCCGTCATATAAGTAATCTATGCAGATGTATGTATTTACAAAGATGGGTTTTTTATTTACAAAATTATGATCATAAGATTGATAAGCCACCATACCACGTCAAGGTAAAAAGTCCCTAACTATTTACCTCTGGTCATAGTATCAAATGCTAACACCTCCCGGCATAAGAGCATTACCTGAAATAAAGGTCTCCCGACCTGGGCATTGGTTTTAATCATAGGGCTTAGTCCTCCCACGCCATTAGCTTTTAAAGGGGAGAGATAACTTTGACCCCAGCATTGGTTCCATGAGATTAAAGGGGAACCGTCACCCAAAACAATTATTCCAAATCCTATTTTATCATGTTAGTCAAGCAAAATAAACTTTAATTACACTGTACACATAATTTAAATCTTGTCTCCATCAGTCTGGGAATTCATAATTATAGCAAGCAGGCAGGAGCCATTTCGTGGACACTGTTATTAAGGCAAGTCTTGTATCATCTCAGAATCTTGTTTGTGCACCAGAATGGGGGACCCAATATTCATCCCCATGCTCTGGCTACACAATTAAATGGTGAAGAGAACGGGGGAATGTGGGGAGTGGAGTGACATCTAGGAAGTGCTGAATGGAAAGTGAAAGTAATTGCCTGCCCTGCCTTTATGCCTAGGCATAGAGGAGTGGCAGACAGTATTTGATTGACAGCTGAGATTTTTAAATGAGCTTACAACAGCTATGAATGCTTTAATAAAAAAATAATTTGGATTTCATATTTAATTTAAAAAGGACTTTTATTATACAGCTTTTTATGCCTGTGTGACAGGTCCACTTTAATCCTCCCACGCTTGCGGCTTTTAAGAGAGAAAAACTGCCCAGACCAACACCCATTGCCAAAGGCATTGTTCCACCATTTAAAGGGATGGGTGTGGGGGTGCTACAACCACATGGAAGCCTGGCCTGGAGCTTCCAGAGGACGATGTGGGTCCAAGAGTCCGTACCCTTTGAAGCAGGGTGGGTGTTGGAAGCTAACAGTATAATATGCAGGGAAATGGGCCTAGCATACTTTGCAGAGCGTGTGCAGTCCAAAATGGCGCCTATGCGTTCCAAGGACCGGAAATGATGCACACATCCGGAAGCGCGTTTGGATGCAGAACGCACGGTGTGTTTATGTAGTTATGCGAGCGTAATTGCGTCACTTTCAGGCGCCTTTAAGGGAACGCCGGCGTGTTTTCGCCTTCGACGGTCGCCATCACTGGAAACGTGTTTCAAGATGGAAATGGTTAGCTCTGGGAAAGGAGCGCAATCTAAAGGCTCTGGGTAAGCGAAACAAAGATTGAAAAAAAAAAGAGAGATATATGGAGTATATGGCTGATGTTTTATATCTTGCCTTTTAGTCTCCCTGCCTCCAGTGACACTCAGAAAGATGCTTCTGGATCCAAGAAGTCAACAGAGGGACAGTCTCCTGCGGGACAACAACAACAAGCCGCAGTGATGCCTCAGCTGGATGCTTTAGTATCGCTAATCAAGCAGGCTGTGGTACAGGGAGTGCAGGAAGCCTCAGCATCGACGTCTGTACCTGTAGCTGGCAGGAGGTCTAGGAGAGTCAGCTCTATGACTCGTTATCTGAAGTTTCAGAACAGGAATTGTATGATCCAGAGGAAAGTTTAACCGAGGAAGGAGAATTTGTATCAGAGGAAGAAACTACTCTAGATGTCGCAGCTGTTGACAGTTTGATTAAGGCTGTAAGAAAAGCGCTGACATTAACAGAAGAGGCTCCAAAAGGTACATGAGTCGATTAAAGATTTAATTCACTCGGAGTGGAAGAATACGGAGAAGAAAGTGGTTATACAGGGGAGATTCTCGAAGAGATATCCAATTGAAAATGCTTTCTCGAAGCTGTGGGATAATCCACCCAAGGTTGATGCAGCAGTGGTTAGGTTGGCAAAGAAGACTACGTCGCCAGTCGATGATGCGGGTGCATTCAAGGATCCTATGGAGAAAAGATTAGAGTTTAATCTTAAAAAATCTTATGTTTCAGCTGGAGCAGCTTGTAGGCCAGCAGTGGCAATAACTTCTACCTCGAGGGCAATGAAGGTGTGGCTGGATAACCTGGATGAGGCCATTTCATCTAATGTAAGAAGGGCGAATTTAAAAGAAATGCTCTCGGAGTTAAGGCTCACTGTGGAATTTATGGCAGATGCCTCTTTGGATTTGGTAAAACTTTCGGCGAGGTCGGTGGCTTCAAGGCGTGCCTTATGGCTGAAGCCATGGTTGGCAGATTCAGCATCTAAATCAAATCTGTGTCAGTTGGCCTTTGAAGGAGAGATGCTGTTTGGTGAAAAATTAGATTCAATTATTAAAAAGGCATCTGGAGGGAAGAGCGTATTTCTTCCCCAGGAAAGAAGGTTTAAGCGGCAGAGGTCTAGACAATCGTCCCCAACTGGGAATACTTTTCGTGACCGAAGATATTCCAGACCAGGTAGAAGCTATGGCAAACAGCAGAATTGGAGAAACTCTCGCGGAGACGGACGGCAGTCCAATAAGAAGACTTCGACCTTCCTCGCAGGTTCCAGTAAGTCACAATGAGATATGGCGGACCCAGGCTGTGGCGGTGGGGGCGAGGTTAGCCCTTTTTCAACAGATCTGGGTCTCAAAAATCCAAGATGTCTGGGTCTTGAAGATAATCCAGGAGGGGTATCGACTGGAGTTTTCCAAGATGCCGAGACACAATATTTTTTGTTGTTCAACGGCCCCGAAAGTTTTAGGGGCGGAAGCTATTTTTCAAGATTATGTTCAACAGCTCAAGATGTCTGGCACGGTGGAGATGGTGCCGGTCTCCCAGCAGCGCTTGGGATTCTATTCGAAGCTGTTCTTGGTGAGGAAAGCATCGGGGGCCTTCAGGCCAGTTCTGGATTTGAGGCCCCTCAATCGGTTCATTTCATGTCGAAAGTTCAAGATGGAGTCATTAGCCTCAATCATTATGACGATTCGTCCAGGGTCTTGGTTAATAAAGTTAGACCTAAAAGACGCCTATCTCCATATACCAATTTACAAGCCGCACAGGAAGTTCCTTCGATTTATGATGGGAGGCCAACATGTTCAGTTCACCTGTCTTCCCTTCGGGCTGTCAAAGTCGCCAAGAACGTTTTTGAAGGTGCTAATAACCAATATAGCAGCCTTAAGAGAGGTCGGAATGTCGGCATACCATTATCTAGACGACATTCTGTTGGTGGCCGAGTCAGAGGAAGAGGCCGCAAGAAACAGAGACAATGCGATACAGGCATTGCAAGCTTTCGGATGGGTCATAAATTGGCAGAAAAGTTGTCTTGTGCCAACTCAGGACTTGGTATTCTTGGGGGCTCAAATAGAGACCGGCAGAGACCGAGTAAGTCTTCCTCAGGAAAAGGTAGAACAGATTCAAGAGAGGATGTCTTTATTTGCGGCACAAACAAAGGTCACAGTGAAGGACTGTGTCACTTCTAGGAGTGATGCCATCAACCATTCAGATGGTGAAGTGGGCGAGATGGCATCTCAGGCCTTTGCAACAGTTTCTGATCAAGTCAGGTTCGCTGAACCCTCTAAATCTAAAGAGAGATCTTTACTTGCCAGAGGAAGTTCGAGCAAGTTTAAGATGGTGGATGGAAAGACAGAATCTCACAAGGGGCATGCCTCTGTCCGAACCCCAGTGGGTTACAATTACAACAGACGCATCAGAGTCAGGTTGGGGAGCAGTCATGCCTGGCAGATCAGTGCAGGGAAGCTGGGATCTGCGTGCCGTCTCTTCCAATATTCTGGAGTTGAGAGCCATAGGTCAAGCTCTAAGAGCCTTATCGGAAGAAATATCTCACAAGTGGGTGAAGATACGTTCCGACAATGCCACAGCAGTGGCTTACATTCACAAGCAAGGGGGAACCAGAAGTCCCAGCTTAATAAAAGAGTTGACTCCAATAATGTTCTGGGCAGAACAAAATCTAGCAGGACTAGTAGCCTTTCATGTGCCTGGGGATCAGAATTTGCAGGCAGATTAGCTAAGCCGCAATGTCCTAGCTCCTGGGGAGTCGAGTCTCAACTCTGCGGTTTTTCACCAAATAACTGAGATTTGGAATACCAGAGGTCGATTTGATGGCGACAAATGTGAACTGGAAATGTCAAAAATTCTTTTCCAGAAGAACCTGCCCGTCAGCCGCAGCGGTGGATGCCCTGTTGCAGGATTGGAGCAAGATGTTCCCCTATGTCTTTCCTCCTTTTTCTATGATCTGGAGAGTTCTGAAAAAGATAGATCAGGGGGGTGCCGTAGTGATAGCGGTAATCCCTCATTGGCCCAGAAGGCCTTGGTTCCCGTTGTTGCGACAGTTGGCGATAGAGAAACCATGGAGACTGCCAGTCAGACGGGACCTGTTGTCACAGGGTCCTGTGTTCTGCGAAGAGGTGGCACATCTGTCCTTGACGGTGTGGAAATTGAGAGACAGAGGTTGTATGAGAAGTGGGTCAGAGGAGACCTAGTGACCCTTCTTTTAAAGTCCAGAAAGACTTCTACCTCATCACAATATTATCGAGTTTGGGATCGATTCGTGCAGTTTGCTCAGTCCAAAGGGTTTGAGCCTAAAGATCCAGAGTCCTGCCACATTGTGGATTTCCTTTTCTCTGGATACGAGAAAGGCTTGAGTAATAGTACGTTAAGAGGCCAGATTTCAGCCTTGTCAGCTTTGAATGGTAAAACCTGGGCTGAAGACTCTTTGGTTGTAAGGTTTTTTGCGGCATTGAAGAGGATTCGTCCATATGTTAAGCCGCGTGTCCCTCCTTGGGAGTTGCCAGTGGTGCTGAAGGTTTTGATGGGTTCACCATTCGAGCCAATAGAGAAAGCTTCAGATTGGCATGCAACCTTAAAAGTACTGTTCCTGTTGGCAGTCACCTCAGCATGTAGGGTAAAGGAGATCCATGCCCTTTCAGCAAAGGAGCCGGACACAGTAATCTTTCAAGACAAAGTGGTGATGAGACCTTCGTTTGGGTTTCTTCCGAAAGTAATCTCTCAATTCCACATGTATCTGGAGGTGGTCTTACCCTCATTTTGTCCCAAGCCAAAGACAGAACGAGAAGAACAATGGCATACACTAGATTTAGTGCGAGCAATCTCTCACTATTTGGAGCGAACAAAGAATTGGCGCAAGTCAGACAGACTCTTTTTGATTCCAAGAGGCCCAAGGAAGGGTCAGGCTCCGTCTAAATCTACGATTAGTCGATGGATAATTAATTGCATCGTAACAGCTTACCAGTTGACTAGCAGGGAGGTTCCCAGAGACCTGAAAGCTCATTCAACCAGGGCTGTTGCTACATCCTGGGCGGTGGAAGCCAGGGCCCCGCCAGAGGTGATCTGTAAAGCGGCTAGATGGACATCAGCCTCAACCTTTGTTCGGCATTATAAGTTGGACGTGTTACAGTCCCAAGAAGCTAGATTTGGGAGGAAAATCCTTCATTCTGTTGTTCATTAATCAATTAAAAAAGTGGAATTATGCAGCAGACAATGTGTCCCTCCCTTCTTTTTTGCTTGGTAGATCCCATGTTGGTGAATTGCTGCCATGGTGACTTGGGAAAGGTAGAATTTTTTTCTACTCACCGTAATTTCTATTTCCAAGTCACTTTCATGGCAGCATTCACCAACTGCCCACCCTTCAGACGCTGGTTACGAAGACAGTGGTGAGGGGGAGGGAGGAGGCTTTGTAGAGGAGGTTTTCTGTTCCTGTCCAATGACCAAAAGGGGAGGGGATAACCCATGTTGGTGAATGCTGCCATGAAAGTGACTTGGAAATAGAAATTACGGTGAGTAGAAAAAATTTCTACCTTTAGACACTGGCTGTGTGGCAGGCACTGGTGCTGTAGTAATGAGACCATCAACTAATTGTAGGTTTAATGCAGCAAAGAGATTCCTTCCAAGTATAGCAGTACCATACTGATTTTGCAGGACATGTAACATGACAGTGTGTTGTGTTGAACCACAACGAATACAGTATTTTCTATTTGTATTTACTGCACGGTTTTGCATCATAGGTGAATCCCTTTCCTTAGCACTGTATTTTGTCTGTGACTGTGCATTATTAGGCCACAGTGCTGAATAAACACTCTGTACATTCCCAGCAGTTCCCTGACTGAGAGTTTTAGCCTCTGCTACTGCTGTTTCAATTTGGCTAGCAACTGTAATAGCCTTTGCAAGGGTTAAATCCTGCTCTAGGAGCAGTCTCTCCCTAATGCGAGGTGAGTTTGTTTTTTCCACTATCTGGTCTCTTAGCATTTCATCTGTTAGATTCCCAAACTCACAGGTAACAACCAGCTCTCTCAAAGCTGCTACAAATTGTTCTGTGGATTCGCCATTATGTTGTCCACGTTGGCGGAATTTATATCTTTCAGCAACCAGATTTACTCTTGGCTAGGGTTGCCACCTTTTTTTAAAATAGTTACCGGCCAGTGATGGGTTGGTAACGGCGTGACATAAAAAGGGGCGGGGCCACGTATAAATGGGCTGAATGTGATGTAAAAGGGGCGTGGTCTACTGCAAAAGGGGACAGGGCCCCATCGCGAGAGGGGCAGAAGACTAAGGAAAGGTAAGTTTCTGCCGGAGGGCCAAGGGCTTTTGTTAAAGGTATTACAAATTACCGGCAGCTACATTGCCGGTAAATTTGTAATACCGGCCTCGGCCCTGGCAGGTATTTTACCGGCTAGGCCGGTAAAATACCGGCCGGGTGGCAACCCTACTCTTGGCACAAAAAAGTTCTTTATAGCAGTAAGAGCAGTTTCATCAGGCTATCATCAGCTAATGGTAATGTATAGAATATATGCTGTCCCTCTGCTCCCAGGCAGTGAATAAGTAAAGCACGCTTTCTAGCAGCAGAAATCTCCCCTTGGTCAGCAGCAATAATGTAATTTTCAAACATACAGATCCAAGCAGTAAAAGGTATGGTAGGTTCACCAGGGTTTGGAAGAAGGTGCAGGCTCCTGCAGAGGTAGAAGAGCCATCCTTGTCGCCATTTGTTATGTTTTGGGTAGCCGAGGATAAGGAGAGTATGACAGTGCTTTATTAACAGGCTCTCATGCAGGCATTACAAAACAGTAAGCTTTTACTTTCGCTTTCAAGCTACCAGGAAGTATGCACAGTATAAGTATGAGCACAGTGACATCTACAGGCCATTTGCATGAACACCACAATTATGTTTACTGCAGACTTTTGTCTAGACCAGAAACCTATGGCACTGCAGTCATTGCTTATCTTAAAGCACCGTCTAGAGTGATGATAAAATTGTCGTTCTGCAACAGTTAGATGCCCAGTAAAACAGCAGGCATACAATGTGGTGGGCCTTCTCAGACTGCAGTTTTTTTATTCTTTTAAGGCATCATGCACACAACCATAATTGCAGTTACCGAAACTCCATTGCGCTCCTCTTCAGAAAAGATGATCCAGCGATCCATCCTAAGGCGCTGGATTTCTCCTCCCTGCTTTCCTTATAGGAGATAGCCAGGAAGGAGTAATCGAGAGACACATGATGGATCGTTGCGGTGACGCCTTTTCTGAAGAGGAGCGCAAGTGGAGTTTCTGTAAGTTATTTCTTAATAACGACTTCGTGATTTAAGAGTTTAATTTGTCTTTGTGGTTTTTTTTTCATTCTATACTAACAATTTTTTTTTTTAAAAAAAATGTATGTTACTGATCCTTTAAGACAATTTTCTTTTTCTCTGTAATAGTAACAGTACCAAGCTTATTATTATAATTAATACTTATTGGAAACAAAACCAGCCTATTGGGGTTATCTGAAATAATTTTCTAATAGACTTAAGGTATGAAAATTACATTACAAAATTACAGAAAGTTATCCAAAAAGCCCCAGATCCCAAGCATTCTGGATAACAGGTTCCGTAACTGTATACCAAATAAGATCCCACTGTTCTCATCTGCACACTAAAAATTGCACTTGCCTTCTGCTGATGTTGACAGTTATTTTGAGCATATGATTTTGTTAAACCATGACCATTTTTAATTAGACACTTTTAACAAAGTTATACTTTGTTCATAGGGTATTTACTAAGAGTATGATAAAGGTTTGTTAAACTGTTAGGAAGGAATCTATGTGTTGGATAACTAGCATATCAAGGCTAGACACAAACTGCTTAGAACAAAAAAATGTAATGACCAATACCTGAACCACAGAGCAGAAGTGCACAGGAGCTGACAGTAAAAAACAAAGTCCAAAAATAGGCACAGTGTCAGGGCTGACAGCAATCAAACAAGGCTGTATACAGTAGCATGTCGAAGGTCAGCACAGACAGAAAACATTCAGTTAATAAGCCATGGTCTAACCGGGAAGTCAGATCAGAGGGAACAAGGGCAGGGCAGGATCAGGACTTACAGGACAGGATTCTCAGGACCAGAACAGGAACTCAGGAAAACAAGGCTTAGACAAGGTAGAATGGGCCAGTGATCTAGCAACAGGTTGTAGAAGAGGCAGGCTTTACAAGTCAATGGGAGAGGCACCTATCTTCAGAGACGGAACTAGGTGGGGACGGGCCCTGGTGCGGGCCGTGCTGCCGGGCCCCCACCCTCTTCCGTGCGGCACTGCAGCCTTTGCAGTGGGCACGTGACTGCCAGGGGGGCCCTGCGGGGGTGCAGGCCCTGGCTCAATTGCACCCCCTGCTCCCCCGGTAGTTACGCCACTGCCTATCTTAATTTGAAGTTATTGCGGTCTGTGCTGGGTTTAGCCTGAAAATCTGAGTTTTTGGGGGCTTTCAGGCAAAAACTTGGAAAAATCATGAAAAAGACCAAAAAATTCATTTGATTCAAGTTTTTGCTCGATTTTATACTGATCCGATTAAATGGAGTTCATTTATTGATAAATAAGGCAAAATTGGGCATGGGAGTTTTTTTATTTGAAAAATTAGATAATTCAGATTTTAGTAAATAACCCGCTAAATGTATCAATTTAGAACAGTCAGTGGCCACCCCATCCAGAGCTGCTTCAGAAAGTGAAAAATTAAACTTTACACATCAATATTAGAAAAAGTGTGAAAAATAGAATGTAATTGCAAAAAGTCTTTATTTCTGGTTATCTGAATCCAACTGAACTGGAAGGTGAACAACCCCTTTAAAGAGAACCAAAACAAATCCACAAAAAAAGATTTATCAAATAATAAAACAAATGCATTAATTGTATACAGTTTATCAAAACAGAAATACTATTAGAAAACTCTTTCCTCTGTACCATAAGTACTTGGGAGTTTTTTTTTTTTCACTCAAATTCTCAGCTTTATTAAGGTCAGAAGGTTATTACATAGTTTTTAGTAACATTAAAGATGCATACATTTCCATGTTACATTTATGATTCATTCATTATGAATTTCCTAGATCTAACATTTTTCCATCTACATTTTTCCATCACATTTCACAACGTTAATGATATCTTGACCTGTATTTAACTGAACCTCCATAATATTCATCTGGGGGGGGGATAAAAAAACCTAACTTAAAAGAAACAGGTAGTTTGAGCTAGTTTTTCTGGAGTTAAATACCACCTATGTAATATTTTGAAGTAATTTTCAAGGCGGTCTGCGCAGCTTGTATGCGTTTTCAGTTGTCAGATGGCTTTCCACCAGATCTCAATTGGTATTTGTTGATTAAAGTCCTTCTCCCAGTTTAGCATTGCCAAGAATTTCTCTTGTTGGTTAGTGTCTGATAGTATTTTGTAGCACAATGCAATGCCTTTTAGGGGTGCCGGGTTTTTTGCACAAGTTCTCTCAAGTGGTGACCGCTCCCTGTTGCAAGGGTTTGGGTGTTTCGTCAGTAAATGTCTGATTTGGAGGTATTTGTAAAGTTCTGATTTATGAAGACCATATTCCGATTGCAGCATTTCGAATGATTTCAATATGTTATCTCCATACAGCGGTTTTAGTGTTGTAATCCCTTTAGAGTAACACATTTAAGACTGATTGGGATTGATAACTCCAAGGCTCTTATTGGGGCATTAACCCTTTAAGTGCCAAGAACGTAGGAGCTACGTTCTTTTGAAAAAAGGCTTTAAGTGCCAAGAACGTTGGAGCTACGTTCTTTACTAAAACAGCTCTCTCTCTGCACACACTGCAAAATCAGCGTGCAGAGAGGAGCAGCTAGCAGTAGAACCCCCTAGGCAACGAGCTTACCTGAAAAAGATCGGCGATCCTCCACTCCAGGGTCGCAGAGAGACGCAGCAACAGCAGCAACAGATTCAGCAGCTTCCATGTCGCAAGCACCAGCAGCTCACTTGCTCCTGCTCCGCCCACGCACTTCCTGGTGCAGTGACTCAGCGTTTCTCAACCCTACACCACTGAAAAGGACTCCTCTTCATCTAGATTTGGTAAGTGCCCCTTTTTTTACTTATTTACAGGTATTTACAGGCATTTACATATACACAGTACACATACTAGTAAAAGTAGTTTTTTTTTTTTTTTTTATTTTCTGATTTTTTTGATTTTTCAAACTTTTGCACATATTTACATACTCAAATACATATATGCACATATTTATACACTTTTTAGAGCTGTACATCCATGCATACACAAACACACTTATAGGGGTTTTTTTTTAGTTCCTTTTCTAAGTTTCCCTTATGTTATTTCCCTAAAAACTTTAGTTTAAAAAAATATATGGTTTTGGGGGGTCTTTGTACTGTTAGGGGGTCTTACGGCACATTATATGCAGTCAGAGTGCTATGTTCACAGGAGGCGAATTGACAGCCGAGAAAATTCTTATGCACTGTTTTTATTTGGGGTCCGCACGTGCCCACCTGCTTTCGTTTATCTATGCATATTGGGCATCAAACTGTTCAGTAGACCCTTAGTGTCAATATTTATGGTGTTTTCTAATTGTATGTAAGAAATTGGGTGAGATAAATGCGACCAACTGCAATATTTTTAGGCAATTTCAGAAATGTCATAAAAACCACTGCCTTTAGCATAGTATTGCAGCATGTAAGTTTGGAGTAGAAAGACAGTTATAGCAAATTTTTATTTAGCAGAATGTGTACTTTCCAAAAATATATGGTTTTGGGGGGTCTTCGTACTGTTAGGGGGTCTTACGGCACATTACATGGAGTCAGAGTGCTATCTTCACAGAAGGCGAATTGACAGCCGAGAAAATTCTTAAGCACTATTTTCATTTGGGGTCCGCACGTGCCCACCTGCTTTGGTATATCTATGCATATTGGGCATCAGACTGTTCAGTAGACCCTTGGCATCAATATATAGGGTGTTTTCTAATTGTATATAAGAAATTGGGTGAGATAAATGTGACCAACTGCAATATTTTTAGGCGATTTTCAGAAATATCATAAAAACCACTGCCTTTAGCGTTGCTTTGCAGTATGTACATTTGGAGCAGAAAGATAGTTTTAGCAAATTTTTATTCAGCACAAGGCGTACTTTCCAAAAATATATGGTTTTGGGGGGTCTTTGTACTGTTAGGGGGTCTTACGGCACATTATATGCAGTCAGAGTGCTATGTTCACAGGAGGCGAATTGACAGCCGAGAAAATTCTTATGCACTGTTTTTATTTGGGGTCCGCACGTGCCCACCTGCTTTGGTTCATCTATGCATATTGGGCATCAAACTGTTCAGTAGACCCTTAGTGTCAATATTTAGGGTGTTTTCTAATTATATGTAAGAAATTGGGTGAGATAAATGCGACCAACTGCAATATTTTTAGGCGGTTTTCAGAAATGTCATAAAAACCGCTGCCTTTAGCATAGTATTGCAGTATGTAAGTTTGGAGTAGAAAGACAGTTATAGCAAATTTTTATTCAGCAGAATGTGTACTTTCCAAAAATATATGGTTTTTGGGGGTCTTCGTACTGTTAGGGGGTCTTACGGCACATTACAGATGCAGCCACTTTGGTTTGTCTGTTTGACACAGAATAACTAAACACAGATATCCCATTTATCTCATTTATCACAGAAAACTGTGTCACAACATCCCATCTAATTAAAGCATTCACCATTGTGAACAATGGTGCTTTGGTATGCTAATGAAAAGGTTAAATGCATTAAATGAGTTAAGATGACTTTAGATAACCCAGTTTCTTCAATTAACCCTGAGTCATGACGCATTTAACTCACAAATCCAAGTGGCTTCATCTGTATATGGAGTCAGAGTGCTATCTTCACAGAAGGCGAATTGACAGCCGAGAAAATTCTTAAGCACTATTTTCATTTGGGGTCCGCACGTGCCCATCTGCTTTGGTATATCTATGCATATTGGGCATCAAACTGTTCAGTAGACCCTTAGCGTCAATATTTATGGTGTTTTCTAATTGTATATAAGAAATTGGTGAGATAAATGCGACCAACTGCAATATTTTTAGGCGGTTTTCAGAAATGTCATAAAAACCGCTGCCTTTAGCATAGTATTGCAGTATGTACGTTTGGAGTAGAAAGACAGTTGTAGCAAATTTTTATTCAGCAGAATGTATACTTTCCAAAAATATATGGTTTTGGGGGGGTCTTTGTACTGTTAGGGGGTCTTACGGCACATTATATGCAGTCAGGGCGCTATGTTCACAGAAGGCGAATTGACAGCTGAGAAAATTCTTATGCACTGTTTTCATTTGGGGTTCGCACATGCCCACCTGCTTTGGTATATTTATGCATATTGGGCATCAAACTGTTCAGTAGACCCTTGGCGTCAGTATTTAGGGTGTTTTCCAATTGTATGTAAGAAATTGGGTGAGATAAATGCGACCAACTGCAATATTTTTAGGAGATTTTCAGAAATATCATAAAAACCACTGCCTTTAGCGTTGCTTTACAGTATGTACGTTTGGAGTAGAAAGACAGTTTTAGCAAATTTTTATTCGGCAGAAGGTGTACTTTCCAAAAATATATGGTTTTCTGGGGTGAACCTAGTTTTTTGTACCTTTGCCTGTTGCAAAATGCTGTATATGTGCTGATTATGCAGTATCTGGAATTACAGAACTCATATGGGGTGTCTTTTTCTGGGGCCCCTATACGCCACATACTTAGGGGTACCTATGTATATTGGGTATCAAACTGTTCAGCGTACCCCAGACTTTCATGTTTGGTATATAATGATATGTAGGAGATACAATGCTTTAGAGTTGGAGTATTGAGGAGATTTTTGTATATGTCATAAAAATTGCGAAATGTAGGAAAGCTTTGCGGCTTGGTACTTTGGAGTAGAAAATCGCGCATACCCATTTTAGATTCGTCAGAATGTGTAATTTCCAAAAATATATGGTTTTCTGGGGTGAACATAAATTTTTGTACTTTTGCCCCTTGAAAAATGCTGTAAATGTGCTGATTTTGCAGTATTTGGAATTACAGAACTGTCTTCGTTCTATGGCCCCTATACGCCATATACTTATGTGTACCTATGCATTTTGGGCATCAAACTGTTCAGCGGACCCTGGGCTTTCATATTTAGGGTGCTTTTTCTTGGTATATAATGATATGTGGGAGATACGATGCTTCAGATTTGCAATATCGAGTTGATTTTCGGTAATGTCATAAAAACTGCGAAATGTAGGAAAACTTTACGGCTTGGTACTTTGGAGTAGAAAGACGTGCATACCCATATTAGATTCGTCAGAATGTGTACTTTCCAAAAACATATGGTTTTCTGGGGTGAACATACATTTTTGTACTTTTGCCCCTTGAAAAATGCTGTAAATGTGCTGATTTTGCAGTATTTGGAATTCCAGAACTGATAACTCGTATGGGGTGTCTTCGTTCTGGGGCCCCTATACGCCACATACTTAGGTGCACCTATGCATATTGGGCATCAAACTGTTCAGCGGACCCTGGGCTTTCATATTTAGGGTATTTTATCTTGGTATATAATGATATGTGGGAGATACGATGCTTCAGAGTTGCAATATTGATGTGATTTTCGGCAATGTCATAAAAACTGCGAAATGTAGGAAAGCTTTACGGCTTGGTACTTTGGAGTAGAAAGATGTGCATACCCATATTAGATTTGTCAGGATGTGTACTTTCCAAAAGTATATGGTTTTCTGGGGTGAACATACATTTTTGTACTTTTGCCCCTTGAAAAATGATGTAAATATGCGGATTTTGCAGTATTTGGAATTCCAGAACTGATAACTCATATGGAGTGTCTTCGTTCTGGGGCCCCTATATGCCACATACTTGGGTATACCAATGCATATTGGGCATCAAACTGTTCAGCAGACCCTGGGCTTTCATATTTGGGGTGTTGTATCTTGGTATATAATGATATGTGGGAGATACAATGCTGTAGACTGGACACTTTGAGGTAATTTTTCAAAAATGTAACACATTTTTATAAAAACTGCTAACTTTAGGAAAGAATTGCAACTTGGTAGTTTGGAGTACAAATATATATTTACCCATTTTGAACTTGTTAGAATCTGTTCTTTCCAATAAGGGGTAGTTTTTTTAGGGTAAACCTACTGTTAGTGGAATGTTTGGCCTTGAAATCAGATGTATGCTGTTTTGTGGAGCGGTGCTTTGGAAATTTGGTAGTTTACTGCTTCGGAGTTTTCAACTATCGAAGTGAGAAATCTCCATAAAATTATATATATTTGGTATTGGTTCATTCGGGAGACACAGAACTTTCCAAATCTGCCATGTTCTCATGCATAAAATAAATTATGCTTCTGATATATGCGTTTGTATCATGTGAAACTGTTTTTTTTTTGTTTTTTTTTATACACTTAGAAGCCCATATCTTTTTACAGGACTGGAATGACAACTAAATTCTAGCATATTTTGAAAGCTTAGGTTGTCCTGAAAAAAACAATATCTTGTTTTCATGGGTAAACTAAAAGACCCCCCCCCAGGAAAGTCCCCTAAAGTGAAAGAGCAAAATATGTTCAAAAACGGTCTGGCAATAGAAGTTCCAACTTGGCCAAATTGGCTGGCAGTGAAAGGGTTAAATGAGGGAAATGGTGCTTTACTGTTGGGTCCTGTACATGTTGCCCTGATCTGTAAGCCAGCTTTTACTGTGTCCATCCATATTTGTTTCGTGTATTTTATGCCCACAAGACTTGTGTGGGAGAAACTGGGGATATGCAGTGACTTTCTATGTCTAGTGTAATATGGTAAAAGGAAAATGCATGTTAGTTCAGCGGTTAAGGGCCCTCAATGAAAGAAATTATCTATTGTTGTTCTTCTTTAGGGTATCCAGGGCTGCAATGGAGGGAATGATCTGGGTGGGCCTTCCATTCCACTCCAGACTGACCTGTGTGTGGTGTTAGCCACCTACCCATAAATGAATCAGACTCTGAGGAAACTGAGCTGAATCAGTAAGTGCGGGACTGTGATACGTATTTGCTTTATTTCAACCTGCTGAAACCTTCTGTTTATGCTGTCTGTGTGAATGGCTTCAAATAAAGCAACCCAGGCTGAATTGGACTGAATTAAGGCTCTGTGTGTTGATTCTGTGCTACAAAAGTGCCGTGGTCATGATTCTTGCTACCTGAAATCTCACACCAGTCATCTCTTACTTTGGGTGGATAAGTGCCACATACAAGTTTGAGCTAGAATATTAGCTTTGTAATAATGTTAAATGTAATGCAAGCCCACCTTTGTTATCAGCCATTGTCATTAACCGAAGTGCAATCCTTGGTTTTTTTTGTTCCCAAATAAAATTATTAATCAGTCCTGGGGACTGGTATTGGAATAGTTCTAAATGTGTAAAGAATAATTGGCAGTACCAACATTTTTTATTTTTCCCATCAAACTTTGATAATTAGCTTTGAATAATTGCTCGGGA
The DNA here is from genome assembly GCF_017654675.1 of Xenopus laevis. Taxonomy (NCBI): domain Eukaryota; kingdom Metazoa; phylum Chordata; class Amphibia; order Anura; family Pipidae; genus Xenopus; species Xenopus laevis. The sequence goes on along the minus strand of NC_054373.1, from coordinate 71,174,308 downwards.
GACTTTGTTAAGTATATTCCTAAATATTTCAATTGGGAATGTTTCCAATCATATGTGTACATTTTTTGCAGCTGCCTATATGTTACTTCTGGAATATTTATACCCATAGCTTGTGTTTTACCAACATTTACTTTATAGTATGATACACTACCAAATGCACTCAACAATGATTGTAGTACTGCTGTACCTTCTATTGGGTTGATAATTACTACAATCACATCGTCAGCGTAGAGACCAATTTTATGGACTTGCTGTCCCAACTGTATTCCCTGTATGGATTGTGTGTCCCTAATCCTATGTGCCATTGTTTCCATTACTAGATTAAAGACTAAGGGGGATAATGGGCATTCCTGACATGTACCATTAGAGAGAGTGAAGACATCTGATAGGAAACCTCCCATTTTTATTCTGGCCATGGGGTTAGCGTATAGAGCTAAGATGGCTTTCAGACCTAAACCTTCAATACCATAAGCCTTTAGTGTATGTTCTAAAAATGCATGATGTACTCTGTCGAAAGCTTTTTCGGCGTCCAGGGATAGCACCAGGGCTGGAATTTGTTTACTCTTTAGTACTTGTATCAAGCCTATAAAGCGTCTGGTGCCATCCATGAACTGTCGACCTTTCACAAAGCCTACTTGGTCTATAGAGACTATGTCAGTTACAATTTCTTGTAGTCTTGAGGCTAAGATGCTGGCATATAACTTGACATCAATGTTTAATAAGGCAATCGGCCGATAGTTGAAGCATTGCTTAGAATCTTTCCCTTCTTTATGAATTAACCAAATATGCGCTTCTAGCATTTCTTTTGGAAAGCATTGGTGTTCTGCTGCATGATTAAATAACTGTTTCAAGTGTGGTATCAAGAGATCTGCATAAGTTTTTTAATACATGGCCGTGTATCCGTCCAGTCTCAAGTTATATAGCTTGTGATAAAATCTAGCAAACCTATCTGCTATGTGCTTTGGATTATAAATTGGTTGATGGTTTGTACTTGTGTCCTTATTTGAAGATTTTTAATTGTTTTGCTAATACCTCTCCTATTTTATTTATTTTATAGTAACTTCTAATCTTTAATTTTCTGAGACATAATTCCATTTTCTGCAAATCTAATTGGTGAAGTTCCTCCTTTATCTCCGTTATTTGTTTGCTACGTTTTCTTGAGGGGGAATTCTTATTTTTTGATTGTAGCTGTTTTAATTGTTGTTCAAGTGCTATCCTTTTTTGGTTATGTTGTCTTTTTTGTCTGGATGACATTTGTATACAAAGCCCTCTAATAGTGGCCTTATGGGCCTGCCAATTCGTAAAGGGGGAGGTTTGTGTAGCAAGATTGAGTTGGAAAAATTCTGTTATGGCTTCTCCTATCTGTTCTTTATTTGTTTGTTGTACGGCCTCATTGAGACGCCAAATAGGGTCTGTTTTGGTAGGTCTATTTGAGTGTTAAGGAGGTTGGGGCACGGTCAGACCAAGTTATATGTCCTATGGTAGCTTCAGTGACATTTTGTAAGGTGTACTGATCTATCAAAAAAAAATCGATTCTCAAGTACATTAAGTGTACTGGGAAAAATATGTATAGTCCTTATGATTTGGATATTTCAATCGCCATGGGTCAAAATAGGAGTATGACGATATGAGTTTAGCTAGAGGGGTACCCAAAGGGTTACGTGCTGATTTAACTTTACTCTTGTTATTTCTCTTTAAGTCTATTTCTGGATTCATTATCAAATTAAAAGCACCTGCAATTATGGTAGTTCCCTTTTTTAATCATTCTAGTTTTTGTAAAACACTTGCTATGAACTTATGTTGTACTCTGTTAGGAGCATAGAGATTGAGCAGTGTGTATGTGTCTCCTCGTATGTTCCCTATAATAATTAAATATCTGCCCTGGGGGTCCCGCCACTGTTTTTCTATGTCAAATGTTGTAAGGTACCTTTGGTCGCAGCTCAGTCTTCTCGTGGGCGCAGGCGCAGGGGTGTGCAGGGTTCTGCGCATCCTTGGCGTCTGTTTCCGGCGCCCGCGTCTTTGCGCGGGCGCGCGTCCGTTCATTTGGGCGCGCGCGCGTCGCGACGGTCGCGGGCGCGCTAAAGTTGACGCACGGCGTCCTGACGCTGCGTCCTTACGTTTGGCGCCAATCTGTCCCTATTTATCCTTGTCGAAAAAAGCAAACAGCGCTTGGTGATTATTTTCCTTGCTCCTGAACCTTTGCTGTTGTACCTCTCTTTGAACTTGATTCCTGGATTTTGACCTCGGCCCGTTTCTGACCACCGCTTGACTTCTGCCTGCCTATCGACCCTGCTTGTTTTGACTACCGCTTGTACTCCGCCTGCCTTCTGACCTCGGCCTGTTTCTGGTTTGCTTGAACTCCGCCTGCCCTTCGATCTCTGCCTGTCTACGGATTCTTCTCGACTCTAACACGGCCTGCTTCCACCACCTGTGAGCTCCTGCTGTACACTAAAGCAGTTTTAACTGCTAAGCTCTTCTCCAGTGGCTCCTACCTTCCTGGCACTCCTGACAGAATCACCAAGCCAGAATGGAGCCATCAGAAGAGTTGCCAACTCTAGTCGATCTGTCTCAACAGATTGCTGCTCTGACCCACGTTGTGAGGGATCTTCGGGGAGACTATCAGAATGTCCAAGAACAACTTCAAGACATTCGGATGTCCACTGCTGCCTCGCCTCCTTCCTCTTCAGGACAGTCGGATTCGGGAACTGCAGCTGCTAGTGCATCACATGGGGAACCCAAGGTAGCGATGCCCGACAAGTTTTCTGGCGATCCTAAGACTTTTAGAACTTTTATTAATGGTTGTCGCCTCCTCTTTACCCTCAAGCCCCACTCTCATGCCACAGATCAAATCCGAGTGGGGGTTATGATTTCCCTTTTGCAAGGACAACCACAAGCCTGGGCCCATCGTTTGTTGGAACAGAATAGCCCTCTTCTTGCCTCCACTGATTCCTTTATCCAGGCGTTATCCAAGATCTATGAGGATCCTCATAAAGTAGAGACTGCTGAAGCGGCTATCAGTAATTTACGTCAACTCCGTAGACCTGTGGAAGAATACGTGACGGACTTTCGTTGTTGGGCACCAGACACCTTGTGGAATGACAGGGCCCTCCGGCATCAGTTTCGCAAGGGTTTGTCCGATCAACTCAGGGATGAGTTGGCTAGAGTGGGTCTTCCTGGTTCTTTGGAAGAGTTGATTCTTCTTGCCATCCAGATTGACAGAAGATTAAGGGAGAGACGTCAGGAAAGAGGGTCCAGTATGCCAAGTCAGGCATGGGGCCATGAATGGGTGCTTCCTACAGCTCCTCCTCCAGTCCTTGTTTCTCCTTCTTCTGATGGCGAGCCCATGCAAATTGGGGTGGTACGCAAGACCCTGTCCACGGAGGAAAGACTGCGACGAAGACGGCTAAATTTATGTCTATACTGCGGTCTTTCTGGACATTTGTTAAGGAATTGCCCCACTCGACCCAATGGTAATTTCCTCTCACAGCAATCTTCTAATACTCCCTTGGTTCCCTCTCTCCAGTCTTATGTTCTTCTACGTTTCTCTTTGCAGTGGAACCAAAGAAAGATTGAGGTGGATGCCGTAATCGACTCCAGAGCTTGTGGGTGCTTCATAAACCAAGACTTCGCGAGTCAATACAAGATTCCTTTTATTTCCAAGGCCCAGCCAATACCTGTTAAAATGGCTGATGGTAATTTTGTTTCTTCTGGTTCTGTTTCGCAAGAAACTCCATATATTTTTGCTTCTTCTTTAAGAGGTCACTCTGAGTTAATAAAGTTTGATGTGATGGAAAACCTTCTTTTTCCCGTAATTCTTGGCATTCCCTGGTTGAGGGGTCATAATCCAACTATTGACTGGCAGGCTGGAACAGTTTTCTTCAACTCGGATTACTGTCGTTTGAATTGTTTTCCTCCAAAGATGCTGGGTGCAACCATTTCCGATGATGAACTTCTCCAATTTGTCCCACAAGTCTACCATGAATTCGCTGATGTCTTTAACAAGAAAGCGGCTGACTCACTTCCTCCCCATAGGAGTTATGATTGCCCGATCGATCTTCTCCCTGGCGCATCCATCCCTTTTGGAAGAATATATCCTTTATCTGAGCCTGAGTTAGCTACTTTGAAGGACTATATTGATGAGAATCTGGCTAAAGGCTTCATACGTCATTCTTCCTCTCCTGCCGGTGCAGGTATTTTTTTTGTCGAGAAAAAAGACCACTCCCTAAGACCCTGCATTGACTTTCGTGAACTCAACAAGGTGACAATTAAGAATCGTTACCCGTTGCCGCTCATTTCTGATCTTTTTCAAAGACCTGGTCGTGCTACAGTTTTTTCTAAGTTAGACTTGAGGGGTGCTTACAATCTGATTCGAATACGTGAAGGGGACGAATGGAAGACTGCCTTTCGTTCCCGATATGGTCATTTTGAATACACCGTCATGCCCTTTGGCCTTTGTAACGCTCCTGCCACGTTTCAATATTTTATCAACGATATTTTTCATGACTTACTGGATCAATTTGTCATCGTATACCTGGATGATATTCTTGTTTTCTCCAATTCTTTAGAAGATCATCGTTCTCATGTGAGGGAGGTTCTGCTTCGTCTTAGGAAACATCTTCTCTACGCCAAAGCTTCTAAGTGTGAGTTTGAGAGATCTCACATTGAATTTCTAGGATTCCGAGTTTCTAGTCAAGGTTTCAAGATGGACACTAAGAAAGTTGAGGCGATTATTAACTGGCCACCCCCGAATGACCGAAAAGGGGTTCAACGTTTTGTGGGATTCGCAAATTTTTATAGAAGGTTTATCAATAAATTCTCTTCCATCATCAAACCTCTCACAGATCTTACAAGTTGTAAAATTAAATTTTCCTGGTCTCCAATTGCTCAACAAGCCTTTGAACTTCTTAAAAGACTTTTTATTTCTGCTCCCATTTTAGTCCATTCCGATGTTTCCAAACCTTTCGTTCTTGAAGTGGCCCCTCTGAGGTAGCTATTGGAGCAATTCTTTCACAGCGAGCTGGCCCCAAAGACAACTTACATCCGGTAGCGTTCTTCTCTAAGAAGTTAACTCCTACTGAAAGGAACTATGATGTTGGAGATCGTGAGTTGTTGGCGATTAAAGGTGCTTTGGTAGAGTGGCGTCATTTATTGGAAGGAGCTGTCCATCCTTTTATCATTTTCACTGACCATAAGAATCTGGAATACTTAAGATCTGCAAAGCGTTTAAATCCTCGTCAAGCTAGATGGGCACTCTTTTTCTCTCGTTTCCAATTTCATATAACTTACAAACCTGGGGCCAAAAATGCAAAGGCTGATGCCCTGTCCAGAGTTTTTCCGGTGGAGAAGGTGTCCATGGTTCCTGATACAATTCTTCAGTCTGGACATTTTTTACTTCTGCAGTCTTCTTTTATTGATCGTCTAAAGAAGGTTCCTCAAGCTCCAACAGATTATCCTGGTGTTGAAGATATTTTTGCTCAAGATGATTTACTTTTGAGGAACAATAAGTTGGTGGTTCCACCAAATCTTCGGGTGGAGGCCTTGAGAATAGTTCACGATCATCCTTTAGCTGGGCACACTGGTATTCGAAAGACCTTAGAATTGGCCAGACGTCTTTTTTTGGTGGCCCTCGTTAATAAAAGAATGCACTGCTTATGTGCGATCGTGTGAGTCCTGTGCTAGATCCAAGTCTTCTTGCAACAAACCTGTGGGTCTTCTCCGTCCCTTACCCCTTCCTGAGAGACCTTGGAGTTCTATTTCCATGGATTTTATCGTTGAACTGCCTCCATCCAATGGGTGTAATACTATTTTTGTGGTTGTCGATCGCCTTACCAAGATGGCACATTTTATCCCTCTTCCCCGGCTCCCCTCTGCTGCCATGACTGCGGATGTGTTCATTAAAGAAATAGTTAAATTACATGGTCTTCCTAAAGAAATTATTTCTGATCGCGGTACCCAATTCACATCTAGGTTTTGGACTGTGTTGTGTAAATCCCTTGGTATCTCTTTGTCTCGTTCTTCAGCCTATCACCCACAGACCAATGGGCAGACCGAGAGGACTAATCAGACGCTGGAGCAATACATTCGTACTTTTTCTTCCTATTTGCAGGACAATTGGGTGTCACTTCTTCCATGTGCTGAGTTCTGTTATAATAATTCTATGCACTCTTCTACTGGCCAGACTCCTTTCTTTCTAATCTGGGTTTTCATCCTATCATGTTTCCAGATGTCCTTTCTGAGGTGACCCTTCCTGCATTACAAGATCGTTTGGAGTTTCTTAAACAAAATACGTCTTTTTTGAAGGAACAGATAAGTAAGGCTCAACAAAATTTCAAAACTTTCGCAGACAGAAAACGAGGGAAGGATCCTGAATTCAAGAGTGGTGACAAGGTTTGGCTCTCTTCTTTGAATCTTCGGCTCGCTACTCCTTCCAAGAAGTTGGCTCCAAAGTTTCTGGGTCCATTCGTTATCAAGAGGGTCATTAATCCTGTGTCCTTTGAATTAGAACTTCCTGACTCTCTTAAAGTATATCCTGTGTTTCATGCTGCTCTGCTTAAAAAATTTGTGCCTAACATCTTTCCAGGTTGTGTGTCTCCACCTCCTCCAGTTATCTCTTGTCAAGGCGAGGCTGAGTTTGAAGTGGAAAAGATCTTGGACTCCAGAGTTCGTGGCAGAAGGTTGCAGTACCTTGTCAAGTGGAAAGGTTTTCCAAATGAAGAGAATTCCTGGGAACCAAAGAACAATGTTCATGCTCCGAGGTTAACCACAGCCTTTCATAGGAAATATCCTGACAAGCCTGCTTTTGACGTCCTGAGGCCGCCCCTCAGGGGGGGGCAATGTAAGGTACCTTTGGTCGCAGCTCAGTCTTCTCGTGGGCGCAGGCGCAGGGGTGTGCAGGGTTCTGCGCATCCTTGGCGTCTGTTTCCGGCGCCCGCGTCTTTGCGCGGGCGCGCGTCCGTTCATTTGGGCGCGCGCGCGTCGCGACGGTCGCGGGCGCGCTAAAGTTGACGCACGGCGTCCTGACGCTGCGTCCTTACGTTTGGCGCCAATCTGTCCCTATTTATCCTTGTCGAAAAAAGCAAACAGCGCTTGGTGATTATTTTCCTTGCTCCTGAACCTTTGCTGTTGTACCTCTCTTTGAACTTGATTCCTGGATTTTGACCTCGGCCCGTTTCTGACCACCGCTTGACTTCTGCCTGCCTATCGACCCTGCTTGTTTTGACTACCGCTTGTACTCCGCCTGCCTTCTGACCTCGGCCTGTTTCTGGTTTGCTTGAACTCCGCCTGCCCTTCGATCTCTGCCTGTCTACGGATTCTTCTCTACTCTAACACGGCCTGCTTCCACCACCTGTGAGCTCCTGCTGTACACTAAAGCAGTTTTAACTGCTAAGCTCTTCTCCAGTGGCTCCTACCCTCCTGGCACTCCTGACAAATGTAATGCGATTGCTGAGTGATATGGCTACTCCTCTTTTCTTTTCCTGAGCTGATGCCCATAGCATCATTGGGTATTGTTTGTTCCCAAAGGTGGGTTTGGAGTCACGATTAAAGAGTGTCTCCTGTATCCATATTATATCCCCTTTGGCTCTTAAAGCTTCATATAATAATTTGGATCTTTTAAACCGGGAATTAAGGCCTATCACATTAATTGAAATGTATTTAAGCACCATATTTGGGATACAGGAGTTGCTGAAATTCCGTGGCGAGAACCCCATGGCTCACAACACTTTCCACAATACCTGATATGACATTTGCTCAAACATTGCATATAACCAACAGAGAGAGTGTACACCATAAAAAAAAGGGGAAGAGTTTAACCAACATTTGGCTCTATGCAAACTATTTACATATATGGGGAATACAATTTTCCTCATGATTCCCATATATATGGGGGTCTGTTTACTACAAAAAAAATTGTGTTAATTGCGTTAATGCTGTCAAGCAGACTCAAAATGTTACTGGGGGTGGGGGGTGGGAAGACCATCTCTTTAGCCTGAGCTAGGGCCCAAACATTATAATGGGTAAAGAATGACATGTATGTATCATCGTTACCAGTCCCGGTTCCGACAGTCTGCAGTTCAAGGTAATCGGCTGGCGATGGTCCTGTGCAATGACCATTCCGTGCCCAGTTTGACTTTTTCTCTGAGTATTAGTAGCTGAGTGCTCTATAATAATGCCCCACGATGGGAACAACTGTCGTGATTTCCCAGATTTTAACATCACTGTAGTGCTTCTGTTCCTTGTGATGATGAGTTTAGTGGGAAAACCCCATCTATACATGATCTTGTGTGCCCGGGGGGCTGCTGTTACCTGTGCAAATTATTTTCTCCTCTGTACCATTGCTGCTGATAGATCCGAATAGAGAGAAATGTCTTTATAGACCTCCGGTATATTTTGACTAGATCGATGTTCTCGGAGCAGATTTTGCACATAACAAATGTGTCTTACTCCATGCGCTGCTAGGCCACGCCCCTAAGTACTTGGAGTTTTAAAGATGGATTTATTGTTCCAAATAAATGAAACATAAAACTCTATATGCGGTCCTCTGGGGCTCCTTCATGTCAAATTTAAAAGACCAAATTCATGTGATAATGCAGTGTCATATCATGAATTACTGTTGCCACTTTTTCTGAAAAAAGGGAAACAAATAAAAATATTTTTCCCAGCCACCCGATCAAGTACAAGGTACTATTTTATTATTACAACGATAAAGGGAAATAAAAAATAGAATTATTATCTTATAAAGTAATCTATGTGAGATAGCCTTCCTGTAATTCAAAGCTTCCTGGATATTGGGTTTCAGAATATGAGATCCCATACTTGTATAATGTTTAAATAAAAATTGAAAGTATCATGACCATTCAGTAAAATAAGCCCTAACATTACCGGTTATCTTGACTTTTATTATTTTAAATGTGCTCAGGCAAGTTTTATCATCCTCCTATGTGTCTGTAGGCTACCCTCCCATTTACAGTAGATTGTAAGCTTTACGCAGCAGGCACCTCCATCCCCTTGTCTCCTTGATACTTAATTTTTATTAACTGTACTTTGTATTTTGTATATTTGTATTTATTATTGTAATTACCTCTTGTTTGTTCTATTAATTTATTGTTCTGCTGTACAGTGCTGTGTACTCAAGTAGCGCATTATACACCTGTGATGAAAGAAAGATTCTGGATTAGAATTAAGTTTTCATTATCTGAACTTTAGCATACTGGAATCCATTATCTGTAACTACAGTGGCGGTTACTTGATTTTAAGCTTTCTGTAAGGCTATGGGCATAGTGTTGGCTCCTCTGCTCTCAGCCTGTGTTTTTTTTTTTCAAGCTGTGAGAAGTGAATATGCTCTGTGCCCCATCTCCTGCTTATGTGCAGGCACACGCAGCAAAGGTTGGCCTAAATACGTGAAATTTGGGTACCTGCAAGCAAGCATTTGAAATGAATGTAGCTGGGGCATAGGATCCACTTCTCTCAGCCTCTGCCCATAGTCTAAGAGTATAAGTGAAGTGCTATTTCTTTACTACATGTTAAGGCAGCTAAAGCTTTTTTAAATTTATCTAACAAGCAAAACAGATTTTACTGATTAAATTTAATATGTTTAATACCTCTTAAAGAATATGCTAACATTTTAAAAAAACAGGGCTAAAATACAATTGAGTCTGCATATAAATGAGTATATTGTCAAACACACCAATTATTGGATGGATGTAATAAAAGTCGGTAAGGGAAAAAATATATTCGCAATGTGAAAAGTTATGCCTTTGTGTAAATTTTATATAGCTTTTGCGAACCCCGAAACTGTTTAGCGACCATTTCCGTCAGGTGAAGAAGGTTTGCGAATTTTATAGTTTGTACCAGTGCGCAAAAAAAAAAAAAGTTGTTATGTTTTCTCCAAAATATTACAACACCTTCAAGCACTTCTTAAAAGTGGGCAATGTGCAATTAAAATTCGCAATGCAATAACAGTTTAAGGAAGAGTATTACATTGCGACATGCAAATTTTTATTCTTTAAAAACTTATTACATTCCCCCATAAGTAGAAACAAGATAATGTTTTTAATTTTGTGCTTTTCTGTGGTAAGAAATTCTTACTTGTTACTATTCATAGTTGAAAAGATACTTTAAAAAGTGTTACAGAGAAAAGAACAATGTAGCAATTAATGAAAAATATATTCATACCAGTGTTCACTTCAAACTGTGCCCATTTGGTAATACACACAATTTTGAGTCTGTTAAACACAAAAAAATATGGTACATACAGTGTTTTTGTGTGAAAATAAATCATTTTGTACTTATTATGTCCCACCCATTTCTTTGTGTACACAATTTTAAAATGTAGCATTAACCTTTTCACTGCCAGCCAATTTGCCCAAGTTGGTACTTTTATTGGCAGACCATTTTTGAACATTTTGTGCTCTTTCACTTGAGGGGCCTTTCCTGGGGGGTCTTTCAGTTTACTCAGGAAAACAAGATATTGTTTTTTTCAGGACAACCTAAGCTTTCAAAATATGCTAGAATTTTGTTGTAATTCCACTCTTGTAAAAATATATGGGCTTCTAAGTGTATAAAAAACAAACAAAAAAAAGTTTCCCATGATACAAACACAAATATCAGAAACATAATTTATTTTATGTAAGAGAACACAGCAGATTTGGAAAGTTCTGTGTCTCCCAAACGCGCCAATACCAAATATATATATCTCTATGGAGATTTTCAAAAACTAGAAGCAGCAAACTACCAAATTTCCACAGCACTGCTCCACAAAACTGCATACATCTGATTTCAAGGCCAAACATTCCACTAACAGTAGGATTACCCTAAAAAAATTCACATTATTGGAAAGAACAGATTCAAACAGTTTGAACAGTTCAAAATGGGTAAATATATATTGCTACTCAAAACTACCAAGTTGCAATTCTTTCCTAAAATTAGCAGTTTTTATAAAAATGTGTTATATTTTTGAAAAATTACCTCAAAGTGTCCAGTCTACAGCATCGTATCTCCAACATATCAATAGATACCAGGATAAAAACCCCTAAACATGAAAGCCCGGGGTCCGCTGAACAGTTTGATGCCCAATTTGCATAGGTACACCTAAGAATGTGGCGTATAGGGGCTCCAGAATGATGACACCCCATATGAGTAATCCGTTCTCTAATTCCAGATACTGCAAAATTAGCACATTTACAGCAAAAGTACAAAAATGTATGTTCACGACAGAAAACCATATATTTTTGGAAAGTACACATTCTGACAAATCTAAAATGGCTATGTATGCCTTTCTACGCTAAAGTACCAAGCCGCAAAGCTTTCCTAAATTTGTCAATTTTTATGACATTTCCGAAAATCACCTCAATACTCCAAATCTGAAGCATCGTATCTCCTAAATGTCAATATATACCAAGATAACACACCCTAAATCTGAAAGCCTGGGGGCCACTGAACAGTTTGATGCCCAATATACATAGGTACACCTAAGTATGTGGCATATAGGGACCCCAGAACGAAGACACCCCAAACAAGTTATCTGTAATTCCAAATCCTGGAGAAGCCACAAAAAAGAAAGCTCTCTGTTTGATTCAAGATTAAGCATAGAAATCCCTGTCTAAAGCAGGATTTTTTGTTCTCACTTGGTGTGTGAAGGTGTTAGCTACTTGGTGTGTAAATTTTGGGGAGTTTTGAGTTGATTTACTTTATTTAAAATCGATTTTTATTTTGACTCAGAAGGTGAGTGATTGCCAGCCCAGTTTCCTTCACTTCCTGTGGGCTACAAACTCACTGACAGATCCCCCGCACCTGGGTGTCAGTTTCACTTGTTTTTTTATTTCGTTTCAGCTGAAATCTATCACTGTTTGCACAGATTGTGTGTGTGCTTTTATTTTTATCCTTGTTTTGTAAGGTGAGAAAGCTAAAGGGAGAAGGATTTAAGAAAATAAAATCTTTTCTAGTAGCAGTGCAACTCCCAGGCACTTGCTCACATTAACCCTCTCCCTGCTAAAGCCTCTCATTGTTGCATTTACTTGTTGCCTTTGTCGAAAAGCTCCAATGCTTCTGTTTCTGCTGTTGCAGTCAATGTGACCCCTGCTAAAACATTTGCACAGGCAGTGGCTACTGGCAACAACCCAAGCCAAGTCACTGCTGGGGTAGAGCATCTTACAAGGAAGCATGGGGTTAGATCATGATGTATAATGTCAGGAGCTCATGGCATAGAGGCTTACATAAAAGTTACAGCTAAAGTGGTGGGCCCCTCTGTAATAGTGGCAGCAAGTAAAATGTATGGGAAAGCCATAATATTTGCCCGTACACTAACTGCAGTGCATACACTGGTGCAGAGAGGCATCACATTGGTGGGTAGTTATATCCCTGTAGAACCCTTAAAAGTATTAGTGTTCTGCCTCTCCAGTCTAAGCACTACAATGTGATCTCGTCTTAACTCACGGTTGTGTTGAGATGTCTATAACTGCAGTCTTAGGTAGATTGGCGGACAGTGACTCGATCCAATGACACCTTGAAGATCATGAAGAAGTTTATTTAAAACTGTGTAGATCAAATACCGATGAACAAATGGATAGGTCAAAAAATCATAGTGTGAACAGCTAACAGAGCATGTAACTGAATGCAGGTTGAAGCTGGAATGAGCTAGAGTGAGAATTAGGGGAGGAGACAAGAGATGAGAGGAGGCTAAGGGAAGAGAGATGAGACACACAAGAAAAAGGCAAACAATGCATGTGTAACATGACACTCCCCGTCGGAATCTATGATTTCTAATAACAATAATAACTTTAGTTCAAGTCCGGGTATAATAGATATTTTTTCTGCTTGGAAGACCTGCAACAGAAGAAACGACAAAGAGGAACAGGAAACATTACTACAATACTTGTAGAAGTACTTTTCAAGTGTGGACACCGGACTTCAGAGGAGAAGGCAGCAACAGCACCAATCCTTCTTACCTCCCTTTGCATCAGGTCGATGTTGGGAGTCTATCTTCCTGTTTGGGCAGAAGCAGTACCAGTTCTGATATGGGTCTGAAGTAGTGTCTTGCAGAACCTTCTTTCATTACTTTGACTTCTGCTTTCCGCACCTTGCCATCGTTACTTGGAACAGTCTTTGTGATAAGACCGATAGGCCAATTGTTACGATGAGCGTCTTTTTCTTTGAGGAGAACAATGTCCCCAACTTGCAGGTCGGGTTTACTGACTTGCCATTTTCTGCGACTTTGAAGGTTGCAAAGGTACTTCATCTTCCAACGGCTCCAAAATGCATTAGCAAGATGTTGAACCCGTTTCCATTGTTGTTTGTAAACACTGGTACAATCGAAAGCCTGAGGTGGAATAGTATCTACCCCAATCTTTTGATTTAGAAGGGTGGCTGAAGTTAACTTAGTTTTGCCCATGACGAATCCTGCGTCTATTTCACCGTTGGAGTGTACAACTCGGAGATAAGCTGCTGCAGCTATGGCTTCCATGGTAGCATTCTTCAAGGAAGCAGGAATATAAGAGCGTGGTATCTTAAACTGTTGCAACGCCTGGAGGGACTGCTTCCAGGATTCCCACCTTTGTTGTTTTTCTTTGGATAAAGGGGTATCCCAGTCAGTGTTCTCTGTAGTGAGTTGTCTGAGTAATATCTTACCCTGAATGGTAAAGGGTGCTATGAATCCCAAGGGATCGTAGATGCTGTTCACTGCAGACAGTACTCCTCTTTTCGTGAAGGGCTTCTCGCAGGCTGATGTTTGAAATGTGAACGTGTCTTGTTTCACATCCCACAGCAACCCAAGGCTGCGTTGTGTGAGGGAAAGGTCAGATTCTAGTCGGAACTCCTTAGCACTGACAGCATGATCATCAAGGAGAAATGCTCCCATTACCTCATTGCTGTTGGAAATGATTTTGTGTAGTCTGAGATTGGCAGTAGCGAGCAGAGTTCTGGTGAGAAGGTCAATGGCCTCTTCTTCCGTTGGTAGAGACTTAAGACCATCATCCACATAGAAATTCCTTTCGACAAACTGACGTACATCCGTCCCAAACTCTTGTTCACCCTCTTGGGCTGTTTTTCTCAGTCCGTAAATGGCAACTGCGGGGGAAGGGCTATTCCCGAAAACGTGAACCTTCATTCGATAGTCAATGACCTCATTGTTGACATCATTGTTGCGATACCATCGGAATCTGAGGAAGTTTCTGTTATCTTCACGGACGATGAAACAATGGAACATTTGTTGAATGTCGGCCATAATGGCAACTGGCTCTTGTCTAAAGCGGAGTAGGACTCCTAGGAGGTTGTTGTTCAGGTTAGGTCCAGAGAGAAGATTGTCATTGAGAGAAACACCTTCTTGACGAGCACTTGAGTCAAAGACCACTCTAATCTGGTCAGGCTTGCGAGGATGGTAGACACCAAAACATGGAAGGTACCAGCATTCTTCTCCATGTGAAAGAGGGGGTGCTGGTTCAGCATGATCTCTCTCGAACACCTTCTGCATAAATTCAACAAAATGTTTCTTCATTTCCGGTTTCCGGTTCAGGGTGCGCAAATCTGCCTGTTGTCTATTATTTGGCATTCTCTTCCTTGGAGTGCAGAATGGTAGCGGTGCCACCCAGCTGTTGGAATCATCTTGATAGAACTCTTTACTCATGGTTCTCAAGAATTCTTTGTCTTCCATTGTGGCCGCTAACTCATTGTCTTTTGTGGTTACCTCAAACACTGTGTTACCAATGTTGTCATCCCGAAAGATGAATGCTTTCCTATCCTCTAGTATGATGCTCTCTTGTGTACCATTGCTACACAGCTTTTCTTTCACACTATAGTAATGTTGTTGTCGTGGAAAGCAAGTGGTACGTCCATTGGGAAGGATGTGTGTTTTGAAGGAAGAAACAGAGAGAGGTTTCCCGGCATTGCTAAGACAGACGTTGCCTATAATGACCCAGCCAAGATCCAGATGCTGGCCGTAAGGTGCATCGTGTGGGCCGCTGATTTGACGGCGCACCTTGTGCACCCTTAGAATGTCTCTCCCAAGTAGCAACAGGATATCAGCATTTTCATCAAAGGCTGGTATTTGTTCAGCTATGTCCTTCAAGTGAGCATGGTGCAAGGCAGATTCAGGAGTGGGAATCTCATCCTTGTTGGTTGGGATCTGATTACACTCGATGATAGTAGGCAAGGGTATTTCCAAGTTGCTATTGAGAGGAGTAACTACAAGGCCACTGGCTCTTCTACCCAAGACTTCTGTAATGCCTGCACAAGTACCTAGGGTATAAGGTAGAGCATCTCCTGCGATGCCTAAGAGATCAAAGAACCTTGTACTTGTTCGACATGCTCCCCGCCAAGTTTTCCCCTGGGGAAAATGTCTGTGAATGGAGTAGTGCTGTTTTGGTACAGATGAAGGGCTTGTACGTGGTTGTCACTCCCGCAATCCTTGCATTTAATGATGGCCTTACAGTCCTTTGCAAGGTGTTCTGTGGAGGCACAGCATCTGAAACAAACTCCTTTAAAAGTTCCTTACGTTCCTGTAGAGGTTTCTTTCTGAAGCCGATGCACTTATTAAGTGGATGTGGCTTTTTATGTATGGGGCATTGACGATTTGGATCCTCTAGTTTCTTGTTTTGTCCAGTCCCTTGAAGAACTGTAGCAGGAGCAGGTTGAACATCTGTCCTTTTTACTGATACTGGGCCCCTGCGGTCTCTGTGTGTTGTGCGTGTGTTTGCAAGTCCTGGAGATGGTGGACTGAGAGGATTGCAGTCACCGTAGAAGAAACTTGGGTCATTCTTAGAATCCGCAATTTCTTTTATGAAGTTACAGAAATAGGAAAAGGGAGGAAAGGCAACTCCGTACTTTTTCTTGTAAGTAGATCCCTGACTAACCCATTTTTCTTGGATGCCATAAGGTAGCTTAAGGACAATAGGGTTGATGCCACGAGGGGTGTCAAGGTAACTAAGCCCCGGTAGGCGGGTGTCTGCTTTAGCTAGTTGGAGCTCTAGTAGAAGATCACTGAGTTCTTGAAGCTTTAGATTGTCTTTAGCTGTAATCCTCGGAAAACCTTGCAACCTTTTGAGTAGGGCATCTTCGATGGCTTCAGAACTGCCAAAACTACGTTCAAGTCTGTCCCATGCAGCGTCGAGGCCTGTAGCAGGATTGGAAGTATAAACTGTTTTAAGTCTCTTGATGCGTTCAGCAGACTGGGGACCTAGCCACCTGATGAGTAGATCCAGTTCCTCTGCAGGAGTAATATCTAACTCGCTGATAGTGGCTTTAAAGGTGTATTTCCAGCCTCTGTAATTTTCCGGTTTGTCATCAAACATGGTGAGGCCCGTCCTGGTGAGTTCTCTGCGAAGGATATACTTAGCAAACTGTGACATGTCTGTGTTTTCAGACTTTGGGTATTCGATCGCAGGTGGAACAGAGTTGATTGTAGTGGCAGGTACATTGATGTTGAGTGGCTTGGGAACATAAGATGGTGCCAAGGCGTTTAACACCGGAGCTGGGGTACAGTCCAAGGGTGTGTGGGTTTGTAGCTGTAAATTAGTGGGTTGGTTAGTAGGTGGCAGGTTACTGTGATATTGAGGTAGACGGTCTTTTCGACCCGTACTTGTTTCTGTCGCTTGTGAAGGAGCATTAAATGGAAAGAGAACACCTTGGTTAAGTGCTTTGGCTGCTATGACAGTGTGATGGAGTTTCGATGAGGTCTGTGATGAAACTGATGCATAGGATTTAACAGAGTGATTGCTACTGATGCCTCTTTCATTGTCACTTACAGCTTGTTCCAAGACTCTTAATCTTGCCATTTCTTTGGCGTGCTCACATTGTTTCTCCAAAACCTCCATCTACGCGTTTTTCCACGCAGCCTCAGCTTCCATCTCTGCCTTCTTTTGGGCAGCCTCAGCTTCCATCTCTGCCTTCTTTTGGGCAGCAACAGCTTCCATCTCTGCCTTCTTCTGTGCTTTCTCTTGGGCGAAGGCTGCCTGGATTTTAGAAGCTTCGGCATCAGCTCGGGCTTTGATGAGTTGTTGACTGAGAGTAGAAGATGTTGATCTTAAGGATTTGGAAGATCGTGTGGAGCGCTTAGAAGTTGTGGAGAGATGGGATCTGAAGTCATAGAGATGTGCGATTTTTACATCTGTTTTTGCCCTTGTTTGTATTACTAAATTATCTCTTTCAAGATTGAGTTCATTCAATTCCTTTAGTTCCTGTAAGGAATTTTCTGTGTTGTGCTGCTTTAAGAGATCAGCATATTTGTCAGACAGTCTTTGATAGTTCTCATAAGCAGCATTCAATTGCTTAACAGCGCCCTCTAGGTGCAATACCTCATGAGTTGGTTGTGACAGTGCTGACATGCATTCAATAGTCTTAGACCATAAGTGGCTGATGTTTCTCAGCAGCTCCTCCTTGTCAGCCTCATAGTTCTCTTGAACTTTCCAAGTTGGTTTCGTCAAACGTTTTTGTTTTATGGGGCTTTGAGGATCTGACCCCTGAGCTGTAAGAAGTTCAGGTTCTTGCTGTGTATTAGGTTCTTCAGGTTGTACATTGTCTTGCTGGTGCATTGTGTCAGGCAGAGGGTAGATTCACAAGCAAGGTGTGTTTACATAGAAATGTATCAATCTTCTGCCTCAGGGAGATGGTTTCCTAGGCAACCAGTGGGAGGGGGAGTGAGGGACTAGCTTAGCAATGGCAGAGCAAGTTAACTTTGAATGCACAGAGATTTTAGATTCACTTGCAGACAGACTGAATATGGTGTATTCTAGGAGCACATTAAATGACAGTTGCATGAAGTATCTTCATTAATCTGTGCAGAAAACTGATGAATCTTATGCTGAGGTGTGCTTGCTGCCTGGAGTATGCAGACTTGCACATATATTCTGCTATAATCCAGTGTCTATATGCATCTCACTACACGTGCAAGCTGGTAAGGATCCTTTGAAAGATATTATCTGATCTTTTAAGATCCTTTCACAGATTTTTTGACTGTTCTGCCTCTCCAGTCTAAGCACTACAATGTGATCTCGTCTTAACTCACGGTTGTGTTGAGATGTCTATAACTGCAGTCTTAGGTAGATTGGCGGACAGTGACTCGATCCAATGACACCTTGAAGATCATGAAGAAGTTTATTTAAAACTGTGTAGATCAAATACCGATGAACAAATGGATAGGTCAAAAAATCATAGTGTGAACAGCTAACAGAGCATGTAACTGAATGCAGGTTGAAGCTGGAATGAGCTAGAGTGAGAATTAGGGGAGGAGACGAGATGAGAGGAGGCTAAGGGAAGAGAGATGAGACACACAAGAAAAAGGCAAACAATGCATGTGTAACATGACAATTAGGCATAAAGATAGTCTTATCTAATGTGCCCCCCTTCCTGCAAGACCACTTATTGCTACCCCACCTGCAAGCCCTCGGTGAAATAAAGTCAACTGTTTCTAAACTTCCCTTGGGTTGCAAGGAGAGCAGATTGAGAAATATCCTCTCTTTTAAAAGGCAGATGCAATTACTTTTGCCTCGGGGTCAAGATACTATTGAGGGGTCCTTTGGTGTTCCATTTGAGGGGGTGCTGTATAAAATTTTTTACAGCACAGAAGTGAAGTGCTTCCTTTGCTAGAACCTGGGGCACACTCGCTAGAGTTGCCCCAGAGGGCATCGTAAGACCACAGTCCCTGTTCCTGCCCCCAGTACCTCTAATGCAACATCATACCCTGCTACAGCTGTTGCTGCAGGCTCCTCAAAGGAGAAATCCCCTTCAGTAAAGAACCTCAAGGTGGTTGGTACACAGCCCACCTCTGAAACTTCCAAACCTCCTCCTTCTTCACTCAAGTTATCTAAGGCTGCAGCCTGCATTTCAAGTTCAGCAAAAGAGAAGGGGGGAGGAATGTCAATGCATTTAATCACCAGTTGTTCTATCCAAAAACTAACTTAACCCTGTTATGAACACTAATGGTGTGGGGGCAGTATCGGACTGGGACCCCAGGGGCCCATCAAAAAACCTTAGACCAGGGGTCCACCAAAAGTTTTTATACCAGGGGCCCATCCTACTATTTTCCTTCTTCTCCTCACTCAACCTCTATTTTCCTAGTCTCTTTTCTCTACATACTATAATCTATTATTCCACTTATTTAGCCACTTTGTTCTCATACAAAGAGGAAATGACCATGAAATAGGCCAATAGTTTAACAGCATGAGGGCCCACTGACACCTGGGCCCACCGGGAGTTTTCCTGGTATCCCGGTGGGCCAGTCCGACACTGTGTGGGGGTGCCGGTGGTTGTAACACCTGCCATGGTGGGAGCAGAGAGCAGCATTTCCTCTTCAAATAACAAGAAAAAGAAGAGGAAATTTAAATCAAACAGGCTGATATCCGAGGAATGGGTTTCAGTGGTCAATGATGGAGAACCATCAAAGGGCAGCAAAACATTTGCTCTTCATGTGGTGATATTGTCTGGTCCAACTGTTGGATGCAGTCAACTGGTGCAAGACCATGCACCTATAGACCCAGTTGGGGAAGAGGAGATAAATGGTCTGGAGAAATTTGAACAGGGGATTATGGGACACCTAATGAAACCCCTGCAGAGTGGGCCGTAAGTGTTCCTGAGGTGTTGAGCTTTGGGAACTACAACCAGCCTCAGTGTTTAGTGCTTCAGCGTATTTCACTCCAAGAAATGGAGAATAGTGGGACAACCCCCATTCAGGATCCTGCAGACAATGCTGTGAGGGAGGATAATGAGGCTGGAGTTGTAAATATGGAGGATAGCCAGACAGACTCTGTAAGGTCTACTGTGCATGTTAACATCTCTCCTCCATTCTCTTCCACTGACCCCAAAGTTGTTGCCATTCAGGAGGCACAGGAGGCAGTGAAAAGGGCAGAGATTGCCCATCGAACCTCTAAAGCTCCTGTTGTTAAGGAGCCAATTCCATCTGCTATTCCTGAGCCAAACAACTCCAAAGGTGCTCCAAGTAAAATCCAAGTATTATCTGAGCCGTTGCAGGGTCTCCAGATAGCAGGTGCTTCTGATCCTTCTCCTGCAACTTCTTGTGTAGAAATTCTCAAAGCTCCAGTGGAGAGGGGGAATTATCAATCCCTTAGCCAAGAAGACTTCATGGATGAGGGGGACTTTGAAAAGGAGGTGGGCACAGTTGTGCCAAATCCTTCTACCCCAATCATCCGAGCTGAGGAACTCAAGATGTTTCTTGAGAGCACCCTTGGTGTTAAATTGGAGAAGAAGCTACTTATGGCTCTAGGGAAGTGGCATGATTTGACTTTTGTGATCAGTTCTGTGAGAGCCGGGAGTCTAGTGGAACATACAATCTGAAAAACTTTTATGCCCCAACTACTGGACCAGAGAGAAAGCATTTTTTTGAAAGTTTATCAGCCTATATGGAGACAATTGATTGATGAAACCTTGATTATAGGGGGTGATTTTAATTACACCCTTGAGGACAAATGTTCCCCAGAAAAGGGATGCCTCTGAGTCAGTTTGCGGGAACTCATTGCCCATTTCTCCTTGGTTGACATCTGGAGAGAACAACACCCAGAACCAGATGCTTTCACCTACAGATGAAGCCAGAACGGATTGTACATCTAACGCGCTGTAGCTCATCAAGATAAACGCGCTGGTTGCGTTAAGTGCAGGGAAACACGCTGTGCCGACGTTTAAGGGGACATTTTGCATAACCTTCATATTCAGATATATGATGAATCTTTCCTCAAACAATGTAATGATGCAGAAAAAAAAAAGTTTTGAATGCATTTTACCTGCTAAAAGTGTCATTATATCAGAGCTGCAATGAGAACCTCTCTGGTCAGAAGCTAGGCTGAAATGAAGAGTGGGAGTGTCTGTTCATTCTCTCACAGGAAGTGGTCAGAGCACTGACTGACAGGCTGAACTCATGAGCTGTCGCAGCAAAACCGCTCCCGTCCCACCCTCTGTCCTGTGTCTTTCCAGCCTGCACATAATTGTCTTATGCTGCTGCCTGGTAATTTAATTTATCAGTATATTGTAAATGCTCAGCATAATGCAAGAGATGTTAAGTTTAATACAAACTGTAAAGAGAAAACAAATTTGCTGTTCTAAAACATTTTCAGGTGCAGTGAGTTGCAAGGAAAAAATGCAGCTTTTTTGGAACATTTTTATGATCTTGTGCTGGGAGTTGCAAGGGAAAAATGCAGCTGTGCTCACTGCTGTAACAGTTTGTGGTCAGGTGCAGGGAGTTGCAAGGGAAAGGCAGCTGTTCTAGAAGAGTTTATCAGGTGCAATGAGTTGCAATGGAAAATGCATCTGTTTTGGAATATTTTATGATCAGGTGCAGGGATTTGCAAGGGAAAGGCAGCTGTTCTGGAACAGTTTATTGTCAGGTGCAGGGAGTTGTAAGGAGATAAATGCAGCTGATGTTCTGGAATTGTGTAACATCTCATAACAGATACAAGGTGTAAAAAAAAAAAAGGAAAACCTAAAAAATATTCATAGCTTTTTGTATACAAAATGAGATTGTATGTGTTTTTATTTACAAAATGTTATAGTTTGCTTTTCTTTTTTTTTAACCAATATCCACAAAGGAGAGGAACAAGAATTGGGTAAGGGGGGAAAGGAGCAGTGGAGGGACAAGGAAAAGAACAAGGCAGACAGGGAGAAAAGTGAACAGTGAGAGATAGGAGCAGTGCAGGGAGGGGGAAATGAGCAGGTGAGTAAGGGGTTAAACAAATAGAGCAGAGAGTGGCAGAAACGGAGCATTGGAGGGAGGGGGGAAACAAACAGAGGGAGAGAAAGGAGCAGGGGAGAGAGGGGGATGTGAGCTGAGAGTGTCAGAAAGGAGCAGTGTAGGGAGTAAAACGAACACAGCTGAGAGTGAAAGAAACAGTAGTGGAGGGAGGAGGAAACAAACAGAGAGAGTCAGTGAAATGAGCAGGGGAAGAAGGGGATAAGTGAAAGTGAAAGAAAAGGAGCGATGGGGGAGAGGCAGTAAAAGGAACAGGGGAGGAAGGGTTAAAAAAATAGAGCAGAGAGAGACAGAAACTGAGAAGTAAACGGAGCAGTGGAGGGATTAAAATGAACACAGCTGTGAGTGAAAGAAACAGTAGTGGAGGGAGGGGGGAAACAACAGAGGAAGAGAATGAACAGGAGAGGGGGGGGTTAAACAAATCGAGCAGAGAAGAGAAACGAGCAGTAAGAATGATCCATTCTGTAGAAGGAATGCAGGGACGGACTGAGTGTGACATCATGAACAGCACCGCCCACCTCTGCACGCCCAGTCCTCCCTCACTGGATGCAGCTCTATTACACAGGCAGAAACGGCCATCGGCTGCAGAGCCACATACCAGAGATTCCAGGACAGGAAACTTAGCAAAGGGGCAGGCTGAACACAGTTTTCATGCTTGTATGGACATACTTGACCCAAAAGGTATTAAAATAAAAACAATTCCTTATATTTTACATTATTTTACATGCTTTTCTGCATTGTAAAAAATGATGGTATATGTCCCCTTTTAGAAATCATTAGCGTGAAAATGAAAATAGGCGCAATTCCAGTAATGAACACCAGGTGTAACACCAACTTTTCCATTCTAAGCGTAAGGTATTTCTTTAGCTACCGACCGGCTTTAGTGAGTCACAGTGCAGAACGATCGTGGCATGCTCTCAATGTAAGCTAGAGAAAGGGGGCTCTTCAGGTGTTCACAAACAGAATAAAAATAATTTGAATAGAAGTGTGATTATGTGCACATTACTAGGAAAGAAGATCTGCAGAGTATAAGTGCTGAGGAAGTAAAAAAAAATTGTAATCAATTAAAAAAGAATTAAAAAATATATAAATAATCAAAAGTAAGTCCCAATGCCTCTTCCATCCACCCCTGAGCTTAATTTTCCCCATTACTATGCCCTGATTTATTTTTTTTATTTATTTATTTATCTTAATGTGTGAATTACATCACAAATCACATCACATTTGGTTAGGTGTTTGCTTTTGCTGCCAAAGGTACTGGGTTCAATACCCATCTATACCCGAAGTCCAACAATTTTCTGTAATTGATATTTAAAATTATACTGTACATTTTACAACATATTAAGCTCAATCATGTATATTAAAGAAAATAAGGAATGAAAAGACACAGTGCCACCATCAATTTGGCTCAAGCAATTTCATGACATTTAGCCCCACCAAAAAAGTCAATTCCTGGATAATCAATAATTTAATGCTTAATGTGAGCCCCACCAAAAAAGTCAATTCCTGGATAATCAATAATTTAATGCTTAATGTGTCATAAAATTAACAGTTTACATGTCAAAACTAATTAGAGAAATTAATAAAATTAAAGGCAGAAAAGGGAATTGAATTCATGACCTCTTACTTTAAAAGCAAACACCTAAACCATTTGCCCACCAGTAATTTGGCTGATTTCAGCAGTCAAAACTATCACTTATCTGTGATGTACTGAAAAGCAAAAGCTTCAGCATCAACTAAATATCAATATACATATGAAAGGCAAAATTGCCACAATACCTGGAAACAAAAGAAACTCACATGCCCCTACTGCAGCCACTCTTGCATTGTGTCCAGTCCAAACTTTGAGAACTAGGCATCCACATGGTCTCAATAATGACTGGGAAGTAACATGTTTTTTCCAGCCATAATGTGTGTACAATAATATATGTATGTGTATATTGGATGCTTTATAAGTGAATGGCTTTATTGCCAAGCAAGTGTAAAAACCAACGTGTCCTTTTTATAACGTTATATTATGATAAATGCTAGCTGTAACCAATATGACTTGTAACAAACAGAGTTTAGATCGTTTGTTTATTTTATTTTATATCTGAGATTTTTTTAATGAACACAGGTATATAAGGCACAGGATTTCCTGTGACCTCACCTCTGATGAAGTGCCAGAAAGAGGCATGAAACATGTCAGGTGATCCAACATGTCATAGAGTAGGAATACATCTGTAATAGATGCCTGTTTGTTGTTTTAAATATACAAAATAAAGCCGGACAATAATTTTATCCCATGTGTGTGGATTGGTTCTCTCACCCACTAAAACCCTCTACATATGATGTCCACTGGATGGAGACCAGTACGAGGAAACCAACACACCGTTTGGACTGGACACAATGCAAGAGTGGCTGCAGTAGGGGCATGTGAGTTTCTTTTGCTTCCAAATCCTTGTCGGATCTACTCTCCACCCTCACTGGCCCTTTAAGTGCAGGTCCACTAGTGTCCTTATATTTACATTGTCAAAACGGCTTCTGTATACTTGTCCCAGCGTCAAGAGGGAATATGTGACATTGTGATGCTTGTGCGATCATGGTGTGTGGAATGGCGCTGACACGCATTGAGTGTGTAATGGCGCTGACACGCATTGAGTTCCTCAACGCTGGCTTCACAGTGTATGGAGACGATAGAAGAAGACGTCAGAGACACGTGATTTACGTGACGCACATAGGGGGATAAAGCAGAGCGTCAGAGACTACGCCACAGGACACACCAAAAAAGAAAGCACCAACTGTTGGGCGCAGCCGAACAGAGGACGCGTCGAGCTGTAATGGTGCGGTTGCACTGAGACCCCAACTTCGGACGCTGGGGACGGGGGGTGAAAACGCCCGTTGACTTGGACCCTTACCAAAAGTCTCCTATCTGGGATAGCGTCGCTAACCTACAATAGGTGAGATGGATGGGGGCCATTTGCACCGCAGCCTCTTGCACATGGCACAAACAGACCCCGGGAGTGATTGGGGGGGGGGAGGGGCCAGGGTGGTTTTGGTCATAAACCCCTTCTTAATGCCTGAACATGTAATTTCCCCCCCAGCTGCGGGACTGTATGTGGATTTCGAACAAAGGAGGGCTTGGTATATGCTCGAGGAAAAAGAGTGCCACGTGGTGAGCGTCTCTAATATAGTTTATTCATTTATATTTTGGTGTTCAGCTTATGTACCTCATATGTTTGCTTCATGTCAGCGCTAGACTTTTTGATATCTTGTTAGTGACTTTCACCAAGTAACTGAACTGTTGCCACGTTAATTCCAAATTGAAGACAAGCACACATGATACATGTACTTTCTATGTGATAATTATTTTGGAAACAAAGCGAGTTGGGATGTTTATGAGGAACATGATGCCCTTGGACTAATAGTTAAAGGGCACATTTTATAGATTATAAAGTATTGATACCTTATAGTTCCTCTTTATTTTCATTTTTATTTTATTTTTCTCTCCCTCCCATTGATTATTCCAATCCTTATATACATCTGAAGAATCCAATATTTATTTTATTCACTATGCCTACGCAGACAAGTTCATACTTATGAATTTACATGCATATATTTTAATACAGCTATACACAATGGAGGAACAGGCATCACAACAGGTTGTGGAAACACTGGACACAGCAGCATTTTGCATGAACGATATTGATACGTTGAATCTTACACGGGAGAACAGAGCGGATGCTCTATTTACAAGTGGGACTTTTGTTCAACATGATGTGGGTATAAAACCTATGCCACTACTGTTTAATGATATGGAAAAACTCATGCTGATGGAACAAAAGACATGGTGGGATTTTACCACAATGCAACGATATTTAAATGAAGGAAGGATACCTAGGGGACTAAGAATTAACAAATACCCTTCCTTTTATGTGGATCCACATTATCAGGACTTTATAACATCATAGAATGAGGTTTTAACACAATGTTCAATGTCTCTCATGGGCTTAATAGTGAGTCGAGAAAGGAGTAAACGCGCAGAATTAAAAACTGAGATTAATTTATTACAGACAGAGATAAATGGCTTACCCAAGAATAACGATTTTTTAACACGAGATAAGAAACTGAGAACAAAATTGAATTTGAATGAGAATAACATTATGCAATCTAAACAGCAGAAGTACAATCGTGATAAATTAGATTTTGATAGTGGCAATGTGTATACATGGCATAAAGATACATTTTCACGATTCCCTAAATCTGCAATTAAACAGAGAACCTTTGGGAATGGGAAAAAGAGATCTAAACCCAAATCGGCACAGGCTGATTTGTCTTCTACTCGGGTTTCATTTTCAGATATGGTCAACACAAGTGATGAGGATTCTGAGCCAGGTTTGAGAGAGATATCTAGGTTTTCCCAAAATGCTTAAAGGAAGAGATTTTTGGAGGGTGGCCCCACTACGGGGGAAAAAAACTAGAAGTGCCCAACACAAAAAAATGTAATGAGAAAAGTAATATTATAAATGTATCGTCACACATCTTAACAGATGCACAGCATTCCCTATTAAATAAGGGTTTAAATTTTGCACCTAATAATGAGTTTTCACTTTTTTCCACTATTTTAAATTTAAATAAGTTCACCAGGAAACTCACTTTAAAAAGATTTTTTCACCGACACGTTGGAGAACAGTCCAACTCTACATAAGTGGAAACATTAGCACCCGCTGAATACACCAGTGATGAACAGGTACACACAGAAGTAACACTACCTCAAACACCTTTTTCATTTTTTGAGCACTGCAACACTATAGACACTGATTCAGATAGAACTAGATATATTAATGTCCCCACCAGTGTTATAAGGGTACCCTCCACCTCTTCCTTTTATCCAGCATCAAATAGGGGACAATATAAAACTATTCCAAAAACTTGTAGAACAAGATCTCATTACATTGGCCCAGAATTTAAAAGATAGATCCAGAAATAAAAAGAAATCTGCTAATTTGAATAGATCAGAACGCATGGCATTAAAACAGCTAAAGAATAATTTGGACATCATTATTAAAGATTCGGATAAAGGTGGTTCGATAGTAATAATGAACCGATCAGACTATTTCAAAGAATGTTCCAGACAATTGGATGACTATGAAACTTATGAACCCCTACAACATAATCCGACCAGTGGTTATCAGATACTACTGAAACAAATCTTTCATTATGGTGTGATTGCCAAAGTATTCAATATAGACCAGTTAAATGATATAGTGGTAAAAACTCCAAAGATACCCATTTTTCACATATTACCAAAGGTTCACAAAGGTTTAGAGAACATAAAATGGAGACCGATCATTTCAGGAATAGATGGGCTTAATGAGAAATTGTCTAACATAATCGATATGATGTTACAACCTATTGTCAAAGCTTTACCTTCATATTTAAGGGATACTGGACATTATTTGCAAATAGTACAAAATGTTGAATGGAAGGCCAGCTATAGTTGGCTAACGCTGGATGTGACGTCATTGTACACCAGCATTGAGCACACTATAGGACTGCAAGCGGTTGAGTTCTGGTTGCAATATTCCGAACTACATGATGATATTACACGGGAATTTATTTTACTGAGCATTGAATACTTACTCACTCACAATTATTTCATGTTTGATGGGGTGTTTTACCTCCAGAGATGTGGTACCGCTATGGGGGCAAAATTTGCCCCAACCTATGCCAACCTAGTCATGGGTTGGTGGGAGCGGTGCCACGTCTATGGATGTGGGAACCCCTACAGACACAGAATTATCACTTATCACCGATTTATAGATGATCTAATATTTATTTGGGGGGGTACTCAAGAAGAGAGTATTAAATTTTTGGAACATTGCAACAAGAATGAATACAATTTACGATTTACCCACGCGACTCATAATAAAATAATAGATTTTTTAGACATTACGTTGGAAGGAACGAATGTTGGTGATATTCAATGTGACCTTTATGTAAAACCAATAGCTAGGAATTCTTTATTGAGAGCTGATAGTTGTCATCCTCGACCAGTCTTGGGGGGAATCCCAGTTGGGCAGTTTTTGCGACTTAGACGCATATGCACCACTTGGGATTCCTTTAACAAACAGGCGATGATACTCTGGGACAAACTAATTGAGAGAAAATATGACGTTACCGTGATAAAGAAAGCTTATGAAAGAGCAGTCAGTACCTCAAGGGAAGAGCTCTTACAACCAGTCATAAATAGAAATAATAAGAGGAAAACACACAAAAACGTGAACAAGAAACGTGATGGATCTAATATATATTTTATTACCAAATACAGCAATCAAGCTGATCAAATAAGGAGGATTATAAATAGAAGGTTGGATGTATTGAAGGTTGATCCCCTATTGGATAGAAGAGTACTGGGGAGTTTGAAGTATGTATTTAGAAGGAGCAGGACTATGTCTAATGACGTATCCCCCAGCTTATATCAACCTAAAAATGGAGAAATGAAAACAAACAAAAATTGGTTAGTGAAAAAAGGTTCATTCAAATGTGGAAAGAATAGATGCAAAGTGTGTAAAAATGTGCTAAACTCAGTGCCAGGTAATGAAAGTGTGAGACCATTCAAATGAAAATCTAGAAGGTCTCTCCACAAATCAGGGGTCTGTGTTCCCTTGCTCTTAGTGTGTTACCATTGCCACAAAGCAGAGCAGCAGGAATGGGACTGTTGATACTACCTGCCCACCCCCTCTCCACTGTGTCTCAGTGTCCTGCTAGGAAGTGTAAAGTGTAATTAACATTTGTTAAGGGGGAAACATATAGTAGCTGCTGGCTTTCTGATTGTTGGGATTACCTGTGAGAAGAGTGGGGGATGGTTTAGAGCTAAGTGATCTCATTACAGTTTCAGACAAGTATGTGAGGAGTCTCAGCAATGGAGTTCCTGTCACAGAGACCCAAGCAGCCCACTAAATAATAACTGTCTATGGGGAATTACAGCAGCCCCTCTGGCATTTGGCAGAACTCATAGATCGCCATTCGAGGCCTGCTGGGTGACATCTGTCATTAGCCTACTACTTTTTTCAGTGTAGCGGGGGCAAATATGTCAGCTGATAGGGGAATAATATATTTACAGGTAAGATGGAAGGCTCCAGTGGTACTTTTGCGAGTTTCGTAAAGATTGAGTGAAAATTTGTTCTAAGTCTGTCTCAGTCTCCAGGACTCCTTGGAGGTGAATTTTGACTCTTCTGGACCTATTTTATAAGTCTTTGAAAAGGCATAAAAGATTTAAGGGTTTCATGATCAGTATGCACGGCTGCCACTTATCTCTCAGTGTGGTCCTCTAGGGCACTCATCATGGATGAGTGCCCTAGATCGCACATGGAGCGTTAGCTCTGCTGCTTTCTGGCTGCATATTTTTTGCAGTTTGCAAACTAAGAGAAGCAATGGAGCTCCGTGCCCCAGCTCATATTCATCTGCACAGCTTGTGCTTGCAGTGTCGGACTGGCCCGGCGGGATACCGGGAAAATACCCGGTGGGCCCCGACCCTAGTGGGCCCCCGCCGGGCCAGACCCCCTCTCCCAAACAGTTTTTTAAAAAAATAAATAAATAAAATTTCGGCGCATCGCAGCGCCGTTTGCGCATGCGCGCTGAGCGCCGTTTGCGCATGCGCGCCTAGCGCCATTTGCGTGATGCGCCGCCTAGGAAATTATGCCGAGCGGCGATTCGCCTAGGTAGCGGGGGCCAGAGGGGGGCCCTGGACACCAGTCCCGGTGGGCCCCGGGCCCCCCAGTCCGACCCTGTGTGCTTGTGTAGAGAAACATACAGCAGAGTGGACGTCAGCCTGAAAATAACTGCTTTCATGTTTTTGGGTCAACCTAGTGGTGCAACTACCGGGGGAGCAGGGGGTGCAATTGGGCCAGGGCCAGGTGTGGACTGAGAATTAAAATAGGTCCTGGCATTTCAGGTACACAGAGGCCCAATCAGCCCACATAGAGGCCCAAACAGCCCCACCAGCCCACTAAATACTGACTTTCTATGGGATCTTATAGCAGCCCCTCTGGCATTTGCCAAAACCCACAGTTTGCCAGTCTGGGCCTGGCCAGGGCCATCACCCCCTCAGTGCCCCCCGGCAGCTCCTGCACCGCTGGGGATAGGGTTGCCATCTTTTCCAGAAAAAAATACCGGCCTTCCTATATAATTATCTTTTTTCCCTATTAATACCATTGGGATCAACCATCATTTTTACCGGCCAGGCCTGTAAAATACTGGCCAGGTGGCAACCCCGGCCCGGCTGCACTAGGACTCACCCCCCTCTAGTTATGTTTCTTGGTCTACCTACGCTCCACTGTTTACTGACAGACGCAGTGGAGTGTATTAAACATTTTATGATACAGTAGTTGAGAAAAACGATGGGTGAAATATTTTGCCATGAAAAAATGTTCATAAACTGTAATATACAGTAAATAAAGTCATGCAGTTTGGAAAACGTCACTTGCAAGAATGCAATGCTTTACCCACTGTTTTGCGAATTTTCGGTAAAAAAAGGCAGAGTCACCTGTCCCTATTGAGGAATAAAACACCAACAGTAGCAGCAGTAATTTTTAAAATGTCAGCAGCAGCATTTCCACATACACGCTGTAGTTGGCCAGGTATTAGCAGCACATTAAGCTTCTCTTCATTTACGTGTGGATTAAGTTTTTCCAGGTATTGTGGCAATTTTGCCCTTCATATGTATATTGATATTTAGTTGATGCTGAAGCTTTTGCTTTTCAGTACATCACAGATAAGTGATAGTTTTGACTGCTAAAAATCAGTTAAATTCCTGGTGGGCAAATGGTTTAGGTGTTTGCTTTTAAAGTAAGAGGTCATGAGTTCAATTCCCTTTTCTGCCTTTTATTTTATTCATTTCTCTAATTAGTTTTGACATGTAAAATGTTAATTTTATGACACATTAAGCATTAAATTATTGATTATCCAGGAATTGACTTTTTTTGGTGGGGCTAAATGTCATGAAATAGCTTGAGCCAAATTGATGGTGGCACTGTGTCTTTTCATTCCTTATTTTCTTTAATATACATGATTGAGCTTAATATGTTGTAAAATGTACAGTATAATTTTAAATATCAATTACAGAAAATTGTTGGACTTCGGGTATAGATGGGTATTGAACCCAGTACCTTTGGCAGCAAAAGCAAACACCTAACCAAATGCGCCACCACAATGTTACTGATAAGTGCTGGTTCAGGACTTTACTTTATTTGTGATGTAATTCACACATTAAAATAAATAAATAAAAAAAATAATCAGGGCATAGTAATGGGGAAAATTAAGCTCAGGGGTGGATGGAAGAGGCATTGGGACTTACTTTTGATTATTTATATATTTTTTAATTCTTTTTTAATTGATTACAATTTTTTTTTACTTCCTCAGCACTTATACTCTGCAGATCTTCTTTCCTAGTAATGTGCACATAATCACACTTCCATTCAAATTATTTTTATTCTGTTTGTGAACACCTGAAGAGCCCCCTTTCTCTAGCTTACTTTGAGAGCATGCCACGATCGTTCTGCACTGTGACTCACTAAAGCCGGTCGGTAGCTAAAGAAATACCTTGCGCTTGGCAAGGCCTCTAGTGGCCATAGCTGGAACTGCATGCAGGTAACTGCGATAAATGTGACGGGACAATTTAAGATATCACACTTGCTGGCAATTATCTAACGTTACAGCGCGCCAGATGTACAATCCGTTCTGGCTTCATCTGTATGTTAGGGTGAGGGATGGCCGTGTGTCTCAGTCCCGGATTGATAGGCTTTATATATCAAGCCATATTATGTCACGAGTTTGGTCTAGTAATATTACCCCCATTCTAGTATATCACCCCCATTCTGAAAAAACCCTCTCTTGATCCCTCCAATCTTGACAACCTCCGACCTATCTCTCTGCTACCTTTCATCTCTAAACTACTTGAGCGCCTAGTCTACAACCGACTAACCTCATTCCTCTCTGACAATAACCTGCTGGACCCCCTACAATCTGGTTTTAAGCCACAACACTCCACGGAAACTGCCCTGACTCGACTAACTAATGACCTTTTCAGCGCTAAAGCCAACAATCATTTCTCACTACTAATACTGCTTGATCTCTCAGCCGCATTTGACACTGTAGATCACCCTCTCTTCCTCCAGTCCCTCCAGTCACTTGGCCTTCGTGACAGTCACTTGGCTCTTCTTACATCACCAATCGTTCCTTCAGTGTCTCCTACAATGGAGTATCATCTTCTCCCCTACCTCTTTCTGTTGGAGTTCCTCATAGCTCTGTCCTGGGACCATTACTATTCTCCCTCTATACTTCCTCCCATGGCAAATTAATAAATTCGTATGGTTTCCACTACCACCTCTATGCTGAGGATACTCAGATCTATATCTCATCCCCTGATCTCAACCCAGAACTCCTAACTCGCGTCTCCTCCTGCCTGTCCGCTATCTCTACCTGGATGTCACAACGATACCTTAAATTAAACCTCTCTAAAACCGAAATGGTTCTCTTTCCTCCAACTAACACCAGTAGCATCCCCGAAGTATCCATCATAGTTAACAATTCCACTATCACCCCCTCTCCCCAGGCCCGGTGCCTTGGGGTTATCCTAGATTCTGCCCTGTCATTCACTCCTCATATCCAGTCACTTATTAAATCATGTCACTTCCACCAAAGGAACATATCCAAAATACGATCATTTATCACCAAAGACGCTGCCAAAATTCTTATTCACTCTCTCATCATATCGCGTCTAGACTACTGTAACTATCCAGTCCTCTTTTAATTGGCCTCCCCCTCCAGAGACTGTCACCTCTCCAGTCCATAATGAACACTGCTGTGAGGCTCATACACCTCAGCAACCGCTCCTCCTCTGCCTCACCATTCTGTCAATCCCTGCACTGGCTTCCATTACCTTTCAGAATCAAACTCAAATTAATGACACTGACTTTCAAAGCACTTCATAACTCTGCCCCACCCTACATCTCTATATACTCACCCACTCGCTTACTACGCTCCTCTACTGACCTACTACTCAACTCTTCTCTCATTACCTCCTCACATGCTCACATTCAAGACTTTGCAAGGGCTGCATCCCTCCTCTGGAATGCTCTCCCACGGTCTGTCCGACTTTCTCCCAACCTTTCTGCTTTCAAGAAATCTCTGAAAACGCACTTCTTTCGAGAAGCCTACCCTCACTCTGCTTAACTACCAAAAGCAACACCACATACAATACCACATTTCTCACCCACTTAATTAGATCTTGCCCACTCCCACACCTTGTGTATTACTCCCTTCCCTTTAGACTTTATGCCTATGCATAGGGCCTTCCTCACCTTTTTGTACCTACATAGTAACATAGTAACATAGTAAGTAAGGTTGAAAAAAGACACATGTCCATCGAGTTCAACCTTTTTTTTTTTTATAACTACCTATCTGCCAGTTGATCCAGAGGAAGGCAAAAAACCCATCTGAAGCCTCTCCAATTTGCCTTAGAGGGGGAAAAATTCCTTCCTGACTCCAAAATGGCAATCGGACTAGTCCCTGGATCAACTTGGACTATGAGCTATTTCCCATAACCCTGTATTCCCTTACTTGCTAAAAAGCCATCCAACCCCTTCTTAAAGCTATCTAATGTATCAGCCTGTACCACTGATTCAGGGAGAGAATTCTACATCTTCACAGCTCTCACTGTAAAAAACCCCTTCCGAATATTTAGGCGGAACCTCTTTTCTTCTAATCGGAATGGGTGACCTCGTGTCAGCTGGAAAGACCTACTGGTAAATAAAGCATTAGAGAGATTATTATATGATCCCCTTATATATTTATACATAGTCATCATATCACCCCTTAAGCGCCTCTTCTCCAGGGTGAACATCTCCAATTTGGCCAGCCTTTCCTCATAGCTAAGATTTTCAATACCTTTTACCAGCTTAGTTGCCCTTCTCTGTACCCTCTCTAATACAATAATGTCCTGTTTGAGTGATGGAGACCAAAACTGTACGGCATATTCTAGATGGGGCCTTACAAGTGCTCTATACAGTGGAAGAATGACCCCCTCCTCCCTTGACTCTATGCCCCTTTTAATACAGCTCAAGACCTTATTTGCCCTTGATGCTGCTGACTGGCATTGCTTGCTACAGCCAAGTTTATCATCTACAAGGACTCCAAGGTCCTTTTCCATAATGGATTTGCCTAGTGCAGTCCCATTAAGGGTATAAGTGGCTTGGATATTTTTACATCCCAGGTGCATGACTTTACATTTATCAACATTGAATCTCATTTGCCACTTAGCTGCCCAGATTGCCAGTTTGTCAAGATCATGTTGCAAGGATGCCACATCCTGGATGGAATTAATTGGGCTGGATAATTTTGTGTCATCTGCAAACACTGATACATTACTTACAACACCCTCCCCTAAGTCATTAATGAACAAGTTAAATAAAAGTGGACCCAATACTAAAAGCCCTGGGGGACCCCACTAAGAACCTTACTCCAAGTAGAGAATGTCCCATTAACAACCACCCTCTGTACCCGATCCTGTAGCCAGTTTCCTATCCACGTGCAAACGACCTCATTAAGCCCAACAGACCTTAGTTTAGAAAGCAGTCGTTTGTGGGGCACAGTATCAAACGCTTTGGCAAAATCCAAATAGATCACATCTACTGCCCCCCCCCACTATCCAGAATCTTACTTACCACATCATAAAATGCAATCAAATTCGTCTGACATGACCTATCCTTCATAAAGCCATGCTGATTGTTGCTCATAATGCCATTCATTAGGACAAAATTTTGTATGTGATCCCTTAACAAGCCTTCAAATAATTTGCCCACCACAGATGTCAATCTTACTGGCCTATAATTGCCAGGCTGAGATCGTAATCCCTTTTTAAATATTGGAATAACATCAGCTTTTCTCCAATCCATAGGCACCATACCAGATGACAGTGAATCTGAGAAAATCAGAAATAAGGGCTGGTCTAAAACTGAACTAAGCTCTCTTAGAACCCGGGGGTGTATGCCATCAGGCCCTGGAGCCTTGTTTACATTAATTTGTATTAAAGCTTTTTGAATCATATCCTGAGTCAGCCACTGACTAGATTGAGCTGAACCATTAGTGCAGTTATTAAGTGAGCTTGTGAACCCAGACTCCACTATTGTATACACTGAAGAAAAGAACTGATTTAACACATTTGCCTTATCTGTATCTGTTACAACCATACTGGTACCATTATTTAATGGAGCAACACTCTCAACCTGCATCTTTTTACTATTAATATATTTAAAAAACTTTTTAGGGTTAGTTTTCACCTCCACCGCAATTAACTCTTCATTTCTTTTCTTAGCCTTCCGGATTGCTGATTTACAACATTTATTACAGTGTTTATATTCATTAAATGCAGCTTCTGTCCCTACAGATTTGTAGTTTTTAAATGCCTTTCTCTTCTTTCCCATTAACTTCTTTACTTCTGTATTAAGCCACACAGGTCGATTCTTAGAGCTTCTACGTTTAGTCCTTAAGGGAATAAATTGAGAACAATAATGATTTAATATCATTTTAAAGGACAACCATTTCTGTTCTGAGTTTTTAGCTGAAAACCTAATGCCCCAATCAATGCTCTGTAGGGCAGCCCTCAAGGCATTAAATTAGCTTTTGCAAAATTCATGGTTTTTGTTGCCCCAGTATATTTTTGTTTTTTGCACCGGACATTAAAAGATATAACATTATGGTCACTATTACCCAGGGGTTCAATGACTTGCACATTTGCTATAAGTTCTGGGTCATTTGAGATCACTAAATCAAGAATAGCATTTTTTCTGGTAGGCTCCTCAACAACCTGTGCTAAAAAATTGTCTTGCAATAAGTTTATAAACTTGTTCCCATTAACTGATCTAGCAGTACCGTTGCTCCAGTCAATATCTGGGTAATTAAAATCCACCATTATCATTACTTTACCTAAACTAGCAGCCTTTTCTATTTGCATCAGGAGCTTTGTCTCTTCCTCCTCACTTACATTAGGGGGTCTATAGCATACGCCTACAATTAATTTGCTGGATTCTTTACAATTGGTGAAGAACTCCACCCATACGACTTCTGGCCCCTCATTTTCTAACATAACCTCCTCCTTTATATGAGCTTTTAAATCCTGCCTAACATACAGACATACCCCTCCTCCTTTTCTATTGCCTCTGTCCCTCCGAAACAAAGTATAGCCACTGATATTTACTGCCCAGTCATGCGACTCATTCAGCCATGATTCGGCCACACCAATCACATCATATTTTCCTTCCATCACCAGCAGCTCCAGCTCTCAAATTTTACCAGTCAGACTTCTTGCATTTGTAAACATACATTTAATACTGGCACCATATTGAACATATGACATGTGGTCCTCCCTATCCTTAACAGTATCCCCAGCCAAATCTCCTCCCCCATTTTCCCTTTCTTTGCCCACTATCACATCTAACCTGTCTACCACTGAATCTTTTACTGAACCCTCCCTCCCCACACCTAGTTTAAAATCTCCTCCAACCCTCTAGCCATCTTCTCTCCCAAAACAGCTGCCCCATCATCATTGAGGTGCAGCCCATCCCTAGCAAAGAGCCTGTAGCCGACTGAAAAATCAGCCCAGTTCTCCAAAAACCCAAAACCCTCCTCCCTACACCAATCTTTCAGCCACGCATTAATCTCCCTACGCTCCCGCTGTCTCCTTAGCGTTGCTCGTGGCTCAGGTAATATCTCTGAGAAAATTACCTTGGAAGTCCTCGCCCTCAGCTTTGAACCTAGTTTTTTAAAATCATTTTTGAGGACTTCACCACCTCCTCTAACTTTGTCATTGGTACCTATGTGTACCAAGACCGCTGGGTCTTCCCCAGCCCCTCCCAATAATCTGTCCACTCGTTCCACCACATGCCGAACCCTAGCACCAGGCAAGCAGCAGACTGTTCGGCATGTAGGGGCCTTGCGACAGATTACCCTATCCACCTTTCTAATAATTGAATCCCCTATAACTAGAACCTGCCTTCCCTTCCTTGCACTCCCCCCACCACCCGTATTAGAGCCACTGCCTCCAGGAGTGCTCAGAGAGTCAGCCTGCTCCATACATGCCAGTTCGGAGTTTTCCTCCCCTGTATCCCCTGTATTGATTGTGATGTTTGATACTCCATATATTCTATGTATGTAATTCATGTGATGTAGTTGTATAATCACATTTACTTTACAGTGCTACGCAATATGTTGGCGCCATATAAATACATGTTAATAATAATAATAATAATAATAATAAATATTAGCTTGGCAACCTTTCTCAGACCACAATTGTGCTTCTTCGATAGTGGCAGTTAAACCATCTCTGCTCAAAGAAGCCTATTGGCACTTTAACAACAGCTTATTAAAGGACGAAGGGTTTGCAAAAGCAGTCCTGGAAAAGTGGACCGACTGGAAGTGTTATCAGGATGAATTTGCCACACTGAGTCAATGGGATGTAGGCAAGGTTCACCTAAAGCTCTTATGTCAAGAGTATACAAAATGTTTTTGAGATTGAGGCTCTGAATAGGGAGGTGCTTGATCTTGAGCAAAGGCTGTCAGGCTCTGAAGAGCAAGCCATGCAGTGTGAATATATAGAAAAGAAAGAGACTCTGAGTAACATGGAACAGCGACAGGCTCGTGGTGCTTATGTGCGAAACCGCATGCAGTTACTCTGTGATATGGATCGTGGCTCGCGATTCTTCTATGCTTTGGAGAAGAAGAAGGGGAACTGAAAACAAATCACATGCCTTCTAGTGGAGGATGGCACCCCCCTTGAAAATCCGGAGGCTATCCGGGACAGAGCCCGGTCTTTCTATCAGAACCTTTTTTTCTCCGGATCCCATCTCTCCAGATACCTGCAGGGAGTATCGAATGGGCTTCCAGTGGTCGGCGAGGGGAGAAGAGAGAAGTTGGAAAAACCAATCACTCTGAATGAACTCTCTCAAGCACTCCACTTAATGCCCCATATTAAATCTCCAGGGCTGGATGGATTGACTGTAGAGTTGGTCCCGTACAGAGTATGGGATACTCTGGGACATGATTTCCATAGGGTTCTAAATGAGGCCCTCAAGACTGGTGGGATGCCACTTTCTTGTCATTGAGCAGTGTTATCACTGCTACCTAAGAAGGGGAATCAATTATTAAGAATTGGCGACCGGTCTCATTGCTGAGCACAGACTCCCGAGAAGCCATCTGGAGAGGGTCTTTTACATTTTAAAGAGGAACCGTTTGTACAGTTGTTATTGGTAAAAGGGACATCTAAAGAAATTAGCTGGTTTTCCTGTTTAACCTGTCATCAGCCAATCAGAACCATTCCCCATTTTGGTCAATGGCATAGAAACAGTATAACATTGGAGCCGGTTTTTGGCTGGAAAGGAAGGGAAGCAGAGGGAAAGAGAAAGAGAAGGATTGGGAAGAAGAAGAGGGAGAGAGAAGGAAGGGACATATAACCTGTGGGCACATTTTGAAAGATCTCTGTATAATTTGCTGTCTCTGGGCTGGATAAACTGAATAAATCGTTTCATCTCTGGGAACCTCGGTTGCATCATTTTACCTGGCTGTGGTAAATTGCGGACTCTACATTTCATGACACTATACGGATACTTGGATATATCTTTAAAATACACAACACTCGGATCAACTGGACCAAGAGCTCAGGCCTTCTGGAAGGTCCTCTACATGTAGATTCTTTGCCTTCTGCTTTTCGTGACATCTCATGGGAGACTAATGTAATCAAATATTTAGGTGTCTATCTGTCAGCTGAAGAGCGTCCTGTTCCACAGAATTTCATTGAACTTGAGGCGCATGTTCATACCCGCCTGGGAAAGTGGAAGGGTCTTGCTAAAATGCTTTCTATGAGAGGGAGAGCTTTGGTGATTAACCAGCTGGTGGCCTCTCAACTCTGGTATAGGCTGACATGTCTTAGCCCAACCCAAGGATTCATTGCTAAAATCCAGAGAAGGTTGCTGGACTTTCTCTGGATGGGAAAGCACTGGGTCTCTGCAGGTGTTTCAAACCTACCCTTGAGAGAGGGAGTACAGGGAGTTGTATGCATATGCTCTCAAGTGCATACTGTAAGGGAATCTTACCCTGGTGATATAGTGGGGGGGCGGCAGGGACGCCTGCCCCCCCCCTCGAGGTGGATGCCCGCCGCGTCTTTTGGTTCCTCGGTGCGCTGCTCTAGGGTGCGCGCGCGCACCTCTTCCTGGATTTTGTGCGCATGCGCGCTGACGTGATGACGTCAGTGCGCAGTGGCGCAAGATTCAAAATAGTATTTAAAGGGATTTCAGTTTGTATTCAGTGCCCGTGATAGGATTTGCTTCCTGGTGCCTTGTACCTTGTGCTGAAAAGCTTCTTGTCTGTTTTGATTCCTGTGTTCTGACCTCTGCCTGGCTGTTTGACTACTCTGATCTCTGGAACCCGACCTTTTGCCTGAAACCGACCTTGATTCTGCTGTTTGACGTTCTGGTTTGACCTCTGCCTGTTATTTGTCTCCGAATCTGCCTCAACCCTTCTGATTGACTACCCGGTTTTGACCCTTTGCCTACCTGATGATCCTAGCTATCTGCCTGCCTCGACCCAGCCATTCTGACCACGAATCTGCCTTATCCTATTGTACCGCGACCTTAGGCCTCAACTGACTCTAGCAACTGTCGTGCCCCTTTGCTTGCCAGAACTCTTCGCCTTGCTCCTCTCATAAAGTCCAGGTGGCATCTGAGTACGCTGAGGGCTCCTCCCAAAGCCAAAGGCGGTCACACTACTGGTGAAGCCGAGCCGAGACAAAGGAGCTTGGTACTAGTTCTGGTTTAGGGTGCCGACCGTGACATTATCACGGGCCATGGAAGACCAAGGTCACGATGATTCTGCTGCTGCTCCGCCCACTCCATCTGCTACCACTGAAGCGCTTCTCTCTGCCTTGTTACTGCGCTTGGAGGATCAGGAGCGAAAGCAGAACTATCTCCTGCAGGGTTTTCATAACCTAACCCGCCAGTTGGAGAATCCGCAAACTCCACAGCAGCTGCTTGTACCAGCTCCATCTCCTCCTGTGGGTTCATCTGCCATGTGGGGTGCATTGAGAAGGGCTCTTGTTCAGTCTGTAGAGTGATTAAACTGACACACACAAGTAAAACAAACATAAGAGATTTATTGATACTTAGCTGAGGGACCCCTCCATAAAATGGCTCAGCAGCAATTCCAACATAACCAGGCACTCTGAAGTCCAGGCAGAAGTCAAAGAGCCTCCCCCCAAATGAAGCTTTATATATGTTTCCCCCACACAGGATATAAGAAGATTTATACATTTTAGCAGCTAGCATACTATATATGGTAAAAACTACACTTAGCATACTATATATGGTGAAAATCAAGCATTAACCAGTGTTACATTCCTTGAATTGCCAAAAGCTCTAGACGCCATCTTTAAGGTGTTGTTCTATTCTCTCTATCTTCTGCTCTGTGAATCACTCATTTTCCTTACATGGGGTAATACCTTTAAGCCCCAAGAACCCAAAATTGCATTCCCAGAGAAATGCTTTTTCCCACATTCTTTTCCATCTGGTGAGGAAAAAGTAAGATTTGTAATGACCCTGCTTCAGGGTGATCCCCAAATTTGGGCCCTCAGATTTCCCACCTCTGATTCTGCCCATTACTCCCTAGATTCTTTCTTTCACACCATGGCAATCCTTTACGATGACCCGGATCGAGCATCATCTGCCGACTCCGCGATTCGTAAATTGCACCAAGGGAGACGGGATGCGGAGGTGTACTGCACGGAACTCCACCGGTGGGAAACTGGGTGGAATGATACGGCCCTGCGCAGCCAGTTCCATATCGGGTTATCAGATTCTATTAAAGACAGCCTTGTTAATTACCCCTTGTCGTCCAGTTTGGATGATCTCATGTCACTAGCCATTCTGATTGATAGAAGACAAAGGGAAAGAAGGGGTGAAAGGGGTAATTCTAATTTTTCTGGGGTTACTAATGTGAAACCTAACTTAGTGACCAATGTTAAGTCTTCTGATTTTTCTGTGTCTTCACCTCAGGAGGAGCCTATGCAATTAGGCCTATCTCATCTTTCTCCTGAGGAAAAGACACGCAGGCGTACCCTTGGGCTGTGTATATACTGTGGGGATAAGGGTCATTTTCTTAAACAATGTACTAAGAGGCTGGGAGGCCCCCAATCTGCCTCCAAGGTTTTGTTACCAGTTAAATTGTCTTGGCCTACGGGTTCTGTTAATTTGTCAGCTTTTGTGGACTCTGGGGCGGAGGGTAATAATTTGGATACTGTTTTCGCAGCCAAACATGGCATTCCTTTGGTCCCTCTTTGTACCCCCATGAGAATTTTAGCGTGGACAAAAGACCCCTAGGGTCAGGTATAATTAACAAAAAAACTGCCTTCTTATCTTTGTGTATCAACGATTCTCACAGTGTTTTTTCTAAGAAAGCTGCAGAAATCTTACCCCCACATAGACAGTATGACTGTCCCATTGACCTAGTTCCAGGTTCCTCTCCTCCTCGTGGTTGTACTTATCCTCTTTCTTTACCTGAAGCCTAAGCGATGA
Organism: Xenopus laevis; assembly: GCF_017654675.1. Lineage (NCBI taxonomy): Eukaryota > Metazoa > Chordata > Amphibia > Anura > Pipidae > Xenopus > Xenopus laevis. The sequence continues at coordinate 71,133,028 of NC_054373.1, read as the reverse complement.
GGGAATATATTACAGAAAACCTTGAGAGAGGTTTCATCCGACCCTCTAATTCTCCTGCTGGTGCTGGGTTTTTCTTTGTGGGTAAGAAAGACGGTGGGCTACGCCCTTGTATAGATTACAGGGGTTTAAATAAAATCACCATTAAGAACCGCTACCCCCTTCCTCTAATTTCTGAGCTATTTGACCAGGTTAAAGGTGCCCAAGTCTATACCAAGCTTGATCTTAGAGGTGCTTACAATCTCATTCGTATTAGAGAGGGGGATGAGTGGAAAACCGCATTTAACACCAGGGACGGCCACTATGAATACTTAGTAATGCCCTTTGGGCTCTGTAACGCCCCCGCAGTTTTTCAAGAATTTGTCAATGACATCTTTTGAGATCTGCTGGGGGTATTCGTAGTGGTCTACCTTGACAATATTCTTATTTTCTCTTCCAATCTACCGTATATACTCGTGTATAAGCCGACCCGTGTATAAGCCGAGGTACCTAATTTACCTAAGAAAACTGGAAAAATGTATTGACTCGTGTATAAGCCTAGGGGCCCCATGTCAGATTTCAAAATGTGAATGTGACCCAGCCGCAACAATTGGGGGACACTGGGCAGGTACCTGTTACTGTCTGTGACTGACTGTGTCGCCGACCGGATTTCATGTTTGCTTCCCTCTGCCACCCCTATTTCATGTTTGCTTCCCTCTGCCACTTCCCCCCCATCTGTCGCTCTCCCCACCCTGGCTGCTCTTCCCTCTGTCCTTCCCTCTGTCACCTCTGCTCTTCCCTCTGTCCTTCCCTCTGTCACCTCTGCTCTTCCCTCTGTCCTTCCCTCTGTCACCTCTGCCCCAGCCGGACTGCCTGTGACTGCCTGTGTCGCCGCCCGGAGCAGGTCCAGGAGCTCCGGGCGGCGCGTCCTTCCCTGCCGGCGTTCGCTTTCAAAATGGCGGCGCCCATGGCCGCCACGTGGGTAGCGGCCGGCGCCGCTACCCACGTGGCGGCCATGGGCGCCGCCATTTTGAAAGCGAACGCCGGCAGGGAAGGACGCGCCGCCCGGAGCTCCTGGACCTGCTCCGGGCGGCGACACAGGCAGTCACAGGCAGTCCGGCTGGGGCAGAGGTGACAGAGGGAAGGACAGAGGGAAGAGCAGAGGTATGACCCGCGTATAAGCCGAGTTTGAGTTTTTCAGCACATTTTGGGTGCTGAAAAACTCGGCTTATACGCGAGTATATACGGTAAGTGAACATTGGAATCATGTTTGCAAAGTCTTACGTACACTAAGGGAAAATAATCTTTATGCAAAACTAGAGAAATGTACCTTTGAGGTCTCTTCTGTTCAGTTTTTGGGGTTTATTATTTCCAAGGGTCTAGAAATGGATCCAGGCAAGGTGAGAGCTGTCCTGGATTGGGCCCAACCCCTTTCGTTACTTGCAATTCAAAGATTTCTTGGTTTTGCCAATTATTATCGTCAATTTATTAAAAAATGTTCTCTTATTGTAGCCCCCATCACAAGTTTAACTAAGAAGGGCGCTGATCCCAGTACATGGCCTCCTGAAGCCTTACAAGCTTTTGAAACCCTCAAAAGGGAGTTCAGTTCTGCTCCTGTTCTTCAACACCCTGATCCCGCTCTTCCTTTCATTGTGGAGGTGGGAGCGGGGGCAGTCCTTTCCCAAAGGCATCCGATAACTAACAAATTGCATCCCTGTGCCTTTTTCTCTAAGAAGTTTTTACCTGCAGAGGTAAATTATGACATAGGGAACAGGGAATTGTTGGCTGTCAAATTGGCCTTTGAGGAATGGCGGCATCTCCTAGAGGGTGCAAAACATGTGGTGACGGTCTATACTGATCATAAGAAATTACTCTATATTGAGTGCGCTAATTGCCTGAATTCTAGGCAAGCCAGGTGGGCCTTATTCTTCTCAAGGTTTAATTTTTCTTTAACTTTCAGGCCTGGTTCCAAAAATACCAAGGCGGATGCACTCTCTAGGAGTTTTGAATCTTTTCCCTCCGACTCTAGTGAGTGTACTCCCATCATCCCCAAAGAATTAATTTTAGCCACTTTAGAATCCAATCTTTCCTCCTTGTTACTTCCCTTACAAACATCTGCTCCTACTGACATTTCCCCTGGGAGATGGTTTGTTCCTGAGGAGTTTAGGGAGCAAGTATTGAAGGAGGTTCATGATTCTAAAATGGCGGGACACCCGGGAGTTTCTAAGACTGTTTCTCTATTGTCCCGTCATGTTTGGTGGCCTTCTTTCAAACAGGATACAAAAATGTTTGTCAACTCCTGTCCAGTCTGTCAAAGGTCTAAGTCATCTCATCTTTTGTCCCAGGGTCTGTTAAATCCCTTACCCATCCCAGAGAAACCTTGGTCCCACATTTCCATGGATTTTATTGTTGAGTTGCCCCCTTCTCAGGGTAAGACTGTGATTTGGGTGGTGGTCGATAGGTTCAGTAAAATGGCTCATTTTATTCCTCTTCCACATCTCCCTTCTGCTTAAACCCTGGCTGAGTTATTCATTACTCATGTTTTTAAATTTCATGGTTTTCCTGTAAATATTGTTTTTCGTCTGTCTATCACCCCCAAACGAATGGTCAAACCGAAAGGGTAAACCAGTCCCTTGAACAATATCTTAGATGCTATGTGTCCGATAATCAGTCTACATGGTCCGAATTGTTACCCTGGGCGGAATTCGCATACAATAATGCTACCCATTCCTCCTCAGGAGAGTCTCCCTTCTTTATTGTCAATGGGTTACATCCCAAAGCGTTTTCATTTTCTGGTTCTAATTCCCCTGTACCCTCTGCCAATTCCTCTGTCGTTAAATTTTCTGAAATTTGGTCTCGGGTGCACGATTCTTTGTCCACAGCTTCTCTTGCTCAGAAAAGAGCTGCTGATAAATCCAGTAGGGAAGCACCCCAGTACAAGGTGGGGGACTTATTATGGTTGTCTACAAAGAACATCAAGCTGAAGGTTCCCTCTCCCAAATTGGGTCCTAGGTTCATTGGTCCATACCCCATCATTGCAATAATCAATCCATCCTCTGTACGTCTTCAATTACCCGCTAATTTTAAAATTTCTAACTCCTTCCATGTTTCTCTCTTAAAACCTGCCACTAATGTTCGTCATTTGTCTGTTCCTCCCCCAGTGTTGGTTGAAGGTCAGCCTGAATACGAGATCCAAGAGTTCCTCGATTCCCGCCTTGTGCGTGGTAAGCTTCAATATCTTTCTAGGTGGAAGGGCTTCGGTTCTGAGGAGAACTCTTGGGTCTCAGTTGATGACATCAAGGCTGACCGCCTCAGGAAAAAATTGCATGCTAAGTTTCCTGGTATGCCTGGGGGTCCAGTGGCCCCCCCTAGAGAGGGGGGTAATGTAAGGGAATCTTACCCAGGTGGTATAGTGGGGGGACGGCAGGGATGCCTGCCGCCCCCTCGGCGGGCTGCTCTAGGGTGCGCGCGTGCACCTCTTCCTGGATTTTGTGCGCATGCGCGCTGACGTGATGACGTCAGCGCGCAGTGGCGCGAGATTCAAAATAGTATTTAAAGGGATTTCAGTTTGTATTCAGTGCCCGTGATAGGATTTACTTCCTGGTGCCTTGTACCTTGTGCTGAAAAGCTTCTTGTCTGCTTTGATTCCTGTGTTTGACCTCTGCCTGGCTGTTTGACTACTCTGATCTTTGGAACCCGACCTTTATTCTGCTGTTTGATGTTCTGGTTTGACCTCTGCCTGTTATTTGTCTCTGAATCTGCCTCAACCCTTCTGATTGACTACCCGGTTTTGACCCTTTGCCTACCTGACGATCCTAGCTATCTGCCTGCCTCGACCCAGCCAGTCTGACCAAGAATCTGCCTTATCCTATTGTACCGCGACCTTCGGCCTCAACTGACTCTAGCAACTGTCGTGCCCCTTTGGTTGCCAGAACTCTTCGCCTTGCTCCTCTCGTAAAGTCCAGGTGGCATCTGAGTACGCTGAGGGCTCCTCCCGAAGCCAAAGGCAGTCACACTACTGGTGAAGCCGAGCCGAGACAAAGGAGCTTGGCACTAGTTCTGGTTTAGGGTGCCGACCGTGACACATACTTTCCATCTCCGCAGATACAGAGATACTTGTATGCAGATCCTTCTCCAATGTTGGTGTACCCTAGCATCCAGCTTTTATCATCAGGTACGCAACATGAACGGCAATTGTTTGTCATCGAACCTGAAGGATTCTTAAGAAGCCTCTCACCATTGCTGGCTTACTACCAAGAGACTCTAAAGACCTGGAGCATGGTAACTGTGCTAAGGCAAGTAGGCATTCAGGAGGAGGACATTCTAACTGAGCCCCTACTTTACAATCCATCTTTAAAGACTAGGTGTCACGGTCGGCACCCTACACCAGAACAGTTGCCATGCACCCTTGTCTCGGCTCGTACTTCACCAGTTAAGTGACCGCCTTTGGCCTCGGGAGGAGCCCTCGGCTTACTCAGATGCCACCTGGACTTAATGAGAGGTGCAAGGCGTAAGTTCTGGCAGGCAATGGGGCACAACTGTTTGCTAGGATGCTGAAAGATAGGAAACCACCAGGAACAGGCGGGCCGGGCCAGCTCAAGCAGTAGAATAGTCAGACAGGCCAGTATCAGGATTAGAGATCGTAGAATAGTCTGAGAACAGGCAAGGTTTCAGGATTGGAGAGAACAACGTAGTTTCAGGCAGGCAAGGTCAGGATTGGAGAGGTCAGAGTAGTAAGCAGGCAGGCAAGGGTCAAACACAGTAGATCCAGACAGGAATCACAATAAACACCCAGGAACAAGCTAATTGAACCTAACAACAGGCAAGGTCCTGTAATCTGAATGGGCTTTATATAACTTTGAATTTCGCGCCAATTGCACGCTGGCTTGATGACGCCAGGCGCGACTGCGCCTTTAAATAACGAACATGCGCACGGCGCGCCCTAGAGGAAGCCGGCACAGGAGAAGGAAGCAGCGCGATGGGCGTCCACGCCGAGGACGCGGCGTGGGCCCCGCTGCCGCTAGACCACCAGGGTAAGTTCCTTACACTAGGATGTTGGAGTTCACCAGCATCCACCACCGCCTTTGCAGGGCTCAGCTAACCAGAGTTGGGGATCTCCTGGATTTCGAGAGGTCAGATTGGGTGGAAGCTCGGGCAGTTATGCCACGCATGGGGTACTTTACCACTAGAGTTCCACATCGTCTGCTCCAAGAGATCAAGAATAACCTCTCTCCTGAATCTCACACATTTATTGATGGGGTTTGATGTGGTGAAGAACCACATCCACCTTGGAACTCTCCACCTCCAGCCATAAAAATAGCACATAAGACCCGTAAATCCCCTGACACACCTCCTTCCCCCAACTTGAGCCAGTTGGAGAATTTTACCTCAACGTGCTTTTTTGACATGACAAGAAAGCTATTGTACTCCCTCATGCTCCACACTGTACACTTTCTTGCTCTTGTCTCCCGCTATGATACCATCTGGAGGCGGGTGTTTAATGAGGGTGAGAAACCCCAGTGGCGAGCCCTTTATTCCAGCCTGGTGCCCAGACCCACTGAAGACTTGAGTTGGAGAGTGCTCCATGGTGCTTTGAGCACAGGAGAGTACTTGGTCCATTTTACAGACTCCACAGCTGCTTGCCCATTCTGTGGCAAAAGGGAGTCCGTGTTTTATGCTTATTTTTCGTGTGCCAGACTGCAACCTCTTTTGGCTCTTTTGAGGAAACTTCACCTGCAGTTCTGGTTAAATTTTTCCCCTCACATTTTTATTTTTGGACGCCCAGTATCCCGGGACAATTGAGAGAAAGACCTCTTCAACCTCCTAGCTTTAGCCAAACTAGCCATTCATAAGTCTAGAATGCAATGTTTGGAGGGTGGGAATCCTCTACCGGTAGAGGCTATGTTCCGGGTGCTGGTGCGTTCCCGCATCTGAGCGGAGTACACCCAGGCAGTGTTTACTGGGCGGCTGAGTGAATTTGCTGATCAGTGGGCAATAGATGGGTTGCTTTGCTCAGTATCCCCAGATTTGGTTTCTGTTAAAACAACTCTCACACTTCATATTTAAGTGCACTTTAATTTAAGTGACAGATCTATTATATTCATCACCAACATCTCCTTTGAGGTGTAATTAATTTTGGTGAGAAATCACTCACCTGTAATTTGAATAATATTCCAAATACTGCAAACTCAGCACATTTACAGCATTTTTCAAGGGGCAAAAGTACAAAAATGTATGTTCACCCGAGAAAACCATACATTTTTGGAAAGTACACATTCTGACGAATCTAAAATGGCTATGCATGCCTTTCTACTCTAAAGTACCAAGCCGCAAAGCTTTCCTAAATTTGTCAATTTTTATGACATTTCCGAAAATCACATCAATACTCCAAATCTGAAGCATCGTATCTCCTAAATATCAATACATACCAAGATAAAGCACCCTATATCTGAAAGCCTGAGATCCATTGAACAGTTTGATGCCCAATATGCATATGTACACCTAAGTGGCGTATAGGGGCCCCAGAATGAAGACACCCCAAACGAGTTATCAGTTCTGTAATTCCAAATCCTGGAAAAATCAACACATTTACAGCATTTTTCAAGGGCCAAAAGTACAAAAATGTATGTTCACCCAAGAAAACAATATATTTTTAGAAAGTACACATTCTGACGAATGTAAAATGGGTATTCACTTCTTTCTACTCCAAAGTACCAAGCTGCAAAGCTTTCCTACATTTTTATGACATTTCCGAAAATCGCCTCAATACTCCAACTCTGAAGCATCATATCTCCCACATATCAATACATACCTAGAAAAAACTCCCTAAATCACATTTACAGCATTTTTCAAGGGCCAAAAGTACAAAAAATTATGTTCATCCAAGAAAACCATATATTTTTAGAAAGTACACATTCTGACGAATCTAAAATGAGTATTCCCACCTCGGTCGCAGGACCGAGGTGGGAGCCCCCTTAGCTCGTTGCCTAAGGTTGGGGACGCCGCAGTGCAGCGAGGGAGCCCTGAACTGCTCAGCACGTAAGTACTACGTGCTTGGCAGTCAGAGCATTTTCCTGCCAGAACGTATTACCTACGTGCTTGGCAGGGAAAAGGTTAAAAGACAATTTTTGGTTGGATCTTCATAGTCCTGATAATTCTGTGCTGTAGACTATTTGTATGAAACATCTCCACTCAAAAGGCTTAATCTCCTCATTGTATCAAGCTTTAATGTTACAAACTAACAAATCTCCTCCTTGTGGGATGTGGGAAAGAACAAATAAATGTTCTATTAATTTAGGTCAAGTCGAAAACCTCTTATAAGGTCCTTCCCGGATGGTACTTAACCCCATGGGATGTTTCCATCCCAATCTTCGGTTTGCTTCAGGAATTGTGGAAGAGAAGGAACGATGGCTCGTATATGGTGGCAATGCCCCTTAGTACAGAGGTTTTGGTCGAGAGTTTTTGGAATAAATGACTCAGATTAACCTTCGGAAAGACCCTTGGATAGCCTTATTTGATAATTGGATACCCAATATTAATGGTAATTCAAGAAAATTAATCACATTTATATCCACAGCAGCCAAACAACTAATTGCCAAGTCATGGAAGACTCCACAACTTTCAATACCAAAATTAAAAACACGCATAACAGCTATAATGGTATATGAAAAATTTACCTCCTTTTTATCAGGGTCTAATAGCAAATTCTTACAAATATGGCAACCTTGGGCTCCTTCTTAGATTATCCTCTCTTTCAGCATAGGGTTGATATCTTTAGTTGAACTTTATTCAATTATTTGTAAGGCTATGGCAAAACAGGGTCACACAAAGATTTCTATCACATGCTATCCACTGATGTATGTTTGTTAGTAGGTCAGGGCTATATATTTAAAAAAAATATATTGACAGAACTTGATATCTTTAGTTGAACTTTATTCAATTATTTGTAAGGCTATGGCAAAACAGGGTCACACAAAGATTTCTATCACATGCTATCCACTTATGTATGTTTGTTAGTAGGTCAGGGCTATATATTTAAAAAAAATATATTGACAGAACTTGATGAAGGTAAAGAAAATTGGGCAACAAATTTGATTTAAAGTTGTAAGTTTATTCTATTTGTATGAACAAACAAAGATGAGACTGAGGGAAATGAAAGTTCAGAGGCCACATCTCCTGTAAATGCTATTTCCTGGCATAAGACAATGTCAATTGCTATACATACTTTATTATCACAGCCTCAGTTACTTATCTCCTACAAATCCTTAAGGAAGTGTTTTTGCTCATTTAGGAGCACAGGCACACATTTAAAGTACAAATCCAAATGGGAGCTCTACATTCAAAGCTTCAACTTTCTAAGACCTACAGTACTTTTAGCTTCTTCAGTCTTTAAGACCAGATGGCTTTCAGAAGCTGCATATCTGCTGCCTCTTGCATCTTTTTGGCAACAAGCAATGTTAATCATACCTGAAATGCAGATGTATTTTATTGAACCTTGCATTGCAATGCAAATAATGGTAATTGTAACGGCTTTCACTAGGAGTGTGAGAGAGAGGGAGACACAATAAATTGATGCTATGTTTAATTTCACAGAAGAGGATTGAACGTGACATAACTCAGTAGTATAGATATCTGTTGCTTTCCATCTCCACACTTGCCTCATTTGAAGGTTACTTTTAATTACTAATTAAAGGAAAAATGCTCTCTCCATTAATAAGTGAGGGGCATATCAAGGCTTGGTATTTATAGATTTCTTTGCATGTTACTTTTGGTTTATTAAACAGGTTTTTGCCTATATTTTAATGTCTAATGTAATTGCCCTTGGTGGAGGTTGTTGTAGTACCCAACCTCTATAATTTTATGCTTCAGGGTGTTTTGTAATTGAAAATATGTTATTACTATTAAAGGGCAATAATATAAATCAATGTCACTCTTATTGAAGTCAGGCCAGACAAATTGTAATCAAAGAAAGTGTTAAAAGACTGCATCTGTCTGTGGGGTAGGTTAGCATGTAACCCAACTAAGGTTTAGCCTCCCTTAGATCACTATACACTAAGCACTTGTGCCTACCCTTTGCACAGTGCTCAGATGTTTAGAGCCTTGTACCTACTTTGATGCAGTACACACAGAGTGTGATGCATTACTTAGCACTTCTACCTTGCACCAGGTGAAAGATTCTTTCACAGCTTCTCAACTAGATAACCAAATGCAAAATACAAGGCACCAGCTCTGAAGGTTGCAGGAGAATTAAGGAAAACAATCCTAGTGTAATATTATAAAGATCAGTTATGTGAAACACCCCACAAAGTTAGTTACATAGTTAAATTGGGTTGAAAAAAGACAAAGTCCATCAAGTTCAACCACTCCAAATGAAAACCCAGCATCCATACACACACCCCTGAATACTTTCACATAAATTATATATACCCATACCTATACAACTATGCCGTTTAGTATCACAATAGCCTTTGATGTCTGTCCAAAAAATCATCCAAGCCATTCTTAAAGGCATTAACTGAAACAACCATCACAACATCAACTGGCAGTGCATTCCACAACCTCACTGTCCTGTCTGTGAAGAACCACCTACGTTGCTTCAAATGAAATTTCTTTTCTTCTAGTCTAAAGGGGTGGCCTCTGGTACGGTGATCCACTTCATGGGTAAAAGGGTCCCCTGCTATTTGTCTCTAATGTCCTCTAATGTACTTGTAAAGTGTAATCATGTCCCCTCGCAAGCGCCGTTTTTCCAGAGAAAACAACCCCAACCTTGACAGTCTACCCTCATAATTTAAGTCTTCCATCCCTCTACCCAGTTTAGTTGCACATCTCTGCACTCTCCCCAGCTCATATATATCCCTCTTAAGGACTGGAGTCCAAAACTGCACTGCATACTCCATATGAGGCCTCACCAGGGACCTATAAAGAGGCATAATTAGGTTTTCATCCCTTGAGTTAATGCCCTTTTTTATGCAAGACAGAACTTTAGTTGCTTTAGTAGCCACAGACTGACACTGCCCAGAATTAGACAACTTCTGCAAAAACCCCTAGATCCTTCTCATTTAAGGAAAGTCCCAACTCACTGTCATTTAGTGTATAACTTGCATTTATATTATTTTTGCATAATCTTACATTTATCAACATTGAACCTCATTTTCCAGTTTTGCCCAGTTTCCCAACTTAGACAAATCACTCTGCAAAGTGGCAGTATCCTGCATGGAACCTATAGTTCTGCACAATTAAGTATCATCTGCAAAAATAGAAACAGTACTTTCAATGCTCACCTCCAGGTCATTAATAAACAAGTTGAAAAGCAAGGGACCTAGTACAGAGCCCTGCGGTACTCTACTAACAACACTAGTCCAATTAGAAAATGTTCTATTTACCACCACTCTTTGTAGTCTATCTTTTAGCCAGTTCTCTATCCAGGTACAAATACTATGTTCCAGGCCAACATTTCTTAATTTAACCAGTAACCTTTTGGTTACTTCGAGTGAAGGATTCGAAGGTAAAAAACTTTGAATTTCGAAGTTTTTTTTGGGCTACTTCGACCATCGAATGGGCTACTTCGACCTTCGACGACGACTTCGAATCGAACTATTCGAAGTAAAAATCGTTCGACTATTCGATCATTCCATAGTCGAAGTACTGTCTCTTTAAAAAAAACTTCGACCCCCTAGTTCACCATCTAAAAGCTACCGAAGTCAATGTTAGCCTATGGGGAAGGTACCCATAGGCTTGGCTATTTTTGATCGAAGGATATTCCTTCGATCATTGGATTAAAATCCTTTGAATCGTTCGATTCGAAGGATTTTATCGTTCGATCAAGGAGTTATCCTTCGATCGTTCGACCGAACTATCTGCGCTAAATCCTTCGACTTCGATATTCGAAATCGAAGGATTTTAATTCCTAGTCGAATATCGAGGGTTAATTAACCCTCGATATTCGACCCATAGTGAATCGGGCACCTTTGTGTGGCACTGTATCAAATGCTTTAGCAAAGTCTGAGTAAATCACATATACTGCCACCCCAGAGGTCCCTGCTTACCTTCTCATAAAAAGAAATTAAGTTAGTCTGGCAATATCTATTACGCATAAAACCATGCTGGCACACACTCATAGTATTATGATTTGGTATAAAGTCCAGTACCTTTATTAACCCTTCGAAAAGCTTTTCTACAACTGACGTCAGACTAATGTATATTTATTAAGCAGCAATTTAAAGACTTCCCATTTTTGTTCTGTGTTTAACCCTGTGAAAAGCATTTCCCACTTAATATGTTGCAGAGATGCCCTTATATTGTCAAAGTTTGCACGTCTGAAATTTAGTGTTTTAGTTACTTATAGAATTGCTTCTGCAACAGAATCTCAAAGGAGACCATGTTATGATCACTATTCCCTAAATGCTCACCCACACAAGTGCCACGGTTCATGTGATAAGTGTTTGTGCAAAAGTTTAAAAACGTGCTGTATATTCAGAAATAACTTTTGGGAGAAATCAATGTCACCACTATTTAGCAGAAATGCCTATTTACAAACTGTTACAAAAGTCTTTGAAAATGTGAAAATCAGTAGCTCCTGCCCTGTGGGAAGACTTAGGAAATAAAGGCAGCGAACAGGCTAAAATGGTTTTATTTAAATATATAAATCCAAGTATTGCACTTATATGAAATCATTAAAAAATAAATTATCAGTCACTTATGCGGTGTGGCATTCTGCTGGTGCTATTGGAAAGTCATTGCAAACATGCAGAAGTGGAGTTTCCAGCATTTAAATCTCCTTTCTGCAATCCAAGATGAGCTCCATGTGTGGTTGCCAGGATGTGATGTCACGCCTGATCTTTGCCAGTGTTGGATTCTTCAGAGGTGGATCCCTTGCTTACCATTACCTTCTCTTTAATCCAAATTTTTTTCACTTTCTTGAAACTTTGTTTTAAAAATTGCAAAAGTTTCCAATAGCACCATGTTGTACATGTGATGTGCCTTTGATAAGCATTTTCAAAGCCTACATTTGTACGCAGGAATTCCTGCTATAAAGTGGTGGAAATGATTTCCCCCAAAGGTTATTTCTGAATATGCAGCCCAGCTTTTTCCTTGTCTCTTTTTCCTAACAATCTATGCACAAGATGTCTGTTCTGTCCTGTGCCCTGCTTACTGATCATGTTTTATTTTGATTTATTAAATTAATTTTAACCAGGTTTTACATGATATATATATTATTGTGGGGATTTGCTCAATTGGTGGCTGCAGTGCTTGCATAACATGAAGTGATCAGCAAGTGAAGTTTGTAAACAGGACTGGGCCTGCTCGTTTATTCAGCAAAATAACACAGTTCAAGTGTAAAATGAAAACAGCTTACTTCAGCATGGCATAAATCCAAACAGTCAGGAACTTTCAATGCCTCATTACAAGCCCCAGTACCTCTCCCAATGAGTGTGGCTGGCTTGGTTTTAGGGAGCCTGATCTCTCCTCTCAGTGCTTCCCCCTTCTCACAGTTCTGAATCCTAACACTCCTTTTACCATTCAGTCAGCTGAACATGATCCTGGCACAAAATCCGTAATGGACCTAGGAATGGAAGCTTCACCCCACCCAATGCTCTACAAAGCCTCTGGACTCCAGGACCCAGACCAGAAATTCAAAAGAACTCAGAGAAAACCCATAAACTGGTTTTCTCCCTATATTTATTCCCTGGAGCCCCTCACCATGTATAGGTAAGAAACCTAGGTGAAATATAGACACCATTTATAACTTTTCCAGCTGGTGTCTCACAATATATATATATATATATATATTTATTTGTGTGTGTGTGTGTGTGTATATATATATATATATATATATATATATATATATAAATAAATAAATTTGTTTTCTTTATTTTCCTGTGTACAAGGGTAAGGCAGTTGGTGCTACTACTGTTTCTGTTCAGTGAACAAGGCTGTGCTAGTTTACATATTAGGTTGCTACTGATATCTATGTATGCTAGAATGAAGTGGTGTAATAAAGGCCGTTTTATCCAAAACAGTGGGTGCTGGACTCATTTTTTTGCCAGTATTGCCAGTGCGAAGTGGCCATTGGAGGACGTGCACCCAGCCAAAGAAGGGAGTTGAAGTTGTGCTGACTACTAATCTGCTATTGCTAGAATGAAGTGGTGTGCCTGCGCATGAGTAGGGCATGTCATTGTAGCGTGTGCGCATTAAAGGGGGAAGTAGGCTTTGCCTCCGTTTTAATGCTCCATGATTCCAAGGCTTTGCTATCAGACCTTGAGCATTCACCAAACATTTCCATAAATACTCTGCCTTGTCTCTCCTTTTTGCACTAAAAATTCCTTCACACCATTTACACTTGTAAATATTAAGTTATTCATGTAAAAATTACACATAGAGAAATGCTAATATATTTATATCCCCTAGAGTTTGCCAGTGATTTGCAGGTGGGGAGGAACTTTCCTTGACCATGCTAATACTACTGGAATCTGTAATATACATGGTTCAAACCAAATCACTTATATGTCAGCTTGTACCTGTTGTTTAACAAAAACGTATTTTTTTGTTCTGTTCAATATTTGAGCTAAATGGCAAAGTACACCTAATTCAATTAAGCTTGAACAATCAGTGTTTTCAGTAAACATATGACTTTATTACTTCTGGGGCAGGCAAAAGAGCTGCATGAGTGTCACTAATTAACATTTATCCTTCTGTTCTTCATTCCTTGTTTATGAATTTTCTTAACCTGCGTAAAAATAAAGTAATTTTTTCTTTTTGTTTTGTCTTTTACTTGAGTCTGTAGGTCCACCTACTATAGGACAAATTAGACAGAGAATCCAAAATCGCTATAGCACACTAATCTGTTGTTGTGATTGCATAAAGTGATTTATTAGCTCAAAGGTAGACCAATACTGGCTATGTTTTGGACCCTATGTCAAGCCTAGGATTCTCTTAGGACCCCTTGGGGGCATTACCTCATGGTTAGGGAACCAGAACAGTAGCCAAACAGAAACCATGAAAAGAGCATGAAGAGAGATTGGTTGTTGAGAGAGAGAAACTGAAGAGTAACTTGATTATTTCATAAATGGTACAGAATTTTTAACTGATTATATTTAGGAAGTTTCTTATTTCAGTGAGATGAAGCCTAACAGTTTGGGAAGACTCAGTATATATTTACATAAGAAAATATATTAAGAGAAATTGCTCGAACAAAAAAAATGACACAATAACGGCACTTGACTTCAGGTGTGGCTATCAGGGTTCACTAGCTCAGTCTCTCACTCACCTTGCACACTGGTTAGACGAGCGCAACAGCACCCTAAAGGTCAACCAACCTTATAAAATGTATGTGCACATATACAAAAGATATGACATTAAGGACATACAGTAAAAATCTCAAACTGGGCCAGTGGGAAACTGGGAAAAAACCCGTTGGCCCTGACTCTCATGGGCCCCGCTGGCTCAGACTGCTCCCTGTCTGAGTCCGTTGTTCCTGCCCTGACCTCCCTCTCTGGCCCAGTTGCGTCAAAAAACAGGTATGCTCATGAGCACTGACAGGGGAGGGGAAGTTGGTTTTTGGCTGGGGGCCCAGAGGAGGGAGGGGGCCTGAGAAAGCAGCCCTGATGGGCTCCAAGCCCCACAGTCTGACCCTGCCTAGAGGTCACCCAGGCTCACACTTGGCTAGGTGGTAAATATGCCTTACCCAATTAAACACATTCTGCAAAGCTGGGTCATAATGTTTATTGAGGGGATGCCCACTACTTGAATGGGTATGTTGTTAGCAGCCCGCAGGATCAACCCTTGGAAGCCCCCTACATAAGACCACAGGATTGTAATTACCTCTGAGCCAGTGTGTAATAAACAACGGGCCTTTTGTTCCTCCAGTTCTGCAGTCACAAAGGGTCAAGCACCATCACTAGATAGACTACCCTTGCATTCTTAATTAACTTGTTCCAGAGGTTTCTATAGTGCTCCTTCAAAGTGTCTCACACCAAACTTTATTTATAACAAATAGCAACAGAATGAACAAGATGGACAAAGCATCAAAACGGAGCATCACAAATCGAATACTAAATCCTTATTACAATCTCTTACACAGTGGAAAAGTCAGTGTTAGTAATTCAGTTTGAAATATCAAACAACCAATAGTTAATCACTATCCTAGTACAGTTTATTATTAGCTTTTCTCTCTTCTGCCTTTTCTTTTCAATATTTAAGGTTAATCTTTTTTCAGTTCTCCCCATCATCTCCCATTTCCTTAATAATCATATATAGTTCTGAATGTTAGTTTACAGTCATATGAAAAAGTTTGGGAACCCCTCTTTGGAGTTTTGTTTATCATTGGCTGAGCTTTCAAAGTAGCAACTTCCTTTTAATATATAACATGCCTTATGGAAACCGTAGTATTCCAGCAGTGACATCAAGTTTATTGGATTAACAGAAAATATGCAATGTGCATCATAACTAAATTAGACAGGTGCAAAAATTCGGGTATCCCAACAGAGATATTACATCAATACTTAGTTGAGCCTTCTTTTGCAAATGTAACAGCCTCTAGATGCCTTCTTTAGCCTTTGAGGAGTGTCTGGATTCTGGATGGTGGTATTTTTGACCATTCATCCATACAAAATCTCTCCAGTTCAGTTAAATTTAATGACTGCCGAGCATGGATAGCCTGCTTTAAATCATCCCATAGATTTTCCATGATATTCAAGTCGGGGGACTGTGACGTCCATTCCAGAATATTGTACTTCTCCCTCTGCATAAATGCCTTTGTAGATTTCAAAGTGTGTTTAGGGTCATTGTCTAGTTGAAAAATCCAACCCCTGTGTAACTTCAACTTTGTGACTGATGCTTGAACATTATCCTGAAGAATTTGTTGATATTGGGTTGAATTCATTGGACCCTTGACTTTAACAAGGGCCCCAGTCCCTGAACTAGCCACACAGCCCCACAGCATGATGGAACCTCCACCAAATTTGACAGTAGGTAGCAGGTGTTTTTCTTGGAATGCAGTGTTTTTCTTCCGCCATGGAAAGCGATTTTTGTTATGACCAAATAACTAAGTTTTGGTCTCATCAGTCCAAAGCACTTTGTTCCAAAATTACTGTGGCTTGTCTAAATGGACAAGCAACTCTGTTTGTGTTGTGAGTGCCAAAAGGGCTTCTTTCTCATCACCCTGCCATACAGATGTTCTTTGTGCAAATTGCGCTGAATTGTAGAACAATGTACAGATACACCATCTGCAGCAAGATGTTCTTGCAGGTCTTTGGAGTTGATCTTTGGGTTGTCTGTAATCATTCTCACAATCCTCCACATATGCCGCTCCTGTATTATTCTTGGCCTGATCTTTTGAGAGTTGCTTTGAGGATTCCATGCTGTCACTCTTCAGAGGAGAGTCAAACAAAAGCACAACTTGCAATTAAACACCTTAACCCTTTAAGTGCCACAGAACGTAGAATCTACGTTCTGTGGATCAAAGGACCAAAGTGCCACAGATCGTAGATTCTACGTTCTGCAGCACTTCCGGGTTTGCGAGCGGAGGAGCGGCTGTTAGAGCCGCTCGCTCCGTTCCTTCACGATCCCCTGCCCCTAGACAACGAGCAGAGCAGGGGATCGTGTGGCCCCTGGGGCGCGATCGCCCAGGGGCCCCAAAGCAGCAGCAGGGACGCGTTTCCTATGCGTCCTGCTGCTGCCTGCACTGCACTTCCGCCCAGCTCTGCCCCCCCATGGCTGCTGACCATTGGAGCTGGAGATCTGCTGCGTGGGACCCTTTATCAACGATCTGAAGCATCTACCCCAGGTAAGTGTAACATTTACACACACAAAAACACACAAACACACCAATACACACTTATTACAGTAATATACACTTACATTCACACTTACACACACTCACACATAGATTTTTGGGGATTGGGGGGGTCACACACACTCACAGCACCCATGCACACGTGCACACGTGCAAATAACATGCAATTTACCCGTTGTGCACACGCATATGTACATATATGGCTTTGTGGCTTTTTTTTTTTTTTTCTTATCGCATCGTCTCT
The DNA here is from genome assembly GCF_017654675.1 of Xenopus laevis. Classification (NCBI taxonomy): domain Eukaryota; kingdom Metazoa; phylum Chordata; class Amphibia; order Anura; family Pipidae; genus Xenopus; species Xenopus laevis. The sequence goes on along the minus strand of NC_054373.1, from coordinate 71,116,016 downwards.
TTTTGGGCTAAAAAAAATGTTTTATTGCCGTTCCGAATAGCGTATTTGCTAACCGTACTGTGCAATAGCTTTTGTATGTTATTTTGGTGGTTATATTGCAATTTTGGGTATTTTGGTGCATTTTTAGCCATTTTATTGAATTTTTAGCCATTTTATTGCATTTTCAGCTCTGCATTTGTGTTGTTCACTTGTTTCTGTCCGTATAATCGATTTGGCCCAGCTAAAATATTCAAACGGTAATTCTGGTGGCCGATTACACTAGTGTGAAAAAAAAAAGCATTGATTTTTGAGGTTTTATTAGTTTTTGGTGATTTATTTGCATTTCACACTGTTCTGTGTTAGTTTGTTTTGCCTATGTAAATTTTATCTACTATATATCCATTTGTGCGCCACATAGTTTGGTATATCTATGCATATTGGGCATCAAAGTGTTCAGTAGACCCCTGTCGTTCATATTTAGGATGTTTTATGCTGATACGTTACGAAATGTGGGGCACATAATGGGGTAAAATTCAAGCTTTGTGACGATTTTCAGAAATTTGATAAAAACCGTTATGTTCAGCATTGCTTTGCAGTTTGGCAGTTTGCAGTAGAAACACTTATTTACCCATTTTGGATTCGTCAGAATGTGTACTTTCTGAAAATATATGGTTTTCTGGGGTCTCTGTACTGTTAGGGGGGGGTCTATTGTCGCATAATACACACACCGGGTGCTTATATTGCAGCAGCCAGCGCGTTAGCTGTGAAAATGTCTATACATATTGTCATTTGGGGGTCTCTGTGCACCACATAGTTTGGTATATCTATGCATATTGGGCATCAAAGTGTTCAGTAGACCCCTGGCGCTCATATTTAGGATGTTTTATGCTGATAAGCTACAAATGTGGGGCATATAATGGGGTAAAATTCAAGCTTTGTGACGATTTTCAGAAATTTGATAAAAACCGTTATGTTCAGCATTGCTTTGCAGTTTGGCAGTTTGCAGTAGAAACACTTATTTACCCATATTGGATTCGTCAAAATGTGTACTTTCTGAAAATATATGGTTTTCTGGGGTCTCTGTACTGTTAGGTGGTCTAATGTCGCATAATACACACACCGGGTGGTTATATTGCTGCAGCCAGCGCGTCAGCCGTGAAAATGTCTATACACTATTGTCATTTGGGGGTCTCTGTGCGCCACATAGTTTGGTATATCTATACATATTGGGCATCAAAGTGTTAAGTAGACCCCTGGCGTTCATATTCAGGATGTTTTATGCTGATAAGTTACGAAATGTGGGGCATATAATGGGGTAAAATTCAAGCTTTGTGACGATTTTCAGAAATTTGATAAAAACCGTTATGTTCAGCATTGCTTTGCAGTTTGGCAGTTTGCAGTAGAAACACTTATTTACCCATATTGGATTCGTCAGAATGTGTACTTTCTGAAAACATATGGTTTTCTGGGGTCTCTGTACTGTTAGGTGGTCTAATGTCGCATAATACACACACCGGGTGGTTATATTGCTGCAGCCAGCGCGTCAGCCGTGAAAATGTCTATACATATTGTCATTTGGGGGTCTCTGTGCGCCACATAGTTTGGTATATCTATGCATATTGGGCATCAAAGTGTTCAGTAGACCCCTGGCGCTCATATTTAGGATGTTTTATGCTAAGTTACGAAATGTGGGGCATATAATGGGGTAAAATTCAAGCTTTGTGACGATTTTCATAAATTTGATAAAAACCGTTACGTTCAGCATTGCTTTGCAGTTTGGCAGTTTGCAGTAGGAACACATATTTACCCATATTGGATTCGTCAGAATGTGTACTTTTTGAAAATATATGGTTTTCTGGGGTCTCTGTACTGTTAGGGGGGTCTAATGTCGCATATTACACACACCGGGTGCTTATATTGCAGCAGCCAGCGCGCGTCAGCCGTGAAAATGTATATACACTATTGTCATTTGGGGGTCTCTGTGCACCACATAGTTTGGTATATCTATGCATATTGGGCATCAAAGTGTTTAGTAGACCCCTGGCGTTCATATTTAGGATGTTTTATGCTGATAAGTTAGGAAATGTGGGGCATATAATGGGGTAAAATTCAAGCTTTGTGACGATTTTCAGAAATTTGATAAAAACCGTTATGTTCAGCATTGCTTTGCAGTTTGGCAGTTTGCAGTAGAAACACTTATTTACCCATATTGGATTCGTCAGAATGTGTACTTTCTGAAAATATATGGTTTTCTGAGGTCTCTGTACTGTTAGGTGGTCTAATGTCGCATAATACACACACCGGGTGGTTATATTGCAGCAGCCAGCACGTCAGCCGTGAAAATGTCTATACATATTGTCATTTGGGGGTCTCTGTGCGCCACATAGTTTGGTATATCTATGCACATTGGGCATCAAACTGTTTAGTAGACCCCTATGTTTATATTTAGGATGCTTTATGCTGGTAATGATACATGGACAATACGATGCTGGAAAGTTGAAGCTTTGAGGCAATTTTCAGAATATTTTACCAAAACCGCCAAATTTGGCAAAGCCTTGCGACTCAGTAGTTTGGGGCAGAAAGGCATGGGTACCCATTTTAGATTCTGTATAATGTGTACTTTCCAAAAATATATGGTTTTGGGGGGTAAACATATATTTCTGTGTTTTTACCCCACAAAAATGCAGTCAATGTGTTGATTTTTCATTAGCTGAAGTTACCCACAGGACAATTTGTATGCGCTAACTTCATTTTGGGGCCTCTAAATGCCATATACTTTGGTAAACCTATGCACAGTGGGCACCAAACTGTTTGGAGGACCCCTGGCAATCACAATTTGGGTGCTTTTTTGTGATACGTAATGATACATGGGCGATATGATGCTGGAAAGTTGAAGCATTGAGGCAATTTTCAGATATTTCACAAAAACCATCAATTTTGGGAAAGCCTTGCGACTCAGTAGTTTGGAGCAATAAGGCATGGGTACCCATTTTAGATTCTGTAGAATGTGTACTTTCCAAAAATGTATGGGTTTGGGGGGTAAACATATATTTCTGTGTTTTTACCCCACAAAAATGCAGTCAATGTGTTGATCTTTCATTAGCTGAAGTTACCCACAGGACTATTTGTATGCGCTAACTTCATTTTGGGGCCTCTAACTGCCAGATACTTTGGTACACCTATGAACAATGGCCACCAAACTGTTCGGAGGAAACCCATGCAATCATATTTAGGGTGCTTTTTTTTTGGTGCGTAACGATACATGGGTGATATGGTGCTGAGAAGTTGAAGCTTTGAGGCAATTTTCAGATATTTCACCAAAACCGACAATTGTGGGAAAGCCTTGCGACTCAGTAGTTTGGAGCAGAAAGGCATGGGTACCCATTTTAGATTTGGTAGAATGTGTACTTTCAAAAAATATATGGGTTTGGGGGGGTAAACATATATTTCTGTGTTTTTACCCCACAAAAATGCAGTCAATGTGTTGATTTTTCATTAGATGAAGTTACCCACAGGACTATTTGTATGCGCTAACTTCATTTTGAGGCCTCTAAATGCCAGATACTTTGGTAAACCTATGAACACTGGCCACCAAACTGTTTGGAGGAACCCTGGCAATCATATTTAGGGTGCTTTTTCTTGGTGCGTAACGATACATGGGTGATATGGTGCTGAGAAGTTGAAGCTTTGAGGCAATTTTCAGATATTTCACCAAAACCGACAATTGTGGGAAAGCCTTGCGACTCAGTAGTTTGGAGCAGAAAGGCATGGGTACCCATTTTAGATTCTGTAGAATGTGTACTTTCCAAAAATATATGGGTTTTGGGGGGTAAACATATATTTCTGTGTTTTTACCCCACAAAAATGCAGTCAATGTGTTGATTTTTCATTAGATGAAGTTACCCACAGGACAATTTGTATGCGCTAACTTCATTTTGGGGCCTCTAAATGCCAGATACTTTGGTAAACCTATGCACAGTGGGCACCAAACTGTTTGGAGGACCCCTGGCAATCTCAATTTGGGTGCTTTTTTGTGATACATAATGATACATGGGTGATAGGGTGCTGGGAAGTTGAAGGTTTGAGGCAATTTTCAGATATTTCACCAAAACCGACAATTTTGGGAAAGCCTTGCGACTCAGTAGTTTGGAGCAGAAAGGTATGGGTACCCATTTTAGATTCAGTAGAATGTGTACTTTCCAAAAATGTATGGGTTTGGGGGGTAAACATATATTTCTGTGTTTTTACCCCACAAAAATGCAGTCAATGTGTTGATTTCTCATTAGATGAAGTTACCCACAGGACTATTTGTATGCGCTAACTTCATTTTGAGGCCTCTAACTGCCAGATACTTTGGTAAACCTATGAACAATGGCCACCAAACTGTTTGGAGGAACCCTGGCAATCATATTTAGGGTGTTTTTTCTTGGTGCGTAACGATACATGGGTGATATGGTGCTGAGAAGTTGAAGCTTTGAGGCAATTTTCAGATATTTCACCAAAACCGACAATTGTGGGAAAGCCTTGCGACTCAGTAGTTTGGACCAGAAAGGCATGGGTACCCATTTTAGATTCGGTAGAATGTGTACTTTCCAAAAATATATGGGTTTTGGGGGGTAAACATATATTTCTGTGTTTTTACCCCACAAAATGCAGTCAATGTGTTGATTTTTCATTAGCTGAAGTTACCCACGGGACTGTTTGTATGCGCTAACTTCATTTTGGGGCCTCTAAATGCCAGATACTTTGGTAAACTTATGAACAATGGCCACCAAAATGTTCAGAGGAACCCTGGCAATCATATTTAGGGTGCTTTTTCTTAGTACGTAATGATACATGGGTGATATGGTGCTGGGAAGTTGAAGGTTTGAGGCAATTTTCAGATATTTCACCAAAACCGACAATTTTGGGAAAGCCTTGCGACTCAGTAGTTTGGAGCAGAAAGGCATGGGTACCCATTTTAGATTCTGTAGAATGTTTACTTTCCAAAAATATATGGGTTTGGGGGGTAAATATATATTTCTGTGTTTTTACCCCACAAAAAATGCAGTCAATGTGTTGATTTCTCAGTAGCTGAAGTAAAGTCCTGAACAATTTGGATGTGCTAACTTCATATTGGTGTCTCTAAATGCCAGATACTTTGGTAAACCCATGCATAATGGGTATCAAACTGTTCAGTGGACCCCTGGCAATCATATTGCAGGTGCTTTTTCTTGGTACCTAATATAGTTTGGGATATGCGGAGCAGCAAAATAAAACCTTTGAAATGATTTTTCAAAATTTTGAATTTTATTTTGAAAAACCGCTATGTTCAGACAAGCTTTTCTGTTTGGTAGTTGGGAGTAGAGAGACATAGTTACCCATTTTGTAATCGGCAGAATGTGTACTTTTCAAAAATGTATGGTTTTCTGGGGTAAACCTATGGTTTCAGGATTTTTTGCCTTGGAATCTAAAGCATGCCTTTTCTGCCTTAGTGCTTTCAAAATTCAGTAATATACTGCCGGGAGTTTTTGCTGTACAGAAGTCCTAAATCTCCCTAAAACTATACATATCTGGTATTGGCACGTTCGGGAGACATAAGGCTTTCCAAATCAGTTGGATTTTCATCTGTAAAATGAAATATTTTTCTGGTATAAATTGATATACGATAAAAAATGGTAATTTTTCATTTTTTTTTGGTATTTAGCACTATAAATTTTTTTGCACAGGTGGAAATACATGAAAACTCAGGCAGATTTAGAAAGCTCAGTTTCTACCGAAAAAAACAATGTATAGTTTTCCTAGGTAAACTATAGGTTTCCCCTCAGAAAATGCCCCTAAAGTGAGAGAGCACAAAATGCTTAAAAACGGCTGGCATTTCGCGTAACCAAAATGTGAAATTCTGCTGGCACTTAAAGGGTTAAATACCTTTTCTCATAATTGGACACACCTGCCTATGAAGTTCAAATCTTAACGAGCTAATCCAACCACTTTGGTGTTGTCAGTAAACAGTATTGTTACATGCATTCAAATTAGCAAATTTTTGCACAGCCAGTTTTTCACATTTGATTTAATTCCATACAACTGAATACTGCTTCACTTAAAATCTTTGTAAAAAAAACACCCCAGTACTCAGATATTCCTGGGAAATGAAAGACATACCATTATCTTTTCTGTTGAAAGTGGAGTAAATTATTATGCAGGCTGAGAGGGGTTCCCAAACTTTTTCATATGAGTGTATATTATTAAACATCTTATCTAGTATAAGTAATTCTAAAACAAGTGGACTTGCTAAGTAATCATTGAAGACGTTTCACTACTCATCCGAGCAGCTTCTTCAGTTCAACTGACTGGTATGGGAAGTCCTTGGCATATGAACTCTTCCACTAATACTCTGTAAACTCAGGATTTGATTATGTGGGGTTACTGTGATAGGATTACCAAGGTATCATGCAACTCCTAGAAACAGGTGTTACTTGTGAGAGTTGTATGAATAGATTTGTGAAGTGTTCTGAAACTGCCTGGGTACAGATGTTAGAACAACATCGTAATAAAGTTAATAAAGCCTGTTGTGCCCTTCAGATAGGAAGGGAAACCTTCTGCAATAAGTTGCAGAAATTTCTCTATAAATATGACTTAAGGCTAAAAGATTGGATTTCCTGTTTGAGTGCTATATCATTAATAGGAAGAAGCAAACTGTTCCACACACTCCTTCAAGATTCTCCAGAAATATGGGAAGTTCATGCAAAAATACAAAAATAAGTCAGTGTTTACTGTTATCCCCCAAAACTTATAGGTGCCTATTTATAAAACTGTAACATTATTTATGCTAGAAGTGGAATTAAATCACACTAACATCAATAGGCTCTGAGGGAAATAGCTTGAGTAATCTTATACTAGAAATGTACTTTCAGCTTTACATTAATTACACAGCTTGATAAATATACATGGTTATCCACAGTGTGATATTAATAACATGGTTATCCACAGTAAAAAACAGTACAGTTACTATGGCTACTATGGCTCATATTACACACTATACATGGTAAAGAAAATACACTTTATGTTGGAATCAATATTACCAATCATCACAAAACAGGTATGGAGGACCTGAAATCCAGAATCCTCAGGACCTTGCGATTTCAGGATAAGTGATCTTTCCATAATTTGGATCAACATATATAGTCAACTTAAAAAATAATTTAAACATATAAATTATTTATTTTACCTCCAGTATGAATTAATTACATCTTAGTTGGCATCAATTACAAGGACTGTTTTATTATTAGAAATGTAATTTTTTTTAATTTATTTGTGTAAAATGAAGTCTATAGGAGATGAGTGACCCGTATTTCTCAGCTATCTGGATAATGGATTCCGTACCTTATATGATTTTTTTAATCGTTTCCATGTTTTGGGAACCTGCTTCAGAGATGAGACACCTATAGGAATTTATGGCTTAATCCGTAGAAAAACATCTATCCTGACATCTCATAATGAATCACTGCAGTACTTTTTGAAGTTCAATTAAGAATTCTTTGGATCATTGTAATTAAACCTTGCTAGAACCATTAAATGCCCCCTTTTCCATTTGGATAATTGTGATTGATTATTAGATCTGTTTGGCAATTTTCAATCTTTCATGAATATTGAAATATAACTTTAATATTCCTTAGTGGATTGTTTAAAAGCGGCTTTTCCTTGATTCCTTGGGGCTTTCCATGTATTTTTACGGCAAATATTAAACTGGTGCAGACTAACCATCCACTTCACCTCTGATAATTAATGTTTTTATAGAGGTTTTACCCTTGTGAATATTTATGAATGGCAATTAATACAAGGTGAAGATGCCCTTAAGAGCATAGTTACACATGAAAAGAGGTTATTTTTTGTAGCTTTTAGTGTAAAATATGCAAAGTGTATACTGTATTTTCTAAAAGCAAGATTTTGTTTAATGAAGAATGATTGTATCATTGTATCAGGTTTGTACTGATTTAGTTTAATGTGTCTATACAAAGGGTGGCTATGACATTAAAACTAAATCGGTACAAACCTGATACAATGATACATTTCATGTGAAAGTATTCTCTTAATGGTACACTGCACCAATTGCTCTTAAGGGCATACTGCTAGTCTGCACCAATTTAATATTTGCCGTATAAATGCATGGAAAGCCCCAACCCCTTAAAATACCCTCAAGTACTGTATGTGCAGAAAGGGTACCAAAACAGCTTAATGACATCTTAACAATGAAACAAAATGGAAGCAAAAGACTGATATAAGATAAAAGCTGCATTCACCAAGTGTACAGTTAGGTCGATAAATATTTGGATAAAATTTTTTTTTCTAATTTTGGATCTGTACATTACCACAATGAATTTTAGATGAAACAACCCAGATGCAGTTGAACAGCAAACTTTCAGCTTTAATTCAGTGGGTTGAACAAAAAGATGGCATAAAAATGTGAGGAACTAAAGCCAATCTAAACACAATCATTTCAGGGGCTCAAAAGTAATTGGACAAATGAAAAACTGAAAATAAAATGTTAATTTGTAATACAGGGCTCTCTCCTTTTTAATGCTCTGCCAGCAGGCCTTAACTGCAGCGGCTTACAGTTTGTTTGTGTGCCTTTCTGTCCAAAGTGAACAAGTGAAATGCATGGTCAATTGGGTTCAGATCAGTTGGCTGACTGGCTATTCCAGAATATTCCACTTCTTTCCTTTAATAAACTCATGGGTTGCTTTGGCTGTATGATTTGGGTCATTAACCATCTGTATTATGAAATGCCTCCCAATCCATTTTACAGATGATGTGGTATACTTTGGATCATGAGCTGTTCCATGCCTTTTCCATACTTCTTTCTTGCCATCATTCTGGTAGAGGTTGATATTTATTTCATCTGTCTAAAGAATGTTTTTCCAGAACTGTGCTGGCTTTTTTAGATGTTTTTTTTAGCAAAGTCCAATCTAGCCTTTCTATTCTTGATGTTTATGATGTTTTTATGTTGCAGTGCACCCTCTGTATTTACTTTCATGCAGTACCTCATGGAGAGTGGTGTCCACTTGTTTGGCTGTTGTGAAGGGATTCTCTTCACCATGAAGATTCTGGGATCATCCACCACTGTTGTCTTCCGTGGACGTCCAGTTCTTTTTGCGTTGCTGAGTTCACCAGTGCTTTCTTTCTTTCTCTGGATGTACAAAACTGTAGATTTTGCCACTCTTAATATTGTAGCAATTTCTCGCATGTGTTTTTTCTGTTTTTGCAGCTTAAGGGTGGCTTGTTTCAATTGCATGGAGAGCTCCTGTGACAGCATGTGGTCTGTTCGTAGACAAATCGTAGACAAATCTTCCACAAACAAGCACCCCCCCTCAAATAAACTCCAGGGCTTTTATCTGCTTCATTGATAGACATAACAAAGGAATTGCCCACACCTGCCCATGAAATAGCCTTTGAGTCAATTGTCCAATTACTTGTCCAATTACTTTTGAACCCCTGGTCCGATTACTTTTGAGCCACTGAAATGAAGTGATTGTTTTAAAAAAAGGCATTTTTATGCAATCTTTTTGTTCAACCCACTGAATAAAAGCTGAAAGTCTGAAGTTCATTTAATTCATTGTGGTAATGTACAGAAGCAAAATTAGAAAAAAAAGTTGTCAGACTTAACTGTACATAGTGAGAATACCATACTGACATACTTCAACATTGTATCAAAAATAAAAATTAAACTGACATGACAGAGTATAACATTATTATTATTAAGGATACATGTATTTATTGCTAGAATATTTTAAATAATGTTAGCACACATAGATAAAAATATTTATACAAAAAATCAAAAATTAACAGTATTGTTCTCTCTGCTGAAAATAGGAAACATTAAACCATGAGATCAATTATTTAAATTATTTAAATAGTATGCAAATGCCCTTAAGTTGGCCATACACATTCCCATTTTATTTGCTGTAGAACGAAAGTTCAGATATTGATCATACATTTTAATGCAACAATTTATAACTAACATTCAGATTCAAACTGTTGGATAACCTTGGATAACAAAATTGGAAAATGTTCTGGCTATTAATTGACAGACAACAATTGTATGAAAGTTATGTCTCAGAAATAGTAATGCCAGGGGCGATCCTGGCCCCTCTGCTGCCTGAGGCAGCTTGGTGTTGCAGATTCTGAACTCATATTTTTCGTTTGTCTACACACATGAGGAACCAGTTAATGAAGGTTTCCTTCTTAATAGTCCCAGTTCTAGTAATACAACTAATAATGCATGGGTCACACATGAGGAAATTTAAAAGAGACTAGAACATGTTAAGATAAACAAAGGTCCAGGGCCAGATGGTATTCATCCCAGGGTACTTAGTGAGCTTAGCTCTGTGATTGCCAAACCTCTTTACTTAATTTTTCAGCATTCATTGAGGTCTGGCATAGTGCCGAGAGACTAGTGAATTGCTAATGTGGTGCCGCTATTCAAAAAAGGATCCTGCCTCAAAACTATAGGCCAGTTAGTCTGACATCAGTGGTAGGAAAGCTTTTTGAAGGTTTAATAAAGGATAAGATACTGGACTTCATAGCAAATCATAATACTATGAGTGTGTGCCAGCATGGTTTTATGCATAATAGACCTGCCAGATTAACTTAATTTCTCTTTATGAGAAGGTAAGTAGGGACCTCGATTTTGGGATGGCAGTGAATGTGATTTACTTAGACTTTGCTAAAGCATTTGATACAGTGCCACACAGAAGGTTACTGGTTAAATTAAAGAATGTTGGCCTGGAACATAGTATTTGTACCTGGATAGAGAACTGGCTAAAAGATAGACTACAAAAAGTGGTGGTAAATAGAATATTTTCTAATTGGACCAGTGTTGTTAATAGAGTACCGCAGGGCTCTCTGTACTAGGACCCTTGCTTTTCAACTTGTTTATTAATGACCTGGAGGTGGGCATTGAAAGAACTGTTTCTATTTTTGCAGATGATACTAAATTGTGCTATAGGTTCCATTCAGGATGCTGCCACTTTGCAGAGTGATTTGTCACTGGGCAGCAAACTGGAAAATGAGGTTCAATGTTGATAAATGCAAGGTTATGCACTTTGGCAAAAATAATATAAATGCAAGTTCTACACTAGATGGCAGTGTGTTGGGAGTTTCCTCAAATAAGAAGGATCTAGGGGTTTTTGTAGAAGTTGACTAATTCTGGGCAGTGTCATTCTGTGGCTACTAAAGCAAATAAAGTTCTGTCTTGCATAAAAAGGGCATTGACTAAAGGGATGACTCTGGTAAGGCCTCATCTGGAGTATGTATTGCAGTTTTGGACTCCAGTCCTTAAGAAGCATATAAATGAGCAGAGACTTGCAACTAAACTGGTTAGGGGGATGGGAGACTTAAATTATGAGGGTAGACTGGGGTTGGGGTTGTTTTCTCTGAAAAAATGAGAGGACATGATTACACTTTACACGTACTTTACAGGACATTATAGACAAATAGCAGGGGACTTTTTTACCCATAAAGATGATCACAGTACCAGAGGCCACCCCTTCAGACTAGAAGAAAAGAACTTTCATTTGAAGTAATGTAGGTGGTTCTTCACAGTGAGGACAGTGAGGTTGTGGAATGCACTGCCGCATGATGTTGTGATGGCTGATTCTGTTAATGGCTTGGATAATTTCTTGGACAGACATAATATCAAATGCTATTGTGATACTAAACACTATAGTTAGTATAGATATGGGTATATATCATTTGATTAAAAGTAGGGAGGGGTGTATGTATGGATGCTGGGTTTTCATTTGGAGGGGTCGAACTTGATGGACTTTGTCTTTTTTCAACCCGATTTAACTATGTAACTATATGTGAGTACCCCAGAGAGGGAAAATTTTTTGAATGCGTGATGCTGAAATATTTTTTTTGTTTTCTAAACATGTTAGGTTACATGGTGAAATTAGACCGTAAAATGTTGTTTTAAAGGATTATTCATGAAAACATCAGTAAAGTTTACATTTCTAATAATTTTGTTTTATGCTTTATTTTGTTCCAGATGTTTAAGGCCTACTCCAGCATTGGGGTCAGGTTATTGGTTCTTGTCACATATGAGACCCAGGGGACTGCTGTTAGCTTAATTGGTAGGATCAATGATCAATGAGGTGGGTTAGCATACTGTAGTGGAATAATTGATAATTGGGAAGCTTGCAAATATTTACAAAAGACTGGTACTCCCAAAACTCGCCTTTCTCTAGGTGCTGCCGTTGTTGCCTTGGAAACCCTGGGGGGCTTGACCTTCCATATAAAGTACATAACTTTTCATTGAAGATGTTCGATATCTGAGGTACAGGGATCGGTAGGGTTCTGAAGTAATAGAGGATCTTTGGTAGGATGGTCATTCTGACTGCATGAATACGGCCTATCCATGATATTTCATATCTGGACCATGTCTCTTGCATTTCTGAAATTACTTTTCAAAAAGGGGGATAGTTGGTTTTGTAAAGGTCACATAATCGTGGAGTTATTTTGACTCCCAAGTATTTGAGATGCTGGGGCTGCCATTGGAAGTTTAATTTAAGATGTTTGACTGTTGGGGGTGTCAGGTTAATGTTCAAGGTGCTAGTTTTATCATACTTAATCTTAAATCCAGAGAGGTCTGCAAATGTGTTTAATGTTTGAATTAGATTGGGTAATAAGTGGTTGTGTTTTTAACATTAAAATGTCATCTGCAAACAGGCATAATTTGTTGTGTACTGGCCGATGTCTCCAAACCCCGCTCCTCCACTCCAGGAATGCAGCCCTGACTGCCGACCCCCGTGCCCACTCCGTCACTGTCAAGGCAGCTGAAACAAAGCAGCCAGAAAATAATGCGTCCAACACTGAGCCAGCAACCCCAGGAGGACAAGCTTCTCTTGGTGAGCCTTGTTGCTCCCCGCCTGCAGCTGCTGCTCCCTCTGTCAAACTGCTGTTGGGCTGCTGAAGGCTGAATCGTTAAGCAGCCGACAGGATTTGGGGGGGACAGGCTTTCGCCCTGGATCGCTGCAGCCTCCTAATACACTCAATGCGGACCTGCAAAGAGCCGGGGTTATTTGATTTACTTTTATTTACTTTATTGATTTCATGTGCCTTGAGAGCGACAGATGGGCATGGGGGTCGGCAGCCAGGGCTGCATTCCTGGAGCGGAGGAGCGAGGTTTGGAGACATCGCCTTCCTACTGCTGCTGGATGTAGAAGAGCTGGAGAAGGCGATCTGGCAGAGGACACGCTGTCAGTGTATAGCCAGGAGGAGAAATCGAGTGCTGCAGATGGATGGTCGCCCTTTCGTCATTTCTGAAGAGGACAGGAAGTGGAGGTTCTGTAGGTTATTTCTTGATAAAGGCTTTGCTATTTTAAATTTTAATTTGTGTTGGTGTTTTTTTTTTCGTTTTTATTGTAACAAATTTTTTTTGTAAACATTTTTGACGTCACTGGTCCTTTAAGTGGGGAAGATTAGCTGGATCTAGAAATTTATTGGCTTGATACTTTGCTAGTGACTGGTAGAGTTTATTAAACTCCAGTATTTTAATTGAATTTCCTGAAACATCTCCCTGTGCTGTTCTAATTCTGAAAGGTGCAGGGGTTGGGTTTGGGTTTTTTCTTAATGGCTGGCTAGGAGTAGTAGTATTTTTGTGTTCTCCGTTGCAATGTGGAGGCTGCTTTAGCTAACTCTGTCCTGAGATTGGCTAGTTGTGTTTACCATTGCTAATTGGTAAATAATTTAATTTTAATCTTTGTAACCATTTTTCTCTTGCTGGATATCCTATTTTACCTTTTTTGCACACCCTATATAATGCTGAAATCTAATTAGTTGGATAGAATGATGGGCTGTTGTGGGTGTGGTCTAATGTTTTGTGAACAAAAAGTAATTTTTAAATTATTCCTAAATGTGAGAATGGTCCCTGAATAGTTTTGTTACATGTCCAAAAAAAAGATTTGTTGTAGCATGAAATAACAGATCAGATGGGAGCTCAAGAAATGCAGGGTTGTTGCATGCAGGGGCCTTGATTAACACAAACTTTCATATTTACTATATATAAATGATTTGTGATTCTAATTAGGTATAGGATGACTAGATACGTTTTACCTCTGATAATAAATTGTCTGTAAATATTTATGATTGCTAGTTTTAGCGGTAATGGCGTTAATGGCTGTCCAACATGGTCCAACATTACTGTTCTGTCCTCACTATGTGTTACCCTGGGGTAGTGTATAGCTTGATATGCAGCTAATCTCCTTCCTTCATTAATCAACTGAGACCAGATTAGAAAGCTTAAGTTTTATTAACAAGGTGTAAAATTAGGGAAGACAGAAAATAACAGTGCTTAGTGAAACTCTGGACACAGTAAAGGAGCAGGCAAGACTCTGCACACAGGGGTACAACAACTGCATTCACATGTAGCATAGACATCTAGGTCACAGACATCCAGATGGCATACAAGAACTGATTAGGCAGAACCTGACAAATGATCTAGTATTGTCAGCCTGTCCGACTACAGTGAGATGTGAGTGTTGTATCAATGCCAAAACTACAAGAGCAACTTCTCCAAAGGTAAGCCAGGATAGAGCTTCAAAAATGCCTGACCTTATACACAGTGATGTGTGTGGTCCTATGCGAGTGCCCACACCAGGAGGTAATAGATACACAGTGACTTTTACAGATGACATTCAAGATACACAGTTACATATCTAATGAAAAACAATTCAGAAGTGTTTAAAAAATTGCAAGATTATGTGACAAAGGCAAGTAACAAATTTCTGAGAAAACCACTTGTGTTCAGAAGTGACAATGGAGGAGAATTCACTGGACACAAAGTAGAGAATTTCTTAAAACAGCTTGGGATAGTGCATCAAGAGACAGTCCCATATACACCAGAACAGAATGGAGTAGCTAAAAGAAAAAATAGAACCCTAATCAGATGTATGCTGACTGATTCCAGACTATCTTAAAAATACTGGGGTGAAGCAATGACAGCTACTTACCTGCAAAACAGATTGTACTCCAAATCTGTCATGAAAACACCATATGAATTGTGGCATGGTGAAAAACGCAGTGTTAAACACATCAGAGTTTTTGGATGCAAAGCATTTGCTTACTTTCCAGAAGATAAATGCAGCAAACTGCAAAATTGGGCAGTGGAAGGTATCCTTGTTGGATATGAAGAATATTCCAAAGGATTACAGAATTTGGGATCCAAAGATTGACAAGGTAGTGATCAGTAACAGTGTAACATTTATTTAAGACCTGAGAGATGTGTAATGACTTCACTAGAAAAGGTGAACAATACTAAAGTCACATGTACATCTCCAGAACAAATAGTTGAAGTTGGCACTGAATTTGACACCACAGATGAGCAGACACAACCAAGCACTGACAATGAACCAAGGAGTTCAACAAGAGAGAATAAAGGCAACTTTTATACAAAACAAATACAGCCTGCAAATGTGAACCTACATGTTGGAAAGACATGTCAACTTTCAGAAGGGGAAGCCAATAAGTGGATAAAGGCTGCTGAAGAGGAGATTAAATATCTGCATAACAACCAAGGGTGCATTGCACTTGCACAGACGGAATGAGTCAACCCAAGAACCAAACATATTGATGTAAGGTATCATTTCCTAAGGGACTTGCAAGAGCAAAGACAGCTTGACTTAAAATATTGTCCAACTGGTTGCAGATATGCTTACCAAGGCTCTACATGCAAAGAGACACATGGGACTATTAAAGAATTGTGGATTATCATTTTAAGCCTTTCACTGTTGAGAAGGGGTGTTGGAATACATGCAGCAGCATTCATGCTTAAACATAGGAGTATTAAAATGGTCACAAAGTGGCGCTGTGAATATTGTCAATGTATGATTGCAATTGTCTATGCTGTTGTATTACTGCACCCTGTTGTTTATATTTCCTTTTTTTGTTTCTCCACCATATTGTCCTTTATCTTCCACACTGTTAAATGTTCTCTGTAATATCTCTGAGTGATTCACAAGTAAATCCTTTCCCAAGTTGCTGTGCTGAGTGTTCCCTGCGTGATCATCATAAAGACTAGGGATGTAGCGAACGTCGGAAAAAAAGTTCGCGAACATATTCGCGAACTTGCGCAAAAATGCGAGCGGTTCGCGAACGGTTCGCGAACCCCATAGACTTCAATGGGAAGGCGAACTTTAACATCTAGAAAAGACATTTCTGGCCAGAAAAATGATTTTAAAGTTGTTTAAAGGGTGCAACGACCTGGACAGTGGCATGCCAGAGGGGGATCAAGGGCAAAAATGTATCTGAAAAATCTGCCTGTGTGTGCTTGGAAGAGATAGTGTAGGGGGAGAGCTGTTAGTGATTTCAGGGACAGATGATAGTAAGTTTGCTGGCTAGTAATCTGCTTGATACTGCTCTGTATTGGAGGGACAGAAGTCTGCAGGGATTTGAGGGACATTTTAGCTTAGGTAGCTTTGCTGGCTAGTAATCTACTGTTCTCTTTAAACAACTGCCATACGTTGACCTTGTAGGCATTGTTTGCCCAGTTTTTTTGGACGCAGCCACTGAAGCACAGTTGCCCAGAAAAAATATGCCATATAAATGCTGAAAATAGTCATTTTTCGCCATACGTTGACCTTGTAGACATTGTTTGCCCAGTTTTTTTGGACGCAGCCACTGAAGCACAGTTGCCAGAAAAAATATGCCATATAAATGCTGAAAATAGTCATTTTTTGCCATATACGTTGAGTCAACGTATGGCAAAAAATGACTATTTTCAGCATTTATATGGCATATTTTTTCTGGCCTCTGTGCTTCAGTGGCTGCGGCCAAAAAACTGGGCAAACAATGCCTACAAGGTCAACGTCGTTGGCGTGCAGTAACCCTCCGAGATCCACCCCTCATTCATTTTAATAAAGGTCAGGTAATCGACACTTTTGTGACCTAGGTTGAAGAAAACACTGTGCAAATAATGCCTACAAGGTCAACGTATACACTACTACAGCGGTGGATACGGATTACGTAAAATATATGAATGCTGCTTGAAAAAAGTCACTCCGGTGTTTTTTCTGGAGACGGTAATATTATGGATATTTAGACAGAATGTGAACAAGGTCACACAGCTAGATGGCGGGTTGAAGAAAACAGTGTGCAAATAATGCCTACAGGGCAAATAATGCCTAAAAGGTCAACTTATACACTACTACAGCGGTAGTAAAATAAAAAAAAGTAAAATAAAAAAAAAAATGAATATTAAAAAAAAAAATTAAAGTTGGTGCTGCTGAACTACTAGGAGCAGCAGATTAGCACACCAGTCCCACTCCCCAACACTGCTAGACTAATAGCACTGGGCTCTTATAGTAGTAGTAGTAGTAGTAGTAGTAAAACAACAAAAAATAAATAAAAGCAGTCCTTACAAGGACTACTGTTATTGCAGCAGTCAGCAGATGAGATCAGAAGCAGGACAGCTGCCCACTGCAGCTACATACAGAGCACTGCAGTAGAAGGTAGATTACTAGCCAGCAAAGCTACCTAAGCTTAAATGTCCCTCAAACCCCTGCAGACTTCTGTCCCTCCAATAACAGAGCAGTATCAAAACGATTACTAGCCAGCAAACTTTCAACTGTCCCTGAAATCACTAACAGGCAGCAGCTCTCTCCCTACACTATCTCTTCAGCACACACAGGCAGAGTGAAAAACGCTGCAGGGCTTCGGTTTTTATAGGGAAGGGGAGTGGTCCAGGGGAGAGCTTCCTGATTGGCTGCCATGTACCTGCTGGTCTGGGGTGAGAGGGCAAAAAAAAGCGCCAACAATGGCGAACCCAAAATGGCGAACGTCGCGCGACGTTCGCGAACTTCCGGCGAGCGCGAACACCCGATGTTCGCGCGAACAAGTTCGCCGGCGAACAGTTCGCGACATCTCTAATAAAGACCACCTCTGCCAACAGTGACTACACATGTATAACAAGTTATTAACTTGTGTAAAGTACAAACAGCTAAATAATGATCTGCATTTATAGACCAGGATTGGTGTATAAGTAATAGTAATACCTACCAATGATGCTACCACATGCATTTTCTGGTTCTGGCAAGAGAATAATAAGACCAGTTCAGATATGGGTCTGAAGTAAAGTTCAGTCTCATGTTGTTTTGAGACCTTGACCTCCACTTTTAAAAGTCTATTTGAATGAACAAGTGGGTCAAGCTTCCTCAGGACATGGTGTTTGGAGACAAGTTGTTTGCATTTGATGTGCTCAAGCTCTTTAGCAGATGTTTCACGTGGTACATTGAGAATGACAATGTCTGTTGCTTGCTTAAGTTCATTCACTGTATATGTCTTTGAACAGTAGTGTTAACCTTTGCAGTTGTTGGAGGTTGGAAAGAAATCTTTCTGAATAACTTTGCTATATGAAGTAGGCAGGTAATGGACCTGACTACAAACTTCCAAGTAAAAAATCTTTTAAAGCAATGGGATCCAAGGTGGGTACTTGAGGTATTAGTGCAGAGTGCTGACACTTGTTGTTGGATCTCTTGGTCAGATGTTGCTCAACTAACTCATACACATCATCAAGGTGGTTCTGTTTAGAGGTATACAGGAATATGGGTCCTGTAAACCAGGAGGTTTGTTTTAAACAAGCAGTAGGTACAGCTCTTGTTGCATGATCTGCTGGGTTTTGGTCTGATGGTACATAGTGCCATGGTTTTGGTTGTGTTGATCTCCATATATGCAGAATTCTGTTGATGACATAGACATAGAAGTGTCTGGTATCATTGCAGATGTAGCCCAACAATACCTTAATGTCTGTGTAGAATTCAGCCTCACTTAGTTATAGATCAATTTCTGAAGTGATGAGGTGAGCTATTCCCACTGCTAAAACAGCTGCACAGAGCTCTAGTCTGGGTATAGTGTGCTCTGGCCGTGGAGCTAGTTTTGGTTTGCCCATATGGCATTTATCTTTGTAGTCAACAGTCTTGATGTAAGCAACAGCAGCTATTGCTTTGGTCAAAGCATCAGAGAATACAGAGTTTCCTTTCCTTTATGCCTGCAGAAGTGTATTGCCTCGGAATGTGTAGAAAGTGTCTCTAAAAAGTCTCTCCACTCTATCCACACTTTTTCTTTCTCTGATGGAAGTGGTAAATCCCAGTCACAAGATTCTGTTGTTAGTAGAGCTTTGCCTTGAATGGTCACTGGAGCTGCAAACCCTAGAGCAGTGATCCCCAACCAGTAGCTCGTGAGCAACATGTTGCTCTCCAACCCCTTGGATGTTGCTCTCAGCGGTCTCAAATCAGGTGCTTATTTTTGAATTCCAAGCTTAGAAGCAAGTTTACATAAAAACTAAGTAAAGTGCCAAGTAGAGCCTCTTGTAGACTGACAATCCACATAGGGGCAACCAAATAGCCAATCACAGCCCTTATTTGGCACCCCAAGGGACTTTTTCATGCTTGTGTTGCTCCCCAACTCTTTTTACATTTGAATGTGGCTCATGGGTAAAAAAGGTTGGGGACCCCTGCCCTAGAGGGTCACACAAACTATTTACTGTGGAAAGTACTCCTCTGCGAGTGAAAGGTTTCTCATCCTTATTCACTTGAAATGTAAATATGGCAGATTTCTAGTCCCAGTTTAGGCCAAAGCTGCGTTGCATGGGTAAGTTGTCTGTTCCCAAACCCAGGTCCCTTAAGTCACTAGTGTGAAAGGCTTTCATTACATGTATGCTTTTGGAGGCTATTTTGTGGAGTCTGAGGTTGGAGCAAGCCAGCATGTCTTGTGTCATGTCCTCTTAAGTAAACTGATTGTTGTGTCCTCAGAGGGTGAGAGGGTGATGATTTGAGGCCATCATCTACAAATTGTTTCACATTTTTGTCATAGTCTGCTTCTCCTTCCTGGGAGACTGTCTGAGCCCATATATTGCCACTGCAGGGGAAGGACTGTTTCAAACACATGAACTTTCATGTGGTACGATAAGATACCTTTGGCTGGGTCACTGTCTTTGAACCAGAAGAATCTCAAGAATTTCCATAGCTTTTCTCACAAGAAAACTATGGAACATTGTTGGATTACTGCTATGAAAGCAATAGGATCTCACATGAAAGTACTTGTTGTTAAGGTCTGGACCTCTAATCATTTAGAGAAACTCCATCATATTTGGAACTGGAGTCAAACACAACTCTGATCTGCCCTGGCTTCTTTGGATGGTTACACCAAAGATTGTCATATACCAGCATTCCTCTGTCCTTTTAATGCTGGGAGCAATTTCTGCATGACCATTCTCAAATATCTTTCTCATGAATGTAAAGTGTTTTCTCATCTGTGGTTTCTTTTGGAGAGTGCGTGTGACAGAATTAAAATGTTTAAATGCCTCTCCTCTGTCATTTGGAAGAGAATGTCTTTGTGGTTTGAAAGGAAGTGGAGCTACCCAGCTGTTGGCATTGTCTTTACACATACCTTGCTCCATGATCTCTAAGAAGGTTTTTTCTTCAATGGAGAGAGCCAGCTGGTTGTCATCTTTGGATCTCTGGAAGATGGTGCAGCCTAAATGATCCTCATCCTTGGGTAGCTGTTACAACAAGGGTTTCCTGAGAAGTTGGTTAGATGAGAGTTATTCTGAATTTCTTTGATCAGAAAAAGATTTGGACATTGTTGGAAGAGAGAATGGTGACCATTCTCTAGTGTGTTTGTATACAAAGTGTTGATGCTGGTTGGCCTATGTACATCCCCTGTCATGACTGGCACCCTAAATCCAGAGCAGGTGCTAGGCTCCATGGTCCGCTTCTGACATAGCAGCTGCCTTTCACTTCGGGAGGAGTCCTCTGCTAATTGGAAGCCACCAGGTCTTAATAAGAAAGGAAGCAAGAGTAATCAGGCAGGCAAGGGTCAGATTTGGCAGAGTTCAAAATAGTCAGGCAGGCAGGCAAGGGTCAAAACAGGAATCAAACAAGACTAGAATCGCACCCAGATAGTAACATGTTAGACCTAGCAATGAGTTTGTGCACAGAGCCCCTTTAAATATTAGAATTTCGCACCATTGCAATGACATCATGATGTTTGCGATGCACCAAAACCTGGAAGAGCACGCTGCTCGCACCATAGCAGGCACAACGATCAACCTAAAAGGATCACTGCGGCACAAGGCGAGAGTCAAGGAGTCTCTGGATTAAAAATTCAGGCTGACCTTCTATCAACACTGGAGGAGGAAAAGATTGCTGTCGTACCTGTATGGCTGGTTTTACAAGAGAAACGTGGAAAGAGTTAGAAATTTTGAAATTGTCAGGTAGTTTAAGACGAACACAGGAAGGATTAATAATTTCCACAATAGGGTAAGGACCAATAAACCTGGGACCCAATTTGAGAGAAGGAACCTTAAGTTTAATATTCTTTGTGGATAACCAGACCAAATTTCCCACCTGATATTTAGGTGCCTCCCTACAGAAATCGGCTGCTCTTTTTTGAGCAACCGTAGTTGCGGAAAGGGAATCATGCACCACAGACCAAATCTCAGCAAAATGAGTAATAGAAGCAGATAGAGAGAGGATAAACTACCACAGTATGAAAAAGCCTTCGGGTGCAAACCATTAACAATAAAAAATGGAGATTGACCAGTGGTGTGAGATGCATTATTAAATTAAATGAAAATTAAAAATTGTTCAAGGGACTGATTAACTCTCTCCGTTTGACTGTTGGCTTGAGGATGATATGCAGTGGAAAATGAAAACTTGATCCCCACTAGAGAGCAGAATGTTTGCTAGAACTTAGAAATTAATTGTAATTTTAGCAGAAAGAAGGTGTGGGAGAGAGACAAAGTGACTCATTTTGCTGAACCTATCAACCACAACCCAGATCAGAGTTTTACTCTGAGAGGAGGGAAGATCTACTATAGAATCCATAGACAGATGGGACAATCAGTAATAGGCAAAGGCTTTAACAAGCCTTGTGATAAATTCCTAGAAGATTTTGACCTTTGACAAACAAGGACAACCATTAATAAAACTTTGAACATCACCAAATATTTCAAGACAACAAAGCAGTAGTTTTGGTAATACCAGGATGCCCTGCCATTTTAGAATCGCAAGCTTCACTGAGTACCTGCTCCCTCAAATTTTCAGGAACAAAAAATCTCTAGAAGGAGTAGCCCTAGGATGAAGTTTGTACCTGAAATAAAAGTGTGGCAAGATCTGACCCTAAAGCTGCCACAATCATCTCCTTAGGAATGAGAGAAACACTCTCTAAAAGTTCAGACAGGCTTGATTCAAAGCTCCTAGAGAGTGTGTCAGCTTTAGTATTGTTGGAACCAGGCCTGTAAGTTAAAGAAAAATTAAATCTGGTAGAATGAAGCCCACCTGGCCTGTCTTGGGTTCAAACGCTTTGTTGACTCAATGTATAAGAGATTTTTATGGTCAGTGTAAACTGCGATAGTATGTTTAGCTCCCTCCAACAGGTGTCTCCATTCCTTAAAGGCCCATTTGATAGCCAATGATTCTCTATTACCAATATCATAATTGGCCTCAGCAGACGAGAATTTACTAGGAAAAAAGCACATGGTAACCTTGTTGGTATCTGGATGCCTTTGGGAAAGAACTGCCCCTGCCCCAACTTCTGAGGCATCTACCTCTACAATAAATGGTAGGGTTGTATCAGGGTGATACAATAGGAACAATAGGAGCAGACACAAATTCCTTTTTTAAGAACTCAAAGGCTTGAATAGCCTTATGAGGCCACATACTAAGATCCGCACCCTTCTTGGTTTGACCCTTCTTGGTCAGATCCGTAATTGGGGACACAATCAGATAAAACATTTTTATGAATTGCCTGTAGTAGTTTGCAAAACCTAAAAACCTTTGGGTTGCACGTAATGAGAGGGGTTGAGCCCAGTATATTTTTCTAATTTTGCGAACAAATTATTCCTCCTCAACCTGAGTGAAACCCTCTCGTACATGTTGTTGGTGGTCACCCAAGTTAAAAGAAAAAATTAAAATAACGTTAAGATATACCACAACAAATGGACCTGAAAATGTCATTAACAAATTCTTGAAACACTTTAGGGGCATTGCATAGGACTAACAGCATGACCAAATACTCCCTGGTGTTCAAGGCCATTTTCCACTCATCCCCTTCCCTAATACGAATGAGGTTATATGCACCTCTAAGATCAGGTTTAGTGTAGATGGTAGCATTCTTAACTTGATCAAACAACTCAGAAATTAGTGGAAGGGGATAGAAGTTTTTGGTTTTAATTTTTTTAAGGCCACAATAATCAATATATGGGTGAAGGCCCCATCCTTTTTTCCCACAAAAAAGAACCCAGCACCTGCAGGAGAATTGGAGGGTCTAATAAAACCTCTTTCAAGATTCTCTTTAATATAATCTTTCATAGCCTGGGCTTTTGGCAAGGAAAGAGCATAGGTTCTCCCTCTAGGAGGAGTAGACCCTGGAATGAGGTCAATAGGGCAGTCGTAGTGCCTATGTGGATGTAGTGTTTCAGTGGCTTTTTTGGCTACGAAAAGCAGTGTCATTCCACCCTGTTTCAACAGACCAGTGGTGGAATTCCATACAGTAGGTAGCAGAGGCAGGATATAAAGAACACTAGGAAAATTCTCTTCCCTTTAAAAGGATAAGGAAGGCTACTGAAGCAGTTTATTACCAATAGATTAGCCACAATAGTGCAAGCTATAACACTATTTATTCCGGAGAATAGTGCAAGCTATAACACTATTTATTCCATAGAATGCTTTACCTCCTCTATTACCCTTTACTCCTCTATTACCCTTTTCTCCTGGCGGAGTTTACAAATGGCAGTATCTGCAGAGGTAGCATGAGCCGGGTCATCGTACAATAATGTCATGGTACTAAAGACTACGTCTAGGGAAAAGCGGGCAGGGTCAGAGGAGGGTAACCTTAGTGCCCAAACCTGTGGATCAACTTGTAACAAGGTCATTAGATCCTTATTTTTTTTCTCTCCGGTAGGGAAGGAATGAGGGAAAAAGCTTAGATACAACCTGCATGCCTCCTGAAAAATATAGAATTTGCTCCTGTCCCAACTAAATTTGTCGGGTAAGGAAACTTTTGGTCCATAGAGATTACTCCTACTACCCAAAGCAGATGAAGTGGAAGGACTCACAGGAGCTGCAACAGGAGGTTGGACTGCAGGGTTCGCATTTGTTGCATGGCTTCCAACCTGAGAGATAAGCTGTGCAGGCCTTGAACCAAATAATGCGGCAGGGCCGTTGTACTCTCACGACTGGCAGCCTAAATCCCTGGTCTCAGCTCCACTTCTGCCTTCTGGAAGAGCCCTCCACTAAGCCAAGCCAAGCCAAGCAAAAGTTCTGGACAAGCAAAGGGTCCTGGTCATTATAAAGTCTTTGGACAGAAGGCACAGTTCTTGGAATAGACAAAAGTGTAGTCAGGCAGGCTGGGGTCGATGCGGGCAGAGTACTAGAAAGGACAGACAGGCCAGGTCGGTGCAGGCATCGTTCAAGGATAGTCAGGCAGGCAAGGGTCAATACTGGTAAATTCAGAATAGTCAGGCAGGCAAGGGTCAGGATAATCAGAGTTCAGAGTAATCAGGCAGGCAAGGGTACGTTTTGGCAGAGTTCAGAATAGTCAAGCAGGCAAGGGTCAAAACTGGAATCAAACAAGACTAGAATCGCACCCAGATACTAACAAGTTAGACCTAACAACGGGCAATGACTTTGTGCACAGAGACCCTTTAAATATTAGAATTTTGCGCCATTGCAATGATGTCATGACGCTCGTGACGCACCAAAACCCAGAAGTGTATGCTGCGCGATCCATAGCAGAACCGGCGATCAACCTAAGAGGATCACTTCGGTGGGCGTCTCAGGCAAAGGTGCTGTGGGCGTCCCTGCCGGCCCGCTAGACCACCAGGGTGAGGCTTTACATCCCATAGGCAAATATCACCTATGATGACCTATCCAAGGTCTAGCTTCTGTGCATAAGGTGCACTGTGAGGGCCGTTTATCTGGTCCCTTGCTTTGTGAACCTGTTGCATACAGGTTATATCTCTTCCAAGAAGAAGCATTATCTGGGCCGTGGGGTCGAGTTCAGAAATAAAAGTGCATTATACGCTGTACGTGCACATAGTGCTTAGCCACATCTAGTGTAGCAATTTCGGATCTATTATTGGTAAACCCAATTGCATTTGATTATAGTTGGCAAGGGCAAGCATATTTGTTCATCTATGGACTCCACTTTCTCCCTGCTGTCTCTATAACTCGTTCATAAGTTTTGAGGGAGTATGGGGTGCTTGGGCCCTTGAAATTGAATACATCAAAGAAGGCTGGACAGGCTGCAGATCTGTTGCTATGATCGTCCATGATTGCATAAAACTTAAAGGGATACTGTCATGGGAAAACATTTTTTTTCAAAATGAATCAGTTCATAGCGCTGTTCCAGCAGTATTCTGCACTGAAATCCATTTCTCAAAAGAGCAGACAGATTTTTTTATATTCAATTTTGAAATCTGACATGGGGCTAGACATATTGTCAATTTCCCAGCTGCCTCAAGTCATGTGACTTGTGCTCTGATAAACTTCAATCACTCTTTACTACTGTACTGCAAGTTGGAGTGATATCACCCCCTTCCCTTTTACCCCCAGCAGCCAAACAAAAGAACAATGGGAAGGTAACCAGATAACAGCTCCCTAACACAAGATAACAGCTGCCTAGTAGATCTAAGAACAGCACACAATAGTAAAAACCCATGTCCCACTGAGACACATTCAGTTACATTGATATGGAAAAACAGCAGCCTGCCAGAAAGCATTTCTCTCCTAAAGTGCAGGCACAAGTCACATGACCAAGGGCAGCTGGGAAATTGACAAAATGTCTAGCCCCATGTCAGATTTCAAAATTGAATATAAAAAAAATCTGTTCTGCTCTTTTGAGAAACGGATTTCAGTGCCGAATTCTGCTAGAGCAGCACTATTAACTGGTTCATTTTGAAAAAAACTTTTTTTTCCCCATGACAGTATCCCTTTAATGGCTTTATCTCTTTGGCCTGTCCGGTACACTCTGACTAGGTAAATTTTGGAGCAGCATCTGCCACCCATGGCTCCTTTGCAGACTTCTGTGCATTGTGAAGTGACCTCTGGTTTGGTTTTAGCAGTGTTAACTACTTCCCCACCATGCTCTGGGGTGTAAAGCTGTAGAGTTGTGATGTGTGCATTTTACTCTGATCTTCCAGTCCTTGGCAAGATGAGATGTAGATGAGCAGCACTTATAGCAGATGTTGTTTTCCTTTAAAGGAGAAGGAAAGCTCCAAGACAGTTTATTGCCAACAGATTAGCCACAATAGTGCAAGCTAGAACGCTATATTTATTCTGCAGAATACTTTATCATACCTGAGCTCTAGACACTGTCTCCTTTAAGAAGGTTTTGCGGTCGCCTATGGTCTTTCCTCTGAAGGCTCTGCATTTCAGAAGGATGTGAGGCTTCTGGTGTAGGAGACACTGAAGAGAAAATATTAGTTTTGCTAACTGTTACTGCTCACTCATGAAAACTCTATGCCCTTTCTAGATATTGTCCCTATTTGTTGTAAGGGCCAGTATTGCAAGGGTTAATGTTTTTACAGGGATAAGGTGTTACCTTTTTAAAAGTTCACATGGACAGGTTTAGCACAGTTTTTGAGAAAGTGGCTTTGTCCACGAAACACGTGGTCTGGGATGTATGTTCTGCTCAACTTTTGAATTAGAGATTTAATAAAATGCTGATTTTAAGGCTACTGGTGCTTTTTATTTAGTAATATTATTTGGAGGCTGTACGGAGCGTTTCTCATGTGGCGGCACATCTGTGAGTGCTCCTGTTTTTCTCCTTCTCTCTACACTTTAACTATTACTGCTGCCTTGCTAGAGTTAGGTATTGAAGGGGCTGAAGTCAAAACTGGGGTAATTTCTCATCTTGACTTGTTGGTATACAAAGTACACAAATACAGTGAAGGGAGGAAATGGGACATTGCGCACTTCTTTGAATTTTGACCCATGTGCCATCCACCGCTCTTGTAAGTTGTAGGGCAACTTTTGAACTATGGGGTTAACACCTCTGGCTTTGTCAAGGAACGCAAGCCCTGGTAAATCCCCTTCAGCTTTGGCCACTTGTAGTTCCATTAACAAGTCACTTAGTTTCCCAAGTTTTTGGTAACCTTAATTAGGTATTTTGAGGAAGTCATTGTTTTCTTGATTTCATTTTCTACTGCCTCTAATGAGCCATAGCACTCATTAAGTTTGTGCCAGATCATTCCGAGACCAGTCTCTGGCTGATTTATGTTGATTACCCTGATCCTTTTGTCATGCTCTGCAGACTAAGTTCCTAGTTATTTGATTAGGAGGTATATTTCCTCACTGTGTAAAATGTCTAAGTCTCTGATTTGATTTCTGAGTGTTTTAAAGAGAGGATCACCAGGCTCTGAAGCCCTATGGGAGGTCATTAACTTTACAAGTCCTTTTGTGACTAACTTTCATTGTGCAAGGAACTTGGCAAAGTCCATTGTGGTCTGGTTGGCACCAGGATGTGTCTAATAGTGAGAATGTGGTGTTTAATCATACCTGTCTGGAGTCTCTCCTTTAGGCTGCTTTGTGACATACCGCTTTATCATAGCAGAGGGGGCAGTTGTGGGATACCCCTAGGCTTGAATACTTGGCTGGTGTGGTGACTGTATGCAGGTTGACTTTGCTCAACATTGTCCCTTTGGTGCAGTTGCAACTTGCTGCTGGCTTGTGGAGGAGTATGGCATCCTTGGTCTGGCTCAGGGATGTTTACCTGTTCCTTGTGCTGAAACAGAATCTGTACACTGTTTGGAGTGTTGGTAGACATATTCAGAGCTGCGCTGTAGTGGGTCTTGGGGCTCAACCTCCAGATCAGGCACCCTGCTCTGTCTTTCGCTGTCAGGGTACATGATTGTCTCTAAAGCTTCCACCTCAGCTACGGCCACTGCAGCTTCCCTTTCCATGGCCAGCTTTTATAAAGATGCATCTAAGCGTGAGGACTTCATTTCCATTTCTGCTTCTAGACGAGCCCTTTCCATTTCTAGGTGTTCTTTCTCGATTTTGCTTCTGCTTCTAGGCTTTCTCTCTCTATTTTCGCCACCATTTCCCTCTCTGCAAAGGCGGCACGGGCTTTTGCAGGGGCAATGGCAGAATCATTAATAACACAAGAGCGTTGCGAAATAGTTTTTTGGATACTACTTCTAATTTACTTCGATTCAAATAATTGAAGTACTGTCTCTTTAAAAAAAACTTTGACTTCAATACTTCGCCAAATGAAACCTGCCGAAGTGCTATGTTAGCATATTGGGACCTTCTACAGCATTTTTTTGAAGTCCAAGTAAAATTGTTCGATCGTACGATAAAATCGCTTGAATCTAATGATTCGAATGATTTTATCGTATGATCTAACGATTTTACTGTAGCGTTTGAAGGCCAAATTTGGCGAAAAAAGTTTGAATTCGATATAATTCGATATAAGTATTTTTTACTTCGAAATTCGACCCTTGATAAATCTGCCCCTATGTGACAGTGGGTTAGCCTTTAGCCTGTAGCTGTTGTGGCTTAGAATCAGTGGCTGTATCAGGATCACTGTCCTAGAATCTTGCCTGTGCTTGCAGTGTGACTTTGCTCTGCCTGCTGTACAGCTATTGTTTCACTGTGCATGCAGTAAAGCTACAGATCCACCTGTCTGATAGACATTCTTTTGCTGATCTGTCCTCACTACGTGATACCCTGGGGTAGTGTGTAACTTGACATGCAGCTAAACTCCTTTCATATCTAACAAGTTAAGTCATTTTTTGCTTTTATTTGAGATGCATAGCACTACATGTTTCAGACCATTTAGGTCCTTCCTCTGGTGCAATTTAAAGAAAACAGATTGCCTTAAATCCCCATATCCTCCCCCACACCAAATCATGTGACCTATAACACCAGCTCCTCTAGTGGCCAGGTGTGTAGGTAAATCTAAATAGAGTACTATCAATGTATAGATCTACTCCAAAATTAGCATATGACATCAAATTTATTTGTACATATGTAATATGCCAATCATTGATTCTTTAAAGGGTCCTGCCATACTTCTTGTGACTCAGTCCAATAACCGTATATTCCATAATGTGAGTCGGTAAATAGAATTTTTTATTTAGCAAAATTACAAAATGCTTTTTTAAAAAACATTTTAAGCTCCACTCCTCATTCATACCAAAGTAGCTCAATCCATCTTGCCTCATTTTTAAGTAACTTAGTAGAATAAACAGCATCAACAATGTAACCAAAGTGCATGAGCTAGGCTGATCTGCAAGGTTGTATACAAAGTAACAATTTAAATAGAAACAATGGGGTTGGAGCCGTGCACCCAGCTAGCCAAGTACATCAGGTCCCGCCCCCCAGCAACCCAGTTCAGAACACCTGCTGCAGTCTAGTGCACTGACAAAGCTTTCTAAAATGTAACTTTTAATAATTCCATTTAAAAATTATATAGACGCATCAAGCGTGAACCACATGACACCCCACCACCACACTGACAAATTCACTGCGTGTAGGTGCACAGTGCTGGACCATGTCCATAAAAAACACACAATTAAAACACCGCAAAGGTGAACAGATGGAAAGAGCTTTGTTTAAATTGGGGAATAAAGTAAGTATATACATAGGAGCAATACAATAAACTGCTCCCAGGAATCACAAAAAAGGTGAAAAAGTGAATCCTTCATAAAGTTTCATTGAATCCTTCATTAAGACCATTAGGGGATTTGCTATTCATGGCATAGATCCATCTAGCTTCTGCTTGCAGTAATTTTTTGTTGACATCTCCTATTCTTGAAGTTTGTTTTAATTGCTCCACTGCAAAAAACTGCATTACTTTGATGTTGCCATTATGACATTCATTTATGTGTACTGCTACTGAAGTATTGCGCTTATGTTTCACATCCCCCACATGTTCCAAGATCCTCCTGCGAAATTCACGTAGAGTTTTACCTACATACACTTTTCCGCATGCACATTGCATTAAATAGACTACACATGTGCTTTTGCAA
This sequence comes from Xenopus laevis, assembly GCF_017654675.1. NCBI lineage: Eukaryota > Metazoa > Chordata > Amphibia > Anura > Pipidae > Xenopus > Xenopus laevis. The sequence continues at coordinate 71,086,030 of NC_054373.1, read as the reverse complement.
TTAATGTAGTTCTTTATCATGTGGTCTACGTTATCCCGTGATTGAATGACGTTAAGTGTTTTTACCACTAAAGGGCAGGCTAGACAGTCACCACATTTGTAACAGCCCTTCATTTTAGATGTTAACCATGTTGTTTTAGTGGCTTGAGTGTAATGACTCCTTGTAAGTTTGTCTCTCAAGTTTTTGCTCCGTCTAAAAGTTATTAGCGGGGTTTCACCAATCACTTCCTTTAGTTGTGAATCTTGCTGCAATATATGCCAATGTTTATTCACTATGTGTTTGATTTTATTGTGTTCTGCGCTGAAGTCGCCAATCAATCTGAACTGTTTAGTATTAACACTACCATTACGCCTATTCACTTTACTGTTGATATCTTTAGACACCAGAAGAGATTGTCTGTTCGTATCCAAAGCCCTTTTGTAAGCTTTTTTTAAAGAGTTATGGCTGTATCCCCTCTCTCGAAAACGCTCATATAGCTTTTTGGCCTCAATCTTCCTGATTGCTACATATTCGTTTAATTCTTAAGTACTGTCCCACTGGGATCCCTGTCATGGTTTTTTGAGGGTGTTGGCTACATGCATGAAGTAAACTATTGGTTGCCGTCTCCTTCCTATACAGAGTTGTTGCTAAATTACCCTGTTGATCACGGAAAATTTTGATATCTAAAAAGTTTACCATTTCTTTATGTATCTGTGCTGTTACCTTTAAATTAATATTGTTATTGTTATGTTTGTCAACGAATGCGTAAAATTGATCAGTGGTGCCTGACCATATAATGACTATATCGTCTATATAGCAAAGCCATAGCGATATCAGTTGTGCGTATTCCGCTAGTTGTTCGTTGAACACATGATTCCGTTCCCACGATCCAAGAAATATGTTGGCATTAGTGGGTGCGCATGGACTCCCCATCGCTGTACCTCTAATTTGATGGTAGTATTTGTTATTAAATGTAAAATAGTTATGTGTCAAACCGAACTCCAATAGTTCAACTATGAAGTCATTATGTTTGGAATATTGATGACCTCTTTGTGTGAGGGTTTCTCTTACTGATTCTAACCCAATTGTGTGCAAGATGCTTGTGTATAGGGACTCTACATCCAGGCAGGCTAAAAACTGGTGCTCTTCTAAAGTAATGCCATCTAAATGGCGAATGGCATCCGTTGTGTCCTGTACAAAGGAAGGAAGGCTATTCACGAATGGTTTCAACACTTCATCCAGATAAATACTGGAATTTTCAGTGAGACTGCCTATGCCTGAAACGATTGGGCGGCCTGGGGGTGATTTAGAATTCTTGTGAATTTTGGGAATGGTATAGAAGGTGGGTATTATTGGATGTTTGACTGTCATAAAGTCACATTCCTCCTTACTCAGTATTTCCGATTCTCTGCCTGTTTTCAAAATCTTTGATAGGTCTAATTGAAATTTTGCGGTAGGATCCGCATGTAATTTACTGTAACAGTTTCTGTCATTAAGGAGTCTCAAACATTCCGATACGTATGCTTTCTTGTCTTGAATTACAATGTTGCCACCCTTATCACTGGGTTTAATGATAATATCACTATTCATTTCTAAATCTCTAAGTCCTTTGCGTTCTTTCCACGAGAGGTTATTGTATGACTTAGGTCCACCTCTAGTGTTATTATATAGTGTTTTGAGCTCTGTTGTACACGCCTCTATGAACACCTCTATTTTGGGGCACAGTGAGTAGGGTGGGGTGAAGGTACTTTTGGGTTTTAGTGTGGAAAACGGACCTTTAATTTCCCTTCTATATTGGTCATTGTCTTCTAGAAGATAACAGAGATCCCCTAAGGCATTTTGTTCTTCCGCTGACCATTCAGTATTTTTATCTTGCTTGTTAAAATGTTTATACAGTAACAGTTTTCTCCCACAAGTCTTTAATCCAGTTGAAAGTGTTAAAAGTACTTGTAGGAGCAAAAGACAGTCCCTTTTTTAACGCTTTATTTTGTTGTGCATTTAATGTACATTGTGATAAGTTAAATATTTGTAACGAGTCACCACCTTGTGCTATCTGTTCAACCGATAGCCCCACCTCTGTCTGTCTCTTAACCGGCCTCTGCTTGGGCCCTCCCAGGGTGGTCCTAAAAAAGGCTGCGTATGTATGGGGGTACCCATATTGGGTTTACTTCCCTTATATTGCTTTTTGCTTTTATTTTCATTATGCCTATTCGGACTCATTAATGAAGCTGATGATGGGACCGATGTGTCACTCATTTCACTGTCAGAGCTAATGATATCTGACATAGAGCGATTCGTTTTTCCCCTCTGTTTGTTCATTGTATGAGATTCCATGTTATACACCCTATTAGAAGCAAAGTCTGCCTTGTCTCTACAGAATTTATTCCATTTTCTCTGTTTTAACTCTCCTGCTACTTTATCTATATTCGTCTGTAAATCACTTTCCCATTGGGAGAACAATTCATGCTCTCTATGTGTCAGACTCACCAGTATAATCCAGTCGTAGAAGGAGCTGGAGCAGAAGATAATGAACCCACAAGCGCCTCACACAACCGCTACCCACTTGGAGTGGAACAAGGAGCAGGGTTGTGGAGAGTAGCCAGTGAGACGATAGCGAAGTACAAGGGATTAAGCGAAGTCGTAATCAGGAGATCCGAGGTCAGAAGGCAGGCAGCAAGAATCGTAAACGGTGAGACAGGCAAGAAGGTCGAGACAGGCGGCAGTAATCAAATCCGAGTTCAGGCAAAGGTCAATAATCAGGAATCCAAACAGTTCAAGACGCTAGGGTTTCAGTTCAAACAACCTAATAACCAGGCAATGCATTACAGACTGGTTTGGGTTTAAATGCAGATAATTTGGCGCCAAACTGGCGTCACTGCGCTGACGTCGCGGAACTGACGCCAGCACGTCCATCACAGGCGTTTCCGCCTACGTCCTTGCGCCCGCGACCGTCGCCAGCTCCCGCGTCAGACGCCGACGCGCATTAGCGCGCCCGCGCCGGACAGGACGCATGCGTGCGTTCTCACACTATGTGGCTTTGAGATTTACTTCCACCTCTATATTAGTCTGTTTAAGCAAAGACTCCTCTTCTAATTTAATAAGTTCCATCAATTCTAATGAACATTTCGTCAAAATAGAACACCGCTTATCACAAAAAGGAGTGTTATTCAAATGGCCAGCCGGAATTAACTTGATTCTAAGTCCCCTTGGGACTATAGCTAGTTTTAAATATTTGTCCAGAGTGGTTATTTCCCACCACAGTTTTGTCTGTTTAATCATAGTGTGTTTCAGTGTTTTAAACAGGTCATCTATTTCTAGATTATTGGTATCCTTAATCGATTCCCCGCCTCCTTCATTAAATAGTTGTTCCGCCTCTTCCCTCCATTTATTGAAATTGGAAGGGTGGAAGCCCGTCATAATTGATATATTCCCCACGCAGTGAATTTGTCAGTGTGGTGGTGGGGTGTCATGTGGTTCACGCTTGATGCGTCTATATAATTTTTAAATGGAATTATTAAAAGTTACATTTTAGAAAGCTTTGTTAGTGCACTAGACTGCAGCAGGTGTTCTGAACTGGGTTGCTGGGGGGCGGGACCTGATGTACTTGGCTAGCTGGGTGCACGGCTCCAACCCCATTGTTTCTATTTAAATTGTTACTTTGTATACAACCTTGCAGATCAACCTAGCTCATGCACTTTTGTTACATTGTGGATGCTGTTTATTCTACTAAGTAATTATTGGAGTTTCATTCTCTCTCTGAAGCATCTGTTGTTTTGGGGAATATATCAATTATGACGGGCTTCCTTTCAAACCCTTCCAATTTTAATAAATGGAGGGAAGAGGCGGAACAACTATTTAATGAAGGAGGCGGGGAATCGATTAAGGATACCAATAATCTAGAAATAGGTGACCTGTTTAAAACACTGAAACGCACTATGATTAAACAGACAAAACTGTGGTGGGAAATAACCACTCTGGACAAATATTTAAAACTAGCTATAGTCCCAAGGGGACTTAGAATCAAGTTAATTCCGGCTGGCCATTTGAATAACACTCCTTTTTGTGATAAGTGGTGTTCTATTTTGACGAAATGTTCATTAGAATTGATGGAACTTATTAAATTAGAAGAGGAGTCTTTGCTTAAACAGACTAATATAGAGGTGGAAGTAAATCTCAAAGCCATTGACAAACATAGAGAGCATGAATTGTTCTCCCAATTAGGGATGTAGCGAACGTCGGAAAAAAAGTTCGCGAACATATTCGCGAACTTGCGCAAAAATGCGAGCGGTTCGCGAACGGTTCGCGAACCCCATAGACTTCAATGGGAAGGCGAACTTTAACATCTAGAAAAGACATTTCTGGCCAGAAAAATGATTTTAAAGTTGTTTAAAGGGTGCAACGACCTGGACAGTGGCATGCCAGAGGGGGATCAAGGGCAAAAATGTATCTGAAAAATCTGCCTGTGTGTGCTTGGAAGAGATAGTGTAGGGGGAGAGCTGTTAGTGATTTCAGGGACAGATGATAGTAAGCTTGCTGGCTAGTAATCTGCTTGATACTGCTCTGTATTGGAGGGACAGAAGTCTGCAGGGATTTGAGGGACATTTTAGCTTAGGTAGCTTTGCTGGCTAGTAATCTACTGTTCTCTTTAAACAACTGCCATACGTTGACCTTGTAGGCATTGTTTGCCCAGTTTTTTTGGACGCAGCCACTGAAGCACAGTTGCCAGAAAAAATATGCCATATAAATGCTGAAAATAGTAATTTTTCGCCATACGTTGACCTTGTAGACATTGTTTGCCCAGTTTTTTTGGACGCAGCCACTGAAGCACAGTTGCCAGAAAAATTATGCCATATAAATGCTGAAAATATAAATTTTTTTGGTTGCAGCCACTGAAGCACAGAGGCCAGAAAAATTATGCCATATAAATGCAGAAAATATGCATTTTTTTGGTCGCAGCCACTGAAGCACAGTTGCCAGAATAATTATGCCATATAAATGCTGAAAATATAAATTTTTTTGGTTGCAGCCACTGAAGCACAGAGGCCAGAAAAATTATGCCATATAAATGCAGAAAATATGCATTTTTTTGGTCGCAGCCACTGAAGCACAGTTGCCAGAAAAAATATGCCATATAAATGCTGAAAATAGTCATTTTTTGCCATATACGTTGAGTCAACGTATGGCAAAAAATTACTATTTTCAGCATTTATATGGCATATTTTTTCTGGCCTCTGTGCTTCAGTGGCTGCGGCCAAAAAAACTGGGCAAACAATGCCTACAAGGTCAACGTATACACTACTACAGCGGTGGATACGGATTACGTAAAATATATGAATGCTGCTTGAAAAAAAGTAACTCAAGTGGTTTTTCTAGAGACGATAATATTATCAATATTTAGACAAAATGTGAACAAGCTCACACAGCTCGATGGCGGGTTGAAGAAAACAGTGTGCAAATAATGCCTACAAGGTCAACGTATACACTACTACAGCGGTGGATACGGATTACGTAAAATATATGAATGCTGCTTGAAAAAAAGTAACTCAAGTGGTTTTTCTAGAGACGATAATATTATCAATATTTAGACAAAATGTGAACAAGCTCACACAGCTCGATGGCGGGTTGAAGAAAACACTGTGCAAATAATGCTACAAGGCCAACGTATACACTACTACAGCGGTGGATACGGATTACGTAAAATATATGAATGCTGCTTGAAAAAAGTGACTCCGGTGTTTTTTCTGGAGACGGTAATATTATGGATATTTAGACAGAATGGGATGGGAACAAGGTCACACAGCTCGATGGCGGGTTGAAGAAAACAGTGTGCAAATAATGCCTACAAGGCCAACGTATACACTACTACAGCGGTGGATACGGATTACGTAAAATATATGAATGCTGCTTGAAAAAAGTGACTCCGGTGTTTTTTCTGGAGACGGTAATATTATGGATATTTAGACAGAATGGGAACAAGGTCACACAGCTCGATGGCGGGTTGAAGAAAACAGTGTGCAAAATAATGCCTACAAGGCCAACGTATACACTACTACAGCGGTGGATACGGATTACGTAAAATATATTATGGCTGCTTGAAAAAAGTGACTCCGGTGTTTTTTTCTGGAGACGGTAATATTATGGATATTTAGACAGAATGTGAACAAGGTCACACAGCTCGATGGCGGGTTGAAGAAAACAGTGTGCAAATAATGCCTACAGGGCAAATAATGCCTAAAAGGTCAACTTATACACTACTACAGCGGTAGTAAAATAAAAAAAAGTAAAATAAAAAAAAAATGAATATTAAAAAAAAAAATTAAAGTTGGTGCTGCTGAACTACTAGGAGCAGCAGATTAGCACACCAGTCCCACTCCCCAACACTGCTAGACTAATAGCACTGGGCTCTTATAGTAGTAGTAGTAGTAGTAGTAGTAAAACAACAAAAAAATAAATAAAAGCAGTCCTTACAAGGACTACTGTTATTGCAGCAGTCAGCAGATGAGATCAGAAGCAGGACAGCTGCCCACTGCAGCTACATACAGAGCACTGCAGTAGAAGGTAGATTACTAGCCAGCAAAGCTACCTAAGCTTAAATGTCCCTCAAACCCCTGCAGACTTCTGTCCCTCCAATAACAGAGCAGTATCAAAACGATTACTAGCCAGCAAACTTTCAACTGTCCCTGAAATCACTAACAGGCAGCAGCTCTCTCCCTACACTATCTCTTCAGCACACACAGGCAGAGTGAAAAAACGCTGCAGGGCTTCGGTTTTTATAGGGAAGGGGAGTGGTCCAGGGGAGAGCTTCCTGATTGGCTGCCATGTACCTGCTGGTCTGGGGTGAGAGGGCAAAAAAAGCGCCAACAATGGCGAACCCAAAATGGCGAACGTCGCGCGACGTTCGCGAACTTCCGGCGAGCGCGAACACCCGATGTTCGCGCGAACAAGTTCGCCGGCGAACAGTTCGCGACATCTCTACTCCCAATGGGAAAGTGATTTACAGACGAATATAGATAAAATAGCAGGAGAGTTAACACAGAGAAAATGGAATAAATTCTGTAGAGACAAGGCAGACTTTGCTTCTAATAGTGTGTATAACATGGAATCACATACAATGAACAAACAGAGGGGAAAAACGAATCGCTCTATGTCAGATATCATTAGCTCTGACAGTGAAATGAGTGACACATCGGTCCCATCATCAGCTTCATCAATGAGTCCGAATAGGCATAATGAAAATAAAAGCAAAAAGCAATATAAGGGAAGTAAACCCAATATGGGTACCCCCATACATACGCAGCCTTTTTTAGGACCACCCTGGGAGGGCCCAAGCAGAGGCCGGTTAAGAGACAGACAGAGTTGGGGCTATCGGTTGAACAGATAGCACAAGGTGGTGACTCGTTACAAATATTTAACTTATCACAATGTACATTAAATGCACAACAAAATAAAGCGTTAAAAAAGGGACTGTCTTTTGCTCCTACAAGTACTTTTAACACTTTCAACTGGATTAAAGACTTGTGGGAGAAAACTGTTACTGTATAAACATTTTAACAAGCAAGATAAAAATACTGAATGGTCAGCGGAAGAACAAAATGCCTTAGGGGATCTCTGTTATCTTCTAGAAGACAATGACCAATATAGAAGGAAAATTAAAGGTCCGTTTTCCACACTAAAACCCAAAAGTACCTTCACCCCACCCTACTCACTGTGCCCCAAAATAGAGGTGTTCATAGAGGCATGTACAACAGAGCTCAAAACACTATATAATAACACTAGAGGTGGACCTAAGTCATACAATAACCTCTCGTGGAAAGAACGCAAAGGACTTAGAGATTTAGAAATGAATAGTGATATTATCATTAAACCCAGTGATAAGGGTGGCAACATTGTAATTCAAGACAAGAAAGCATACGTATCGGAATGTTTGAGACTCCTTAATGACAGAAACTGTTACAGTAAATTACATGCGGATCCTACCGCAAAATTTCAATTAGACCTATCAAAGATTTTGAAAACAGGCAGAGAATCGGAAATACTGAGTAAGGAGGAATGTGACTTTATGACAGTCAAACATCCAATAATACCCACCTTCTATACCATTCCCAAAATTCACAAGAATTCTAAATCACCCCCAGGCCGCCCAATCGTTTCAGGCATAGGCAGTCTCACTGAAAATTCCAGTATTTATCTGGATGAAGTGTTGAAACCATTCGTGAATAGCCTTCCTTCCTTTGTACAGGACACAACGGATGCCATTCGCCATTTAGATGGCATTACTTTAGAAGAGCACCAGTTTTTAGCCTGCCTGGATGTAGAGTCCCTATACACAAGCATCTTGCGCACAATTGGGTTAGAATCAGTAAGAGAAACCCTCACACAAAGAGGTCATCAATATTCCAAACATAATGACTTCATAGTTGAACTATTGGAGTTCGGTTTGACACATAACTATCTTACATTTATTAACAAATACTACCATCAAATTAGAGGTACAGCGATGGGGAGTCCATGCGCACCCACTTATGCCAACATATTTCTTGGATCGTGGGAACGGAATCATGTGTTCAACGAACAACTAGCGGAATACGCACAACTGATATCGCTATGGCTTTGCTATATAGACGATATAGTCATTATATGGTCGGGCACCACTGATCAATTTTACGCATTCGTTGACAAACTTAACAATAACAATATTAATTTAAAGGTAACAGCACAGATACATAAAGAAATGGTAAACTTTTTAGATATCAAAATTTTCCGTGATCAACAGGGTAATTTAGCAACAACTCTGTATAGGAAGGAGACGGCAACCAATAGTTTACTTCATGCATGTAGCCAACACCCTCAAAAAACCATGACAGGGATCCCAGTGGGACAGTACTTAAGAATTAAACGAATATGTAGCAATCAGGAAGATTTCAAGATTGAGGCCAAAAAGCTATATGAGCGTTTTCGAGAGAGGGGATACAGCCATAACTCTTTAAAAAAAGCTTACAAAAGGGCTTTGGATACGAACAGACAATCTCTTCTGGTGTCTAAAGATATCAACAGTAAAGTGAATAGGCGTAATGGTAGTGTTAATACTAAACAGTTCAGATTGATTGGCGACTTCAGCGCAGAACACAATAAAATCAAACACATAGTGAATAAACATTGGCATATATTGCAGCAACAAAAAATTACTGCAAGCAGAAGCTAGATGGATCTATGCCATGAATAGCAAATCCCCTAATGGTCTTAATGAAGGATTCACTTTTTCACCTTTTTTGTGATTCCTGGGAGCAGTTTATTGTATTGCTCCTATGTATATACTTACTTTATTCCCCATAGATATACTTATATATATTTTTTTTTCTTTTTCTTTTTTTTTTTCTTCTTTTTTCATTTTTTAGTTTACTATACTACTGACAGGGCAAAGTGCGTGATAATGCATACTAAGCAGTATATTTGTGTATACAGATTCCGGGCTGGAGTAGTCCCCTTATAACTAATAAGACTTATAGATGCTCTATGTAGTTCTCGGGTAGATTCGCGCAGAATACGCATGCGCAGTAGAACCTGTAATACGGCGAATCATAGAGGAGTCTGGCGCAATACACGCATGCGCAGTAGGACCGCAACCAAGCTGAACCGCACTAATCCAATACACTTCCGCAAATGACGTAACACAGCGGAAGTGCCTCTAGGAGATACCGGCAAGATGGTATTTAAACGGTGACTCCACGACCGCAACTCACTTATGCCCCTGAGGAAGCCGGTGACGCGGCGAAACGCGTAGGGCAAGGCGGCATAGGTGGATGATGGTGAGAGCAGCTCCTATCACTCCCAACGTAGACAGGCAGGTGCTCTGAATGGGACTGGAAGGGGGGAGGGGGGCAGACCAGTACGGCTGGTTACTTACTTAACCATCTTGTATGATACTACTTAAACCTAACTTTTTGATTTAAACAAAGCTCTTTCCATCTGTCCACCTTTGCGGTGTTTTAATTGTGTGTTTTTTATGGACATGGTCCAGCACCTACACGCAGTGAATTTGTCAGTGTGGTGGTGGGGTGTCATGTGGTTCACGCTTGATGCGTCTATATAGTTTTTAAATGGAATTATTAAAAGTTACATTTTAGAAAGCTTTGTCAGTGCACTAGACTGCAGCAGGTGTTCTGAACTGGGTTGCTGGGGGGCGGGACCTGATGTACTTGGCTAGCTGGGTGCACGGCTCCAACCCCATTGTTTCTATTTAAATTGCTAATTTTTAAGTAAGTTTAAGTCCCTGTTGCCTCCTCGACTTGTTATTTGAATTAGTTGCAATACCTTCCAACGAAGGCTTGCTGGAGTATGTTTTGCAATAAAAAAATGTCAGTTGTTAGGATAAAATAAGTTTTTTAATGAGATCAATAAGATCTTTTATGTTCTCCTATTCACACTTTCACCTGATGGGACGTTTGTCTAACATAAAGTTTGCCACACAGATGGATCTGTTATATCGTTCCCTTTGATAATAGAATTGTAGTTGCTTCAATTCAGACAGGGGAACGTGCCATTATTTGGGTGCAAGAAATTGTGTTTTCTCCTGGGGTTTTAATATTTCTGCTCTTACTAAATGATTTGCAATGATTTTTCCATCTTTTGTATGAAAATAAAGGGTTGTCCAAATGTGTGATCATTCTTTAATAAAGACCAATGTCTCTTTACAATTTTTTCAATGTTCTTAATCAATGGTCCATATTCTGACACAAATGACATTGTTTCCATTTTACCCCTATTGATTTACCCCCTTAGTAACTTATCTCTAAGGATCCTTAGTACCTCATCCCTTGTTGCTTCTAGGTTACATCTAGCATATCCTCTGGCAATGAATTTTTGAATTAGTTTATCAGATGCTTCCAAAAATTTCACCTCATCTGATGCAATCCTTCTTATTCTAAGGAATATCCCCTTAGGCGTATCGTAACTGTCATTTCTCAGGATATTATTCCTTTTTAATTTTTTTAAATTCATCATCAGGAGGCTTAAACTAAAAATAATGTTTATGAATAAGACTGATGAGTACATCTGTGGCAAAGGTCACAAAAGTGAACAAAAAAACTAAAGTAACTTTGTGTCAGATATTACGTGTAAATCAATTGAAACTTTTGAAACAATTGTATTACATGAAGTGGGTGATTTATGCAATAACAAGAATGTAACCATGTTTAACAAATGTCCTAATGTCAGTAAAGCAGAAAGGGAAGCTATTAAATCCATAGAGAACAACAATGCAATTGTAATTAAAAAAGCTGATATGGGGAAAGCACTGTCATTTTAAATAAGACTGACTATATGTCAGAAGCCATGAAACAGTTAAATGTCCAAGGGCACTATCAACATTAAGATTATGACCCTACCTGGGCGATAAAGAAAAAAGTTAATGAGACCGTATCCTATGCATTTGAATCTGGTTTAATTAATGACACCACTAAAGATTTTCTTATTACACAACATCCTCATATTCCACTGATATATTTGTTACCCAAAGTACACAAATCTTTACCAAAACCACCTGGATGTTCAATTGTTTCAGGAATGGGGTCTGTCCTGCAACCACGTTCACAATATGTGAGACAATTACCACAATGCCTAAAAGACACTACTGATTTTTGAGGTTACAAGATTTGGGTAATGTTGGGACTGAGTGTATATTATGTAGTATAGATGTACAATCTTTGTACATTTCAATCCCACATGATGAAGGCATGCAATATTCTTAGGAGATGTTGTTACAAGAGACTATTTCCCATGGCAAGGTATTTTTTTCTTAGAATTAATGGTCTTGGTCCTTAAGAAAAATTATTTCAAATTTAATCAAGACTTTTACATTCAAATGTAAGGGACCTCCATGGGAAGTAACTTGGCTCCTAGTTATGTCAACATCGAACAAAAATTCATACTGACTAATTGCCAATTTTACGATAAGATATGTTGCTGCTACCATTTTGTGGATGATATATCTTTATTTGGAAATCCACTGAACGAAAGGAGTTTTTGGTATATTTGAATCAGCAACATGAGACTGTAAACATCACTGCAGAGTACAGCTATACTGACAAATTCTATTGATATAAAGATTGTTAACAAAAATGGTCAAATTTCTACTGAATTGTATTCAAAATCATTAAAAATCAATAATATCCTGGGGTAGGGGTATGGTAGCCTAAGAAGGACATTTTTATAACAATGCATAAAGCACACAACTAACTCACTAGGTAGTGCAACACAAACTGTAAACAATGCTGGAGGCATAACAATTATATTACAAAAAGCTACCAGCCTTCCTATAACCAAAACCCACTACTACTTCTCTGGATGGCCACTGATATTATTTTCATCCACTGCTTTCTTGATCAGCACTTTCCTTTTAGACAGCAATATGCTAAACAAGGTTACAGATGCAAACTAGATGCCAAGGGAGATGGGAAAACGTTTACGGTATTTGTAATGCTGTACAAGACATATTTAAAGGGGAGGTTCACCTTTAGAATAACTTTTAGTATGTTCTAGAATGGTTAATTTTAAACATTTTTTCAATAAGTTTTCATTATTTATTTTTTATAGTTTTATAATTATTTGCCTTTTCCTTCTGACTCTTTGCAGCTTTCAAATGGGCGTCGCTGACGCCTTATAAAGAGCAAATGCACTGTAAGGCTACAAATGTATTGTTAGTGCTACTTTTTATTGCTAATCTTTCTATTCAGGCCCATTTCTATTCATATTCCAGTCTCTTCTTCAAATCAATGCATAGTTGCTAGGGTAATTTGGACCCTAGTTACCAGATCGCTTCCAATGCAAACTGAAGAGCTGCTGAATAAAAGCTAAATAACTCAAAAATCTTCAATAATAAAAAATGAAAACCAATTGCAAATTATCTCAGAATATTGCTCTCTACATCTTACTAAAGGTTATATCAAAGGTGAACAACCCCTTTAACACAAAATATTTACAGGATAACTCAGGACATTTGCTGGTAGACATGGTACCACCACCTCAAATTTGGGACTGTTACAGGGTGTGCACAAATACACACCCAAAGGGCAATGCACATTCATTTAAAAACATAATTTAAGCAACACAAATACTCTTATATACTCATTGCCCCAGACCACATCCATTTATTGCTGGTTTTCCTGTACTGAAATGGCTGCATAAGCACATTTCAGAAGAATCCTGAAGCAGCTGGGACAGAAGGTTATACTAAGTCAAAGTAAAGGAAAACCTTATTAATAAATAATAAGCATGAAGGAGCTATAAAGCCATTTACAATGCTACAGTCATCTTTGAATGGTAATTGATCATGGATACATCATTGCAGCTCAATTTTTAGTGCTTCACACACTGATTGTCTGACTAGAAGACTAGAACATTAAAATAAACTCTATACAGGTATGGGAATTGTTATAAAGAATGCTTTACATAATTTGGATCACCATACATACCCTCAATTATACAGTAAATAAACCCAATAGGATTGTTTTGTCTCCAATAAGAATGAAAAATTCCTGTTTTATAATTCAGTAAGGAAGTGTGCTGGCAACATCTTCCAGCTCGGATCAGTGTGCTAATTAATATCCACCAAGACGAGAGGACCTGAATACTTGCCAGCACACTCCCTTACTATTGACAGTGATACTGCCATTGAGCGATTCTCCCTTCTTCACTTTGAAGTTGTTATTGATATTCCCACCCTCAGTTGCGATGTGAGTAGCCCTTAGCAACCTAGCCATAGTGTAGCCACGCTCCAGTGCGGAGGCAGATGCCTACTGGTCTGAGCCTCCCAGAGCTTACCGATATGGATTAGAGTGGAACCTTTTATCAACCAATATGGGATGAGCTGAGAACCGGACAAGATATCCCTCAGTACAGACGTGGACACCGCCACCGAGCGACTATCCCTCCTTTTGATCCAGCTTCGATTTTGATATGGACAGTAAGGAGCACATTTACTAAGGGTCGAATATCGAGGGTTAATATAGAATTCAAAGGATTTACCGCAAATCCTACGAATCGAACGATTCAAATGATTTTAAGCGATCGATCAAAGGATTTTTCTTCAAAAAAAGCTTAGAAAAGTAATGGGGAAGGTCCCCATAGGCTAACATTGTACCTCGGTAGGTTTAAACTACCGAAGTATGCAGTCAAAGTTTTTTTTAAAGAGACAGTACTTTGACTATCGAATGGTTGAACGATTTTTAGTTTGAAACATTCGAATCGTAGTCGAAGGTCGTAGTAGCCTATTCGATGGTCGAAGTACCCAAAAAATACATCGAAATTCAAAGTTTTTTTCATTCGAATCCTTCACTAGAGCTTAGTAAATGTGCCCCTAAGTCTCTTATCACGGATTGAGACATTATTGTATTCAAACCTGCTGGTTGCCGCATATCACCTCTGTTCACACCCTATTGTAACAAGATGACTTTTTTTGCTTACTTTGTTTACACTTTATGATAACAATATGTTTTTTACTGATTACTCCGTTTTTCCTGAAGGTATCAATATGTCTTTACTATGTAGCAAAACTGACTGGAACAATCTGCTTCAGCTTACACAATGTGTGTTTTTTGCTGCTGCCCTTTCTATGCTAATTACATTTAGGAAATGATTTACTGTTAACCCGCTTAATTAGTTTGATATTTGTTTTCATTTTACCTTCATTTTACCTTTATATTAAGATACCATATTATACATAGAGTGTCTTATGATATTCCTAATTTCATATAGATGTATATACAACTTCTCGGGCACTCTATACCTTTTCACTTCACCTTAGTCCACTCCCCCTGACACTTGATGACGTCATCACTTATGTTTTCCCGCCATTGGGGGTTTAAATGTTTGGTCAGTACTGTGTGTTGTACTTTGAGAAAGGCTAGAAGGATAGTCGAAATGTCAGTTACTTTTTCATCTTAATAAATTTCACCATTTTTGCATTTTAAGACCTGTGAGTGCTCGTCTTCTTCTGGATATATATATATATATATATATATATATATATATATATATATATATATATATATATATATATATATATATACACACATATATAGTAATATATTTATTGGGATCCATTATCCAGAAACCTGTTATGCAGAAAGCATTGAATTATGTTGAAATAAGGAAAATACGATACAACTATGTATTGAATAAAACAACTCATATGTAAAACCCTGCTTTGTGTAAATAAACCATTTTCATAATAATATATTTTTTTAGAGGTATGTGCCATTGGATAATGATAAATAGAAAATTGCTATTTTAAAAAATAATAGCCACCCCTTGGGGGTACATATTAAGTACATACATATTAGGTCACATGAGCCATTTAACAGAGTTCTGTCTTTTGCTTCCCACACTTCTTCCTGTTATAGTTAGTTAGTATTTCTGGTCTGGTGGTTGATCTCTGAAGCAGCACACAGACCATCACAAAATGGTGAGATGTAAAAGGGCAATATTCACATATATATATACAGCATACAGCTGTATGACCCTACATGGACGATTTTCACACAATCCTACGCAATGTGCAAAAACGCAGGTGTCACAGCAGGTAATGGATATGTCGGATGAAGTCGCAGTATTGATCCGACGTGACACGACTGTCGGATGCAGATGCAGCATGCAGTGCCTGCATCTGACAGTCGTGCCTTGTCAGATCAACGCTGCGACACCATCCTACAATGCTATTACTTAACTTATTTCTGTGGCATCCAACGTGACGCCTACATTTTTGCACAGCACATGGGATCACGCGGAAATAGTCCATGTGGTCCTACCCTCATACAAATAACCATTGAAGTTCAGTGGAACATACAGTATCGTGGGTTCCTTGTCCTCTGCGATCGCAGCTTCTTCAGTTTTATTTGGCTTTACGTCTTCGGGTCTTCTGCTTTGTTTGTGGCTTCGAGACTTCGGCTCCGTTCGTGGCTTAGGGCCTTTGACTCCGTTTCGGCTTTGGGTCTTTGGCTTCAGATCTTTGGTGATGTCCATGCTCTTAAGGGGACCCAGCTATTCCAGAAAGTGCAGCTGGCCCCACATTAAACCTAAATTCTGCTGGGCCTGGGACGACTATCCCCCATGTGCCCCCCTGATGGGCAAATAAAAGAGGTGTGAGATTACACCTCAGTGTCCCTGGATCCTTTCTCGTGTTGAAGGGGGAGTGTCTGGCTCCCTGGAGACCTCCTTGTGTTAACCCTGAATTCTGCCAAGACGACTGTGCCCCGTGATATATATATATATATATATCACACACACCATTAGACCAAGGGCAAAGCCTGGATGCCAGTCTAGAAAAGAGTAGACATCTGGAGCTGTAGACGGCACACCAAGGACTCATTGACAACAGGATCAGCTTGAAAACATAGTGTAGGTTTATTAAACCAACATTTCAGTTCCTCACAGGAACTTTCGTCAGGGAAGGGGAAAACAGGTGCACAGTGTGGCGTTTTAAATTCAAGAGTTGGCGCCAAAAAACAGTTGCTAAGCAACCAAAAGGCAAAGTGTTAGGACGTGCGCGTATAATACAAAAAAAGCCGACTTGTTCCCATCCCTACGTAAACGCTAATATAGCAAGCCACTTAATCCTCCTCACCAGCCAAGGAAAAGAAAAGGCACTTGAAACTCCAGTGTCAGGGCTATCAAATAATACATTGTGGCCAGGTGATGGCCATGGGTAAGTCCAGCAGCACAGTTCAATTAAAGCATCCAAGAGGTAGCATTTCATTGAGGCCACGTAGAACGACTGTATCAAGTCTATGTATCCATCTAGACTCTCGTCTAAGTAGTGCTTGTTCCCTGTCACCCCCTCTTGTTGGGGGGGGTTGAGTCAATGGCCATACGGCTTAAAGGTGGGTAGAGTGTGGCCTTTGGATAGGAAATGTTTTGTTACAGGTTGTAGGGCTTTTCCTTCTTTCCAGGCCTTGCTTATGGCCGAACGATGGTTGCTAATTCTTTTTCGAAGTGTGATGCAAGTTTTCCCAACATAGTACATACCACAGGGACAGGAAATAATGTAGACAATATATGATGAAGTGCAACATAGTCTATGTAAGATCTTAAATATTTTGCCCATGTGTGGGTGGGGAAAGTGAGGAGACAGCTGCATGTAACACAATCAGGGCATTTGTAGCTTCCCAGTTTCTTATTTTGTGTCAACCAATTGGTTTCTGTAGGTGTAACCTTTTTGAAATTCGTGTGCACCAGAAGATCCCTGAGGCTCCTATTTCTCTTGTAGCCCATAGTCCGTATCTTTGATCCATTTAATGATAGGGATTCCTCCATGCTAAGCATGGGCCAGTGTTTTTTTTATGCTGGCTGTTAGATGTCGTGATGCTGCAGAGAAAGTGGTTGTGAAAATCATAGGGGTAGTGTGACAGTCCGTATGTTTTTTACTGGATAATAGGTCAAATTGTGTATGCTGCAATGCCCTATCCAACTGCGTGCATAGGGTTTCCTCTGAATATCCATGCTCCAAAAACCTATTGAACATCTCCCTTAGTTGTAATTCAGCTGTTGTTCTCTTGCTGTTATTGCATGTCACCCTCAAGAATTGGGAATATGGTATGCCCCTAATTGTCGCAGGGGGATGGTTGCTAGCTGTGTGGAGTATAGAATTCCTGTCAGTAGGTTTCCTAAACAATCAGGTGCCCAAACTAGAGTTATTGACAAAGATATTGAAGTCTAAGAAGTCAATGTTGTCTGTGTTAAAGCTGATAGTGAGTTTAATGGGACTGTCTAGTTCATTTAGGTGTTGATGGAAAGACAAGAGGGCATCCTGAGTGTCTGTCCAAATAAGGAACAAGTCATTGATATACCGTAAGTAAGTCAGTATTGAATGTCCCAACCTGGGGATGATATGTAAGGTTTCA
Organism: Xenopus laevis; assembly: GCF_017654675.1. Taxonomy (NCBI): domain Eukaryota; kingdom Metazoa; phylum Chordata; class Amphibia; order Anura; family Pipidae; genus Xenopus; species Xenopus laevis. The sequence goes on along the minus strand of NC_054373.1, from coordinate 71,068,157 downwards.
AAGTTAAGCATGTATATATTAGCGCATGAGGGAGTGAGTACACTGCCCATAGCTATCCCTGAGACTTGTAGGTAAAAGGCCTTTTCAAATCTAAAAAAAATTCTGGATAAGGAGATGGGCGAGGAACTCAATGGGCACATTTTTAGGCAGTGAGGAGATCAGTGCTTCCTTGCAAGATTCTATGCCTTGATCATGGGGAATCACAGTATATAAACTCTTGACATTCATTGTCACCAAGAAGCTATTGGTGGGAATGGGAGGCAATTCATTAAGGCGTCTGATTACGTGACAAGAGTCCTGTGTATATGAAGGCATGGCCTGTACGATCGGCTGTAAGTGGTAATCTATGTATGTCGATATTGACTGGTAGAGGGACCCCCCTGCCAAAATAATAGGACACCCAGGGGGAGTAGAGAGCGATTTGTGAATTTTTGGAAGTGTGTAAAAAATAGGCATACGAGGATAGTCTGTCACAAGTTAATTGTAAGTGTCCTGGTCCAACCACCCAGTGTTCCTGGCCATTTTCAAAAAATCATCAAGTTCCCGTTTGAATTTAGTCGTAGGGTCGCCCGGAAGCAATCTGTAGGTGGAGGTATTTGATAATTGTTGTAATATTTCATTTTTGTAATACATGTAGTCTAACAAGTCTATGGCCCCTCCCTTGTCGGCTGGTCTAACAACTAGATTTAAATCTGCTTTAAAGGGGTTGTTCACCTTCAATGTCCAAATCTTATTAAACCACTAAAAATGCTCTCATTGTGTTAGAAAACCCATTTGACATCAAAAAAAGTAAAAAGGTCATTGTAAAAGCTAGTTTATATACCATTTAAATCTGTCCTTCTCCTGTCTCTCTGATCAGTTTTCTGAAGGATGAGAGTGGCCTGTTTTACACCTGCACTTCCGATATGATTACATCATCACTCTCAGGCTTTGCCCTTACTTGGTTCTTATTGGCCATTGATACTGCCCTCCCTTGTAATTCATTGGTTGCTTGTGCACTTGTAAGCAGTCACATAAATTCAAAGGCCATTGGTTAATTTCTCCCTTGCATTGGCTGCTATTTTATGTGCATTACTTGTGTGTCTCACATAGGTAAAAAGACCAGCATATCCCAAATCTAACACATTTTTACTATGCAAATAAGCCTATACATTAATGGACATATAAACTCTATAAACCAGGGGTCCTTTTTTTTCTGAGAGGGCCAGGGGGGAAGGGGTCGGCAGCAAATGTGTAATGCCGGCGTCCAATTTTGGTGAGCCTGCGTCCAATTCGACGCGCCACGTTTTTGCGCACTGGGCTCGGCGGCCCAGTGCGGGAGTGTCCGTGGCCCGGCGGTTGGGGACCCCTGCTATAAACCCTTACCATGTCTTTAAATTGGGCACATATTTCCCACACAAAATTCATCATTATGTTGGCTATGAAATAGCCAACATACTGTTCTTCGAGTTCAGCTCGTTCTTCTTCTTATTATGTTGGCTTTGAAAAAGCCAACATCTTGATCTACTAGTTCAGCTCGTTCTTATTCTTATTATGTTGGCTTTGAAAAAGCCAACATCTTGATCTACTAGTTATTATTATTATTATTAGCGCCCCCCGGTTTTCTAAACGCTACTCCTCCTACAGTTTTAGGGGTACAAGCGCCAAACTTTCCACACCTATTCGCCTTATAGCAAAGTACGTTGCTTGTGCTTTAGTAAGCGATCCCACCCACTGCGCCCGTGCGGCGGACCACCGAAGACGCCGTTTTTCGTATTGACTTTGACAGGGAAAATTTTCAAATCGCTGCCGTTCATACAGTTTTGAAGCTACACTCCCCAAACTCGGACCGCATATTGTTGGTGCCACCCCGAATAAAAATATGTATTTTGGGGGGGCACCCCAAAGTGGGCGGAGCTACCAACAGCCAATGAAATTTTAGCAATTTTCTAAACGCTACTCCTCCCAGAGTTTTAGGAGTACAATGATGAAACTTTGCACACTTGTTGGGCTCATACCCGAATAGGTTGCTTGTGCTCTGTTAAGCAATCCCACCCTCCGTGGCCCTGTGGCGGCCCCCCAAAGACCCCATTTTTTCCCATAGACTTTCATTGGCAAATTTGAAACTTTTGCCACTCGTACAGCATTAAAGTTACACTCACCAAACTTGGGTCACTTAGTCATGGGGTCAACCTGAAAAGTTCTGTCACATTTTGGGGACTCCAAAAAGTGGGCGGAGCAACAAACAGCCAATCAGATTTTCCCTATTGACTTCAATGAGAAAATGTCAAACACTGTCATTCCCACAGTGTTAAAGCCAGAGACCCAAAACTTGGCACCATGGGTCACTGGGGTTAAAATTTGGAAAAGTGGGCAGAGTCTACCACAGCCAATCAAATATTAGCCATTTGTTTCAATGGGAAAAGTTAAAGCTGTCGCCGCTCTTAGATTGTTCATGGGAGGGTCCTCAAACTTGGCACAGTTGGTCCCTGGAGGACCGGGATCAAAATCTGGAAAAGTGGGTGGAGCCAAAAACAACCAATCAGATTTCTTTGATGATTTAAATGGGAAAAATTAAAATTGCTGCCATTTGCACGTTATTGATGTCATGGACCTCAAATATCACAAATGTGGTCACCTGGTGTTTGCACTTCAAAGTTAGGAAAAGTGGGTGGAGCCACCAACAACCAATCAAATGTCATTCATTGATTTTCAATAGAAAAACATAAAATTGCTGCCATTTTTACATGTTAAATGTCATGATTCCGAAACCTTAAAGTGTTAGTCACTTGGTGACTCTGGTTCAGAATTAGGAAAATATAGGGGGTGGGGCAACAACAGCCAATCGGATTTCAGCCATTGACCTTAATGAAAAACGCCAAATTGCTGCTATTATTACGGCGTCCATGCCAAGTGTCCCAAACTCTGCACAATTACTCACTGGGTGACTGTGGTCAAAATTTAGGGAAAGTGGGCGGAGCCAATAACAGCCAATCAGATTTTACCTATTGACTTCAATGTAAAAGTTTCAAATACTGCCATTCTCACAGTTTTAAAGCCAGAGGCCCCAAACTTGGTACAGATCATGACTGGGTGACTGGGGTTAAAATTCAGAAAACTGGGTGGAGCTTAAAACAGCCAATCAAATGTTACCTATTGCTAATCAATGTCAATATATAAGTTGCTGCCATTCTTTCACAGTTAATGGCAGGGACATCAAACTTGGCACAGTCGGTCACAGGGGGACTGGGATTCAAATTTTAAAAGTGGGTGGAGCCAAAAACAGCCAATCAGGTTTTTGGATTGATTTTAATGGTACTATTTGATCTGCTTCCATTTACACCGTTTTAAACCAGATTCTACCAACTTTGTGTACTCTCTATGCACCAGGGGCGACTGGCCCCAACACCTCTTGCGTTTCAAAGCCAACATCTTGTGGTTTCTTCAGAAACGACACCATCTAGTTATTATTATTATTGGCAAACCCCATTTTCTAAACGCTACTCCTCCTACAGTTTTAGGGGTGCAAGCGCCAAACTTTCCACACTTATTCCTCTTATAGCAAAGTACGTTGCTTGTGCTTTAATAAGCGATCCCACCCACCCCGCCCCTGTGGCGACCCCCCGACGACCCCTTTTTTCCCATTGACTTTGACAGGGAAAAATTTCAAATCGCCGCCACTCGTACAGTTTTGAAGATACAGTCCCCAAACTCGGACCACATATTGTTGATGTCACCCCGAATAAAAATAAGTATTTTGGGGGGGCACCCCAAAGTGGGCGGAGCTACCAACGCCCAATGAAAATTTAGCAATTTTCTATACGCTACTCCTCCCAGAGGTTTAGGAGTACAATTATGATACTTTGCACACTTGTTCGGCTCATACCCGAATAGGTTGCTTGTGCTTTGTTAAGCGATCCCACCCTCCGTGCCCCTGTGGCGACCCCCCGACGACCCCATTTTTCCCCATAGACTTTCATTGGAAAACTTGAAACTTTTGCCACTTGTACAGCTTTGAAGTTACACTCACCAAACTTGGGTCATTTAGTCATGAGGTGAAGCTGAAAAATTCTGTCCTATTTTGGGGACCCACCCCGCCCCTGTGGCGACCCCCCGACGACCCCTTTTTTCCCATTGAGATTGACAGGGAAAAATTTCAAATCGCTGCCACTTGTACAGTTTTGAAGATACAGTCCCCAAACTCGGACCACATATAGTTGATGTCACCCCGAATAAAATAAGTATTTTGGGGGGGCACCCCAAAGTGGGCGGAGCTACCAACACCCAATGAAAATTGAGCAATTTTCTAAACGCTACTCCTCCCAGAGTTTTAGGAGTACAATTATGAAACTTTGCACACTTGTTCGACTCATACTCGAATAGGTTGCTTGTGCTTTGTTAAGCGATCCCAACCTCCGTGCCCCTGTGGCGACCCCCCGACGACCCCTTTTTTCCCCATAGACTTTCATTGGAAAACTTGAAACTTTTGCCACTTGTACAGCTTTGAAGTTACACTCACCAAACTTGGCTCATTTAGTCATGGGGTGAAACTGAAAATTCTGTCCTATTTTGGGGACCCAAAAAAGTGGGCGGAGCCACAAACAACCAATCAGATTTTCCCTATTGACTTCAATGAGAAAATGTAAACAGCTGTAATTCTCACAGTATTAAAGCTAGAGCTCTCCCAAACTTGGCACCGTGGGTCACTGGGTGACTCGGCTAAAATTTACCTAAAGTGGGCCGAGTCTACAACAGCCAATCAAATTTCAGCCATTCAAATAAATAGGAAAATGTTAAACTGCTGCCGCTCTTAGACGGTTAATGGCAGGGTCCTCAAACTTGGCACAGTTGGTCACTGGGGGACTGGGATTAAAATTAAGAAAAGTGGGTGGAGCCAAAACCAACCAATCAGATTTCTTTGATTGATTTTAATGAGAACAATTAAGAAGGCTGCCATTCTCTCAGTATTGATGTCAGGGACCTTGAATATCACAAATGTGGTCGCTGGGGGTTTCCACTTCAAGTTTAGAAAAAGTGGGCGGAGCCACCAACAACCAATCGAATTTCATTCATTGATTTTCAATAGAAAAAAATAAAAATGCTGCCATTTTTACACAATAAATGACAGCATTCCCAAACTTTGGAATGTTAGTCACTGAGTGACTGTGGTTCACAATTAGGAAAAAAAGGGGCGGGGCAACAACAACCAATCAGATTTCAGCCATTGACCTTAAAGAAAAATGATAAACTGCTGCTATTATCACGGTTTAAATGCTAGGTGTACCAAACTTGGCTCAATTACTCACTGGGTGACTGCGGTCAAAATTTAGGAAAAGTGGGTGGAGCCAAAAACGGCCAATCAGTTTTCACCTATTGACTTCAATGTAAAATTTTTGATTACTGCCGTTCTCACAGTTTTAAAACCAGAGGTCCCAAACTTAGCACTGACCATGACTAGGTAACTGGGGTTAAAATTCAGAAAACTGGGCGGAGCTTAAGACAGCCAATCAGATTTCTTTGATTGATTTTAATGGGAACAATTAAGAAGGCTGCCATTCTCACAGTATTGATGTCAGGGACCTTGAATATCACAAATGTGGCTGCTGGGGGTTTCCACTTCAAGTTTAGAAAAAGTGGGCGGAGCCACCAACAACCAATCGAATTTCATTCATTGATTTTCACTAGAAAAAAATTAAAATGCTGCCATTTTTACACATTAAATCACAGCATTCACAAACTTTGAAATGTTAGTCACTGAGTGACTGTGGTTCATAATTAGGAAAAAAAGGGGCGGGGCAACAACAACCAATCAGATTTCAGCCATTGACCTTAAAGAAAAATGATAAACTGCTGCTATTATCACAGTTTAAATGCTAGGTGTACCAAACTTGACTCAATTACTCACTGGGTGACTGCGGTCAAAATTTAGGAAAAGTGGGTGGAGCCAAAAACAGCCAATCAGTTTTCACCTCTTGACTTTAATGTAAAATTTTGTATTACCGCCGTTCTCACAGTTTTAAAACCGGAGGCCCCAAACTTGGCACTGACCATGACTAGGTAACTGGGGTTAAAATTCAGAAAACTGGGCGGAGCTTAAGACAGCCAATCACATTTTACCAAACGCTATTCAATGGGAATATTTAAATTCCTGTCAATCTTACACTGTTAATGTAAGAGTGCTCAAACTTGGTCCATTTGGTGAAGGGGTGACTGGGATGCAAATTTTTAAAAGTGGGCGGAGCCAAAAATAGCCAGTTTGTTTGAATGGATTTCAATGGTAAAATTGGATTGGCTTTAAATTTCACTGTTTTAATCCGGATTCTACCGACTTTGTGTACTCTCTAGGCACCGGGGGCAACTGGGCAAGACACCTATAGCGTTTCATAGCCAACATCCCGTGGTTTCTTCAGAAACGACACCCTCTAGTTGTCTCTGTAGTTTTCCCCACCGTTATCCGCACTGTAGTGTTTTCTTGAATACAAGATTTGCTTCAACCAGGCGGCCATTTTCTATCAGCTACATCATCATTTATATTTGTATATCAAGCCACGACTGATGTCCTTGCTCAGAAGTTTTGTTAACTTTATTAACTATGTGTAATCCTATTCACTCATACATGTAATCCATCTCCTACATGTAATCCCAATCACGCATATGCATAATCCCACTCATTCATGTAATCCCACACATACATAGGCATAATTCCACGCATGCATATGCATAATCCCAGTCATACATATAATCCCACTCACACATGTAATCCCACTCACGCATATGCATAATCCCAGTCATACATGTAATCCAACTCACTCATATGCATAATCCCAGTCATACATGTAATCCCACACATACATATGCATAATCCCAGTCATACATATAATCCCACTCACGCATATGCATAATCCCACTCATACATGTAATCCAACTCACTCATATGCATAATCCCACTCAAACATGTAATCCCACACATACATGTGCATAATACCACTCACGCATATGCATAATCCCACTCATACATGTAATCCCACTCATGCATATGCATAATATCACTCATACATGTAATCCCACACATACATGTGCATAATCCCACTCACGCATATGCATAATACCATTCATACATGTAATCCCACTCACTCATATGCATAATCCCACTCACACATATGCATAATCCCACTCATACATGCTATTCCAATCATGCATATGCATAATCCCATTCATAGATGTAATCCCACTCACTCATATGCATAATACCACTCATACATGTAATCCCACACATACATATGCATAATCCCACTCACTCATATGCATAATCCCACTCATACATGTAACCCCTCTCACTTATACATGTAATCCCACTACTATATTTAACCACACTCACTCATACATGTAAATCTGGTCAATAATGTTCTTGGCACTTATACATGTAATCCCACTACTATATTTAACCACACTCACTCATACATGTAAATCTGGTCAATAATGTTCTTGGCAGATAGAGCCCTTGTCTGCCAGCATATACAGTGTTAAAGTACAGGGCTCAATTGAGAACTTCAAACGCAGGTAGTACGGTATTCTTTTGGGAAGCAGGTCTTTGCACTTTGCTTTGGAGTGCAGAGATTTGCTGCAATTTTTAGTGCAGAGAAGGATGGAAATGCAAAACACAGAAGTGATCTACCATGTTTTTTGCATGCACAGTACATAATGCTCCTGCAATGTATCTACTGCAAATGCACCAGACTAGAACAGGGGAGGAAGAATGAGAATGGTGGTGTAGTACCCATCATTACACAGTAACCTTGGGCTATAGTGTACAATGCCAGTATATGTAATGGGTGAAATACATGTGTGCACATTTTATCCTGTCACAGGGTAATCAAAAAGTGGATCAGATGCATATGGATGCGCATGCTTATTGGGGTTTTTCAGTCTGATTTACTTACAAGACACTTTTCTCTTTGCCCGCAGGCTATACATAGCAGGTTGGAGGTTATAGCAGAATAACTTGACGATCTAGATAATTAAATCCAGTGCATTCAGCCAGTGGAGCACAGGAAGAAACACACACAACTCTATAAAATGGCCCCCGTAGTGACTAGGGATGCACCGAATCCAGGATTCGGCCTTTTTCAGCAGGATTCGGCCGAATCCTTCTGCCAGGCCGAACCACATTTGCATATGCAAATTAGGGACAGGGAGGGAAATTGCGTGACTTTTTGTCACAAAACAAGGAAGTAAAAATGTTTTCCCCTTCCCACCCCAAATTTGCATATGCAAAATAGGATTCGGATCGGTATTTGGCCGAATCTTTCATGAAGGATTCGGGGGTTCGGCCGAATCCAAAATGGTGGATTCGGTGCATCCCTAGTAGTGACACAGGCCCATGTAAGCACCAAACACAGAATGTTGCATTCCACCTGCATTGAGAGCTTACATGCGTCTGTGTCAGTATGGGAAAGAAAATGCAGCATGTGGCATCTTGATGAAACACTCAAACCTGCACATCAAATGCATAAAATAATACCCCTGTGTATTAGCCCTAGAAATTAATTTTCTCTAATTAGACAATATGATAAGTCTTTTGGTTTGCTATATATTATAGAATAGCCCAAACATACAGAGATTTGGTAAATCTATCCTGCCACTGGTGACAAGTCTGCCAAAAATGCTTCCATGTGCTTAAAATACATTATGCAGCAATCCAAATGAATCCCAGTAACATTGCCTTCTTTTCCTGATATTAAACTGGATCACCACTATGATTTTTTGGCAAGGAGAAAGCATTTTCATGAGATTTCTTGCCCATAGTAAACATTAACTACAGGTGATGCATAATCCAGAAAGATCTGAATCACAGAAAGACTGTCTCCCACAGACTCCATTCTATCCAAATTTTTAAAAAATGATTTCATTTTTCTCTGTAGTAATAAGACAGTAGCTTTTACTTGGGTTTATTTAATGTTTACTTCATTTTCTAGTCGATTTAAGGTATAAAGATCCAAATTCTGGATCCGCTATCTGAAAAAACCCAGGTCCTGAGCACTCTGGATAAAAGGTCCCATACCTGAACCACATCAAATCTCCATGTGTGCCAGTACTCTGGGAATTCTGCTTTTGGCTGATATGTAATATGTAATAGTACCCTACTTTTCAAAACCATAAAAAAATCCCTGTAGCTGGTATTGTGTGTCGTTTGTGTATAAATGAGATTAAACAGCAATTTTATTAAAAGGAAAAAATATATCACAGGCTATGGGGACTGATTTCTTACAGAAAACGGGTGAGTTTAAGTACTAGCAGCATTGTGTGTATATAAGTGGTATTCTCTGGTACAAGCAAAGGTAGTTCCCCTTGGACAAACATTGATGCAGACAGGACATTATCTGTCTATTAAATCTGACAAACACACACAATTCACTATTGTCCACAGGCAGTTCTTCTGCTATTGCCTTTAAGGGTAAGGACACACTGGACGATTTGTCGCCAACGTTTTTAAAAAGCAAATCGCGGTGACATATCGCTCGTTTTGTCTCTGAACAAAACCAAATGAAAGACGCCAGCTCCTGTGCCCACAGCGCGTTTGTGAATCGCCTGTAGCTCCCTTTTCTGAGCGATTTATCAGAAATAGCATGTACTTAGAAAAGCACTGAAATCTCCTAGACACGCACACACATACAGATAAGTAGCAGCAATTGTATTCAAATTACAATGCGAACGCAATGACGCAAGAACGTAAAGACGCCAGGTTACAGCGGGAAGCACAAACCGTTTCCGGTTTGGGTGGAGCACGTACCGCACAGAGTAATGGGATACAAATCGCTCTGTGCCAATAGTCGCTGTGAATCGTCTGTTCAAAAAAGACGATCGTCATGTCGCCGCGATTTACTTTTTTAAAACGTTGGCGACAAATTGTCCAGTGTGTCCTTAACCTTAATATTATTACTTTATATCCTCATATTTGCGCAATTATCGGAAATCCCTTACTGTATGTGAAAAGTGAAAACTACCACTGCAAAGTCCTTTCCAATTCTCTAATCAAACAAATATATTTCCTTCAATGACACAGGTACACAGTAGTTGAAGGTTAATAATAAATCCCAGGTCTGTCTGGTGTAATGATTATAGAGTAATTAATAAAATAAATCCTTTTACTTTAGCAAATACTGCTAAAATGTAATGTATGTGACACAGGCAGAGTTGTGTTATGAAAGACACACTCCATAACCAAGATGAAGACACCCTCTCAACACTTATTCCCCTCTAGAAAATGGAGTCTGTCCACTTACAACTTACCCCCCAAACAGTGAGAAATGTCAGCTGAGCCCTGCCTGAATGTGACTGAGCTCTCCCACCAGACTATTCACCAGCCCTCCCCAAGTACAAACATTACATTTTCTCCTCACAAACCCATTTTATGCGTACGGCCCTACCTGTCAGTGCAGGACGTATGGGGTTAAGTTCTCCTCTCTGGAGGCAGGACAAACAATGATTAAATCTTTAGGCTCCTCCTCTTCCTGTGTCTCCTCTATCCCCAGTTTTTTGTTTGTCCTGCTCGGAGGTGGACACTCCCAACAATCCTCTTCCAACAAGAACATTAGGGATTTACCTGGAGTGCTCTGTCTAAGGTGAGCCCCTTACTAAGGTTATGTGCTCCTTTAGTATAAATGCATGAGCCCCGGTTCTCTTACTGAGCCCCTTCCTTATGGTTTGGTGTTGCTCCGCTTATTCAGCGTAATTCCCGGGTTATGGTGAGCCCCCCCCCTCACTCGGCGGGCAGTGTGTGCTCCCTAACCCCTGTAATACAAGGGAAACTCTGGATGACCGGCGGGATCCTTCCCCCTGGCATCCTACGTGCCTCAGAGCCTTCAAGAGCTCCCCATGTGTGCACCATTGGTTCCATCTCCTCTGCGCCTCTGTCTAATCGTGCACGCTGTTCTATAACAGCCTCCAGGCGCGGGGGATGAAAATTCTGCAGGCGCGTCGCCTTCCTAGGCGCTGTGGATGACGTCAGTAGAGGCATTCCTTGTCTTCGCGCATTTTTTTTTCCCTGACTAAGGCGCTCTTTGATGACGTCACGGTTCCAGCTTCGCGCATTTTCTCTGTGCTGAACAGAGGACATCACGGAGCAGAGGCTGTAGAAAGATACCACAGCAGCAGACAGATCATAATACCTCTCATAAGAACAGATAAGTTCCTGTTTTTTCCTTGTTTCCTCAGTCTGATCATTGCACACTGGGTTTCCACAGTTATGGCACATTCAAAGGAGCTAGCAGATCTCATTGCAGATCTTTCTGAGCCAATAGTCATCCCCAGGAAATCTTCCAGAGTCACTAAAAAGAAAGCAAAAAAAGCTCCTCATTTACCTTCACCATCTCCACCTAGGTTAACAAGGATGGTTAAATCTCACCAAATTTCTGACTCAGACCCAGATGTACAGCAACCCAAATCTATTACTACAGCTTTGGGGCATGCAGCTCAGGACACTTCAGATTTTGAGAATAATCCACAGTTTTCTCCTGGTCCTGTTAGCTCTGCAAATGCTTCACCACAGCAGCAGCCAGATCATAATATACCTTCTATTTCTGCCAATACATCTACTGTAACTGACAATCAGTTCTCTCATTTCTTGGGGTGGCTACAGACCCAGATTAACTCATCTGTACAGCAAGCTGTGTCTGTTCAATCTTTCTCTAAGCCTAGACCTAAGCCTAAATTTCCAAAACGTTTTCACGATAGTTCCTCTTCCTCTCTATCTGACGAAGAGTCCTATAACAGCTATTCCTCTGACTCTGATAATTCAGATTCTGACGAACCTGCCTCTCATAAACAACCAGAGGACATTAAACTCCTACTTAAACACCTTCGTGATACCCTAGAGATCACTGAAACACAACCACAACTGTCAAAGGCTGACAAGGTACTTGGCAATACACCTAAAAAGTCTAGATCCTTTCCTACTAGCAAATCCATTTCTCAGATGATATCTAAAGAATGGTCTGATCCAGACAAGAGGAATAACATTCCACAAAAGTTTTATGCCAAATTCCCCATAACAGAGGAACACAAGCAATGCTGGGACAAATCACCTAAAGTTGATCCAGCCATTGTACGTTTATCAAAAAACACTACTCTTCCCGCAGAAGATGCGGGTTCATTCAGGGATCCCATGGATAAAAAGATGGAATCTGCCCTAAAAAGGGATTTTCTCCACTCTGCAGCTATTATTCAACCAGCCTCGGCTGCTTTTAGCGTAGCTCGCACCGCAAAATTTTGGTGCCAAGAATTAAAACACCCCTCACCTCACACAGATTCCGATGCCCTCCTAGACAAGCTCACACTAGCGTTGTCCTTCCTCAGTGACGCTTCACTAGAAATATCTAAGTTGGCAGCCAAATCTTCAGCAGCAGCCATAGCCTCAAGAAGAGCACTCTGGCTCCGACAGTGGTCAGGAGATGCGGCCTCCAAGAACAGGTTAGTCTCCTTAAAATTCGAAGGTCAACAACTTTTTGGTCCTGAACTGAAAAAAATCATTTCAGAAGTCACAGGAGGTAAAGGTGTCTTCCTTCCTCAAGGCAAAAGACCACAGAGAGACTCCCATAAACGCAACTACCATCGGCGTTCTTGGGTTCCTTCAACAGACAATCCAGTAGAGGCAGACCCTCTACACAACAGGCCTCCAACAAGAGGTTCAAGTCCTGGCAAAACCATTCCAAGGCACCCAGGAAAGGTGGCCCATCAAAGAGTCAGGATTCCTGACTCTCTGCCTCCTCCTCAAAACCATACACTAGGAGGCAGACTAAAGGAATTTTCCAAGATTTGGCAGAAATCCATACCGGATTCTTGGATTCTAAGAACTGTCTCTCTAGGTCACAAGATATTTTTCAACACCTTTCCACATCACCGATTTGTTCCTTCCAAACTGCCTTCAGACCCCGTCAAAGCTTTAGCAATGTCCAATATTATTCAAGATATGCTTCAAAAAAAGGTCATTGCTCCAGTTCCAGTGAAAGAACACTTTCACGGTTTCTACTCAAACCTTTTTCTAGTACCAAAAAAAGACGGTGGTTTTCGCCCCATCCTCAACCTTCACTCCCTCAACAAGTTTGTACGATATCAACGCTTCAAGATGGAGACAATTCGCTCCATAACAGCATCCATTCCATCAGCGGCCTTCATGACCAAAGTAGACTTGAAGGACGCTTACTTACACATTCCCATTTTCCAGGAACATTACAAATACCTACGCTTCTATCTAAATCAGCAGCATTACCAGTTTCAGGCCATGCCCTTTGGACTCACTTCGGCCCCACGGATATTCACAAAGGTCCTCGGGGCCCTGATAGCCACAATTCGTCACCAGGGCATTCATATCTTTCCATACCTGGACGATATCCTTCTTTTCGCAGACTCCGCACAGAAGGCAACAGAAGCAACTCAGCTCTGCATTCAACAGCTGACAAGACACGGTTGGATAATCAACTATCAAAAAAGTATCCTTTGCCCCAGTCAAAATCTTCCCTTCTTGGGCATGATAGTAGACTCCAAACTACAACGTCTTTTTCTACCAGCAGAAAAGATCACAAAGATTCAATTCCTTATTTCAACACTGGCAGGCGAAGTGACAACCACTTTCAACGCCCTACAACTATTGGGTCTAATGGCATCTACCATAGATGCAGTTCCTTTCGCAAAGTTTCACATGAGGCCTCTACAAAGAGAATTCCTACGTCAGTGGAACGGAGATCATCAAGATCTCTCCCAACAAATTCTGCTTCCCCAGACTGTACAAATCAGTTTACGTTGGTGGTCTCTCCATCACAACTTAGCCAAGGGCAAACCCTGGCACTTACCCCCACCCCTGGTTATTACCACGGACGCGAGTCTAAGAGGATGGGGAGCATCCTACCGACACCAAAGTTGCCAAGGGCTTTGGAACCAACAAGAGCAAAAGCTTCACATCAACATTTTAGAGATGCGGGCTGTGTTCAATGCACTCCTTCACTGGACCCCACTCTGTCAGTCGGCCCATGTCCGGATCCAGTCGGACAACTGCACAACAGTTGCCTACCTCAACAAACAGGGTGGCACGAGAAGTGCAGCAGCAATGGCGGAAATAGCAAAGATCATACATTGGGCCGAGTCCAACTCAGTTCATCTCACAGCCATCTACATTCCAGGCCTGCTAAATTGGCAGGCAGACTATCTCAGCCGCAACACTCTAGACCCAGGGGAGTGGAAACTGAAACCTTCCATATTTCAAATGCTGACAGTCAGGTGGGGAACACCGTGTGTAGACGTGATGGCGTCCAGACACAACAATCAACTGTCAAGGTTTTTCTCCAAGATCAAGGATCCAATGGCAGAGGCTGTAGACTCGCTGGCTACTCCCTGGTCATTCAGGATGGCCTACGCCTTCCCGCCAATACCTATGTTGCAGAGAATACTCACCAAAATTCGGCAAGAACGAGTACCCACGATCCTGGTAGCCCCAGCATGGCCTGCACGGACATGGTTCGCGGACATAGTGTCCATGCTAGGGGATCAACCTTTCAAGTTACCAGCACTACCGGATTTGCTAACACAGGGTCCATCCTGGTACCCCGACGTGCACAAGCTTCATTTGACGGCATTTCTTTTGAATCCCGTATCTGGGAAAGCAAGGGATTTTCAGCCCCAGTCATAGCTACACTACTAGCGGCTAGACGTTCCTCTACAGCTAAGGCTTATCATAGAGTTTGGCGGACCTTTCTTTCCTGGTGCGAATCTCATAGCATACTATGGGATAGTTGTCACTCTCCACAAATCTTACAATTCCTGCAAGCAGGCTTCGACATGAACCTTAGCATAAACTCTCTTAAAGTTCAAGCTTCCGCTTTAGCAGCCCTTCTTCACATTCAGTGGGCTGTTCTCCCAGAAGTAAAATTATTCTTTCAAGGCCTATATAGAATTAGACCTCCGTCCCGGAGACCAGTCCCTCAGTGGGATCTCAACCTGGTATTGAAAGCTCTTCAAGGACCTCCCTTTGAACCAATAGAGTCCATTGACTTAAAATATCTCACTCTCAAAGTGGGTTTTCTTCTAGCCATAGCCTCAGCTAGGAGGGTTTCCGAGTTGGCTGCCCTCTCATGCAGCATCCATGGTTAAAAATTCACGCTGACAAAGCGGTACTTCGTACCAATCCAACCTTTCTTCCAAAGATGGTGTCAGAATTCCACGTCAATCAGGACATTGTAATTCCGGTCCTTCGTCCTCTAAGTTCAGAGGATCACACGCTAGACGTTTCGGTTCTTGATCCTGTTAGAGCCTTAAAGACTTATGTCTCTAAGACCAAGTCCCTCAGACAGTCAGATGCCCTTTTTGTCCTTTTTGGGGGTAACAGAGAGGGATTTCCAGCTTCAAAACGTTCCATTGCCCGATGGCTTGTCACTACCATTTCGGAGGCTTACACCAAAGCTGGTCTAAGTCCTCCGACGCTAATTACAGCCCATTCTACAAGGAAAGTTAGCACTTCTTGGGCTTTTCAACAAGATGCTTCTCTAGAAGCAATTTGCAAGGCGGCCACTTGGTCTTCTCCGCATACCTTTTCAAAGTTTTACAAGTTTGACATTTTTAATTCAAGCCAATCAGATTTTGGAAGGAAGGTGCTACAAGCAGCAGTAGCACATAGTTAGCTTCCTTATTCCTTTTTTTCTCTTTTCCATTTTTGACCAGTTAATAGTTCACCCTACCCTTTTTAGGACGACTTTGGGACATCCCCATACGTCCTGCACTGACAGGTAGGGCCGTACGCATAAAAGTAGATTTTCTTACCTGATAAATCTCTTTTGCGTAGGCCCGTACTGTCAGTGCAGCATCCCGCCCTTGTATTTTTGGTGGGGTGCCGGTTGCTGCCGTGCCTGAGTTAGATAGGGAGTTAGTTTCTCTCTACGTTGTGTGTGTGTCTCCATTCACAGACTTTTCAATAAACTGGGGATAGAGGAGACACAGGAAGAGGAGGAGCCTAAAGATTTAATCATTGTTTGTCCTGCCTCCAGAGAGGAGAACTTAACCCCATACGTCCTGCACTGACAGTACGGGCCTACGCAAAAGAGATTTATCAGGTTAGAAAATCTACTTATAACACAGTCACCCTCCACACACACACAAAAGACAGAGTTCTCCCTCCTCACATGTCCCCACAAGTGACAGACCTTCCACCCAGCACTGACTTTACCTTCCCTCACACACACTCCATGAACCCCTCCTCCCTCAGTGTGGATCAGTCACAAATCACTTGTCCCTTCACACAGCAGCTCCCTCCTTCTACCCCACACAAGCCTGTGCCCCCCACACCCTCCTCTTCCCCCCTGTGACACACTGTCCTCCCAACACACAGACACAGCTAAACATTCACCTCCTTCAAGTCAGCCCCTTCACATAAGAAACTTCTCTGTACAGACATACTGCCACACCAAGTCCCACCAAAAGACTTCTCCTCTCCTCACATGCTGGCTCAGCCCCTCCCTACAGAGCAGTGTGTATGCAAATGAACCACACTGACAGGGATGAGAAGCAGACTGACAGGAGAATCAGCCAATCAGAGATAAGCTTCAGAAACTGCTGCATGTGTGCACTTCCTGCTTCTGCCAGGAGTGTGTATGATGTAAAATAAGGAAGTACAACAGTCACTGTAGCATTTTTGGGGGTCGGCGACCTCCCCAACAGGGGGCCCATGATGAAAGGACCCCATCTGCAAAGGGATCCATCTGAGGTGAATATCTCATCAACTGCACATTTTTTGTTAAACATATATATGGCAAAGCTTATTATTTTTACATGAACTGTTACATTTTTGAAAGTTATATGAAGGTGAACAACCCCTTTAAGGGTCTTGATAGCCTGTCGTTCTGAGGGGGTAAGGTTGCAGTTAGGGTTAAAGTTGGACTTCATACTGGTCATATCCCTACCAAGGATTTTCCCAAAGGTCTTAAAGGAATAGTTCAGTGTGAAAATAAAAACTGTGTAAATAGATAGGCTGTGCAAAATAAAAAATGTTTCTAATATAGTTAGTTAGCCAAAAATGTAATGTATAAAGGCTGGAGTGAACAGATGTCTAATAAAACAGCCAGAATCCAACTTCCTGCTTTTCAGCTCTATAACTCTGAGTTAGTCAGCGACTTGAAGGGGGGCCACATGGTACATTTCTGTTCAGTGAGTTTGTAATTGATCCTCAGCATTCAGCTCAGATTCAAGAGCAACAGAAATGACCCATGTGGCCCCCCCCTCAAGTCTCTGATTGGTTACTGCCTGGTAACCAGGGCAACCAGTCAGTGAAAACCAAGAGAGCTGAAAAGTATTGCTCTGACTGACTTGTTATACATCAAATCACTCCAGCCTTTATACATTACATTTTTGGCTAACTAACTATATTAGAAACATTTTTTATTTTGCACAGCCTATCTATTTACCCAGTTTTTATTTTTACACTGAACAATTCCTTTAATAGGAGCTGGAGGATTGGGCGGCTCAAAGGTACTTTTATTCCTAAATACGGGTAGTATTTTATCAGGAGAGTCTTTAAAAAATTCTCTTAGTTTCAATTTCCTCTGGAATTTGTGTATATCTACGAGTAGATCAAAAGAGTCAGGAGGAGTACTGGGCACAAATGAGAGAACCTTGGATAACAGAGAAAGTTCTCCAGGGGATAAAATGTGTTTACTTAGATTAAAGATTATGTTTTCTTGGCCCTGGGTGGTTTTCCCTTTGGATTTCATACCCCCTCTCCTTGTGTGGTTTCTCCTCCTGTTTTTTCTTTTAATTTCTTGGGGGGTTTCCACCCCTAAAAATTATTTCTATTATCAAGTCCAGTATCTGAGTCTGTAGATTGGTCTGAATTTTCGACTGTTTGTAGGCTTCTAGGGATGCGTTTTCTCCTACGTGGAGGTGCCCTGAAGTTGTCAGATCTAAGACCCATTAGCCACCCATACACCCGCTTGTTCTTATAGCCCTCTGAGACCTTTTTAAGTTTGTTTTGTTTAAACAGTGTTAGATCCTGTTTATATTTACCGTATATACTCGTGTATAAGCCGACCCGTGTATAAGCCGAGGTACCTAATTTACCTAAGAAAACTGGAAAAATGTATTGACTCGTGTATAAGCCTAGGGGCCCCATGTCAGATTTCAAAATGTGAATGTGACCCAGCCGCAACAATTGGGGGACACTGGGCAGGTACCTGTTACTGTCTGTGACTGACTGTGTCGCCGACCGGATTTCATGTTTGCTTCCCTCTGCCACCCCTATTTCATGTTTGCTTCCCTCTGCCACTTCCCCCCCCATCTGTCGCTCTCCCCACCCTGGCTGCTCTTCCCTCTGTCCTTCCCTCTGTCACCTCTGCTCTTCCCTCTGTCCTTCCCTCTGTCACCTCTGCTCTTCCCTCTGTCCTTCCCTCTGTCACCTCTGCCCCAGCCGGACTGCCTGTGACTGCCTGTGTCGCCGCCCGGAGCAGGTCCAGGAGCTCCGGGCGGCGCGTCCTTCCCTGCCGGCGTTCGCTTTCAAAATGGCGGCGCCCATGGCCGCCACGTGGGTAGCGGCCGGCGCCGCTACCCACGTGGCGGCCATGGGCGCCGCCATTTTGAAAGCGAACGCCGGCAGGGAAGGACGCGCCGCCCGGAGCTCCTGGACCTGCTCCGGGCGGCGACACAGGCAGTCACAGGCAGTCCGGCTGGGGCAGAGGTGACAGAGGGAAGGACAGAGGGAAGAGCAGAGGTATGACCCGCGTATAAGCCGAGTTTGAGTTTTTCAGCACATTTTGGGTGCTGAAAAACTCGGCTTATACGCGAGTATATACGGTATCTGTCATCTGTTGTAATTTGTCTAGCCAGTCTGTCAAGGTGTCAGATTTTAACAGCTATAAGTGTAAGTCCTCTAGTCGTTTAACGTCCTCCCTAACAGCAACCAATTCTTTTCCCACCTGCTCCACTACAAGTAAGATAAGGTCAAAAGAGCATCTATTCAAAATACCACACCACTTGGCACAGAATTCTGGGTTGTTGTTGTGACCTAGCGTTGGAATGTTGTTTATTCTGAAACCCCCGGGGATAAGTCTTTGTCTGTGATAATTGGAAAGATAAATCCCATGTAGTTGCAAGTCAAGCTCCTTTTTCTTTAGATTTAATAAATCATGGTAAATGTCATTATTAGGTTTACTCACTGCTAAATCCAATGGGATTTCTGTGAAGAGAATCCTGTTCGCATCTTCAAGTGGCAGTTGAGATGAGCCATCAACCATAGCCGCAGGTTCAGATCTGTTTGGGGGTTGTGCAGAGATGCTTCTCACCGGGACACAGGAACAGTTCTCTGGAGTAGGTGTGCTGCTTTACGAATCTTATTGGTAAAAAAAACAATTCCCAAAAATAAACCCACAACATATGGGTCAAAAGATATCATTAAAAAAAGCTTGTGAAAAAAAGAGCAATAGGATCTGTACAAGTCCCCACCTAAGGGGTGGATGGTTGGGTGCAATCCAAGATATAGCCCACAAAGAGGCTAAACCATATAATAAGAGCATCCGGATCGCACACCATTGGACCAAGGGCAAAGCCTGGGTGCCAGTCTGGAAAAGAGTAGACATCTGGAGCTGTAGACGGCACACCAAGGACTCATTGACAACAGGATCAGCTTGAAAACATAGTGTAGGTTTATTAAACCAACGTTTCAGTTCCTCACAGGAAAGGGGAAAACAGGTGCACAGTGTGGTATTTAAATTCAAGAGTTGGCGCCAAAAAATGTTTGCTAAGCAACCAAAAGGCAAAGTGTTAGGACATGCGTGTATAATACAAAAAAAGCCGACTTGTTCCCATCCCTACGTAAATGCTAATATAGCAAGCCACTATCAACTTTGACACAGACAACATTGACTTCTTAGACTTCAATATCTTTGTCAATAACTTTAGTTTGGGCACCAGATTGTTTAGGAAACCTACTGACAGGAATTCTATACTCCACGCAGCTAGCAACCATCCCCCTGTGACAATTAGGGGCATACCATATTCCCAATTCTTGAGGGTGATATGCAATAACAGCAAGAGAACAACAGCTGAATTACAACTAAGGGAGATGTTCAATAGGTTTTTGGAGCGTGGATATTCAGAGGAAACCCTATGCACGCAGTTGGATAGGGCATTGCAGCATACACAATCTGACCTATTATCCAGTAAAAAACATACGGACTGTCACACTACCCCTATGATTTTCACAACCACTTTCTCTGCAGCATCACGACACCTAACAGACAGCATAAAAAAACACTGGCCCATTCTTAGCATGGACGAATCCCTATCATTACATGGATCACCGATACCGACTATGGGCTACAAGAGAAATAGGAGCCTCAGGGATCTTCTGGTGCTCACGGATTTCAAAGATGCTACACCTACAGAAACAAATTGGTTGACACAAAATAAGAAACTGGGATGCTACAAATGCCCTGATTGTGTTACATGCAGATGTCTCCTCACTGGTCCGGACTTTTCCCACCCACACACGGTCAAAAGATTTAAGATCTTACATAGACTATGTTGCACTTCATCATATGTTGTCTACATTATTTCCTGTCCCTGTGGTATGTACTATGTGGGGAAAATTGCACCACACTTCGAGAAAGAATTAGCAATCATCGTTCGTCCATAAGCAAGGCCTGGAAAGAAGGAAAAGCCCTAATAGCAAAACATTTCCTATCCAAAGGCCACAATATACCCACCTTTAGACGTATGGCCATTGACCATCAACCCCCTCTAACAAGAGGGGGTGACAGGGAACAAGCACTACTTAGACGGGAGTCTAGATGGATACATAGACTTGATACTGTCGTTCCACATGGCCTCAATGAAATGCTACCTCTTGGATGCTTTATTTGAACTGTGCTGCTGGACTTACCCATGGCCATCACCTGGCCACAATGTATTATTTGATAGCCCTGACACTGCAGCTTCAAGTGCTTTTTCTTTTTCCTTTTCCCTTACAATGTTTATAGTGAGTGTTGTGCTCTACATGGCTTGTCACACTGTTGCCTTAAGTTTCCATAGAACTGCTACTTTATAGCTTATTGTGTATATTGGTACACAGTTTCATGCTGCAAAGAAGATTAGCCAAACAACACAGGCTGGTGTAGCGGGGATCTCCCCTGCACGTTTATTTCGTCAAGTGATGTAACGTTTCGGGGGCATGCCCCTTCATCAGACATGCAGATTCACTTTCAAACAGTGTTTAAAATCCCTTGGTGATTTACATAATTAACACAATGATTCAAAATATAAGTGAATAAGTTAAGCATAATGCATTGTGAACAGTACGTACTAAGTGAACATTTTTATCCAAATGCTATAGAGACATTATCAGCACTTAAAAAAGCTTATTAAGAAGTTTTTTAAAAGACATTAAAACTTTTTTTGAAAAAATGATTTATGTGAAAAAATAATTAGTCCCAATTTTCAAGTGATAAAAAATCCTCTTCTATACAGGTCGATCCTTGCTGCAAAAATTCAACAATTGTGCAAAAATTGTACAATTGATGTCATGGATTTCTTCGAGAATACATATATCCTGGCTAATACTGAATATTGTGGCTATATTCGACACTATATGCGCTATGTGGACGACACGTTTTTCATCTGGTGTGGCAGTAAAGATAAGTTACTTAAATTCCTGGATCACCTTAATAGGGTCCATGGGTCCATCAAATTCACTATGGAATATCATCCAGACACATTGCACTTTTTGGATGTCAATGTGACACACTCTGAGGGTAAATTTGTCACATCTTTGTATAAAAAGCCGACTGATAGAAACACCTTGCTCAAAGCCGACAGTTTCCACCCTCCTGCTTTACTTAAAGGGTTACCACGCAGTCAATTAACCAGAGTGCGGAGAATCACTTCCAATGATGATTTGTTTGAAGGAGAATCGTCTCAAATGATAAAAAAGTTTGCAGAAAGAGGTTACGATGAAATAAATTTGCTAGATATAACCAAAGAGGTATTTAATACACCAAGACAGGCTACCTTAATAAAGAAGGACAGAAACAAGACGGCACAAAATAGAATACCTTTCATTTCCTCGTATGACACCAATGCTAGACATGTGCGTAAAACAATCCTCAAATATTGGGGAATATTAAAAGCTGACCCAAAATATGGTAAAATATTTTTTCAGTCCCCCCTTTTTTCATATAAAAGGGGAAAATCGGTAGGAGACCGTATAAAACCCAAACAAAGAGATCAAAAAGAGAATACTATCACATGCAATGAGGTCAATGGAACATTTCCTTGTAGGAAATGTAGCCATTGCAATGGTATCATACAAGGAGAGGTAGTACAACATCCACATAAGGGAACTAAACATAAAATAAAAGGATTCCATACATGTGACAGTACCAACATTATTTATTGTATTAAATGCCCATGCGGGCTAGCCTACATAGGACAGACAAGTAGAAACATGAAAACTAGATTAAACTAGCATAAATCGGTCATACGTAACTATAAGCCCCCTAAAGAGGAATATAAGGATAAAACAGGGAAGGAAAAGAAAAAAGAAACCACATTGGCACGCCACTTCCAGGAAAACGGACACGGGGTAGCCCAGTTAAGATGGCAAATTTTGGATAAAATATATGGAAAAAATGAGAGAAAAATAAAAAGAAAATTATTACAAAAGGAATGCTTTTGGATTTGGCAACTGCAAACGAAATATCCACGTGGGTTAAATGAGGAGTATAATATGAACTGCTATCTGTAGCTTAAAATGTTTCCAACTTATAAGTGCTTTTGGAATGTATCCAATTTTTAACGCTTTTAGAAATTGTTTCTTTGTATTTTTTACATAAAATGTTTCCAATTTGATAACTAACTTCTGATTTTTTATAGATAATTGCATTGAACAACCTACTATCCAGGGACAGCTTATGGATAGGGTAAGATAGTCTTATACATTGGACTCATTTATACTGTAAAAATGTTTTCGTGCAACACACACAATTGTATTTGTGTTTTTCCCTATTCATTAGGTTTATGGACCTTCTTCTTTATATTTATTGATTTAATATAAAAAAGCTTTTTTTGTACAATTTTTGCACAATTGTTGAATTTTTGCAGCAAGGATCGACCTGTATAGAAGAGGATTTTTTATCACTTGAAAATTCGGACTAATTATTTTTTCACATAAATCATTTTTTCAAAAAAAGTTTTAATGTCTTCGTCACTTGACGAAATAAACGTGCAGGGGAGATCCCCGCTACACCAGCCTGTGTTGTTTGGCTAATCTTCTTTGCAGATATTTCTGGGAGAGGCGCCGACCCCTCCAGCCAGCACCGGGCAACTATTACCAGGAGAGACCTAGGGGAAATTAGGTAATTCGTTTTGACACAGTTTCATGCTGACACTCTGTTTCCCTTCCCATCATAGCCTATGCCGATGACTCACCTACCAACCAAGCTTTACTAGGAGTACTGTTGTACAATTTAAATCTAGTATTAGCATATCAATACCTCCCTGTATATCACTTACAGCACCTAATTATACCTCTGGTTGAGCTCAATAAGGCGGGACCCTGGTTTCACTCCGCCCCACTGTAGCTATTTGCATCTTGTATGCAAGGCACACACCACTACAGTACCTTGGACCTGTCCCTGGACATGCCCCCTGATGTTTTGCTTTCACTCCTACTCCTCTTTACATAGGTAAAATACATACAGGGCCCCCACTACAACTCCTGTGGTTGTAACTCCACTTACAGAGCCCCCTAAAGATCAAACACTTAAGAGAAGCTAATCACAAGAGCAAGCTTCATTGGAGTACCAGGGGTTCTATTTATACCATCTGTTCAGGTGCACTAATCAAACCCCACCCACCTCAAACTGAGGGAAAACTAACTGCAAAGTAAAGCAGGCTTTGACAAACTTGCTTTAAGCACAATCGCACACAAGACTTTGCTATTTAGTAGCCAAGACAGAAAACCCCCCCCCACAGTATTTAAATATACAACCTTACTATAAAATAAAAGTTAATAACAAATACTTTCAGTTTAATTGTTTGCTTTTAGTTGCTTTTTCCAGTCAGCAGCCTGTTAGTAAGCAGACTCACTGTTTTGTTTAATAGGTAAAGCTTGCCATAAACGCAAAGATCCAATCGTTCGAATCCTCAAACGATCGTACTTCCCCATCTCCTGACCTGCCACTAACCTTCAGTTGAAATAAAGTAGTAAAACAACAGATCAGCGGATGTTCTGCCCCTAAATAAAATTATTGAACACAGATAATAATTCAATAATTTTATTTGGAGGCAGTACACAGCAGGAAGATTATGTATAAGGTCTGTGAATGCTCCCGTTTTTCTCCTCTCATGTTCTGCCCCTGACAGCAATCTTATGAAAGTTTATGTCCGACAAAGCTGGTGACAGTATCCCACTGAAAATCGTCCGATCAGCAATACATGCAGAGATATTATCGGCAGCCGACAGAAATCTTTTAATCTGGCCGATCGTCCAAACAACGATCTCCATGGGACGAAAAATGCCGGGACTATCCACACACACAGTCCGAAAATCGTACTAATCGAGGATTTGTATGATAAGATCTTTGCGTCTATGGCGAGCTTTAGACATTTTGTGGTAGTTTAAGGTACAACATGTCTCAATGTCTTAAATATATATTGTTAATGGGTTGAGTGCAGATGACTTCTTGCATTTGTCTGTATGAATTTTGTGGTTACAGCCTTATTGCACCCCCACTTAATATTTTTAAAAATTAGTGGTGAGCACAACTTTCCCTTGTTTGTAGTTTATACAGGAGCCATGGCCAGCTCCATGTTGTAGCGCCCACCCTTTCCAGCTATAATCAGGTGATCCCACTTGTGGCCAATAAAAGGGCAACCAAGTTTAGGAGTTTTAACCTTGAAAGCAGCAAGTAAGTTGCAGGTAAAACTTAGTCCCTGTGTAAAATGTATAATGCAGCAATATAATTCTTAATGAATCAGATTAAAGTTGAGTGTAGGACTGGCCATACCAGGGATGACTGACGTATTTGGCCAGCTTAAATATATTGCAATGTATGGACAAACAGTCCCTGTTTTTTTTTATAGGGTAAGGCATTTTTTGGTAGTTTAAGGCACAAAATGTCTGTGTCTTAAATATATTGTTAAAGGGGACCCGTCACTCAAAAAAAAAATTCCAAATCCTATTTTATCACATTAGTCAAGCAAAATGAACTTTAATTACACTATATAAATTATTTGAATCTTGTTTCCTTCAGTCTGGGAATTCATAATTATAGCAAGCAGGAAGCAGCCATTTTGTGGACAGTTTTATTAAGGCAAGTCTTGTATCATCTCAGAATCTTGTTTGTGCACCAGAATGGGGGACCTGATGCCCATTTCCTTGCCCTGGCTACACAATTAAATGGTAAAGAGAACAGGGGAATGTGTGGAGAGCAGTGACATCTAGGAAGTGCTGAGTGGAAAGTGAAAGTAATTGTCTGCCCCGCCTCTATGCCACTGGCATAGAGGAGGGGCAGACAATATTTGATTGACAGCTGAGATTTTTAAATGAGCTTACAACAGCTATGAATGCTTTAATAAAAAATAGAAATTGGATTTCATGTTTAATTTGAAAAGGACTTTTATTATACAGATTTTTGTGTCTGGGTGACAGGTCCACTTTAATGGGTTGAGTGCAGAAGACTTCTTGTATTTGTCTGTATAAGCATGGAGTTTGCAATTTCTTAAATGAAAATGCTGATCGTGTCTCCAGTTTTAAATGGGGAGTGTATTTTCCAATAGCAAAATTAAGTCATTAAAAAAGTGCTCAAAACCACCGTTCTTCATTTCCCCTCAAATGAAAAATGTGTAGTTCTGGTACTGGCAGATTTTAGCTCTGTAGATACACTGTACTGTACACTGTACAAAATGAAACACATCAGCATAAACTATTGTATGATCCATGTGTCATAACCATATAAAAACAGAGTATAGGGACAATGTGCTCCATATTGATATCATACATTTTTGGAATACTGTAGTTCAACCATTACATTCTAGAAACTTAAATATGCATTGGTGAAAAACACTTTTCATTATAAGAAAATAAAGAGCCATTTTTGTAAGAGTAGTAAAATTATATTAAAAAAAGTAAAAATATAAAATCTTTGAGAAAAAAAGGTGGACTGTTTTCACCAACTATTAGGTTTTAAAGAGATACTGACACCAGAAATTATTTTACATCTATCATAATATTGCCTTTAAAAGAACTTACCGGTATATCTTTTCCATAAAGTGTTTGCAAAATGCATTTGCATTACCTGTCTGTTTCCTGTATGTTTCCTGCCATAGTTGTGCAGCAGGGGTCCGTTAGCATTAGAAACTTAAACTGACAGGCTATAAGGAAATCTTACCTGGCATGTCCCAGGATGGCAGCGTCTTCCATGTGGTTCTTCCTGGTCGCAGCTCGGTGACATCACGCCGGCGTCAAATGAGGCACCGGCGTCTGACTTTCTAAATTCTTGCCTGTACCTCGAACTGTTGGACTGGTGCTTCCTCCTACGTCCGCTACTCCTGCCTGAGCCTTCGGGCCCCTTACACAGGCTGAGATGGGACAGTCAGGTTGGCAAAACAGTTTAGTAACTTCAACTAGCAAGGATTCGGCCTTTTT
Organism: Xenopus laevis; assembly: GCF_017654675.1. NCBI lineage: Eukaryota > Metazoa > Chordata > Amphibia > Anura > Pipidae > Xenopus > Xenopus laevis. Next base: position 71,041,504 of record NC_054373.1, on the reverse strand, counting down.
AAGCAGGATTTGTAAATTTTGCATATGTAAATAAGGCGTGGGGAAGGAAATCACGTTACTTTTTGTCACAAAACAAGGAAGTAAAAAATGTTTTATCTTTCCCACCCCTAATTTGCATATGCAAATTAGGGTTCGGATTCGGTTCGGTATTCGGCCAAAAGGGTTCGGGGGTTCAAAAAAGTGGATTCGGTGCATCCCTAGTAACTTTTAATGTACATATTTAAAAAGTAGTTTTTTAGTGTCAGTATCACTTTAAATAACAATACCCTTGTTTCTAAAGTTGAAAAAAATATGTCTATAAAGTTCAGTCATTCATCATCCTCCATCATCATTCATAGTTACATAGTTAGTTACATAGTTAAATTGGGTTGAAAAAAGACAAAGTCCATCAAGTTCAACCCCTCCAAATGAAAACCCAACATCCATACACACACCCCTCCCTACTTTTAATTAAAATTCTATATACCCATACCTATACTAACTATAGAGTTTAGTATCACAATAGCCTTTGATATTATGTCTGTCCAAAAAATCATCCAAGCCATTCTTAAAGGCATTAACTGAATCAGCCATCACAACATCACCCGGCAGTGCATTCCACAACCTCACTCTCCTGACTGTGAAGAACCCTCTACGTTGCTTCAAATGAAAGTTCTTTTCTTCTAGTCTAAAGGGGTGGCCTCTGGTACGGTGATCCTCTTTATGGGTAAAAAGGTCCCCTGCCATTTGTCTACTCTATAATGTCCTCTAATGTACTTGTAAAGTGTAATCATGTCCCCTCGCAAACGCCTTTTTTCCAGAGAAAACAACCCCAACCTTGATAGTCTACCGTCATAATTTGTCTTCCGTCCCTCTAATCAATTTAGTTTCACGTCTCTGCACTCTCTCCAGCTCATTTATATCCCTCTTAAGGACTGGAGTCCAAAACTGAACTGCATACTCCAGATGAGGCCTTACCAGGGACCTATAAAGAGGCATAATTATGTTTTCATCCCTTGAGTTAATGCCCTTTTTTATGCAAGACAGAACTTTATTTGCTTTAGTAGCCACAGAATGACACTGCCCAGAATTAGACAACGTGTTATCTACAAAGACCCCTAGATCCTTTTCATTTAAGGAAACTCCCAACACTTTGCCATTTAGTGTATAACTTGCATTTATATTATTTTTGCCAAAGTGCATAACCTTGCATTTATCAACATTGAACCTCATTTTCCAGTTTGCTGCCCAGTTTTCCAGTTTAGACAAATCACTTTGCAAAGTGGCAGCATCCTGCATGGAACCTATAGTTCTGCACAATTTAGTATCATCTGCAAAAATAGACACAGTACTTTCAATGCCCACCTCCAGGTCATTAATAAACAAGTTGAAAAGCATGGGACCTAGTACAGAGCCCTGTGGTACTCCACTAACAACACTGGTCCAATTAGAAAATGTTCCATTTACCACCACTCTTTGTAGTCTATCTTTTAGCCAGTTCTTAATTTAACCAGTAACCTTTTGTGTGGCACTGTATCAAATGCTTTAGCAAAGTCTAAGTAAATCACATCCACTGCCACCCCAGAATCGAGGTCTCTACTTACATTCTCATAAAAAGAAATTAAGTTAGTCATCATCTTCTTTTATATATAATTCTTTATATATTATAGTACAAACACCTGCACTCTGTCCTCTTTTTTCTCCAAGCCGGGTGCTCGGTCAAAGTGTTTATATATGCATAGAATGGACCAGCACACCGTTTTCTTCAATCAAACGTGTTTATTCAATACACACTGTGCATCCAACGTTTCGGCCCGCATCCGGGCCTTTATCAAGGATAAAGTGACAGTGATAGTGATCAACCTTTTATACCCATAATCCCCCTCGTTAGTCATGTCATGATGACCTCATCACAATGTTCAATTTACACTCCAATTACACATGTGTTAAAATGTCTCACAGAAAAAACATCTTTTCAAGTTATAATGTGCTTGTAATTACCACCTAACTGTTATATATTTGATAAGTGCCACAATTTCTCAAAATTAAAATCTTTCATTTCTGATTGCAATGTGTCCTCATTATTTGCAATAAACCTCTTTGTGTAAAAGTGAATATAAAACATTAAGTGTACCTTTACATTACTGCCAGTAGATGTCACCATAGTGCTGCAAAATGAATATGTGCTTTGATCCACTGAAGTGAATTAAAATTGTTACAAGTTATTTTCTTTAACTCCAGAAACGGCAAACACACAGATACAGCACCTGCAAATTAAGATAAGCGTTATCTCAACCAGTTGAAACATATGTCTATATGAAGGAAACAACTCCTATGTATCTTTCCAATAGAAACAAGTCTTTGTTCATTTATTCTGGTCTCTCTTCCAAATCTGATCTCTAGGCACTGATAAAAAAGGGAAATTTACATACTGCTACGTTAGAAAACAACCCAATGACTGCTGCCCATTTAATCCCCTTGGCGCTACACAGCCCAGTTCATAAATCCAGTATGCCTCCCTTTTTAAGAGCATATTATCATAATTCTTTATATATATATATATATATATATATATATATATATATATTGTTGTATGGTGACAAAAAGTTCCCCAGTTTCCTGGGGAAAAGTGATTGATGGTATGTATGTTGGGCCACGGATTCTCAGATTTTGTTACTGAGGTGAGACCAGTAGTGTTCTTAGCAGAGAAACACTATGGGGCAAATTCACTAAGCGCCGAAGCGCCGAACGCTATCGTTAATTCGCTAGCGTTTGGCATTTTCGTTACTGCGCAAATTCACTAACGAACGCTGGCGTAGTTTCACTAGTGTTACTTCGCACCCTTACGCCTGGCGAAGTTTCGCTAGCGACATAACTACGCAAATTCACTAACGCGCGCAGTGTACTGAACGCTACCTTTTACGCTAGACTTCCTTCTCCACCTCAGACCAGGCGAAGCGCAATAGAGTAGATAGGGATTGCTTCAAAAAAAGTCAAAATTTTTTCTAACTCCCAAAAAACGCTGGCGTGTTTTCTACATTATGGGTGATAGGCTGAAAAAGATCGAAAAATTTTTTGGGGCTCCCCTCCTTCCCCCCTACATTTCCTGACTCATGGCAACTTACCTAGACAGTGGGCACATGTGTAGGGCAAAATAAAAATTTTATTTGATGTTTTGAAGGTTTTCTAGCCATTTGTAGTGCTGATACGTATTCCTCCATTGAAATTTGAATATGGCGCCATATACAAATTAGCCTTCGCTAGCATAACTTCGCTTCACTTAGCGAATCAATGCTAGCGCAACTTCGCAATCTTACGCTACCCCTGTGCGCAACTTCGGATTTTAGTGAATTTGTGGAGCGCTGGCGAAACTACGCCTGGCGAAGCGCGGCGAAGTTGCGCCTGGCGAAACTACGAATGTTAGTGAATTTGCCCCCATGTCTCTCTGCAAGGTTTTTGTAATTGATGATCCGGGACTGGTCTTACTGGGAACCCGCAATAGTAGGGTGGGGCGGATTCCCAAATCCGTAGGCCAGGTTTTCAAGAGGCCCTAGGCCTATTTAGTACACCTGTGCTGAATGTGTGTGAGACAAACTGCTGGTGTTCTCAGCTTCAGGAGAGAAAGCAAAGCATTTGTTTTGTGTTAACCAGAAGGTTGAATTTTTCTGTTGAACTGCTGTTTTTCGGTCACCTTCCCCCTGCGAGGGAAAATTTCTGCAGCCGCTGGAAAATAAACGCGGGCAGGAAGCCCTTAAACCGATCTTGGTGTGTGAAGTTGCCTCATTTGCAGCCTACCAGCGAGTGAACCCCCACAATTGGTATTTCGGATGCGGGCAGCGATTGCCACACATGGAAGTTGCCTAAACACAGTAAGTCTCCTGTGGGTATTGTGTGGACTGTATAGCTTATAAGTGGGATTTAAAGAGACAGTGCACTTAAAAGTTGTGAAATGGAGGATGTCCTCAAGGCTTTGCTGCAGTGCACTGCAACTTTACAGAAGGCCCACCAGGAGAGCCAGTTGCTACAGCAGCAGTCTAACGCCACCCAGCAGGAGGCAAATCGTCTGTTGGAGGCCCAGATCACTGCACTGGCGCAGGCTGCAGAGAAAGATCGGCAGCTGCAAATTGAGGTGGTAAGACAGCCAGGGTCTCTGGAGATGCTGCCCTAGTCCCCAGAGTGCCACGCTCCATCCCCTGCGGAGAATGACTGGGCAGGATGATGTGGAGGCCTTCCTCTGTACCTTTGAGAGGACGGCGAAGCAGCAAGCCTGGTCGAGGGAGCAATGGGCAATGATTGTTGCACCACTACAAGTGGGGGATTCCCAGAAAGCTTTTTATGACCTGTCCTCCGAGGACACAAGGGACTATGACAAGCTGAAGTCTGAAATCCTGCGGAGACTGGGAGTAACCACCTCTGTGAGGGCACAGCGGGTCCACAGTTGGGAATTTAAGGTTAAGGGATCACCCCGCTCCCAGATGTATGATCTCATTAACCTCGTGAAACGCTGGCTGCAGGCGGACTTGCTTTCCGCGCCTCAGATTGTGGAAAGGGTCACAATGTACCGATACCTGAGAACGCTTCCACCTGAATTACGCCGGTGGGTAAGCCAAGCCGACCCAAATACAGCAGACCAGTTGGTGGAACTGGTGGAGCGATACCTTGCCGCTGAGGACTTCACTACGTGGGCGGTGCCCACCTCGAAGAGGACTCCTGCAGTGGTCCCATCCAAGAAGTCGGCTACAGCGGAAAAGCTCAGCCCAGAGGACCATGGTAACCCAGGTCTAGACTCGACAAGAGGAAGACCCCATGGAGACAGCCCCCGCCAGACCCGAGGAGCTCCCCAGTGCTGGAGGTGCAGAGAGTGGGGACATATTGCTGCCAACTGCCCAGCTGATCCAGAACCCATGGAGTGTGGAACGAAGGGGAAGTTGTCTCTGTTCGCTCGACCAGGTCTCGTTGCGGATCCTGATGTACTAACTTGTGCTGTCCAGATTGGTAAGCGCACTGTGAATGCACTATTAGACACAGGTAGCTTAGTCACACTGGTAAACACACAGCTCACAGGTAGCTTAGTCACACTGGTAAACACACAGCTCCTGAAGGACTGTCCTTTAACCCAGCTTCAAGTAGGAGTGGTGTGTGTACATGGGGACTGTAAGAAATACCCCACAGCCTTGACTTTTGTGACCCCCGCAGGGACTGTGTGCCATGAAGTGCCAATGTCTCCCATACTCTTGCACAGTGTAATTTTGGGCAGAAACTTTCCCTTATTTCGAGAACTGTGCCAGGAGCAAGCTCCAGAGACAAAAGTTTTGAGCATGGTGAGATGAGACCCCACCCTATTGAACTGGATACTTCTATAGAAACTGTTAAGGACAATAGAGTGTCTGGGGGAGAGAAAACATAACCACCCATGTCAGGTGTTATTGTAAGTGGTACCGAGGATGGGTTGGAAGATAGTGAGTTGTTTCCCTTAGCTGTATTAGTTGGTGAATCTGAGGCAACTGCGGAGACCATTGAGGAACCTAGCATGCCTGAGCTAGAGGTCTCCCGGGATAACTTCAGAACTGCCCAGCTAAGGGACCCGACACTCACTAAAAGCTTGGGAAAATGTCAAGGTTAAAAATGGGAACCCTGAAAATTCTGGGGTAGATTGTGTATTTCCCCACCTTGCTGTACAAAATGACTTACTTTACCATGTGGATAAGGTTCGAGGAGAGATTGTGGAACAGCTAGTGGTCCCGCAGCCATATAGGAGAACAGTTCTCAATCTGACCCATTCTCATTGACTAGGTGGCCACCTAGCGTATGAGAAAACCAAAGACCGAATTTGGCCGGGGGTACATGCAGATGTAAAGAACTTTTGTGAATCATGCCCCGAGTGTCAGAAATCACTCCCAATGCCCCATTTTCGCAGCCCATTAGTTTCCTTACCCGTAATCGAAATCCCATTTGATCGTATTGCCATGGACTTGCTAAGGCCACTAATAAAATCTGCTAGGGGGCATCAGTATATTTTGGTAGTCATGGACTACGCCACTCGCTATCCAGAGGCTGTCCCCTTAAGGAACACCTCTTCAAAGACCATAGCTCGAGAGCTGTTCCACATGTTCACCCCCACAGGAATTCCAAAAGAGATCCTTACAGATCAGGGGACTCCCTTCATGTCTAGGGTGATGAAAGAATTGTGCAGGTTTCTCCAAATAAAACAGTTACGCACATCTGTGTATCATCCCCAAACTGATGGGTTGGTGGAAAGGTTTAACAAGACCCTTAAGGGGATGTTAAAAAAAGTGGTGGATAAAGATGGGAGGAACTGGGATTGTTTACTTCCAAATCTCATGTTTGCCATTAGAGAAGTCCCGCAGGCCTCTACAGGGTTTTCACCCTTTGAGTTGTTGTATGGCCGCCACCCACGTGGGCTGTTGGACGTAGCAAAGGAGACATGGGAGTCTGAAGCCACCCCACACAAAAGTGTGGTAGAGCATGTTGCAGACATGCAGGACCGTCTTGCAAAGGTAATGCCCCTTGTGAGGGAACATATGCTTCAGGCCCAGCAAGCTCAGAGCCGCATATATAATAGATCAGCTCGTGTCCGAACTTTCCATCCTGAGGACAGGGTGTTAGTCCTGGTTCCTATGGTGGAAAGTAAGTTCCTGGCCAAATTGCAAGGCCCCTACGAGATTAAAGAATGCGTAGGGTATGTTAATTATAAAGTGTCCCAACCAGACAAGCGGAAAAAAGAGCAGCTCTACCATGTTAACAGTGTCACTGTCCGCCTGTCCTGCAGTTGTAGAGGTAGAAATCCCACTGGTGCCTGAGGTAAAAGTGGCTGAGACCCTCACTAACAGTCAGAAGCAGGAGATGAAAGAGTTTCTGATCCAGGAAAAGACATATACTCTCAGACCAGCCTGGGCTTACTGATATTATTAAACATGACATTATAACTGGACCTGGGGTTAAAGTCAATGTCAAACCTTATAGGATACCCGAGGCACGACGCCAGGCAGTGACAGAGGAGATTAGAAGGATGTTAGAGCTGGATGTAATTGAGGAGTCCCATAGTGAATGGTCCAGCCCCATTGTCCTTGTCCCAAAACCGGATGGTAGCATCCGATTTTGCAATGACTTCAGAAAGTTAAATGAGGTCAGCAAGTTTGATGCATATTCATTGAGATCTGGCATTGTGCCGAGAGACTGGCGAATTGCTAATGTGGTGCCTCTATTCAAAAAAGGATCCCGTTCTCAGCCTCAAAACTATAGGCCAGTTAGTCTGACGTCAGTATTAGGAAAGCTTTTCGAAGGGTTAATAAAGGATAAGATACTGGACTTCATAGCAAATCATAATACTATGAGTTTGTGCCAGCATGGTTTTATGCGTAATAGATCTTGCCAGACTAACTTAATTTCTTTTTACGAGAATGTAAGTAGAGACCTCGATTCTGGGATGGCAGTGGATGTGATTTACTTAGACTTTGCTAAAGCATTTGATACAGTGCCACACAAAAGGTTACTGGTTAAATTAAGGAATGTTGGCCTGGAACATAGTATTTGTACCTGGATAGCGAACTGGCTAAAAGATAGACTACAAAGAGTGGTGGTAAATGGAACATTTTCTAATTGGACCAGTGTTGTTAGTGGAGTACCACAGGGCTCTGTACTAGGTCCCTTGCTTTTCAACTTGTTTATTAATGACCTGGAGGTGGGCATTGAAAGTACTGTTTCTATTTTTGCAGATGATACTAAATTGTGCAGAACTATAGGTTCCATGCAGGATGCTGCCACTTTGCAAAGTGATCTGTCTAAACTGGAAAACTGGGCAGCAAACTGGAAAATGAGGTTCAATGTTGATAAATGCAAGGTTATGCACTTTGGCAAAAATAATATAAATGCAAGTTATACACTAAATGGCAATGTGTTGGGAGTTTCCTTAAATGAAAAGGATCTAGGGGTCTTTGTAGATAACACGTTGTCTAATTCTGGGCAGTGTCATTCTGTGGCTACTAAAGCAAATAAAGTTCTGTCTTGCATAAAAAAGGGCATTAACTCAAGGGATGAAAACATAATTATGCCTCTTTATAGGTCCCTGGTAAGGCCTCATCTGGAGTATGCAGTTCAGTTTTGGACTCCAGTCCTTAAGAGGGATATAAATGAGCTGGAGAGAGTGCAGAGACGTGCAACTAAATTGGTTAGAGGGAAGGAAGACTTAAATTATGAGGGTAGACTGTCAAGGTTGGGGTTGTTTTCTCTGGAAAAAAGGCGCTTGCGAGGGGACATGATTACACTTTACAAGTACATTAGAGGACATTATAGACAAATGGCAGGGGACCTTTTTACCCATAAAGTGGATCACCGTACCAGAGGCCACCCCTTTAGACTAGAAGAAAGGAACTTTCATTTGAAGCAACGTAGAGGGTTCTTCACAGTCAGGACAGTGAGGTTGTGGAATGCACTGCCGGGTGATGTTGTGATGGCTGATTCAGTTAATGCCTTTAAGAATGGCTTGGATGATTTTTTGGACAGACATAATATTAAAGGCTATTGTGATACTAAACTCTATAGTTAATATAGGTATGGGTATATAGAATTTTAATTAAAAGTAGGGAGGGGTGTGTGTATGGATGCTGGGTTTTCATTTGGAGGGGTTGAACTTGATGGACTTTGTCTTTTTTCAACCCAATTTAACTATGTAACTATGTAACTATATCCAATGCCCCGGGTAGACAAATTGATAGAAAAGTTAGGGCAGGCCCGCTACATTACCACCCTAGATCTTACCAAGGGGTATCGGCAGGTACCCCTCACTGAAGGGGCCAAAGAGAAGACTGCATTTTCCACTCCTGAGGGGCAGTGGCAATATAAACGCTTACCGTTTGGCTTACATGGGGCCCCAGCCATGTTCCAGAGAATGATGGACCACATTCTCAAACCACATCGAGGATATGCTTCAGCTTACATAGACGATGTGGTTATCTTTAGTCCAGACTGGGAAAGTCATTTGCCCCGGGTACAAGCGGTCCTTGACTGGAAGGCAGGTCTGACAGCAAATCCCAAAAAGTGTGCAATGGGGTTAGAAGAGGCCCGCTATTTGGGGTATGTTATTGGAAGAGGGGTAGTCAAGCCACAGGTGTCCAAAATTGAGGGAATTCAGGAGTGGCCCCGGCCCAAATCCAAGAAGCAAGTGAGGGCCTTTCTTGGGATAGTGGGATATTACAGGAGGTTTGTCCCCAATTTTGCCACCCTAGCAACCCCGCTTACTGACCTCACAAAAGGGAGTAAAGCTGGAACAGTTACATGGACCCCAGAGGCAGAGGAAGCCTTTCTAAACTTGATGGCATCCCTGTGCAGATACCCTGTGCTGATAGCTCCTGACTTCAAGAAAGAGTTTCTTGTACAGACTGACGCCTCTGAGGTTGGGTTAGGGACTGTTCTGTCACAAGTAGTGAATGGGGAAGAACACCCAGTAGCATACCTAAGCAGGAAGCTAACCCCCGCTGAACGCAGGTATGCCATTGTAGAGAGAGAGTGCCTGGCCATCAAGTGGGCACTGGAGAGCTTGAGATACTATCTGTTAGGGAGGCAGTTCAAACTTGTCACTGACCATGCCCCATTTAAATGGATGGCCCAAAATAGGGAAAAGAACACCAGGGTCACCAGATGGTTCTTGTCCCTTAAAAATTTCAAGTTCTCAGTAGAACATGACCTGGAAAGATGCAAGGGAATGCAGATGCTCTCTCCAGGGTACATGCATTGGTGGCATACTGTGCTCAGCCCTACGGGCTTGAGCAGGGGGGGGATATGTGGTATGGTGACAAAAAGGTCCCCAGTTTCCTGGGGAAAAGTGATTGATGGTATGTATGTTGGGCCACGAATTCTCAGATATTGTTACTGAGGTGAGACCAGTAGTGCTCTTAGCAGAGAAACACTATGTCTCTCTGCAAGGTTTTTGTAATTGATGATCCGGGACTGGTCTTACTGGGAACCCGCAAGAGTAGGGTGGAGCGGATTCCCAAATCCGTAGGCCAGGTTTTCAAGAGGCCCTAGGCCTATTTAGTACACCTGATGCTGAGCAGCAGCGCTGAATTTGTGTGAGACAAACTGCTGGTGTTCTCAGCTTCAGGAGAGAAAGCAAAGCATTTGTTTTATGTTAACCAGAAGGTTGGATTTTTCTGTTGAACTGCTGTTTTTCGGTCACCTTCCCCCTGCGAGGGAAAATTTCTGCAGCCGCTGGAAAATAAACACGGGCAGGAAGCCCTTAAACCGAAGTGAAGTCGCCTCATTTGCAGCCTACCAGCGAGTGAACCCCCACAATATATATATATATATATATATATATATGTATATATATATATATATATATATATATATATAATTATGTTTTCATTTAATAAACACTATTTCTTTTTTTTCTTACTGCTGTGTGCAGTGCTTTGTTTGGTTACATTCCTGCTTTTACTTGTACCTATGCTAGTTGTTTTGGATGCATTTTGGTTGAAAAAAAGCCTCCTGCCCAACAAGTTCAACTTTTGTCTACCTGTCTAACTGCTAGTTGATCCAGAGGAAGGCAAAAAAAAACCATACGGCGCCTTTCAGTCGTGCAGAGGGAGAAAAAAATCCTTCCTCACTCCAAGATGGCAATAGGACCAGTCCCTGGACCAACTTGTACTATGAGCTATCTTCCATAACCCTGTATTTCCTCACTTGCTTGCCAACGATCCAACCCCATCTTGAAGCTATCTAATATATTAGTAAGACTGATGCAGTCTGGAGATAAAGCAAGGCTATATAAATTAAGGTATGGACTAACGTGTGTGGGGCTAAAACTTTGCTGTGTGGCTAGTTTTCCAGTGAAACATGCTTTTCTGGCTGATAAACAAGAACTGTAAGTAACTGATACTTTTAATACACTGTTACAAGTTACTTTTGTCTTGAAACTCTGATGTGAATAAGCAGACAGTTCTACTTTGACAAGTTATTGCTAAGACTAACATTTGAATTAAGGAGACACTTGTATAAACAGTAGATGACAGCAGTCATGGAAGAATTAATAAGGCAGCTGATTCAGACTAATGAAGCTCAACAGAAAAGACACAAAGCCATGGCGATGTAACAGCACACTACACAGGAGGCTCTGAGAGTTTAGCAGCAAACTTATGCCAACAGCAAGTCTATGCATTGCTTTTACTCAAATCAATGCACAGATTGAGGCAAGTATAGTTGTCCTGGAACAGCAATCAGATTAATTGCCATTTATAGCAAGACATCCAGGCCATCAGTACAAAGCTACAGAGTGGTACTGGCACCAATAACTGCTGAGAGAGGTTCAGAGAGAGAAGGGTTTCTGACAGAGCACTGGGCTGAGGTGACTGAACTCTATTTAATTTAATTAAGATCAACTATGATTTAGGTGGAACACAATGCAAAGGATTATGTTAAACTAAAAACAGAGTTCTTATTACAGCTGGTTGTTATTGTGACTATGCAGGCCCAATGTGTGTATAATTGGTCTTTTTCTACTGACATTCTACTGAGATGCCAGATGTATGAGCTTATTCACCTAATAAAGAAATAGCTAAAAACAGAGGAGTCCATGACAGCCCAGATCATTGAGAGGGTGGCAATGGAAAAACACATCAGATCTTCCTATCAAGATCCAGCCCTGGGTTAGACAAGGAGACCCCAAAGATATAGAACAGTTGATAAGCTTGGTGGAAAACTGCAGAGAATTTACTCCAAGAGGCACCTCCAGAACTTTCCAGCCAGAGGAATAGTTGTTCATTTTAGCATTCATAGAACTTGTAGAGGAGGGGACCCTGGCCAGCAATGTGTTTTATTGTAGTTGGGCACCTGCCACTAATGTTTTTTTTTAATTATAGGGGGGCCTTGACCCCCAATGGTTTTTTACCTAGTGTTTTTACTGTTTTAGCATTAGTGTCTGTGTGGCCTTTTTACTGTTGTGTGGGGGTAGGTGGGGCCCAGGGGTGTGGGTTAAAGTTAGTGAATGTGCTTTGTTGTTTTTATTTAGTTCTGAGACATATAGTTACAACAAAAGCTGGGAGGTTATGCACAAGTCGGACCAATATCCAGGGAAAATACAGCGTTCTGAATGCCAATTTAGTTGGCAAAGTGAGAGAAATTAGAGAATAGAAGAATTGTCATGTGATTTTGAAAATGTTGGGAAATTTTGTGCTAGAAAATGCCATATTTTTGTCACTAATGTAAGTGGAGAGGATGAGACTGAGCTCCTGATGCAAATAGAAATGGCTACTAGTTTGGGTAAAATAATAACGGGGGATTTTAATTGCCCAGATATTGGCTGGAGTAACATTATTGTTAGGGCTGTTAATGGGAGCAAGTTTATGAAGTTGTTGCATGACAATTTTATGGCACATGTTGTTGAGGAGCCAACCAGATAAAATGCTAACTGTATCTAGTGATCTCTAATGACCCAGCAAATTTGCTATACGCAAATGTGCAAGTAATTTAACCCCTGGGCAATATTGACCATAATGTGGTCTCATTTAATGTCTCGTACAAAAACAAATATACACTGGGATAACAAACCCTGAATTTCAGAAAAGCACATTTTAGTTCCTTAAGGGCTGCATTGGAGAGCATACAGTAGATTGTGGCATTCTGCTTTCTGCTAATAACACAGAACAGCAATGGTTGGCATTTAATATGATTTTAAATTGTTACTGTTCTCAATAAATTCCCTTAAGAAGTAAATGTAGAAGCACCAAGAAACACCCTATGTGGGTGTGTACCTAATAGGAATAAAGAGGAAGACATTTAAAAATGACAAATGTACTGGGACAGAAGCTGCATTTAATGTATATAAACACTATAATAAATGTTATAAAACAGCAATCAGGAAGGCAAAAATTGGAAATGAGGAGCATATTGCGGCAGAGGCTAAGACTAAACCTAATAAAGTATATTAATTGTAAAAAGATGCAGGTTGAGAGTGTTGCCCCTTTAAATAATGGTAAGAGTATGATGGTAACAGATACTTAAAAGGCAAAAGTACTAAATCAGTTCTTTTCTTCAGTGTATACAATAGAGGAGTAACAGTTTCCAGACCAACCTCATAGCTGCACTGTAGGCTCAGCTCAATCTCATCAGTGGCTGACTTAGGATATGGTTCATAAAACATTACTTGGGCCTAATGGAATACACCCACAGGATTTTAGAGTTTAATTCAGTTTTAGACCGGACTATTTCTGATTTTCTTTCATCTGGTATGGTACCTATGGATTAGAGGAAAGTTCATTCCTATATTTAAAAAGGGATTACAATCTCAGCCTGGCAATTATGGGCCTGTAAATTTGACAACTGTGGTGGGCAAAATCTTTGAAGGCTTTTTAATGGATCACATTAAAAATTTTGTCCCGGTGAAAATCATTATGAGCAGCAATTGGCATGGCTTTATGAAGGATAGGTCATATCAGACAAATTTGATTGCTTTTTATGATAAGGTAAGCAAGATGCTCCAGGGGCAGTAGATCTATTTGGATTTTGCCAAACCGTTTAATACTGTGCCCCACAAACGACTTCTAAACGAAGTGCTGTTGGGTTAATGACGTTTTGTTAATGAGGTTTTTTGCACATGGATAGGAAACTGGCTACAGGGTCTGGCACAGAAGGTGGTTGTTAATGGTACATTCTCTACTTGGAGTAAGGTTATTAGTGGGGTCCCTCAGGGCTCCATATTGGGTCCACTTGTTTGTATTTAACTTGTTCATTAATGACTTAGGGGAGGAATTGTAAGGTATCAGTGTTTGCAGATTACACAAACTATCCAGCACAATTAATTCCATCGAAGATGTGACATCCTTGCAGCAGGATCTTGACAAACGGGCAATCTGGGCAATTATGTGGTAGATAAATGTAAAGTCATGCACCTGGGATGTAACAATATGCAAGCCACTTATAGCCTAAATGGGACTGCACTAGCAAGTGATGTCAGTCAGCGACATCAAGGGCAAACAAGGCTGTGAGCAATATTAAAAGGGACATAGATTCATGGCAGGAGGGGGTTATTCTTCCACTATACAGAGCACTAGTACGGCCCCATCTAGAATATGGAGTACAGAATATGAATGCCCGCTCGCGTGCGCATGCGCTGATTAGATTCTTGCGCATGCACACAATCGAAAAAAATACCACAGATAGTCGGGCAGAGAAGGGAACCGCACTAGAGGTAGGTGACAGAGGCGGTACGTGCCTGGCGCCCCCCAGCTTTGCGCCCTAGGCACGTGCCTACTCTGCCTACCCCTAGTTCCGGCCCTGGGGCCCAGAGAAGGGCAACTAAGCTGTTAAAGGGTATGGAAAATCTTAGCTATGAGGAAAGACTGTCCACATTTGCACAACAAAGTATATCACAATATTTCTTTTAAAATATATACGGATACCTGACTAAAGTTATTTCATATATCGGTCAGTGCCAAACAGAGAATAAAAGCCAGGTTTTTTTATCCATCATCATTGTAGATATATTTAACATTACATTTGTTACCCTATACCGCCCCATATATTAACCCTTTATGGGTCAAACATATCCTATTGTACAGCAAGTAAAACAAGTTACGTCAAATTCATAATTTAAGCCTAGTGGCAGACAAGTATGTAAATAGAAAATCCAAAATAGTTCTCTCTTTGCTAAAAGCCCTGCCGAATCTCCTCCTCTTCTACCCAGCCTCACTTTCTCAATACCTTGTACAGAAAAGCATGATGGATCACTTTCATTGCATTGTGCAAAATGTCTAGTTATATATTTTTCAACCGCTTTTGAATTTTTTATTTGACTCAAATGCTCCCGTATCCGTTCTTTTAATGTTCTATTTGTGCAACCTACATATTGTTTTTGGCAGTTATGCCATGCAATCAGATAGATCACTGTGGATCTATTACAATTTATATAGTCCCTTATTTTAAAACTGGTATTCGTCACAGTGGATTTAAATTCCTTAATGTGTTGGCAAGTGACACATCTACGGCTACCGCATCTGTAGCTACCCTCTATCCTCAGAAGGCCCATGTTGCCTATTCTTGCCCCCTTAGTTGTTTCACTGTACATGCTTGGCCCTTTTTGACAGGCCTTACAGACTGCAGCAGTTGGTCAGTATTTTTTCTTTATGAGGAAAGACTGGCCAAGTTGGGGTTGTTCATGCTGGAGAAGAGGCACTTAAAGGGAGATAGATAACCATGTATAAATATATTAGGGGATCGTGCAATAACCTCGCTAATGCTTTATTTACCAGTAGGTCCTTCCACCTGACAATAGAGCACCCATTCTGATTAGCAGAAAGGAGGTTCCTTCTAAATATTCAGAAGGGATTTTTTACACTGAGAGCTGTGAAGATGTGGAATTCTCTCCCTGAATCAGTCGTACTGGCTGATAAATTAGACAGCTTTAAGAAGGCTTTGGATGGCTCTTTAGCAAGCGAGGGAATACAAGGTTATGGAAGATAGCTTGTAGTACAAGATCAGGCAGGTTCTATGCAGACTTAAGGCTGATGGATGTGTGTCTTTTTTCAACCTAACTTCCGATGTTACTATGTTATTATATTATTCAATGTGTCCTTCAAAAGACAAGTTTGCAGAAGTGTCTGTTAATCAAAATCAAACTTTTGAGACAACAGTGTGCAGGGCATGCACAATTAATTAAATATGCTTATTTACTAATTATAACAAAAAAAGTCTAGTCACCTCAGTTTTTCAGCTAACTAGCTCATAGTAAATTTGTCTGAAATATGAATAAATCACTAGCTCAAGTAAATTAACCCAACCTGAAGCCCTTTCCCCATTTCTCTCATCCTGTGTATCCCATTAATTGACCTGCATTATTAATGTAGTTGGGAAAATAACAGATGGAATATAATTTGTATCTCTGGGACCCCTACTAGACTTATACTTTGTCTCTTTTTCTTAGTGATGTTGCGTTGACCTGGAAAGTTTGTGTCCTTCTCATTTGAATTGGCAGCCTGAACAGAGAAGAATATAAACAAGAATAGGAATATGAAAGAATGGAATAATACATGCTTGATAAATGCAACATTTCAGTTCTTCACCATTCTATGCATTTCTGGACACCTACAGAAATTTGTAGAAATTATTTTATACAGAAATAAGTCTGTAACCTAACCATATTTACTATTGTGGTTTTGTTTTGACAGTAGATTTTTTTTAAAAGGTTTTTTATTTTTGCATTTTAAACACAAAAGAAAATCAAAAAACATAAACAGTAATAATAATCATCGTACTTGAAATTTATAGAGTAGACTGGGTACAAGTGATATCATAACACAGTGACTGACACATCACAAACTCATAATAGCACTACTTGCAGTCAGAGTTTAGCAATCTGATAACGAAGCCTGGGGATTGACATCCAACCAAAGGGTCCATATTTCCCCAAATTTGTTCGGAGTTCCCCCGAGCATTATAGGTCATCTTGATTAGGGGAAGGGTGGCATTTATTAAATCAATCCACTGCTGGAGTGTGGGGGCATTAGGACTCATAATAATTAGTTTTTTTGCATAAAATACTATGGAGCGTAGTAATGTTCACCACTTCATCAATTATACCTAGTATACAGACTTCAGGAGTACAGATTCCAGGCAGAGACAGATGTTCATTGCTATATCGAGTCACCATCCTCCAATATGTTATTACTTTGGGACAGTCCCAGATTAAGTGTAGGAAACCTGCCTCTGCTGTACCGCATTTAGGACATTTAGTCCCTTCTATTCTACCCATAACCTTGAGTCTCTGGGGCGTGATATATATTTGGTGAAGCATCTTAAATTGGATAATTTTATCCCTTAAGGAGATTAGAAACGAGTAAAGGTTGTCTATAGTCTCCTCCCAATGTTCCTCATCTAGGGAGGGAAGTGTAACCAAAAAAGCAAAATTGGCAGCACCCCCAGTCGTAATATAAAACCGCCTTTATTCTTTTTCATACATGGCAACAACAGCAACGTTTCGGACCTACAATGGTCCTTTTTCAAGCTGACAAGAATAAAAATGATTATTTCCACAGCTTCCTTATATACCAACAAGGATGATGCCCTCTAGTGGTCATAAGATATCATTTTAAATACATGTGTCAGCGTTACGTCCAAGTTATATCAAAATTTTGCATAGACTATTCAGATATGTATAAATATATAATACTGGAGCACACTTAGCTTTGTAGCCTATAGACTCCACTTGTTGGTCCTTGATCTCCACTAGAGATTAAAAATAGACAAAGGCAATAATTAAAATCAATTAAAACCAATATCTTACTTATACTGATGCCACATCGTTATAATAGAGAATTTAGCTCATATTCCTTATTTAGGCCTCCTGGTGTTAAAGTTCCCAATCTCTTAATCCATCCTGCTTCACACCTCAGTAGTTGCTTAACTCTATCTCCCCCCCTACTCAACCTGGGGATATGTTGTAAAATTTGGAATCTTAATTGTGCCACCTTGTGGCCCATATCTACAAAGTGACTTGCTACTGGATTTTGTCTCACATTTCTTTTTATGTCAGATTTATGCTCCCCAATTCTATCTTTTACATGCCTAGTCGTCTGACCCACATACATCAGCCCACACGGGCATTTTATGGCATATACCGCATAAGTTGACAGACAAGTATGATATCCTTTTATCTTTATGGCAGTACCTTTTTGGGGGTGATATACTATTTCCCCTTTTACACAGCTGTTACAATGTCTGCATGATAGACAGGGGAAGGTACCATTTTTGACCTCACCTATCGTCCCTTGACGTGATGTTTTCCTTGGTCCTATGTCCGCCTTCACCAGTCTATCACGCAAAGACCGTGCTTTCTTATATGACAACAGCGGTGGTTTTTGAAATGCTGTTACATTCGGGCATTCAACTTTTAAAATCGCCCAATGTTTTCTCACAATATCCCCGATTCGTTTTGATAGGATATTGTAACTGCTGGTGAAAGCTACTCTTTCTCCCATTTTCTTTTTAGGAACAGTTTTATCGGACAAAATTTCTCCCTTGTATCTCTCTAACGCCTTCCTCGGATACCCCCTATTTGCCAATTTATTCTCCATTTCATCCAGCTTGACCATTAAATTGTCGTTTTCAGACACTATTCTCTTTACCCTTGAAAATTGAGACTTTGGTACTGCTCTCTTTACATGGGCTGGATGGAATGAAGAATATAGCAGCAATGTGTTTTTGTCTGTGGGCTTTACATACAAATCAGTTTCAAAACCATTATCCCTTTTATGCACCATCACATCAAGAAAATTGATTTTATGTAGATCGGCATGTATTGTAAATTTCAAAGATGGCAAAAAACTATTCAATTCATCGTAGAAGGCAATCAAGGACGAATGTGGCCCCCCCCATACTATAAAGATATCGTCTATATAGCGAAACCATGATCTACAGTATCGCTTAAAATTACTGTTTTGATATACAAACTTCTCCTCAAAATCATTTACAAAAATATTTGCATAGGTGGGGGCCACATTCGACCCCATCGCCGTTCCACACTGTTGCTCATAGTAGGTGTCCTGAAAAAGAAAATAATTTTTCTCAAGAATCATCTGTAACAATTTCACAATGAAGCGTTTTGCGCCCCATCCCAGCATGGGTCATTGTTCAGGCATTGTTCTACAGCCTCAATCCCCCCTATATGCGGTATATTGGTGTACAGGCTCTCGATATCAAGTGTAACAAGATAAGTATCTTTATCAACATTATTAATCTCCTTCAATTTCCTCAAAAATTGAGATGTGTCCAAGATAAATGATTTCTGTTTCTCAACATATGGTCGTAACACTTTGTCCAAAAATACTGCAATCGGGTTAAACACGGACTGCACCCCTGCTACAATCGGGCGTCCCGGAGGATGCTCCAAATTTTTATGAATTTTCGGCAAGGTGTACAGTACCGGTGTAACTGGATTGGATTGTTCCAAAAAAATAGCCAACTTCATATCAATCACCCTGTTCTCAACTGCTTCCCTTAGGATAAATTTTATTTGTCGCTGTATGTTAGGGAGGGGATCAGTGGGCAATGGAATATATATTTTATTATCTGCCAACATCTCATAAATACTATCCGTATAATAAGATTTATCCATTACAACCACTGCCCCCCCCCCTTGTCAGCCGGTTTTATCACTATGTCTTTTCGATCTTGTAATTGCCTTAAAGCCAATCTCTCATTTTTATTTAAATTTACCATATTACAATTTAATTTTCCCTCATTATATAATCCTTCTAGTTTTTTAATTTCATCGTTCACCATCCCAATGTATGTATTAACACCCTTTTGTACCTTATTTGGGGTATAGCTGCTTTTTAAATGTAGATCAAACATTGTTAGTGTGAATGTATTCTCATATTGATCATTCATATTACCTGGCAGATCTTGTGGAATTTCCATCGTGCCAAAGTGTGCTTTCAATTTAATAAATCTAAAAAACTGTGCTAACTCCAAGTCAATTGACTTGAATCACAATTGACTTGGAGTTAGCACAGTTTTTTAGATTTATTAAATTGAAAGCACACTTTGGCACGATGGAAATTCACAAGATCTGCCAGGTAATATGAATGATCAATATGAGAATACATTCACACTAACAATGTTTGATCTACATTTAAAAAGCAGCTATTCCCCAGATAAGGCACAAAAGGGTGTTAATACATACATTGGGATGGTGAACGATGAAATTAAAAAACTAGAAGGATTATATAATGAGGGAAAATTAAATTGTAATATGGTAAATTTAAATAAAAATGAGAGATTGGCTTTAAGGCAATTACAAGATCGAAAAGACATAGTGATAAAACCGGCTGACAAGGGGGGGGCAGTGGTTGTAATGGATAAATCTTATTATACGGATAGTATTTATGAGATGTTGGCAGATAATAAAATATATATTCCATTGCCCACTGATCCCCTCCCTAACATACAGCGACAAATAAAATTTATCCTAAGGGAAGCAGTTGAGAACAGGGTGATTGATATGAAGTTGGCTATTTTTTTGGAACAATCCAATCCAGTTACACCGGTACTGTACACCTTGCCGAAAATTCATAAAAATTTGGAGCATCCTCCGGGACGCCCGATTGTAGCAGGGGTGCAGTCCGTGTTTAACACGATTGCAGTATTTTTGGACAAAGTGTTACGACCATATGTTGAGAAACAGAAATCATTTATCTTGGACACATCTCAATTTTTGAGTAAATTGAAGGAGATTAATAATGTTGATAAAGATACGTATCTTGTTACACTTGATATCGAGAGCCTGTACACCAATATACCGCATATAGGGGGGATTGAGGCTGTAGAACAATGCCTGAACAATGACCCATGCTGGGATGGGGCGCAAAACGCTTCATTGTGAAATTGTTACAGATGATTCTTGAGAAAAATTATTTTCTTTTTCAGGACACCTACTATGAGCAACAGTGTGGAACGGCGATGGGGTCGAATGTGGCCCCCACCTATGCAAATATTTTTGTAAATGATTTTGAGGAGAAGTTTGTATATCAAAACAGTAATTTTAAGCGATACTGTAGATCATGGTTTCGCTATATAGACGATATCTTTATAGTATGGGGGGGGCCACATTCGTCCTTGATTGCCTTCTACGATGAATTGAATAGTTTTTTGCCATCTTTGAAATTTACAATACATGCCGATCTACATAAAATCAATTTTCTTGATGTGATGGTGCATAAAAGGGATAATGGTTTTGAAACTGATTTGTATGTAAAGCCCACAGACAAAAACACATTGCTGCTATATTCTTCATTCCATCCAGCCCATGTAAAGAGAGCAGTACCAAAGTCTCAATTTTCAAGGGTAAAGAGAATAGTGTCTGAAAACGACAATTTAATGGTCAAGCTGGATGAAATGGAGAATAAATTGGCAAATAGGGGGTATCCGAGGAAGGCGTTAGAGAGATACAAGGGAGAAATTTTGTCCGATAAAACTGTTCCTAAACAGAAAATGGGAGAAAGAGTAGCTTTCACCAGCAGTTACAATATCCTATCAAAACGAATCGGGGATATTGTGAGAAAACATTGGGCGATTTTAAAAGTTGAATGCCCGAATGTAACAGCATTTCAAAAACCACCGCTGTTGTCATATAAGAAAGCACGGTCTTTGCGTGATAGACTGGTGAAGGCGGACATAGGACCAAGGAAAACATCACGTCAAGGGACGATAGGTGAGGTCAAAAATGGTACCTTCCCCTGTCTATCATGCAGACATTGTAACAGCTGTGTAAAAGGGGAAATAGTATATCACCCCCAAAAAGGTACTGCCATAAAGATAAAAGGATATCATACTTGTCTGTCAACTTATGCGGTATATGCCATAAAATGCCCGTGTGGGCTGATGTATGTGGGTCAGACGACTAGGCATGTAAAAGATAGAATTGGGGAGCATAAATCTGACATAAAAAGAAATGTGAGACAAAATCCAGTAGCAAGTCACTTTGTAGATATGGGCCACAAGGTGGCACAATTAAGATTCCAAATTTTACAACATATCCCCAGGTTGAGAAGGGGGGGAGATAGAGTTAAGCAACTACTGAGGTGTGAAGCAGGATGGATTAAGAGATTGGGAACTTTAACACCAGGAGGCCTAAATAAGGAATATGAGCTAAATTCTCTATTATAACGATGTGGCATCAGTATAAGTAAGATATTGGTTTTAATTGATTTTAATTATTGCCTTTGTCTATTTTTAATCTCTAGTGGAGATCAAGGACCAACAAGTGGAGTCTATAGGCTACAAAGCTAAGTGTGCTCCAGTATTATATATTTATACATATCTGAATAGTCTATGCAAAATTTTGATATAACTTGGACGTAACCCTGACACATGTATTTAAAATGATATCTTATGACCACTAGAGGGCATCATCCTTGTTGGTATATAAGGAAGCTGTGGAAATAATCATTTTTATTCTTGTCAGCTTGAAAAAGGACCATTGTAGGTCCGAAACGTTGCTGTTGTTGCCATGTATGAAAAAGAATAAAGGCAGTTTTATATTACGATTGTGGTGGACTGGTCAGTCTATTCTGTATGCTCTCATTTTAAAAGTCTATTTTACTGTTATACTGTGTGTCTGCTATAATTCCTTACTCAGCTATTTGCTAAACATATATCAATACTAGCTAGGATGAAACCAAAGATAAACCTCTTCACAGGAAACAGTCTCGCGTTGGTCATGCCACTCTGCACCTATTCTGGGAAGACACCTGCACTTCACAGTACAGAGACTCGGTCTAAAAGGTCACGCCAGCTTGTGGTCATGCCTCTATGCAGCTGTTCCTGGAAGATGACTGCTGAATTAAAACCGCATAAGAATTTTGTACTTTATATTTCGTTGTATTTTCTCCAATTTCAAGATCTATATCTACGAAGTTTGATATCTATTTTTATATCTATGTACTTTGTATCTTTCCATGTGAAACCACATAGCTTAACCGCAAGGGCAACATAACCCCCTTTTTTGCCTATATAACCTTTTGATATCTTACAATAAACAAGAGAGAAGCATTTTGCATACTGAACAGCCGTGTCAGTGTCATTTCTTCTTATCAGCTAGCTGAACTTACTCACCACAAATTTGGAAGGGACAAAATACTCTCCGGACACACTTCTGTCCATAACATCTGGCGCCCAACGTGGGGCATCAGGCTCTGGCTGACCACTAGCCGATACCACGGACAGCAGTCGCCCAACAGAGGGAAGGACGGAGACTGATCACCTCCGGGACACAGGTAAGACCTATGTTATTAGTTTCTTGCCTGTGTCATACCCATACCAACTGTTGGCGTCTGTTGCCCATATCGACTGTTAGCAGCCAGCAAAGACAGGTAACATCTTGCCTGATGCCATTTACCTAACCTGTATAAGAGTATCTTGTCGCCTGTTTATCTATAGTTCATGTTTATTTGTCTGGTAACTCTTCACTGGTGGAGGAAAATATAGAAAGAGAGGATAGATTCATACTGAGGGTAACAGGTGACTCGGGGTATAGACAGGGCTCTGCATTTCGTGGGGGGTACGAACCGAGTCGATCCCAGCCCAGCGTTCCCGAGCGTAGGACGCAGCGAAACAGACACTGGCCCAGCAAAGTCAGTGAGTGTTTCGTGGGGGGTACGAACCGAGTCGATCCCAGCCCAGCGTCCCGAGCGTAGGACGCAGCGAAGTGTTAGATAGACACTGGCCCAGCAAAGTCAGTGAATTTTAGGCAGATACGTTATATACATAGATTCTGGCATTTTGTGGGGGAAGTACAAACGTGTCGCCCCCGGAGTCCCGAGCGTAGGACCAAGCAAAGTGTTCTGGAGACACTGGCCCAGCAAAGTCAGTAGCGTCTCCTACGGGGGGGAAGGACAGAAGTGTCCAGGACAAACGTGTCGACCCCGAGAAGTATATTACATATCTTTAGAAAACGTGTGATTGTGGGAAAACGGTTAGAGAGACAAACGTGTCCACTCCGTGGCGGGTTGTCCCTGGTGTCCCTGTTATCCCTAGTTGAGGCAGTCAGAAGACCCACCAGTATCGAGGTCGTTGTTGCCCGTTGTGTACGTCACCATAGCTAATTTGTGTCTAAATGTCATGTCCTAATTGTGTGTGTGGATTATTGTTTGCAATCACCCCCTTGGGGTGGAGACTAGCAAAAATACAGCCAGTGGGTTACCCTGCTAGTGTCCTAGGTTTAGGACCAATCCTCCCCGGTTTTTCAGACCTTTTACTGTATCGCCTCAATGTCCATTTTCCTGTGAATCCCAGTAACATTGGAGATAGTTTACTCAAGATAAGAGTACACTTCGCTTACACTGGACCATACCCAGAGGTGTGTGACAGTCACTCAGAAAGCGGTTTAGACCAGTCCGAAGCTGAAGCAGTTCAAAGACTGATGAACCTTTTGTCATTCCTTTAGATCCACCACCTATTGTTCATCATAATAAATCCTACCTATTGCTGAAAGAGACCTCATGTCCTGTCCAGAGTGTGTGTGTGGTCTTGTATTTGCCATAGGGGAAAGGGGTTATCGCTTAACTAGCGTTGCAACCAAGGGTTTCCCATTTGAGAGACTAGGCAGACAGTCCATCGATCCTACACCTGGCCCAAGTCCTCCTGATTCTTCAGAAAGCCACGTGTATCGACTTAATGTTCATTTCCCTGTTGACTTAGACGACAATTGGGGACAAGGTCTATTTGAAATAAGGAAATCTGCTTTTGATCACGGTCGCAGTCCCTTAGTCTGCTATTATCATCCAGCTACCGATTATTTAGAATCTGAGATATTAGACCTGATACGCATACGAGTCTGTAAAGCCAAACGCCTACTGGCCAGTGCTAACACATTCTTTGAAAGCGTGAATCATGGGAAGTGAACAATCAAAAATGGAGGAAGGGGACCAAAAGGGGATCTCGGCGTTTGAAATAGTCAAACGTCGAGAGGGGAAACAACCGGTCAGTGATTACATTAAATTGGCTAAATTATGTAGTTTTAACTGTAAGGGACCCCGGCTACAGCCGGACTCTTGGCATAACGTAATGAAGGAACAAAAGGGTGTTCTCCAGGATAAGGGTCTGTTATCCAGTGCCCAATCATGGCTTAGGGTCGCAAAGGGATTGCAGAAGGAGGGGTGGTCAGAACAAAGAGTGATCCAATCTGATGGTAATATCAAATATTTATACCATAGAGAACCCCCTTTCCATTGTATGGTCAATACCGTTAGTCCGCTCCCAGAAGGTAACGACAATATACAAACAGCACCCCACCCTAGACCCTCAGGTCAATCATTTCCCACTACTGACAAACAAACAAATATTTATGAAAATTCAAATGTCGTTCCTGATGAAGAACCCCCCCACAAACACACTTGCCAAGGGTGGAGTGACGCCACTATATCCAGTTTTGACACCTGAAGGCGCTTACTATGTACCCGTACCAAGTTTAACTCACATAATGTTGTCAGGTGATGAGACTGAAGGGGCTACAGGGGGGGTTCAGATGAAGAGGGGTGTAGGGTTACTTCCACCACACCAAGGTTACTGGGGGCCGTTCCTAAGGACCATCAGTCAAAAGGGAGGGTCGCCCAGTTACAAAAGGAAGCCAGAAAGGACCGGGGGGACCATTGGCAGGTTTTGAATGAGATAGGCGAGACCTTAACACGTATGAGCACCCCTCTCCAATCCGGTCAAAAACAGACACAGTCCCTCCGGGATGCATCCCCCTATGTCCTGCCTGCATTTGATCCCAGTGATGAGGACTCTTTCTCCCCTAGTAAGGGACGCGGGGGTGGGATGCAAGCCATGAGTGGGAATGGACCCCCATTATATGTTACCTTTACGCCTTCTCAGGCGTCTACACTCCTGGCACAACTGCCGGACCCTGATCACCAACCCATGCAATTTTTTCGCCGACTGTCCCAGATTCAAAAAAACTATTCAGCCACTTGGAAAGATTTACAGAGTCTCTGCGAAATAAAGGCGGGGGATGCCTATTGGCCTGTTATGCAAACTGAACTTGAACCCCGTCAAGTTAGGGACCTCACCAGTTACGAGTCAGGCGTGGGATTCTGTGAACAAATTAAATCCTGGGCGCAGAATAGGCTGGCTGATCAGGCCGTCAGCATCCACGATATGGTCCAGGAGAAATCCGAATCTGTTGAGAAGTACCAGGTCCGACTGTTACAAGTATTCATAGATTTAGGATTCAGTCGCCACAACAAGACTCATACCCAAATGTTGTCCTCTGCCTTCGTTACTGGCCTGCAGGAAAACTTACGTAAGGGTCTGATTACAGCCAGACCAGAATACCGTACCTTGCCCATTGAGACACTTGCCCTTGTAGCCAAGGGTCTCGAAGCCTCCCAGCAGCTAACCCACAGGGCTACTCCCTTGATGTTAACTGATAGTAGTCCTAGCGACCGCAAACAGAGCGAGTCTGTAACATGTAATTATTGTAAGAAGACAGGACACGTTATCAGAGACTGCAAGACTAGAAAAAATTGTTTTAACTGTGACCGACCCGGCCACATAAGTCGGGACTGCAGGGCCCCCAAACGACAAAATCAGACAAACTACAATGCCGACCATTGGCCACCTCCACCCCCTCCTGATCATCCGGTCCCGTCAGCTCCCCCGGCCCATCCATAGGATGTTGGCACCCCTGTGTCTCCCTGCCCTGTACTGTCCAATACAGACACTATCGAGGATGCCGGACCTTTAGCTAAATTAACCTTGTCCGTACAAGGTACCCCTACCACCTTCCTGATAGACACAGGGGCAGCCAGAAGCGTTATCAGGAGTCAGGACCTTCCCAAACAAACGATGTTGTCTAATAACACTGTTTCTTGTGTAGGAGTGGATGGTCGGCCACGGAACAATCCATTGACCTGTCCTTTACAGGTCGGACCCTATTCTGGATTGTTGGCCCGTTTTGTTGTCTCACCCACTTGTCCTTTAAATCTATTAGGAACGGATCTACTGTACCGATTGCAAGCGAAACTGGTGTTTCTACCGGACGGCTCCATCACTGTTTCCTCCCCGTTGGATCAAGCTGAGGCTACCTCTCTTTGTTCTGTACCTCTTCTTCTCTCCACAGAGTCACCAACAACTTCTACCGCTGGCATACCGGCTCATGTACTGTCCCGCATTCCTTCGTTCCTATGGTCACAGGGGCCGGAAGATATTGGTCGCTTACCTGTTCCTCCAGTCGGAGTCCGTCTTAAGGAAGGCACTGCATTGCCCAGGAAACCACAATATCCTCTCAAACCGGCCCAGTCCGAAGCCATCACCAAACAGCTCCAAAAACTTCTTGATAATGGGGCTATCAAACGGCAATCGTCCCCTTGCAATACTCCTCTCTTCCCTGTCAAGAAGAAAGGCAAGGCAGGAGAACCAGATAAGTATCGCTTGGTGCAAGATCTACGTGCTGTCAATGAAGCCACGGTCATGGAGACCCCTTTGGTGTCAAACCCACACACCATATTATCCGGCATTCCTCCGGCGGCCACCCATTTCACAGCGATAGATTTAACGAATGCATTTTATAGTATACCATTGCGTGAGGACTGCCAATACCTCTTTGCATTCACCCATGAACGCCAACAGTATGTTTGGACTGTCCTTCCCCAGGGAGCACAGAACTCTCCTACTCATTTCTCACTTGCACTTACTTCCATTCTAGACTCCTGGATATCTGCACATCCCGAGGTCACACTCCTGCAGTATGTGGACGACCTACTACTCTGTGCCCCTGACCTATCAACTTGCGAAGAATCGTCTGCCGACCTACTCTGCTTTCTGGCCGACCAAGGGTGTAAGGCATCTAAAGAGAAACTGCAATGGTGTCAAACCACTGTGGTCTTTTTGGGACAATGTATCTCCCAAGGCACAAGACACATCACAGACGGCCGCATTAAAACGCTTCAGGACATCCCTCTACCACAGGGACACAAGCCATTACATGCCTTTCTTGGTCTCATCTCCTACTGTCGGTCATGGATTCCTGAAGCTTCTCTCCTGATGCAGCCTCTGTACGATGCATTAAACTCAGACCCTTTCACGTTGTCTAAAGCGGCGGAAGAAAGTTTCCATACGCTCAAGTCCGTTCTATCTACGGCTCCTGCTCTGGGCCTCCCAGACTATGAAAAACCTTTTAAACTGTTTGTCTCCGAACGTCAAGGGCATGCCCTCGGAGTACTGGCCCAATCATACGGTCAACGTGTCCGGCCTATTGGATATTTCTCCGGACAACTCGACAATGTGGCAAAGGGCAGCCCTTCATGCATGCGTGCAGTATACGCAGCTCAACTTTTACTGGACAAGACTGCTGATCTAATTTTGGGACATGACTGTACCCTTCTAGCACCTCACGACATCTCTGCTATATTGCAGCAAACCCAACCAAAACACATGTCTGCTGCCAGGCATCTGCGGCTACAATGTGCTATACTTCTACCTGACAATGTTACTCTACAGCGATGCACCATTCTGAATCCATCCACACTGTTACCAATCCCTGAACAAGGGGGGGTTGAGGACCATATCACGGACTCCCACGACTGTTTCGAACTTATGCAACAAGAAACAGCTCACCTCCCTACCGTCAGTGACACCGCCTTGGAAGACCCGGACATCACGTTATTTGTGGACGGATCACGGTTCTCAGATGACTCTGGGAAATTTCATACTGGATATGCCGTCACAACCACTGACTCTGTCCTTGAAGCACGTCCTCTTCCACCCTCGTGTTCAGCCCAGGAAGCGGAACTCAAAGCCCTAACTGCAGCATGTACATTGGCCGCAGGAAAGAGAGCAAACATTTTCTCTGATTCCAGATATGCACTGGGAGTGGCTTTAGACTTTGGGACAATTTGGAAGACTAGAGGGTATTTGACTGCCACCGGATCACCTATTAAAAATGGCACGTCCGTTGCCGATCTTATGGAAGCACTGACTCTGCCTTTAAAAGTTGCCGTGTTAAAAGTAAAAGCTCATGGCAGACTCACTTCACCCGAGGCTATTGGTAACCATCTAGCTGATACCACTGCTAAGGACATTGCTGTTACTCCTTTGCCCGATCCACCAGATACTGCTTCACCCACACCATTGCTCCAAGTTACTTTCTTGGACAGCGTTGACAAACTAAAAGGCTGTCAAGCCTCTGCCAGCCCCGATGAAATTAATGGGTGGCTCAGCAAAGGCGCCACTTGCAAAGACGGCCTATATTCCTGCAATAAAAAGCCATGTATTCCCAGGAACCTTTATCCATCTCTAGTTCAATGGGCTCATGGACCAACACACATTTCAAAGAACCTGATGAACAACCTGATCTCAAAACTTTATTTCGCTCCAGGAATCACCACCCTCACCCGGAATTACACCGCAGCCTGCACCATCTGCGCCAAGTGTAACCCTGGACGCATGGAGAAACCACCGGTCTTACATTTAGCTAAGTCCCTATATCCTTTTCAACGCATACAAATAGACCATATACAGATGCCCAGATGCGGGAGATTCGATTATGTCTTAGTCATCGTCGATATGTTCTCAGGGTGGCCAGAAGCTTTCCCAGTGGCTAATATGACTGCAAAAACCACCGCTAAAAAATTACTCTCTGAGATTGTTTGCCGATATGGAGTTCCTGAAGTGATCGAAAGCGATCAGGGTCCAGCGTTCACGGCATCTGTCACTAAAGACATATGGACAGCACTAGGAGTCACCCTTCATTTCCACACACCTTATCACCCCCAAAGTAGTGGCAAGGTCGAACGTATGAATGGTACTCTCAAAACAAAAATGTTAAAAATGTCTCAGGACTCGGGTATGTTGTGGCCTGACAACCTGCCTATTGCCCTTTTCAGTGTAAGGTACACACCGAGGGGGGATACCAATCTTTCTCCTTTTGAAATCCTGTTTGGATCTGCCCCTAGGCTAGGATGTTATTTCCCTCATCTTTACAGTTACAGTTTGATGTTCTTAATGAATATGTATGTCAATTGTCAACTGAATTATCTAAAGTGCATGGTCAGGTGTTCTCCTCTATTCCAGATCCTACTTCTGTGGAAGGTTCGCATTCATTAGTTCCAGGTGATTGGGTTCTTGTCAAGAAATTTATGCGTAAATCCTCACTCGAGCCCCGATTTGACGGTCCGTTCCAAGTCCTACTGACTACAGCCACCTCTGTGAAATTGGACGGAAAAAACACCTGGATCCACGCATCCCACTGTAAAAAGTCTGTTCCTCCTGCAACCACTCCAGCTCAGGACCTTGAGTCTACTCCTCCAGTCTCCATCTCACCTATACCTGCACCATGAATTTTTTATATATCCTTTTCCTGGTCTGTGGGGGGGGGGGGCCCACCAATTGGTATGGTGAATGTGCTTTAAGCAAAGCCATCCTTCCCCTTCACATAATCCCATGGACCAAACTCACCCCAGCCACCTCTTCTGTACTCAATCATCATTCCCGTTCTATTTCCAAACGTGATGTCACCCCGTTCGGCAGTCTGGACCCACATATATACATTGACCCTATTGGTGTCCCTAGAGGAGTCCCCAATGAATTTAAAGCCAGGGATCAGGTCGCTGCTGGGTTTGAGTCTCTATTCCTTTTTGTTACAGTCAATAAAAATGTTGATTGGATTAACTATATTTACTATAACCAACAGCGTTTTGTTAATTACACCAGGGATGCCGTGCGCGGCATTGCAGAACAGTTAAATGCTACCTCCCACATGACCTTCCAAAACCGCCTGGCCCTAGATATGTTGTTAGCCGAAAAGGGTGGGGTGTGCAAGATCCTTGACAAATCTTCCACCTGTTGCACCTATATCCCTGATAACACTGGCCCCGATGGCTCTGTTTCCATCGCTATTAAAAAATTAGAGGAACTGTCTGCCGAACTTAAAAGGAACTCAGGCATCACCGACCCCTGGGACCAGATCTTCACCTGGATGACTGGTTGGAAGAAAGTGCTTGCTGAAATCGGTATCGTTCTCCTCATAGTTTCTGCTTTCTGTACCATGATATTTTGCTGTTTCATTCCCTGCATTCGCAAACTTTGTCTTGCCTCTCAATATACTCCTACCTTTGTCCTATCCTCTCCCTCCTTCTATGTAGGCTCAGATGCCCATGGCTATTGCAATGATACACCCGAGGATGACGATAATGATTCTGCTCCTCCCCTCATTGATCCCCGCTCCCTCCCTTATATCCCGACCACAGTACTCTCCCAATACATTCCATGTGAAACCACATAGCTTAACCGCAAGGGCAACATAACCCCCTTTTTTGCCTATATAACCTTTTGATATCTTACAATAAACAAGAGAGAAGCATTTTGCATACTGAACAGCCGTGTCAGTGTCATTTCTTCTTATCAGCTAGCTGAACTTACTCACCACAAATTTGGAAGGGACAAAATACTCTCCGGACACAGTTCTGTCCATAACACGACTGGGAGTGCTGCCAATTTTGCTTTTTTGGTTCCATGGAAGCATGTGGAGGTGAACACATGATGTGGCGTGCACCCTGCCATTAAAAGAATAACAAGCACTGAGGAGCTGGGCCAACAAAGAAATTGTAGGGAAGTGTAACCAACCATTTCCTTTTGGCTTTGTCAAACGGCACAGGCTGGGAGGCCTGGATTATACTGTATAACTGTGATACCAGTTTGGCTGGGGCTTGATCCCAAAGTCTGGCCTCCCACGCCTGCTGCATTGGTGAAATCTGGTATGTTTGGAATTGGGCATAGAAAGCATGTCTCAATTGAAAGTTGAAAGTCCTGTCGGTTAAATTTAGTTTTTAGCTGTTCCAGGGAGGGGAAAGAACCATCCACTAACAGGTCTTCTAAGTGTCCTATCCCTATAATTGGCCAGTAATGAAAATCCGGCAGTTGTTGCAAGTGTGGCAGATTTGAAATTCTCCACAGTGGTGTTTTCTCTGATAATTTAGAATAAGAGATAACGCTTTTAGCTTGTACCTTTGTCCACACTTTAATAGGGGTGGCGAGTACCCGCGGCAATGAAGGTCGGTCCCCCCCCCTTCTATACGGGGCATTACGAATAGCTTCCAGAGAACCCGTAATTGTTGCATGCAAATTTGTTAATGAGTTGCTGTCTTCTGGGTTAAACCAGTTATGAATATAAGATAGTTGGGACGAATAGTAATAATTCTGCAAGTCTGGAAGGGCAAGTCCCCCTTTATCCGTAGATGCAGTAAGTGTGAGCCATGATATTCTAGCTGCTTTGTTGGCCCAAATAAATAAAAGTAATTCGCTGTTAACTTTCTTAAAGAATGGGACGGTTATGTAAACCGGTGCGTTCCAGAGTGGGTAAAGAAACCTAGGGAGATATAGCATTTTAAAGAGGTTAACTCTACCCCATAGTGTCAGTGTA
This sequence comes from Xenopus laevis, assembly GCF_017654675.1. Lineage (NCBI taxonomy): Eukaryota > Metazoa > Chordata > Amphibia > Anura > Pipidae > Xenopus > Xenopus laevis. The sequence continues at coordinate 71,009,598 of NC_054373.1, read as the reverse complement.
ATAAAAATACCTGGTGGTCTAGTGGTGCGGCGGCGTGGACGGCCGTCACGCCGCCGCGCTCCTTCTCCTGCCTCCAGCGCCGGCGCCATCTTGGTTTCTTAGGGCGAGTGCGGCGCGCCTGCGCGCCTCTTAAAGGTACAGGCGCATTGGCGTGATTACGCCAGCGCGCATTGGTGCACGTTTTGGCGCGAAATTTGAAAGTATTTAAGGCCCATTCATACTCCCAGCCAGTGCCCATGATAGAATCTTGATTCTGGTGGTTCCTGAAGCCTTGTGCTGTCTGTTCCTGTGAAATTTGTATCTGCTATTCCGGTTTTGATCCCTGCCTGTTCCTGACTATTCTGATATCCGAATCCTGACCTTTGCCTGCATCTCGACTACTCTTTCTGCCTGACTGTTTGATTACCCGGTTTGACCCTTGCCTGCCTGACGATTCTTGATATCTGCCTGCCTCGACCCTGCCTGTCTGACGATTCTCTTGCCTGCTCCATTTGTACCGTGACCTTCGGCCCAAAAGACTTTCTACCTGCTGTGTCCCTCTGCTAGCCAGAACATCTCGCCTTGTACCCCTCGTTAAGTCCAGGTGGCACCCAAGTAAGCTGAGGGCTCCTCCCGAAGCCCAACAGTGGTCACACTACTGGTGAAGCCGAGCCGAGACCAGGGTACTTGGCACCTGTTCTGGTATTGGGTGCCGGCTGTGACATTATCACGGGCCATGGAGGACGATGGTCATGAAGCTGCTGCTGCCTCTGCTACACCTCAAACTTCCACTGAGATGTTGCTCACTACCTTGCTGCAACTTATGTAGGAGCAAGAGCAAAAACATAATTATTTGCTTCAAGGGTTCCACAATCTGACCCGCCAGTTGGGCCCTTCGCAGCAGCCGCCTAATCCTGTTCCTGTACCTCCTGTGGGTTCTTCTGCCAGTTGGGGTAACTCAGCTAAACCCCATGAACCCAAGATTGTGTTCCCCGAAAGGTTCAGTGGGGATCGCACTAAATTTTTCGTTTTCAAAGAGGCTTGTAAGCTGTACCTTAGTTTCTTTCCTCATTCTTTTCAATCTGATGAGGAGAAAGTAAGGTTCATAATGACCCTGCTTTTGGGTGACCCCCAAATTTGGGCCCTCAGGCTGCCTTCTTCAGACCCTGCTCGTTATTCCCTAGACACCTTCTTTAACAGCATGGCCATTCTTTACGATGACCCGGATCGTGCATCATTTGCCGATACCGCGATTCGTAAGTTGCGCCAAGGGAAAAGGGATGCGGAGGTGTACTGCACCGAATTCCGCCGGTGGGCAGTGGAGACTGGGTGGAATGATTTGGCTCTAAGGAGTCAATTCCGGTTGGGGTTATCCGATTCTGTAAAGGATAGTCTGGTTAATTATCCCCTGCCTTCTAACTTGGATGGTCTCATGTCCCTCGCCATCCAGGTAGATAGAAGGCAAAGGGAGAGAAGGGGTGAGAGGAGTACAAACTTCTCTGGGGTTACCAATATAAGATCCAATGTGGTGACCAATGTGAAATCTCCTAACCCCTCTGTGCCTCTGCCTCAGGAGGAGCCTATGCAATTAGGCATATCCCACCTAACTCCTGAGGAAAAGACACGCAGGCGTTCCATGGGTCTCTGTATGTACTGTGGTGAGAGGGGACATTTTCTGAACCAATGTTCTAAGAGGCTGGGAAACTCCGAAGCCTAAATAGAGAAGGGGAGCTCCATTTGGGTGCAGGAGTTTCCTCTCCCCAATCTTCCTCTAAGGTTTTGTTACCGGTTAAACTAACTTGGCCTACGGGCTCTGTTAAACTGTCCGCATTTGTGGACTCTGGGGCGGAGGGTAATTTTCTGGATACTGCTTTTGCAGCTAAATTCTGTATCCCTGTAGTTCCTCTAAGTGCCCCCATGAGAATAATGGCTGTGGACAGAAGACCCTTAGGGTCAGGTGTAATCTCTAAGGAGACGGTAACTCTTTCCATGTGTGTTAATAACTTGCATTGTGAGGAGATAGCTTTTTACCTCATAGAGGGTGCTTCCTCTCCTCTTATTTTGGGGTTACCGTGGCTCCAGAGGCATAACCCTCTGATTGACTGGGTCTCAAGGGAGGTGGTTCAATGGGGTACTATGTGTGGTGGGGTATGTTTTCCCTCTGTATTTGCAACTACTTCACTTGAAGGGTTACCTGCTGCATATGCAGAATTCGCTGATGTCTTCTCTAAAAAGGCAGCAGAAACCTTACCCCCACACCGGCAGTATGACTGCCCAATAGATCTTGTCCCTGGGTCAAGTCTTCCTCGTGGTAGAACCTATCCTCTTTCATTGCCCGAAGCCCAGGCAATGAAAGAGTATATAAAAGAGAACCTAGAAAGGGGTTTCATCAGACCTTCTAGTTCCCCTGCGGGGGCGGGCTTCTTTTTCGTTGGGAAAAAAGATGGTGGTCTTCGCCCTTGTATTGATTATAGAGGGCTCAATAAGATTACCATAAAAAATCGCTATCCTCTCCCTCTAATTTCTGAACTTTTCGATCAAGTTAAAAATGCAAAAGTCTTAACCAAGCTTGATCTTAGGGGGGCTTATAACTTGATTCGAATCAGGGAGGGGGATGAGTGGAAAACAGCGTTCAACACCAGGGATGGCCACTACGAGTATTTGGTAATGCCATTCGGTCTTTGTAACGCCCCCGCAGTGTTCCAGGAATTTGTCAATGACATCTTTCGGGACCTGCTGGGGATATTCGTAGTGGTCTATCTTGATGACATTCTTATTTTCTCTTCTAATCTAGTTGAACACAGAAATCATGTTTGTGAGGTTTTACGTAGACTGAGAGAAAATAATCTGTATGCAAAACTTGAGAAGTGTACTTTTGAAGTTACCTCTGTTCAATTTTTGGGGTTTAACATTTCTAACAGGGGTCTTGAGAGGGATCCAGGGAAGGTGAGAGCAGTCCTGGAATGGACCCAACCCCTTTCTTTACGAGCAACCCAAAGATTCCTCGGTTTTGCAAATTATTACCGCCAATTCATCAAGAATTTTTCCCTGGTAGTTGCCCCAATCACCAACTTGACCAAAAAGGGTGCTGACCCTAGTATTTGGCCCCCAGAGGCAGTTCAAGCTTTCGAACGCCTCAAAAAAGAGTTCAGTTCTGCCCCTATTTTGCAGCATCACCCAGGATAAGTTGCAGACTACCAGGGAGGGCATCCTGGGTGTTGTGAGGTCTTACTATGCCGACCTTTTCCGGAACAAGGCTTTGGATGGGGAAAGGCTGACTGACTTTTTGGAGGCGACCCCAAGGCCTGATACGTCTAATTTGGACTTTTCCCTTTTGGAAGCAGAAATCACAGAGGCCGAGGTAAGAACAGCTATTGACAGCCTTCATAAAAAGAAGGCGCCAGGCCCAGACGGCTTAACAGCCGAGTTTTATAAGACCTTTAAAGATGAGTTGGCCCCGGTCCTTGTGGAGGTCTTTAGAGACAGCCTGGCGGAGGGCATCTTGCCCCACTCCATGAGGGTTTCTTCTTTGATCCTGCTTTCAAAAGGTAAGGACCCGGAGCATATTGGGAACTGGAGGCCTATTGCCCTTCTCAATAACGATAGGAAGATTCTCGCAAGGGTACTTTTTGACAGACTTATTCAGTTCTCAGGCACGTTATTGTCAGGCTTTCAATTCGGCACGGTGAAAGGGTGGAGCATCTTTGGGGCTCTTCTTACTATCAGGGAGACCTTAGAAGTATGCAAAGCTCAGAGCAAGGGCTGCTACATTGTCTCTTTGGATCAGGCCAAGGCTTTTGACCGGGTGAATCATCAGTACCTGTGGTCTACTTTGGCAAAGTACGGCATCCCGGGCAAATTTATCCAATGGCTGGCAGTTTTGTATGAAGGGGCCATAAGCTTCCCACTTGTCAATGATTGGAGGGGAGATGATTTCAATGTGGAGTCTGGAGTGCGACAGGGTTGCCCCTTAAGCCCACTCTTGTACGTATTTGCCCTAGACCCATTCCTGCGCAGTCTAGAGAGTTGTGGCTTGAGGGGTATATCGGTCCCCAGATGCCAGACATTGACATCCCTCGCCTACGTGGACGATGTGACAGTTATGGTATCCAGTCGGAAGAACAGGAGGCTGCTTAACTAAACGTGACAAGTCGGAGGCTTTTTGGACTTGAACGGTGAGCCTGACTTCCAGCTCTCTGAATTTTCAACTGCCCCATCCCACATAAAGATCCTGGGGATAAAGTTTGGGAGGGAAGACAATTGCAGGCTAAATTGGGATGAGAAACTGGATGCCGGAACAGCAAAGGTCCAGCGATGGAAGGGATGGAGGCTGGCCTACAGGGAAAAGGTGAAGCTTATCAAGGCCTATCTGGTCCCTGTTTTTGTATGTAGCGTACGTGTATCCATTGCCAGAATCTCTCTACGCCAGGGTCCACAGTCTGTTTTTCCAGTTGCTCTGGGGACACAGGCTGAATCCAGTCAAAAGGGGGATAACGTACCTGCAGCGGAAGGAGGGTGGTTTGGGCATGTTGTGCCCAGTGGCTTTCTTTGGGTCACTTTTCCTGAAGTTTAACTTTGGGGGTTTGGCCCAAGGAAATGATTCCCTGTGGGAAGTCTGTATCAGGAATTGGGTATCCCCTTTTGTAGGGACATGGTTTCAAGGCGGTAGAATGAAGAGATTTCGGATAGTACAGGGATCCCTCCCATCACACCTAGTTCTCGCTCTGAAGATTCTGAAGAGGTGGGATGTCAGGGTGGGTGAGCTGGCCACATCTTCCCGAAGGCAGTTGTACCACAAGGTGATCAGGGACTATTTTGCTGTTCCTCTCGCTCTGAGAGACTGTGTGGGTGACATCCTTCAGGAAAGCCTTCACTATCTTAATGGCAAGAGACTCCCCCCTAAGTTCTTTGACAACTGTTGGCTTTCACTCCAAGGGAAACTCTATGTACGGGGCAACTTAAATTATCTTAGTATTGGCAGCAAAAATTGCCCCTGGGAGTGTGAAGAGGAGGAGACCCAGGATCACTTTCTAGTCAGTTGCCCTGTGACTAGAGACGTGTATGGTCAGTTAGCCACAGCTCTTAAAGTTCCTGCCCTGAAAAACTTGACCTATACAGAGTCAGCCTATGGGGTTTCTGTCAGGCAACATCTACTGGACCGTGAGACCCTTTACATTATCATTGCCTGTACACGATACCAGATCTGGCAGCATAGGTGCAGGAGATCCTTTGGCTTTGCTGGTGCTACTCCTGGTAACATTGTTATGGCAACTCTGGCTCAGTTGAGTTTCCTGAAGGAAAATGAGATTAGAAGGTCAGAGGCTAATGAAAAGCGATGGCGATGGGTGCACCTTCCTCCATAAACTTGCATCTTGTTATACGATGTATGGAAACTGTTGTATTGGTATGGTCTCCCACACTCTGATACTGCTCTCCTTTTATCCGCAGGGTGATGGCAGAGATATTGCACAGCACAATGTACGAGCAGAGATATGTCCTGAGATTGTTCTTCGTGCATTTCTGGAAGGGTGGGGGAGTTTAGTTATTGTTTTTGTGTTGGGGTGGTACAAAGGCCATATGGAAAAAAACAAGACTTTGCAAGTTTGGCCTTGTGAATTGGTGGTTTGGACTATTGCCTATGGACAGAGGGATGGACTCTGCGGGCAGGAGGGTGTATGGGTGGGTTTGTTGTTTTTTTTTTTTTTTGATTTTCTGATATGTTAAAGTTTTGAATTAATGTAAGTGTATTTTTATAATAAAAAAAAACCTATTTTGCAGCATCCTGATACTGCTTTACCATTCATTGTGGAGGTAGGTGCCTCTGAAGTGGGTGCTGGGGCAGTCCTTTCCCAAAGGCACCCGAGTTACATCCCTGTGCCTTTTTCTCTAGGAAGTTTTCGCCTGCAGAGGCAAACTATGATATTGGGAACAGGGAATTGTTGGCTATCAAGTGGGCCTTTGAGGAATGGCGGCATCTACTTGAAGGTGCTAAACATATGGTAACCGTATATACAGACCATAAAAACCTGCTTTACATTGAATCGGCCACACGGCTAAACCCTAGGCAAGCTAGATGGGCATTGTTCTTCACCAGGTTTAATTTTTCTTTAACATATAGGCCTGGATCTAAAAACACCAAAGCTGATGCACTCTCTAGGAGTTTTGAATCTACCTCCTCTGACTCTAGTGAGTGCATCCCCATCATTCCTAGGGAGTTGATTGTAGCCGCATTGGATTCTGACCTCTCCACCTTGTTGTCCCCTGTCCAATTTTCTGCTCCTGCAGACACTCCTTCTGGGAGAATGTTTGTGCCTGAGGAGTTGAGGGAACAAGTTCTTGAAGAGGTTCATAACTCCAAAATGGCTGGGCATCCTGGCATTTCCAAAACTATTTCTTTGTTAGCCCGTCATGTGTGGTGGCATTCTTTTAAACAGGATGCTAAGGTTTTTATAAATTCTTGTCCAATTTGTCAGAGGTCTAAATCCTCTCGTCAATTGTCACAAGGTCTGTTGAATCCGTTACCAATCCCTGAGAAGCCATGGTCCCATCTTTCGATGGATTTCATTGTAGATCTGCCTCCTTCCCAGGGTAAAACTGTAATTTGGGTGGTGGTGGATAGGTTTAGTAAAATGAGCCATTTTGTTCCCCTTCCACACCTCCCTTCTGCCAAAACCTTAGCCAATCTGTTTATCTCTCATATTTTCAGGTTACATGGGTTCCCTGTTAACATTGTATCTGACAGAGGAGTTCAGTTTGTCTCAAAGTTTTGGAGAGCTTTCTGCTCGTTAGTTGGGATTGATTTATCTTTCTCAAATGCTTACCATCCCCAAACCAACGGACAAACGGAAAGAGTGAATCAATCCCTTGAGCAATATCTCAGGTGTTACGTTTCTGATAACCAGTCCTCTTGGGCTGAATTGTTGCCCTGGGCAGAGTTTGCCTACAATAATGCCACTCACTCCTCCTCTGGGGAGTCTCCTTTCTTTATTGTAAATGGGCTACATCCAAAAGCATTTTCTTTTTCTGGTTTAGATTCCTCTGTACCCTCTGCTAATTCCTCTGTCAATCATTTTTCTAAGGTTTGGGCCCAAGTTCGTCATTCTCTTTCTGCAGCTTCCTCTGCTCAAAAGAAAGCTGCAGATAGATCTCGTAGAGTGGCTCCTCAATACAAAGTGGGAGATTCTGTTTGGCTATCTACCAAAAATATTAAGTTGAAGATCCCCTCTCTCAAACTGGGGCCCAGGTTTATTGGTCCATACCCAATAACTGAAATAATCAATTCTTCTTCTGTTCGTCTCCAATTACCTGCAGAGTGTAAAATATCTAATTCTTATCATGTTTCTCTTCTAAAACCAGCCACTCAAGTCCGTCATATTCCTGTTCCTCCCCCAGTGTTAGTCGAAGGTCAGCCTGAATTTGAGATCCAGGAGTTCCTCGATTCTCGTCTGGTACGGGGTAAGCTCCAGTATCTTATTAAGTGGAAGGGTTATGGCTCTGAGGAGAACTCCAGGGTCTCAGTCGATGACATCAAGGCTGATCAACTCAGAAAGAAATTCCATCAAAAATTTCCTGGGAAGCCTGGGGGTCCAGTGGCCCCCCTAGAGGGGGGGTAATGTAATAAAAATACATGGTGGTCTAGTGGTGCGGCGGCGTGGATGGCCGCCACGCCGCCGCGCTCCTTCTCCTGCCTCCAGCGCCGGCGCCATCTTGGTTTCTTAGGGCGCGCGCGGCGCGCCTGTGCGCCTCTTAAAGGTACAGGCGCGCCGGCGTGATTACGCCAGCCTGCATTGGCGCTAATTTTGGCGCGAAATTTGAAAGTATTTAAGGCCCATTCATACTCCCAGCCAGTGCCCGTGATAGAATCTTGATTCTGGTGGTTCCTGAAGCCTTGTGCTGTCTGTTCCTGTGAAATTTGTATCTGCTATTCCGGTTTTGATCCCTGCCTGTTCCTGACTATTCTGATATCCGAATCCTGACCTTTGCCTGCATCTTGACTACTCTTTCTGCCTGACCCCATCTGTTTGATTACCTGGTTTGACCCTTGCCTGCCTGACGATTCTTGATATCTGCCTGCCTCGACCCTACCTGTCTGACGATTCTCTTGCCTGCTCCATTTGTACCGTGACCTTCGGCCCAAAAGACTTTCTACCTGCCGTGCCCCTCTGCTAGCCAGAACATCTCGCCTTGTACCCCTCGTTAAGTCCAGGTGGCACCCAAGTAAGCTGAGGGCTCCTCCCGAAGCCCAACGGTGGTCACACTACTGGTGAAGCCGAGCCGAGACCAGGGTACTTGGCACCTGTTCTGGTATTGGGTGCCGGCCGTGACAGTCAGCGGGAGTTTAACCCAATATGAAATTGCGTTTTTAAACTTTACTAAAATTGGGTCTAGGTTCTCAGCTATATATGCTGTTGGGTCTGTACTAATTATTATGCCTAGGTAGCGGAAACTATTCACCGGGGTGAGAGTAAGGTTCCTTTCTGTTAGATTGGTCTTTCCTAAAGGAAATAATATTGATCTTGTTTTATTGATCAAAAGGCCGCTAAGCCTTCCAAATCTCTCAAGTATATCTAACGCGGCACAGAGTGATGGACCTGTATTTTTCAAGAAAAGTAAAACATTGTCTGCATACAAGGCTACCTTTTCTTCAATATTGCCTAATGTGATTCCCTTGTCTAATGGTGCCTGTCTTAGCTTTGCTGCTAGAGGTTCGATTGCTAAAGCGAATAAGGGCGATAAGGGACAGCCTTGTCTGGTCCCCTTCCCTAGTTCAAAGGCTACCGATAGAGTACTATTAACCCGGATTTGGGCAGTGGGTTTTTTATACAGTAATTTGATCCAGGCAATGAAGTTGGGACCACAACCAAATCTCTCCAGAACCTGCTACAGATAGGACCAATTGACCGAGTCAAATGCTTTGGTTATATCCAATGATGCCACTACCCCAGTACTTTGATATTGCTGGGCCAATTGAATGTCGGTGTGCAAGCGTCGTAGGTTAATGGAAGTTGTTTTATTGGGCATAAAGCCTGTTTCGTCCGGATGTATAATGGACGTAATGACTTTTACTAGTCTGTTAGCCAGTATTTTGGCATCGGTATTGATCAGAGATATAGGCCTGTATGATTCACAGGAGTATGGGTCCTTACCCTCCTTAAGTATCAGAGTTATTATTGCCCCGTAACACGAGGGGGGAAGTTCCCCTTTCAGAGTTGCTTGGGTGAATGTATCTAGCAGCCAGGGGGGATAATTGATTGTTTAGTAGTCTATACCAAGCCGCCAGTAAGCCATCTGGGCCTGGTGTTTTATTCGATGGGAGATCTGAGATCGCCGATGTGATATCTGTCTTTGTTAGTGGGTTATCAAGGAATTGTCTTTCGTCTGGTGAAAGTTTTGGAAGATCAATGCCCTCCCAGAACCGGTCAACATATGTAACTTGGCTACTAGGTTGAGGAGAGTAAATCTTCTTAAAGTATTCTGCAAACACGTTGGCCATAGTTATGTCAGGGAGCCGGGAGCTCCCTCCAGGGAGGTAGTCAGGATCGAGGAGGAAGCCCTCTTGAGGGTGCAAGGTCGCGGTGTCCGAAGGGTTAATCAAAGGGGTAGTCAGGATCCAGGCAAGAGTTCACAGGCAGGCAGATAACAACAAAGTCCAAAGTCCAGGCAAAGGGTCAAAATAACAATCAGGAACAGGATATAGCTATGGAAGCTCACAGGGAACCCAGGAAATGATTCCTATACTTGGGCGCCATTCTGGCGTCTTAGTAAGGCTTTTATGTTTGAATTTGGCGCCATTCTGACGTCATCGGTGTCCTATGCACCGACGTCGACGCGCTGACGTCATCGCGCCGGCGCCGCTACCCACGTGGCGGCCATGGGCGCCGCCATTTTGGGAGCGACGCCGGCAGGGAGGGACGCGCCGCTCCAGGACCTGCTCCGGGCGGCGATCGTGACAGTACCCCCTCCCTCACGGGGGGCCTCCGGACCACCAGGACTGGGCTTCTGGGGAAATTTAGAGTGGAACTCCCTCACCAGACGAGGAGCATGGACATCAGAGCGTCCTTCCCAGGAGCATTCTTCAGGGCCAAAGCCTTTCCACTTGATGAGGTACTGAAGAGAACCCCTGGAGATTCTGGAGTCAAGGATCTTCTCCACCTCATATTCTTGTTGACCATCCACAGAGATAGTAGGAGGGGGAGGCTGGTCAACGGAAAAGCGGTTGGAGGTAGCGGGTTTCACCAAGGAGACATGAAACACGTTGGGAATTCGCATCTCAGGGGGAAGCTGAAGTCTGACAGCCACAGGATTGATCACCTCCGAGATGGAAAATGGACCTACGAACCTCGGACCCAACTTAGGAGATGGTACCTTCAACCGAATGTTCCTGGAAGACAACCAGACTTTATCACCGACCTTGTAGGGAGGAGAGGGTCTACGTCTACGATCTGCAAATGTCTTATGAACCAGAGCACTCTTCTCCAGGTTTGACTTGGTTGCAGCCCAAACAGCAGACATGTGGGCTGCATGGTCATCCGCGGCCGGAACATCAGACAACACAAAGTCTTGTGGGAAGGCTTGAGGGTGTTGACCATACACCGACATAAATGGAGACCTTCCAGTGGAAGTGTGGCAGGCATTGTTATGAGCAAATTCCGCCCATGGGAGGAGATCAGACCAATCATCTTGACAAAGGGAAACGTGGTTCCTCAAGAACTGTTCCAAGGCTTGGTTCACTCGCTCAGCCGCTCCATTAGTCTGGGGATGATAAGCTGAGGAGAACTGAAGATTAATACCTAGATCTTTGCACAGGGAACGCCAGAATTTAGCCGTGAATTGAGACCCTCTGTCAGAAACGATCTCAGTTGGGAAGCCATGCAGGCGAAGAATGAACTGGATGAACAACTGTGACAACTCCACTGCAGATGGAAGCTTCCGTAGAGGGATGAAGTGGGCCATCTTGCTGAAGCGGTCAATGACAACCCAAATCACGGTGTTTCCACAGGAGGGAGGAAGTTCAACAATGAAGTCCATTGCCAAATGCGTCCAAGGACGAGAGGGAACAGGCAACGGCTGTAGTAACCCACTGGGGCGAGAATGGCTGGACTTGGAAGTGGCACAAACAGTACAGGCAGAAACAAAGTCTTTGACATCTTTACGGATTGTCGGCCACCAGACAAGACGCCGTAAAAGTTCAAGAGTTTTAACAGGACCAGGATGTCCCGCTTGTTTGGAACTATGAGTCTGTTGCAGAATAGGCAGACGAAGCTCAGGAGGTACAAAAGCCAATCCGATGGGGGTATCAGGAGGGGCAGAAGATTGACCAGCCAGGATTTGATCAGCAAACTGAGGGTACAGTGAAGCGATGATCTTGGACAGGAGGAATAATAGGCTCTTGTCTTTCAGGAGTACGATCCACCGGAGTGAAACTTCGAGACAGAGCGTCGGCTTTCCGATTTTTGGAGCCAGGATGAAAGGTCAAGACAAAGTTGAAGCGGGAGAAGAACAGAGCCCATCTGGCCTGACGAGGATTCAGTCTCTTGAGAGAATGTATGAACTCCAAGTTCTTATGATCAGTGTAAATTGTGACCGGAATTGAAGAACCCTCTAGGAGGTGACGCCACTCTTCGAGAGCAAGTTTGACAGCCAGGAGTTCTCGATTTCCTACATCGTAATTCTGTTCTGCAGGAGAAAACTTTCTGGAGAAAAAGGCACAGGGGTGCAATTTCCCATCGGTAGAATGTCTCTGGGATAGGATAGCCCCTGCACCTACCTCAGATGCATCCACCTCAATGCAAAAGGGCAACTTAGGATCCGGATGACGGAGGACTGGGGCAGAAGAAAATGCGTCTTTTAGGGACTGAAAAGCTTCTACGGCAACTGGAGGCCAGGACCTGGGATTGCCCCCTTTTCGGATGAGAGTAAGGATAGGTGCAATGCGGGAAGAAAACCCCCTGATGAATTGCCGGTAGTAGTTGGCAAATCCGATGAACCTTTGTATAGCCTTGGTGCTCAAGGGAAGGGGCCATTCTTGGATTGCTGACACCTTAACGGGATCCATCTCGAAACCTTCTGGGGAGATGATATAACAAAAAAACAAAAAAAGGGGTGAGCCGGGTTAGTAGGAGGGTACTATATACACCCGCAGGTTTGAAAAACAATTAACCAAAGACAAAAAAATATATATTGGAAAGTTTGAGATAATTAGAGCCTAAAGTATGGGGCACTAAGTCTCAAACCGCCATGCAAACCAGTTCGAGTGTTATAGTAAAGTAACTACTAATAAATAAATAAATAGACGCTTAAGATGTAACTTTTAATAAATATCATTAAAACCACAAGGCCAAACAATATCAAGGGCCGTGCCCTCAGTGACAACAACACCACTACAAAACGTGTAGACCCACTGCCTCAAAATAGTATAGGCAGTGCAGGGCATTAGCCTTAAAAAACAAAAATAAAAGCTGCCTTAGGTGGTATGCGGTGGAGTGACAAAAACGCCAGTCATTGAGGCGATCTATAGAAGTTTTGAGGAGGCCTAATAGCAACCATTTCACCTATTTCTCCGTTCCCCAGAAGCCAATTCTGCCTACCTACGTTGGGAACGGATGGGAGCTTATCCCCCACCGTCCACCTATGCTGCCCGACGCGTTTCGCCGTGAAAACGGCTTCTTCAGGGGCATAGGTCAAACCCAAAAAAGGAATCTTAGACACTTCAAAGACACATTTCTCCAACTTGGCGAAGAGAGAGTTCTTCCTCAAACGAGAGAGTACTTCTTTCACCTGGGAGCGGTGAGATTCGAGGTCTTTCGAGAAGATTAGGATGTCATCCAGGTACACGACCACAGACTTTCCCAAGAGATCCTGGAAAATGTCATTCACGAGCTCCTGAAAGACAGCGGGGGCATTACGGTTCCTGGCAGGAGATCGACAGGACAATCGTATGGTCGATGTGGAGGAAGGAATTCTGCGGATTTCTTACAGAATACATCAGAGAATTCCCTGTAGAAGGAGGGTAGAGTCTTCAGATCAGACATAGAGATATTCACCCTCTGGAGGGGTTCAGCAGGAAGACAGTGCTGCTGACAAAATGGGCTCCAACGGGAAATCTGTCCTGCGGACCAATCAATGGTGGGATTATGCAGGCGCAGCCAAGGGAGACCCAAAACAACAGGAACGGACGGGCAGGAAATAATAAGGAACGATAGTCTTTCTTTATGCAGCGTCCCAACCTGCACAGGCAATTCCCCCGTTGTTTTAGAGATAAATTCAGCCTCCAGGGGTCTGTCGTCAATGGCAGTGACTCGAAGCTGAGTAGACAACGGAAATAAGGGAACTTCCATGTGTTTGGCGAAAAGAGCGTCCATGAAGTTCCCAGCAGCTCCAGAATCAATGAAAGCTGAGCCGACAATGGTCTTAGTGGCTAGGCGAATCTGTAAAGGAAGGAGAAACCTGTGAGTGTTCTCTTGAGACTTCGGAGTAGTGCCCCCTACATGAGTTACCCTAGATATACCTCGGGGAACAGAACTCGTGGGCTTCACCGGACAAGAGTTCGCAAAATGAGACTGTCCGCCACAATACAGACATAAGCCAGCCATTCGTCTACGGAGTCTTTCTTGTTCGGAGAGACGAGCCCTTCCAACCTGCATCGGTTCCTCCGGAGGAGAAGGAGAAGCTTGAGCAGCTGGAGTTTGCAAGAGAGGTCTCTGGAAGCCAGGTGCCAACAAGGGTTGAAATCGTTTACAACGCTCCCTCTCTGCTTGATGCTCTCTGAGACGAGTGTCCACCTTAATGGATAGTGCAATCAAATCTTCCAGCAGATCAGGGAACTCCCTGGAGACAAGATCATCTTTAATGCGAATAGACAGACCTTGATAGAATACGGCCTTATAGGCATCGTCATTCCAGGAAGTTTCAGCCATCAAAGTTCTAAAGTCAATAGCATAGACACTGCGGTTTCCCTGTCGGAGTTGCAGAAGACGAGAAGGGGCATTAGTGACCCGACCCGGGGCATCAAACACAGTACGAAATGCTTGAAGAAAAGCCTTGGCATCAAAAGTCAATGGAGAATTCTTCTCCCAAAGAGATGTTGCCCACTCAAGCGGTTTGCCCATTAAACGAGACATCACGTACCCCACCTTGGAACGTTCATTGGGGAAGTGCGAGGGTTGAAACTCGAACTGGATCTGGCACTGTGTAGCGAAACCTCTGCAGGCCTGTGGGTCCCCACTGAAGCGAGGAGGAGGCGGAATACGAGGCTCACCAGACGAGAAACCTGTGCTAGACGAGACGTCCGCCATGGGAGGATTTGCAGCCGCTTGGGAAGCAGGAGGCGCTGGAGGCACTCGGGAGAGAAGGGTATCGAGTGCCTGTCCTATGTGGTACTGCTGGGCTTCATATTCCTGCATGCGGGATGCCAGTCCGCGGAGCGCTCGTCCGACATCAGGCGTAGCTTCCTCAGTAGGATCCATGGCCCAAGTATAATGTCAGGGAGCCGGGAGCTCCCTCTAGGGAGGTAGTCAGGATTGAGGAGGAAGCCCTCTTGAGGGTGCAAGGTCGCGGTGTCCGAAGGGTTAATCAAAGGGGTAGTCAGGATCCAGGCAAGAGTTCACAGGCAGGCAGATAACAACAAAGTCCAAAGTCCAGGCAAAGGGTCAAAATAACAATCAGGAACAGGATATAGCTATGGAAGCTCACAGGGAACCCAGGAAATGATTCCTATACTTGGGCGCCATTCTGGCGTCTTAGTAAGGCTTTTATGTTTGAATTTGGCACCATTCTGACGTCATCGGCGTCCTTGCGCCGACGTCGACGCGCTGACGTCATCGTGCCGGCGCCGCTACCCACGTGGCGGCCATGGGCGCCGCCATTTTGGGAGCGACGCCGGCAGGGAGGGACGCGCCGCCCGGAGCTCCAGGACCTGCTCCGGGCGGCGATCGTGACAAGTTAATGGTTCCGTAACTAGGTCCCACAAGTGGTTCCTAATCCCAGGTATAACTGTAATCTGGTCCGTTATCTTTGCCATATATGCAAGAGTTTTACTGTTTTTATCCCCAAGATCAAACCCTGACTGTCTAGTATATAATAGTTTTTTCCTTGTGTTGTCTGATACAAGGAGGTCTAGCTCCCTTTGAGCCCTGGATAGTGTGTCATGATTTTCTTTGGTTTTGGTATGACAATAAGTCTGCTCTGCCTCCTTTAACGTTCTTTCTGCTGCTTTGATGTCTGCCTTTTTAGCCTCTCTTGTTGTGTGGATGGTAGCAATTAATGTACCCCTAGATACTGCCTTGGCAGCATCCCAAAGTACTAAAGGTGAGGCTGAATTATGATTAGTTTCCTAATACTCTTCAAATTATTTCATACAGGCCTCCACTTCTGCTTGTTCTGTAAGCCATAACGGGGAGAGGCGCCATAACTTCCTACCAGAGGGTAAACTGGAGTTCCACCCACACTGGGGAGTGGTCAGAATGTGTCCTAGGGAGATAGGAAATATTTTGAACCAAATGAGCCAGGTCTGCTGAGCCTAATGCCAGGTCTATTCTTGATAAAGTTGCATAACTGGAGGAAAAAGGTCAGAAAGGCCCACTGCCTCCATCCATCTAACTAGCTGCGGGGCTCCTCGTACATTCCAGGACAACAATTTAACTATCCCCATTGTTGATTACATTATAAAGCATTAGAACAGTCACTGCATATTCATAGTATGCGACTCCAAGGGAGTCACCCCAGTAGCCTAGACAATTCAATGAAGTACGATGAAACAGATGCCAGTATGTTAACTGAAATAAAAACCCCACCCTAACCACCCTGCCCACCCCCCAAACCTGGGTGAGCCTGTACCCATAACTATTACTTAACATGGGGAGTGTCACCGTGGCAGCCTAAGCAGCACTCCTTGTCAACGTAGAACTTTGATGTACATTAGTAGCTGATGGTAAGAAATAATAAGAGATACAATTAGAAACTATCCAAATACGTAATCAGACTGTGGTAGTCCATACACCTATAATGTTGACCCATACAGTTTGTGATAAGTGTAAAGTTCAGCATAGCTTAAGAGATAATTGGTCCCTTGACCAGAAGCTTGTGATATAGTTCCAGCCCAAATTAGCCTGGTTATATGTCAGCAAGGGGCTTCGTGGGTACTCTCAGGTACCGCTTAAGTGAAATATGAGATGAGTCTTACCCTGGCTGTACTTCTCAGGTGGGAGCCGCAGCTGGTTACAAAACTGATTAGTTGAGAGGCAGCTCCATGTAGGTCCGATCTCAGCCACTGTTCATGGACCACTAAAGGGAGTATGGAGAGTAATATGGCTGACTGGTGGAGAAAGAAAAAGCGGCTGTTCAACATCAATACAGCACATCAACGGGCTCAGGTCACAAAAAAGGACTTAAGATATGTAAGATAATTTCCGGTCTCAAGAATACTCCTTCCTCTTAGTTGTGTGGTGGTGATCTTCTGGGTTGGTTCCGGGTGAGCCAGTCATCCGCCTCTGCAGAGGAGCTGAGGATTTGGACACGATCCCCATCAAACTGTAGGGGATCTTGGCATCTCTGAGCCTCTTTTTCACTGCATTATAAGTAGCTCTTTGTTTTTGTATAACCGGGGAGTAGTCCGGGTATAGTGACACAGTGGTTCCATTAAAGGAGAGAGGACCTTTTAGTCTGGCTGCCCGTAATGCTGCATCTCGGTCTCTGTAATTTAACATACGGAGAAGAAAGGGCAGAGGAGGGGCTCCCGGTGGTAAAGGTCTGGTTGGTACTCTATGCGCCCGTTCGACCACAAACATACTGGAAAAGGTTTCTTCGCCCAGCAATTCCTTAAGCCAGTTTTCAACAAAAATTTCTGAGTGTTGGCCCTCAGATTTCTCCGGCAGACCTATGATACGCACATTATTTCTGCGCAGTCGGTTCTCTAAGTCATCTGTTTTTTCAAGTGCTGTCTTAAGTTGTTGCTTGATCCCTGAGATGTCATTTGGAAGAGGGGTCACTGTGTCCTCCAGAGTAGAGACCCTCTTCTCTAGTTCAGTAGTACGCTCTCTAATGTTTTGGAGATCATGCCTTAAATGTGAGAGATCATCCTTTATTTCTTCAAGTTGTGTCGTTTTTACGGTTCGGCTCTCCATTATTGCATCCAGCAATTCAGATGTGCACTATAATTTCGAAGGATTGGTAGGGCTTCCCTAAAATCGGTCGTTTGGCAAGAAGAATTGTTGCGTCTATGGGGAGCTTAACACTGCTAAATGATTCATTGTACAGTCTGCTAAAATGGCTGATGCTGATTCCAAATAAAAGCCAAAGATCACAGCAAAAACACAATGAGTCAATGCAGGCTACAGGTCACAGGTCAAAACCAGGAAATGTCTGCTATCTGGAAGTAACACTAGTTGGGGTATTATGAGCTCTAGTACTTGTACCTTTAATTATATCATTTGGAGTAAATTGTGGGACATCATTTTTGACGGGGTCATTTGCAATAAAGACTGATGTCTGCCAAGCACAATAATCAACTGCAATGGGAGTTTTTTGCACTTTGCTCATTGCCTTCTTGTGGTCCTGAATTATTGTAGGTCTCTGCTCTCTATTTAGGAGCACAAAGATATGCAGCTGCATTGCTGAACACAGCCCTGCCTGTACTGAGCCGTATACTATTTATAGGGGGCAGTGCGGGGGTGGCGCATAGGGGTCCCACTTCCCCTGTCTTGCGCATCATGCAGACATGTAAGTTAGCGAGTGGCAGAGGTCACAAAGATAGCCCTGTTTTTACCATTTATGGCATTCTACCCTTTTGTCAATATTTCTTACAGTATAAGAAATGTTTTCTTATTTAGAGTATACAATTTTACAGTCAATTTGAGAATACAATTAACCAATGTGATAACCATTATAAGGCACATAGTAAAGCAGGGCATTTTTAGTGTACCAAATTTGTACTGCTCAATGTACATTTGATAATGCATCCACTCAATTTCTTTCTTTATCTGCTGTTTGGATGCTCAGGCCTTTGAAAGAGAGACAGGGAGGGAGAGGAGAAGGAGGAGCATTTAGATCTAGTGATGCAGTCAGCTTGCAGTATCCTGGTGCACACACACATCTACATACACATACACTGAACCTGCACCCTCCCTTCTTGCCGCAGATCTCTGTGTGATGTGAAGACAGAAATAAAGATACCAACTGCTGTAGCTCTCTTATTTGGCAGGTAAGATGTGTGTCATACTACTGTACCAGTTTGACCGTTACATTTTTGATTACTGTTAACAATTCCAATATTAGCTATCTGATTTTCATAGATGTTTAAAGGCAGTTTATCAATAAATATGTCTGAGGTAAATATTAATCACACTATCTTATTTTTTGAGATCATTACTTTTCTAAAAAGCAAATGAATGCAAACATTGATAACACTTACTATGCAGAAGCAATGAGCATAGTCTTAAAGATGTCAAAATCAGCAATAAAGGTAGGTACTCTAAGGGCATCCAGATCTTGTTCCTTGCTTTGTAACAGGGGCAGCCAATGCTAGTTTACAGGGTATATCTCAGTTGTGTTGTGCAAAGAATAAAGATTCATACACCAGTAGAGTATAGCCAGACAATTCTTATCTCAGGCAGTAATGTTAGGGTTTTTTAAGCTACACTATTGGGGGACAGAACAGGAAGGCAAAGGGACTCTTACTGTAGCTGTATGTGAGAATCAGTATTACATGATTGTTGATGTTTTTAGTAAACATTCTAACATAGATATGCAAATTGATCAGTGTTTTCTCCTGTCATGCATAACATAGGGCTAGTTAACATTCCAAAACAGATTTTAGCTACTATGAAGTTGAAAGGATGATTTTAGAAGTATTTAATTGCAAATTTACATGCACGACTCTGATTTGGAAGGTGCAATTTAAGGGAATAGCCTAAAAAAAAAATCCAATAATTTTCTCTTTATTCAGTATTTTAAAAGACTTGAGCCAGGTCTGCCTTTAACTAGCACTTGCATATGTATCAACCTTCATGGCTGCCCAAAATAGTGACAGAATTACAGAAAGATTATGACTCTGTAGTAATATTACCTATTTGCCTAAATTATCTATATTTAATGGAAAAAAGTCAACATCTCTCAGTCAGTTATATTTTATCATTCTGTAATCAACTAAAAAAAAACAGATTTAATCGGATCAAAGACAAACATTAAAAAAATTGAGCCAAAATCCGAAACATGATTTTTTTGTATTTTCTCCCCAAATTGCTTGATTTTTTGCAGGCTTTTTCCCTGAAAAGCAGGGCGTAACTACCGGGGGAGCAGGGGGTGCAAATGTGCCAGGGCCCGCACCCCCGCTGGGCCCCCCCGGAAGATTGTGCGCGCTGCAGCCGGCTGGAGTCGGCTGCAGCCGGCTGGAGTCGGCTGCAGCGGCAGAGAAAAATCGCGCAGACGAGGGTGGGCCCGTCTGCATGGCCCACACCAGGGCCCGCCCCCACCAAGTTACGTTACTGCTGAAAAGCCTGAATTTTTTGAATTTTTGCCCAAAAAGTCATAAATAGTCAAATTTTCGGGCTATTTTTGGGGGGACTGGTGCACTGTTTTTTGCCATTTTGTGCATGTATGTATGTGGCAAATCTGGCGTTAGCGCAGAGTAAAATTAAACAGCTTTATAAATTTGCCATTGATATTACACAACTTTTTAAAGCATTTTTTTCTGTGAATTTTGTTTTACACAGTATAACAAATAGTACCATTAGTGTCTTTTTTTGCATAAACCCATAAGAGGGACTAAGATAGGGATAATATACAGAGTAGAAAAAAAAAAAGTGCTATTTTTTCAGTGTACATGCAACTACACGTCTCAGATGTATGCTGCTACACAGTACACAGTGAGGTAGTAACTCTCCCTAGTGTCTCTGTAGCAATGATGTAGTAAAAGTCCACATAAGAATGTTGTTCAGAGTTCACATACTTGTATACCAAACAGTAATTTGTATCTGGAAATGCCCACGTATGGTCTCAATCAGGGCCGGATTTACATAGTGCCCCTAGGCCCACTGCCGTTCGTCGCCCCTGCCCCCCCCCTTTATTCGTGCAAATTTTCATCATCTGGACTGGAGCAATGAGGATTGGCGCATGGGAAATTTAAAACATTATTATATCTCCAGCGCATCCCCAGTGTTTTTGAACCAATGTGGGTGTGGTTGGGCAGCATGCCTCCCCCCTAAAATCTTGCCGCCCTAGGCCCGGGCCTAGGTGGCCTTTCCACAAATCCGGGCCTGGTCTCAATGTGAGTCACCATGAAAAAAGAAACCAATTATGGTGCAGTGAATAAATACACACAGTGTATGCTTGCTTGTAACCAGGGCCGCCATTAGAATTCACGGGGCCCTGTACAACAAAATTTTCAGGCCCCACCCACCCCAAGCCCCACCCCAGATCCAGCCCACACCACTGTTAAAACTAGGGATGCACCGAATCCACTTTTTTGGATTCAGCCGAGCCCCCGAATCCTTCGCGAAAGATTTAGCCGAATACCGAACAGAATCCGAACCCTAATTTGCATATGCAAATTAGGGGTGAGAAGGGGAAATTTTTATATTTCCTTGTTTTCTGACAAAAAGTTACGCAATTTCCCTCCCCACTCCTAATTTGCATATGCATATGCAAATTAGGATTCAGATTTGGTTCGGCCGGGCAGAAGGATTCGGCCGAATCCAAATCCTGCTGAAAAAGGCCGAATCCTGGCCGAATCCCGAACCGAATCCTGGATTCGGTGCATCCCTAGTTAAAACGCCACGCAGACATCAGCGCTAAAAAAGGCAACACAAACACAAGTTATAAAAAGCTATTGATGGTCAGCGCCCCCTTATAAATTAAAAAAAACTGTGGCACCAAGGCCCCCATAAAAGTTTTTTTTGTAAAAAAAAATTGGTGGTTAGGGCCCCCCTACAAGTTAAAAAAAAATTGGCACCAGGGCCCCCCTAAAAGTTTTTTTAAAAAAACATTGCCCCCCCTTACAAGTAAAAAAAAAATTGGTGCCCCAGAGAATATTTTTTTAAAAAAAACATTGGCGCCAGGGCCCCCCTTACAAGTTAAAAAAATGTGGGTCCACAGAGAATATTTTTGTAAAAAAACATTGGCGACAGGGCCCCCCTTACAAGTTAAAAAATGTTTTGGGCCCCATAGAATATTTAAAAAAAAAAAATTGGAGCTAGGGCCCCCCTTACAAGTAAAAAAATGTGGGGCACCAGAGAATATTTTTTTTAAAAAAAAACATTGGTGGCAGTGGCCTATAGAGTATTAAAATAATACATTGGCAGCCAGGAGATTAAAAAAAAATTTTGGTGTTCAATAGAATTGAACTCGTGGCTTCAGGACTTCAACTTTGCCTCCTTTCGTGACTTTGGGTCTGTTTGCTGCTTCAGGACTTCAATTTCAGCTGATTTCATGACATCAGGTCTTTTCGCCACTTCAGGACTTCAAGTCTTTTTGCCGTTTTGGATCTTCGGGTCTTTTCGCTGCATTTGGGACGTAGGGTCTTTTTGGCCGATTTCAGGACTTCAGCTGTTCGGCACCTCAACTGTTCGGGACGGAAGAGGCAGCATGGCTGCAGCGCGGTTAAGGGGCTTTTGAAAGGTGCAGCACAGCTAGGCCCCCCTTCAGGCCCGGGCCTGGTACAGGAGTACCCCCTGTGCCCCGCTGATGGCGGCCCTGCTTGTAACTACTCACAAGAGAGCCATGAACTTCAGGCAAATAGTTGCAATCCGGGATGATCCCCTTCTCTGTCTCTCCCTGCAGCACTCCTCTGTACAGGCACTCTGGCCTCCTGGTCAGCCTTGCTGGGACAAACGTTTTAGAGATGCACACTCCAAATGTGGAAGTGTATGAAGGGTTTAAGCAGGAGCAGCGAAGTAATGTGCACAGCCCAAAAGGAATTCCAAATGAGATGATCAGTATTTTATTCAAAATAAACAATGAAAAACATATCTTACTTACACATTGGTAAGCGACCTGACGCGCGTTTCATGTACTTGGTACACTTCCTCCGAGGCTGAAACTTTTGCTCTATACTACCTTCTAGTGGCCTATATATAGGGGAGAATCTTTTCCCTTTTTTTTAATTGATTACTGGTCTAGAAAAAATGGATAAAATAGATATAATAGATAAATACAATAAAACCAATTGTTAAAATATATAAAATATATATATATATAATATATAAGATGAACCAACTTTCCACAGAGCACGAAATGGGGTACAGATTGTTAAAGATAAAAATAAAAAAAATGTAAAAGTACATTGAAATTATGTACACAAAAAAATATGGCTATAGTTATTCCAAGAAACATTTCAATTCTACATCTGTATTGAGTCCTCTTGGTTGAAGGGTCTTCAATTCATAAATCCACCTCATTTCCTCCCCTTTTTGATGTTTCTTATATGCTCAGCTAGGCGTGTTTTTAGCTTCCTGGTGGTTCTCCCTATGTATTGTTTTCTGTATGGACAGCATATCAGGCATACAACATTCTTCATATTGCAATGTACATGCTGTTTAACAGGCTATGCATTTCCTGTCTGTTGGTTATTTTATTCCCATGTTTGGTGGTCTTGCATGCAGCACAGTTATTACAATATGAAAAACCAACCGAACCCTTTAACCAACTCGCATTTTTTGGCTCAAAATCTGTAAAACTGGATACAAAGTACTGACTGAGATTTTTAACCATCTTATACACTAGTATTAGGTTTGGACCTTAAAACTGTATCTAGATCAGCATCCATTTTTAAGACCTGCCCGGAAAATTTGCTCCTGTTTTCTATGTTCAATACTACACTGTCTAACAAGTCTTAGTGGCCAATCCAGGACCCTTGGAATAAATGGATCTAAGACTAAAGTCACTTGTAAATTGGATTTTCCAAATGTTGGTGTTGAGGTACTCTAAGAAGGTTGTTAGGGTCACTTCAGTACATCCCCAGGCAAACATGCAATCATCGATATAACGTTTCCAAAATAACAGGCCATCTTCCTGCCCAACCAAATTATTAATAAAAGACTTTTCCTATAGGCCCCTAAATAAATTAGCGTAGCTGGGAGCAACTTTACTTCCCATTGCCATACCTTGTCTCTAGAGATAAAATTCTTTATCTTCCAAAAAATAGTTGTTCTCTAATATAAACTTTAAACCCTCCAAAATAAACAGTTTATGGTCCTGTGATATATATCCATCCTTACAGCTTCTAAACCTTTACTGTGTTGGATACTTGTATATAACAATGTGACATTTGCTGTTACTAAAAAATAGGGATGCTTCCACTCAAATGTCTCCACATAATATACTGTACTACAGATTTCCTTCAGGTAAGATGGTAGACTAGTGACACATAGCTGAAGTAAGATATTTATATACTCTGCCAAATTAGTACTCACTGAGCCCAATCCAGAAACAATGGGAAACCCAGGGGGATTTATTAGAGACTTGTGGATTTTAGGTAAACAGTAGAATACCATGATCTTAAGGCATTTAACCTTTATATAATCCCTTTTTCATTTTTATTCAAAACTTCTTTTTCATATGCTTGATCTACCAAATCATCAAGTTAAGATGTAATCTCCTTGGTGGGATCTTTATTTAAATTTCTGTATGTATCTGATAATTGCCTATGAATTTCATTCAAATAGGCAGACCTATCCATAACCACTATACCACCGACTTTATCTGCTGGTTTAATAATCAACAAGCTATTACTGGCAAGATCTTTAAGAACTATTGTCTTTATGAGACAAATTTGAAGTTTTCCCCAACTCCATTTTTTCAATGTCTTTCAGTGCTACTCATCATGTGTGTGGGGGTTAAAAACTGACTTATTCTTTAAGCTGGTATGATTATTCCAACTCCTATGCATTTAGGTTTTCACTTCAGGATGACCCACAAAATATTTTAAAATTATTTTGTAAATTTCACATGTACTAATGAACATCAATGTAGGTGTTAAACTTATTAATATGATTTGTGGGTGCAAACTTAAGTCCTTTGTCCAAAATTTTTGTCCCAGCCTCAGTTAACTGATATGAGCTGAGGTTAAATATAGAAGCCCCTTCTAAAACCTTTCCCTTCCTCTTTCTTTTGACCTGCCTTCCTCACCATTTCCCTCTTTCTATTTCTGTATATCGTTTTCTTTTTATTCTCATTGTAATTGGGTAATGGTAACGTGCTATTTGTGGGCCGTCTATATCCTTTTGGTGAAATAAATTGTAACTGCACTAGTGATGTGCAAATCTGTGGCGTTTCACCGAAAAATTCATGAAACAGTGATTTGACGGGAACATCGATTTTGTTGAGCCACAAAATTATTTTGTTGCGAATCTGACTTATGACATCATCATGCATCAACACGCACAACATTATTTTTTGGTTGTGCAATGCAAAACTCTAACTTAATTAGAGTCTATGGGGCGGATTCCCTAAAGGGCGAAAAATTCACCAGCGTGACGTCATTTTGGAACTTCGCTGATTCCTCAATGGGCACAGGCGTCACTTCGCTAGTGAAGGAGACGCTACCATTGCTTCGCACTCTAACGCCAGGTGAATTTTTGCTCTGGCGGACGGACGTAACTCAGAAAATGCACTAAGATGCGGATTTTACCTCATTTGCCAGACTTGCCTTCGCCAGCTCAGACCAGGCGAAGTGCAATGGAGTGCATAGGACTTCCTCAATTTTTAGTGCAAAAGTGATAGCCTGCAAAGGTCGGTATATGTTTTTTGGGGCTACGGGGTTCCCCCCTCCATTTTCTAACATATGGAACATAAACTATACACTGGGCTCATGTGTAGGGCTTTATAACAACTCTATTTTATTTATTAAGGTTCCATGGACCTGTGTAATATAATGTATTTGCTGCAACATATACATCCATGTAACTTTATCATTTCCCGCCGTATACAAATTAGGCAATGCTAGCGCATCTTCGCTTTGATTGCCGACGTAACGCTAGCAAAAATTTGCCAGCGTTCGGCGCCCTGGACGCAACTTTGCACTTTAGGAAATTGGTGTTGTCCTAGCGAATTTACGCCTGGTGGAATGGGCGATGGCTGCGAACCCGTCGCTGGTGAATTTTTTTTTGCGCATGCGCGCACGTAGTTTTGCGCATGCGCGCACGTAGTTTTGCGCATGCACGCCATAGGGCAGTTTTGAGCATGCGCGATATAGCGCCGTAACGCGCATGCGCAACCACAGCACGCACTCAGCCGGCGCCGTGGCCAGCCAGGTTGCCTAGGGCGTCTGGCTGGGTTGGCCCGGCTCTGGTGCCCATACTTTACTAATGTCGGGTCTATTTCTGGTGATGTTGTCCCATTATGATCTACTTCCATAATAGCATTGTTAGCATTCTGTTCCATGGAAAATATTACTTAAATATTATATTGATTTATGAGAGAATTTATATTGGTATATTTAAAAAACAACTCATGTAACCATAAGATAATAAATATCTAAATGAAAAGCATTAAATAGCAGGTTGATTTAGTCAAGCTGTTTGTTGACAGTGTCTTGAGATCTACTGATCACCAGCTCTACCTTTTGGGCATCCCTGCCCTACATTGTTAGAGGACTCCTATCTTTTCTCACTTCTCACATTTTTCCAGTTTCTTAAAAACATCTGTGGTTTTATACATTAGGTCTGGTAATGGTAGCTACTACTACTCAGTCTATATTGCTGTTTACACAAAAAGTACCATCTATAGTTTTTATATTACTTATAGCTTACTAACACAAGCACAACTAATCTGAATACATAATTTCAGGGTGCTTTAAATAATCCACATATTTATGTGAATGAACCATATATTTATGTGTATTTATGTGTAAGGAATCTGAAATACTATGTAATTTAACGTGACATGACTCCAATTGCGAATAGTCATAGTTGTGATGTGATAATAATCCAAACAAGTACCATCTGAGTAATAGTTAAACATTTTTTTAAATATAAAGAATAGCACAACGGTGCTTAATAATAATGAAATGAATTATAAGACAGGAGGAGGACTGTTATCCCTCAATGTCAGCAGGATGTCCTTCCTCATCTCAGCAGCCTACTGGACCAGGCCAGATAGCAGAGCACTGTGGTGGTGGTGGTGGTGATTTTTCACCATTTGCGTTGCAGCCTCAGCTGCTACAACTGCTGCCACACCAACCTCTCCTTCCTCTCCTGACAGCCTCTTTGGGAGAAGAAGGTGGAGGTGCCGGGGGACCTACAGGTTCTGCTGCCTAGCCCTCTTGCTCTGCCCCTTCTGCACCCACTTCATTTTCTTGCATCCATTTAGCTGGCAATGAAAGAATTTCATTTTGAGTAATACAGCACTTACATTTGTACATTTTGAATTATAAAGGAAGAGGTGTCATGTAACTACAGGAAAACAAACACCATTAAGATACTGTAGTTTTTTTGCAGCAGATAATCTCCATTTGATAACTACTCTTTAGTTATATGACAGTTAACTGTTACTGAACTATTCACCTTAGCACACTTTTGCACAAAAATAGCGAAATAAATAGGAATTAAGTAGCTACGTAGTTAAGAAGAGAAATCTATTTATTCTGTTTAAATAAATCTACCTTTTGCCCTGATTCACTAGATCTGCATGCCGTCTCTTCACATCGCTCCAGATTCACTGGACGACATGCAGCCTCAGATGGACGTTAAAACACCTCCTCGGCCTGATCCACAGCCTCTTCATAATATTTCTACACAGGGACTGTATCCCGGGGGTCCCAGGGGGGATGTTATCATATCCCTCCCTGTGCAGGTACCAAAAAAGTAGCTAATTTGCTCCTTTAACATGCCTGGACCTGCCATTGTGTCACTGGAAAATGTTTCCGCTCCCACAGGTTTACACAGGGCATTGGCTATTTATACTGGTGACGCCCAATTTTGACGCTCATATGACGAGCGTGTCACATAATGCACAGACACCAATTTTGGCGTTCGTGCTCCGAGTTTGGCACGCTGGTGCCTAATTTGATGAATTTGCTTTTGAATTGAGTAGCACACAAATCCATTTTGCTTTTTTTTTGTTGACTTTATTTTGCAGGATTTTATCAGCACTCATTTCAGAGAACTCATTTATGTACTTGCAGACATCTCACTTAGAGGCAGCACTTAGTAGGACATTTGGACTACAATTGCCAACCATGCTACAGTAGCAGAATCTACATTATAATTAGCCTTGATAGGCCCCAACTTGAAAATTATTTGCTAACAATGAGGCAGTATTTGAAGTAAAATTTTTAGGAGTCTTGACAGACTCCACACCAGAAGAAATTTGCCAATTATGCTGTGGTATTAGAAGTAAAATGATTAGCAGCCTTAAGAGGCCCCAACCAGAAGAAATGTGGCAACTATGTGGCAGCATTAGAAGTAAAATTATTATTAGCCTTGGTAGGCCTCAACCAGAAGAAATTTTCCAACAATGTGGCAGTATTGGAAACAACATTATAAGGAGCCTTGACAGACCCCAACCAGAAGAAATTAGCCAACTATGCTGGTGCCTAATTTGACGAATCTGCTATTGAATTGAGTGGCCCAAAAATCCATTATACTTTTTTTTGGTTACACCTTTCACATAATGCAAGTATAACCCAACACAATACTAGCATTAGTTGAAGACTTTGAAGAGATTATTTGTATGATGTCTGAGGCAGCAGGACTTTTGGTAGCACTTGTTTCAGAGACCTCATTTACTTGCAGACATCTCAGAGGCAGCACTTTACCCACAGAACTTTGGGTAATGTGTGACTACAATTGAAGTAAAATGTTTAGGAGCCTTGCCAGACTCCAACCAGAAGAAATTTGCCAACCATATGGCAGTATTAGAAGCTACATTATTAGAATTAAAATTATAAGTAGAAGAGGTAGGCCTCAACCAGAAGAAATTTGCCAACTATGTGGCAGTAGTAGCAACAGCAGCAGCAGCAGTATTGGAAGCAACATTATTAGAGTTAGAATTAGAAGAGGTAGGCTTCAACTAGAAGAAATTAGTCAACTATGCAGCAGTAATAGAAGTAAAATGATTAGGAGCCTTGGCAGACCCCACCAGAAGAAATTTGCCAACCATTTGGCAGTATTAGAAGCAACATTATTATTAGCCTTGATAGGCCTGCAGTAGGAGCCTTGATAGGCCTGCACCAAAAAAAAAAAATTGCCGACAATGCAGCAGTATAGCAGTAGGAGCCTTGATAGACCCCCACCAGAAAAACATTTGCCGACAATGCAGCAGTATAGCAGTAGGAGCCTTGATAGGCCCCCACCAGAAAAACATTTGCCGACAATGCAGCAGTAGTACTAGTTTTTAGAGATGTCGCGAACTGTTCGCCGGCGAACTTGTTCGCGCGAACATCGGGTGTTCGCGCTCGCCGGAAGTTCGCGAACGTCGCGCGACGTTCGCCATTTTGGGTTCGCCATTGTTGGCGCTTTTTTTTGCCCTCTCACCCCAGACCAGCAGGTACATGGCAGCCAATCAGGAAGCTCTCCCCTGGACCACTCCCCTTCCCTATAAAAACCGAAGCCCTGCAGCGTTTTTTCACTCTGCCTGTGTGTGCTGAAGAGATAGTGTAGGGAGAGAGCTGCTGCCTGTTAGTGATTTCAGGGACAGTTGAAAGTTTGCTGGCTAGTAATCGTTTTGATACTGCTCTGTTATTGGAGGGACAGAAGTCTGCAGGGGTTTGAGGGACATTTAAGCTTAGGTAGCTTTGCTGGCTAGTAATCTACCTTCTACTGCAGTGCTCTGTATGTAGCTGCAGTGGGCAGCTGTCCTGCTTCTGATCTCATCTGCTGACTGCTGCAATAACAGTAGTCCTTGTAAGGACTGCTTTTATTTATTTTTTTGTTGTTTTACTACTACTACTACTACTACTACTATAAGAGCCCAGTGCTATTAGTCTAGCAGTGTTGGGGAGTGGGACTGGTGTGCTAATCTGCTGCTCCTAGTAGTTCAGCAGCACCAACTTTAATTTTTTTTTTTTAATATTCATTTTTTTTTATTTTACTTTTTTTGATTTTACTACCGCTGTAGTAGTGTATAAGTTGACCTTTTAGGCATTATTTGCCCTGTAGGCATTATTTGCACACTGTTTTCTTCAACCCGCCATCGAGCTGTGTGACCTTGTTCACATTCTGTCTAAATATCCATAATATTACCGTCTCCAGAAAAAACACCGGAGTCACTTTTTTCAAGCAGCCATAATATATTTTACGTAATCCGTATCCACCGCTGTAGTAGTGTATACGTTGGCCTTGTAGGCATTATTTGCACACTGTTTTCTTCAACCCGCCATCGAGCTGTGTGACCTTGTTCACATTCTGTCTAAATATCCATAATATTACCGTCTCCAGAAAAAACACCGGAGTCACTTTTTTCAAGCAGCCATAATATATTTTACGTAATCCGTATCCACCGCTGTAGTAGTGTATACGTTGACCTTGTAGGCATTGTTTGCCCAGTTTTTTTGGCCACAGCCACTGAAGCACAGAGGCCAGAAAAAATATGCCATATAAATGCTGAAAATAGTCATTTTTTGCCATACGTTGACTCAACGTATATGGCAAAAAATGACTATTTTCAGCATTTATGTGGCATATTTTTTCTGGCAACTGTGCTTCAGTGGCTGCAACCAAAAAAACTGGGCAAACAATGTCTACAAGGTCAACGTATGGCGAAAAATTACTATTTTCAGCATTTATATGGCATATTTTTTCTGGCAACTGTGCTTCAGTGGCTGCGTCCAAAAAAACTGGGCAAACAATGTCTACAAGGTCAACGTATGGCGAAAAATGACTATTTTCAGCATTTATATGGCATATTTTTTCTGGCAACTGTGCTTCAGTGGCTGCGTCCAAAAAAACTGGGCAAACAATGCCTACAAGGTCAACGTATGGCAGTTGTTTAAAGAGAACAGTAGATTACTAGCCAGCAAAGCTACCTAAGCTAAAATGTCCCTCAAATCCCTGCAGACTTCTGTCCCTCCAATACAGAGCAGTATCAAGCAGATTACTAGCCAGCAAACTTACTATCATCTGTCCCTGAAATCACTAACAGCTCTCCCCCTACACTATCTCTTCCAAGCACACACAGGCAGATTTTTCAGATACATTTTTGCCCTTGATCCCCCTCTGGCATGCCACTGTCCAGGTCGTTGCACCCTTTAAACAACTTTAAAATCATTTTTCTGGCCAGAAATGTCTTTTCTAGATGTTAAAGTTCGCCTTCCCATTGAAGTCTATGGGGTTCGCGAACCGTTCGCGAACCGCTCGCATTTTTGCGCAAGTTCGCGAATATGTTCGCGAACTTTTTTTCCGACGTTCGCTACATCCCTACTAGTTTTAGCAGCAGCACCAGAAGCAGACATAGCAGCCAGATGCAGAATAGACAAAACTATTGAGGTGGAGTCTATGGGGCAAATTCACTAAGCGCCGAAGCGCCGAACGTTAGCGTTACTTCGCTAGCGTTTGGCATTTTCGTTACTGCGCAAATTCACTAACGAACGCTGGCGTAGTTTCGCTAGTGTTACTTCACACCCTTACGCCTGGCGAAGTTTCGCTAGCGACGTAACTACGCAAATTCACTAACGCGCGCAGTGTACTGAACGCAACCTTTTACGCTAGACTTCCTTCGCCACCTCAGACCAGGCGAAGCGAAATAGAGTAGATAGGGATTGCTTAAAACAAAAGTCAATTTTTTTTCTAAGTCCCAAAAAACGCTGGCGTGTTTTCTACATTATAGGTGATAGGCTGAAAAAGATCGAAATTTTTTTTAGGGCTCCCCTCCTTCCCCCCTACATTTCCTGACTCATGGCAACTTACCTAGACAGTGGGCACATGTGTAGGGCAAAATAAAAATTTTATTTGATGTTTTGAAGCTTTTCTAGCCATTTGTAGTGCTGATACGTATTCCTCCATTGAAATTTGAATTTGGCGCCGTATGCAAATTAGCCTTCGCTAGCGTAACTTCCCTTTACTTAGCAAAGCAACGCTAGTGCAACTTCGCAACCTTACGCTACCCCTGAGCGCAACTTCGGATTTTAGTGAATTTGCGAAGCGCTGGCGAAACTACGCCTGGCGAAGTGTGGCGAAGTGCGGCGAAGTTACGCCTGGCGCAACTACGAATCTGAAGAGGGCTCGTTGCCAGTGGATAGCCATGTCCACTTCTCAGTGACCACCCCCCCTGTGGCACTGAAGATACGCACTGACAGGGCACTGGCAGGGGGACAAGCCAGCACCTCCAGAGCGTACTATTCCAGTTCTGGCCACTGGTTGAGCCTTGAAACCCAGAAATGCATGGGGTCATCATTAGTCCACATGGCATCCTGCACACTGACAGACCCCATCTAGTCAGCCACCATATGCTCCAGCAATGTTGGTGGTGACTTTGGGTGCTGACCGGGCCTGCTGCTGCCTGATGAGGCTCAAAAAAGCTCTTCCACAAGCCCATGAGATCAACATCTTTGCTGCAGCTGCTGCTAGGCCCCCATCTCTGCTGGATGTGTGGAGGAGGCCTGAGAAGTGTCAGACTGGGGGAAGGCCTCCACCAGTTTTTTGCACAGAGCCCTCTTCAATTGGTCCACCCTCCTCTCTCTCTGGCTGGCTACAAGGAACTCCCCCACCTTTCCCTTGTACCATGGGTCAAGCATAATGGCCACCCAGTAATCAGTCTTTGATGGAACAGATTGGAGGATCGCTCCGGAGGCAATCCTGCATATGGGCAGACATGTAGAAGAGGTGCCCCCGACCGACCTCTTCTTGACTCCCCCTCCAGATGCAGCAGGTCATCTACCTCCTCCTCCACCTGCTCTGTGCCCTCCAGGCCCCTTCTGCCTACAGGGCTTGCTCTCCTCCTCCTCAGGCACATCACCCTCCTCTAGGACTGTCAGGGAGCCAGGAGCTCCCACCAGGGAGGTAGTCTGGATCAAGGAGGAAGCCCTCTTGAGGGATCAAGGTCGCGGTGTCCAAAGGGTTAAGCAAACGGATAATCAGAGTTCAGGCTAGAGTTCGAGGGCAGGCAGATCAGGATCAAAAAGCAAGAGTCCAGGCAAAAAGGTAAAAACCAAAGCAGGGAACATGAATCAGGCAATAACAGGAACCCAGGATTCATAAACAGCAAATCCTATTCTTGGGCGCCATTCCGGCATCCTGGGCGTCCTTTTATATTTGAATTTGGCGCCAAAACCAGCGTGGCATGCAGGTGACGTTGCACCAGCATGTTTGCGCCAGCCCTGCTACCCACGTGGCAGGCATGGGCGCCGCCATTTTGGGAACGATGCCGGAAGGATCGGATGCGCCGCCTGGAGCTCCTGGAACTGCTCCAGGCGGCGTTCGTGACAGTACCCCCCCACGGGGGGCCACTGGACCACCAAGACTAGGCTTCTGGGGAAACTTAGAGTGGAAATCCCTCACAAGACGAGGAGCATGAACATCAGAGTATCCTTCCCAGGAGCATTCTTCAGGGCGAAAGCCCTTCCACTTGATGAGATACTGAAGAGAAGTCCTGGAGATTCTGGAATCAAGGATCTTTTCCACCTCATATTCTTGTTGACCATCCACAGAGATAGTAGGAGGGAGAGACTGGTCAACAGAAAAGCGGTTGGAGGTAGCGGGTTTCACCAAGGAGACATGGAACACATTGGGGATACACATCTCTGGAGGAAGCTGAAGTCTGACAGCCACAGGGTTGATAATCTCCATGATGGGGAATGGACCCACAAACTTCGGACCCAACTTAGGAGATGGCACCTTCAACCGAATGTTTCTGGAAGACAACCAGACTTTGTCACCAACCTTATAGGGAGGAGAGGGTCTACATCTTCGATCTGCAAATGTCTTGTGAACCAGAGCGCTCTTCTCCAAGTTCGACTTGGTTGCAGCCCAAATAGCAGACATGTGGGCTGCATGGTCATCTGCAGCTGGGACATCAGACAACACAAAGTCCTATGGGAAGGCTTGAGGATGCTGACCATACACGACATGAATGGAGACCTTCCAGTGGAAGTGCGACAAGCATTGTTATGAGCGAATTCCGCCCACAAGAGGAGATCAGACCAGTCATCTTGACAAAGGAAAAGCGTGGTTCCTCAGGAACTGTTCCAAAGCTTGGTTCACTCGTTCAGCCGCTCCATTAGTCTGGGGATGATATGCGGAGGAGAACTGGAGCGTGATACCCAGATCTTTGCACAGGGAACACCAAAACTTAGCTGCAAACTGTGAACCTCTGTCGGAGACAACTTCCACAGGAAAACCATGCAAGCGGAAAATATACCAGATGAAGAGCTGAAACAACTCCACAGCAGAGGGAAGCTTCCACAGGGAAATTAAATGGGCCATCTTGCTAAAGCGGTCAATCACAACCCAGATCACAGTGTTCCCACTAGAGGGAGGAAGCTCAACTATGAAGTCCATTGCTAAATGAGTCCATGGACGAGAGGGAATAGGCAATGGTTGCAATAACCCACTGGGGCGGGAATTGCTAGGCTTGGATGAGGCACAAACGGTACATGCAAAAAACAAAATCTTTGACATCTTTTCGGATAGTCGGCCACCAGACTAAACATCGAAGGAGTTCAAGAGTCTTTTCAGGACCAGGGTGTCCTGCTCGCTTGGAACAGTGGATCTGTGGAAGAATAGGCAGACTAAGCTCGGAGGGAACAAACGCCATACCAATGGGGGTATCCAGAGGAGCAGAAGACTGTCCAGCCAAGATTCGTTCAGCAAATTGAGGAAATAGGGATGCAATAATCTTGGCGGGAGGAATAATTGGTTCAAGCCTTTCAGGAAGACGATCCACCGGAGTGAAACTTCGGGAAAGAGCATCGGCTTTCCGGTTCTTGGAGCCAGGACGATAGGTCAGAACAAAGTTGAAACAGGAGAAGAATAGAGCCCACCTGGCCTGACGAGGATTCAGTCTCTTGAGAGAGTGTATGAACGCCAAGTTCTTATGATCCGTATAAATCATGACCGCAATTGAAGAACCCTCAAGAGCAAGCTTGACTGCCAGAAGTTCTCGATTTCCTACATCGTAGTTTTGTTCTGCAGGAGAAAACTTTCTGGAGAAAAAGGCACAAGGGTGCAACTTCCCATCGGCTGAATATCTTAGGATAGGATAGCCCCAGCACCCACTTCAGATGCATCCACCTCAATGCAAAAAGGTAGCTTCGGATCAGGATGACGGAGGACTAGGGCAGAAGAAAACGCATCCTTCAGGGACTGCAAAGCTTCAACAGCAGCTGGAGGCCAAGAATTGGGTTTACCCCCTTTCCGGATGAGAGCAAGCATAGGTGCAATACGGGATGAGAACCCCTTGATGAATTGCTGATAGTAGTTGGCAAACCCGATGAACCTTTGTATTGCCTTGGTGCTCAAGGGAAGAGGCCATTCTCGGATTGCAGACACTTTAACGGGATCCATCTCAAAACCTTCTGGGGAGATGATGTAACCCAAGAAAGGAATCTTAGACACCTCAAAGACACATTTCTCCAACTTGGCGAGGGTTCTTCCTCAACCGAGAGAGTACTTCTTTCACCTGAGAGCGATGAGATACAAGGTCTTTAGAGAAGATCAGGATGTCATCAAGGTACACGACCACAGACTTTCCCAAAAGATCCCGGAAGATGTCGTTCACGAGCTCTTGGAAGACAGCGGGGGCATTACAAAGGCCAAAGGGCATCACGAGATATTCATAGTGCCCATCTCGAGCGTTGAATGCCGTCTTCCATTCGTCCCCTTCACGGATGCAAATGAGGTTGTACGCCCCACGGAAGTCCAACTTAGTGAAAATCTTAGCCCCTTTCAGTTGGTCAAAGAGTTCAGCAATCAGAGGCAAGGGGTACCAGTTTTTAACTTTGATTTTAGTAAGAGCCCGGTCGTCAATACAAGGACGTAGGTGTCCATCCTTCTTCTCTACGAAGAAGAAACCAGCCCCGGCAGGAGAAGTAGAAGGGCAGATAAACCCCCGCTGGAGATTCTCCTCAATATAGTCTTTCATAGCGGAAGTCTCAGCTGGAGAAAGAGGATAGGTTTGGCCTCTAGGGGGCATGGTTCCAGGCAGAAGATCGACAGGACAGTCGTATTGTCGATGTGGAGGAAGGAATTCTGCAGACTTCTTACAGAATACATCGGAGAATTCCTTGTAAAAGGAGGGTAGAGTCTTTAGATCAGACGTAGAAATATTCACCATCTGGAGGGGTTCAGCAGGAAGACAGTGCTGCTGGCAGAATGGACTCCAACGAGAAATCTTCCCTGCGGACCAATCAATGGTGGGATTATGCAGGCGCAGCCAAGAAAGACCCAAAACAACTGGAACAGATGGGCAGGAAATAATCAGGAATGATAGTCTTTCTTTATGCAAAGTCCCAACCTGCACAGGCAATTCCCCAGTCGTCATGGAAAAAAAATCACACTCCAGGGGTCTGTCATCAATGGCAGTGACACGAAGGGGAGTAGACAATGGGAATAAGGGAACGTCCATATATTTGGCAAAGAGAGCACCCATGAAGTTCCCAGCAGCTCCAGAATCAATGAAGGCTGAGCCGACAATGGTCTTAGTGGCCAGATGAATCTGTAAAGGAAGGAGAAACCTGTCAGTGTTCTCTTGAGAACTCGGAGTAGTGCCCCCTACATGAGTTACCCTAGATATACCTCGGGGAACAGAACTCGTGGGCTTCACAGGACAAGATTTAGCAAAATGAGATTGTCCGCCACAGTACAGACAAAGGCCAGCCGCCGTCTACGGAGCCTTTCTTGCTCAGAGAGACGAGCTCTCCAACTTGCATAGGCTCCTCCGGGGGAGAAGTAGAAGCTTGAGTAGCTGGAGTATGCAAGAGAGGTCTTTGGAAGCGAGGTGCCAACAAGGGTTGAAATCTTTTACTGCGCTCCTTCTCTACTTGATGCTCTCTGAGACAAGTGTCCACTTTAATGGATAGAGCAATCAGATCCAGCAGGTCAGGGAACTCCCTGGAGACAAGATCATCTTTAATTCGAATAGACAGACCTTGATAGAAAACAGCCTTATAGGCATCGTCATTCCAGGAAGTCTCAGCCATCAAAGTTCTAAAGTCAATAGCATAATCACTGACACTGCGGTTTCCCTGCTATCAAACACAGTACGAAATGCTTGAAGAAAAGCCTTGGCATCAAAAGTCACTGGAGAATTCTTCTCCCAAAGAGATGTTGCCCACTCAAGCGGTTTGCCCACCAAAGGAGACATCACATACCCCACCTTGGAACGTTCATTGGGGAAGTGAGAGGGTTGAAACTCGAACTGGATCTGGCACTGTGTAGCGAAACCTCTGCAGGCTTGTGGGTCCCAACTGAAGCGAGGAGGAGGCGGAATGCGAGGCTCACCAGACGAGGAACCTGCTGTAGACGAGACGGCCGCCAGGGGAGGATTTCCAGCAGCTTGGGAAGCAGGGGGCGCAGGAGGCATACGAGAGAGAAGGGTATAGAGTGCCTGCCCTATGCGGTACTGCTGGGCTTCATAATCCTCCATGCGAGATGCCAGTCCGCGGAGCGCTCGTTCGACATCAGGCGTAGCTTCCTCAGTAGGATCCATGGCCCAAGAATAATGTCAGGGAGCTGGCATCATTACGCTGGCGTGTTTGCACCGGCACCGCTACCCATGTGGCGCCCATGGGCACCGCCATTTTTGGAGCGACGACGGAAGGATTGGATGTTCGTGACAAGGACAAAAGCGGATGTGGTTGGGTGGCGTGTTCCCTGCTCCCCATGCTGTGCAGGCACCCAGTCCTCCTCCCCCTCATCCTCCTCATTGGGCAGAACTTCCTCTTCTTCCTGCCTCCCAGTCCCTTCTGCCTGCCTACAGGGCCTGCTCTCCTCCTCCTCAGGCACGTCACCCTCCTCTAGCAGGCCATCCAACGTGCGCTTGAGGAGGAAAACCAGGGGTATAACGTCACTAACACATGCATTGTCCCTGCTAACAAAGCATGTGGCCTGCTCAAAGGAGGCAAGTACTCAGCAGAGCTGCCTCATCTGCTGCCACTGCTCTGTACTGATGTACCCCAAATCTGCCCCCCTGAATACCCCTGGCACTGTGCTCAAGCAGGTAACTGCTGATCGCCCAGCACTGCTCTACAAGGTGCTCCACCATGTGCAGGGTAGAATTCCAGGGTGTCGGCAGGTCACAGATCAGCTGGTAGGGTGGCAGATGATGCTGCCACTGCATCCATGCCAAAGACACACTGGCGGTGGGGGACCTGCAAAAGTGACCGTATACCCTACTTGCCTTCTCCAGCAAGTCACCCAACCCTTGGTAGTTCTTCAGGAAGCCCTGCACCACAAGGTTGAAGACATGTGCAAAGCAAGGTACATGGGTCAGTCGCTTAGGTTGATGGCGGCCAGCAGGTTGAACCTGCTTGGAGCTGGCAGGGAGTGAACCAACGCTGCACCTGAGTCTGGAAGGCGGCCATGAGCTCAGATGCAGTATTACTCCTCTCCCCCAGGCATAGTAGTTGCAGCACAGCCTAACAGTGCTTGTGCTGTGCTGAAGTGTAACTGCGGGGACGCTTCAGGGATGGATCATCCATAGTGGAGGAGGAGGAAGTGGCTGTGTGGGGTTTGCCCTGTACCCCAAGGTGAGGCACCTCTAGTGTGCCTCTGCTTACACCCTCCCCAGCACTCATGAGGGTGACCCAGTGGGTGGTATGAGAGATGTACCTCCCCTGCCCATACTTACTGGTCCACATGTTCGTGGTACAGTGCATCCTGTTGCCGACAGCATTATCCAGTGACAGGGACACATTCTCCTCCACCTGCTGGTAGTGGGCAGGGACGGCCTTCCTGGGGATGCAAACTTTCCTGGCAGAGCTGGCACACTGCTACCGACTGGTCCTCTGTCTGGCACATAAAAAATGCCCACACTGCTGAAGTGCGAGCCACCACCTTGCCTGCTGTGGAGGGCTGCACATGGACTCCACCCGTACGCCCAGGACATAGGTGCAGTGCTGCCCTTTTGCCTGCCTCCCCTAGTAGTGGTTGGAGGGGTTTTCTGCCTCTATGGGGCTGGCTGTTCATCATCATCAACAACACATAGTTACCCCCTGAACTGCTGCTGTTATCCTCATGAGCTGGCACCCAGGGTCTGTCCCTGTCATCAAGTCCTCCACCAGACCAGACCCTGCATCATATGTGGCATCCACATCCACACTCCACACCAGCAGCCTGCTGCCCTGCCATTAGGGGACCCTGCCTAATATACCCTACTGGTGGTGGGCTGTGCCACGACTTCCTCCTCCTCATCAGACACGAATACACCCCCCCATTCCTGTCTTCTCATCAAAAAGATCCTGGATGTCTGGGTCCAAGTCCACCTCAGAATAAAACATTAAGGGGGATGACCTCATCTGCAGCAGGCACCAGTGAGCAGCAGGAGGTGGCATCACCTGCCAGCTCATTGCTGGGACACACCCCACCCCCTTAATGTTTTATTCTGAGGTGGACTTGGGCCCAGACAATGCAAATGGGTTATTCCAGTCTACCATCTCCTCTGCCTGCTGCAAGTGTATAGGTCATGAAGCAGTGGCAAAAATATCTGGCACAGTCCCACATGTGCCAGTTGCTGCTGCTGTGGTTGCAGCTGCTGCTGCACTACATGGTCTGGGCTGTTGTGGGTAGCATGCCCACGACCAGCACCATAGCCACTTCCTCTCCCACCCATCACCATCCCACCCTTCCTCCCACTGCCACCCTTCCTCCCAATCCCACCCTTCCTCCCTCTCCCACAGCCCGTCATACTGACGCGGCACCTAAACTAAAAAAAAAAACAATAAGGGGGGATTTTTGATAGTTGGGGGAAGGAAAGGAGAAAAAAATAAAACCCTAAACTAAAACCCTTCAGCAGAAGTAGCGATACACACCAACACAGACAGACAAACAAATGTAGCCCAAACAAGGGCTCTTGGGAGGTGAGCTGACAAGCAGAAGAGGGAAAACAGTAAACTGAAATCCACAACTTCCACCTGCATTGACTCAGAAGAAAGCTAACTCCACAAACCCCTCTAGCTAAATAGCACACAAAATTCTCCTACTCTAACAACTACCAAAAACGCACTACTAATGGCTGCCTCTGTACCTCCTTAAATTATTTAAACAGTGTGAGGGCTCAGATCTAATTGGCTGCTGTGGAAGGAAAGGGGAAGGCTAAATTATGTTCCCGTTTGTCGTGTGTATTTTTTTGACGTGCGCCTTCCATGAAATGGAATGAAAATTTGACTGCGCAGAGAAAATTTTTGCCGCGGCAAAATTCAAAAATTCACTTCAAATCTGACTAAGACAAACTGTTTTGCCCATCCCAAAAATTGT
Source organism: Xenopus laevis (assembly GCF_017654675.1). NCBI lineage: Eukaryota > Metazoa > Chordata > Amphibia > Anura > Pipidae > Xenopus > Xenopus laevis. Next base: position 70,970,284 of record NC_054373.1, on the reverse strand, counting down.
ACCCTTCCCCTGGGCTTAGAGTTAGACTCTGTAGTGGTGAAAATCTATTGTCTGTAGCAATATTGGATCAATCACCTACTGTGGTTCTATTAAAACCTTTATGGTCAAGTTTCTATCCACCTTTCCATTTGTTCCCTCTCCTCTCCCTGTCCTTGCTCTTTTCTAAGTTTCTGGGTGAGAGAAATTTCCTGGGACCATGCATCACATGCAATATTTCTTTCCTCTTCAGTGGCGTAACTACCGGGGGAGCAGGGGGTGCGATTGGGCGAGGGCCCGCACCCCCTCAGGGCCCCCCGGCAGCTCGCGCACCACTGAGTTCTTTAGTAATTGTGGCTGTAAGGAGGGGGCGGGGCCCGGGTGCACATCGCGTGCCAGGGCCCACCCCCCTTTAGTTACGTTACTGTTCCTATTATTTTCAACAGGGGGTTTCAGCAGATGTCACATTGTTATATACAAGTATCCAACACAGTAAATATTTAAAAGCTGTGAGAATGCATATATATTGTATTACAGGACCAGACACTGTTTATTTTGGAGGGTTTAAAGTTTTGTTAGAAAACAATTTTTCTTGGGTAGATAAAGAATTTTATCTGCAGATGCAAGGTACAGCAATTCGAAGTAAAGTTACTTCCAGCTAAGCTAATTTATTTTGGTGCACTGCTGACTTTGCCCTACAATAGGTTTTTCCTTGTGAGTTCCTGGGTGCGCTTCTAGTAATTCTAATTCTTGATTCTGTGTATTGACTTTATCGTCTACTGAACCTTTGCTGCCTGAACCGACCATATTGCCTGAATTCAACTACTCTTCTGCTTATGCTTAATCCTTATCTGTACCTGGAACTATTGGACTGGTGCTTCCTCCTAAGTCCGCTACTCCTGGCTGAGCCTTCGGGCCCCTTACATGAACATGGAAAGCTGGAGCAAATTTTTGGTAAACATTGGCATGTCTTAAAAATGGATCCTGATCTAGGTACAGTTATAGGGTCCAAACCTAAACTAGTGTGTAAGTGGACTAAAAATCTCAGTACCATGTATCCAGTTCTATAGATTGTGGGCTGAAAAATTTGAGTTGGTTAAAGGGTTTGGTTGGTTTTTCATATTATAATAACTGTGTTGCATGAAAGACCACCAACATGGGAATAGAATAACCTCCTTCATGTCTCAACATACAGGAAAAGAAAACCCTGTTGTTGTATACCTGCTAGGCTGTCCTAGGCTGTTTTAACAATTGTATTTATTGTATTTACCTATTATATCTATTTTATCCATTTTTTCTAGACCTCTAGATGGCAGTAAGGAGTAGAACAGAAATCAATTAAAAAAAAAAAAACAGGAAAAGATTCTCCCCTATATACAGGCCACTAGGAGGTAGTAGAGAGCAAATGTTTGAACCTCTGAGGAATTGTACCAAGTACAGTACATGAAACGCACGTCAGGCTGCTTACAAATGTGTAAGTAAGATATGTTTTTATTTGTTTGTTTGGAACAAAATACTGATCGTCTCATTTGAAATTCCTATTGAGCTGTGTACTTTACTGCTCCTGCTTAAACCCTTCATACACTTCCACATTGGGAGTGTACATCTCTGGGAGGTCTGTCCCAGGCATTCATAGTGGGAACGTGTGGCCAGCTGACCAGGAAGCCAGAGTGCCTGTACAGATGAGTGTTGCAGGGAGAGATAAAGGAGGGGATCAGCCTGGATTGCAACTATGTGCCTGAAGTTCATGGATCTCTTGTGAGTAATTACAAGCAAGGATTGTATGTGTGTATTTATGTACTGCACCATTATTGGTTTCTTTTTTCAAGGTAACTCGTATTGAGACCATACGTGTGCATTTCCAGACACAAATGATGCGTCAGGGAACAGATGATTTTAATATGTTGGAAATAAACATTTACTTCTTTTAATTCAACGGGTGAATGGAGTGCTCGCCAAACTTTCGCTACTGATTATGCATCATCCCTAAGGCATAGGATACTATCTGGCCTGCTATAGAGGTGCCCTCTAATGTCCCGTGCTGCATAGTGATAAACATGAACAAAGAATTCTTAAAAGGGCTGCTGTTAAACACTACAGGTTGCTAATTGGAAGTTTTTACAAATGACTGAGAAATATAATGCTGTGCTGATAACAATTATAGAAAAAGAAAAGTATGCAAAACATAAATATGATACTTTTAGATGATACGGCTATTCTTATTGTAGCAATCTGCTCGTGTGGACATTTTGGTTAAGGGCAACCCTGCTATTTTGCCATTGTCTTATGATTCATATTTCTTTTCCTGTTTCCCTCTTCCTGTCTAAGCTGAGAGCAATAATGGGGGAGACCACATCTACCTGCAATGTTGTAATAGATGTACCAGAAGTTCCTGTTTATCACACTTATCATCTTGCAGTTATAGGCCTAATATCCCTCCAATAATGTCTGACAAACTCAGAAATAAGCTTTTTATTTGATTGTTAAACTTCAATGTCTACTCCTAGCTGTAATCTTGTACCAGTTAGATTTTAGCAGTCTCTTAATAATGTGTTTAGCTATAATTCAACTACTACATAATAGGTTAAGCCAGACATGTGGGACCGATCATGTGCACACACATTCTGTATAGGCAAGGGATCCTCCTACCCCCTTTCAGTTTGTCTCAATCCAACCATAATAATGACACAGAGGCTTGTATAGTGGTATAATCTGCGGAGGTCACATTCTTTATTTGACAAATTTGTAAAGGACTAGGTACACCCTGACCCCCAGCTGAGGCTCCTACCATCAAACTTTGGCCTCTGCCCATACCGTAACCAAATTTCAGGGAGCAGAGATTCTGGGGCAAAGCGCATTCTGTGACTAACCGTTAGCCGATCCTCCTGCTCCCTATCATGTGCATTAATTTCACTAATCGAGAAGGAAGAAATCACCGGCACAACAGGTTATTTCCAGCAGGGAAACCCTTGCTAGTTTATTTTGCGGATGCAACGTTTCGGGGCGTAACCCCTTTGTCAAGCATGCTTGATTTCTTCCTTCTCGATTGCTGTGGAGGTTGCCAACACCTCCTTCATCGAGCACCAGGTGTCACGGAACTTGGACGGCCAGGGTGTGCGAGGTGACTCCCTTCTTCTTCCCATTAATTTCACTAACCCAGCCTCTCAGATAACTCAGACAAGACCGTGCAATCCCAGTCTGATCCACGCTAGTGACTCTACAAGGTTAGGCTGCACTGTAGCCATCAATGTTTCTGGAGCTGCACTGACGCCTGATTTGGAGCCGCAACTGTGTCAGGAGAGTACCGCTGACCTACACAGATAATGGCATTCCAGAGGAAGGCAAAATACTCAGGTGCCTGCAGCCAATTTGCATCCTGATGAAAAATTCCTTCCTGACCCCTTTAAAGCGATCGGTTACTGGAACCCTGGAGCACCATCTTTGGAATCCTTCTATACCTAGGGTGGGAGGGCGGGAGACAAAATCAAAAGTTAGTATACCTGACTAACACTTGGTCTCTCCTTAAGAACTTTTGGGAGGGGGTCCAGCCATATGGAGCAGAGCTGGCAACCTTTCTTCTTGTTTGTTATATGGCCATAAGCTTTGTTCTTATTGGTTCAGTAATGTGACTGACAGTATTGCTTCACAGAATGGATATTTTATCTGTTTTGTGAAAATGAGCTTTCATTTTGTGGAAAGAATGAATCCTGTATATAGTTTTCTGTCACAAATATCTATTTTGTCATTCCAATGTAGCTTGGCAATCACTAGTACATTATTATATATTCTGTCCAAGTTTTTTTTTACATAATTCATTCTGTAAGTAACTTTGCACATAAGTGTGTCTGATACATGGATGTTATGCATTTGTGTGACATATTGATTGTTAAAATGTACAGAATGGAGTTTGTAATACAATAACTTCCTTTTGTGCACTAACCGGATTTTGTTCTCTTTCTTTAATAGAAATAAGTCTTTTGTATATTTTATATCTTTGTATATGGTATATACCATGAGAGACATTCATTCTCTGTGCTAGGGATAATTTTGTATACAGATTTGGGACAAAAGGCACCCCATAGGGCACTGGCTCGTATACACAACTTGATGAGGATCTGCCCTCTTTCCAAATGTTCAGCCTTCTTGTGTTTTTATTAACAGAACACTCTGAACATACACAGTTGTATTGTATATTTTGGGCAGCACTACAGTTAAATAAAGTTTAATGTAAATGCATTAGTAATTGTATATGCCCTTAGTTGATTTTCTCTCTCTTTCTCAAACACACGTCCACATACACAAAACTAATAAAACATATTAATATACTTATTTTATTTTTGTATTGCTTTAAACTTTTTAAATACTTATCTTTCAGACAGATCAAATAAAACACCTGAACCCAAATATGAACATTATCTACATTTTCTAAAGAATGAGACAAACATCTGCTAAAATATTAGATCATTAGTCACTCAATGAATTGTTCAGTGTAAAAATAAAAACTGGGTAAATGGATAGGCTGTACAAAATAAAAAATGTATATATAAATATAGTTAGTTAGGCAAAAATGTAATGTATAAAGGCTGGAGTGACTGGGTGTATAATATAATAACCAGAATCCAGAATTTTTTTTTAGTGGGAGCACTTACCGGACACTGGGCTCATCGTGCTGCACACCCTACCGCCATCCCATGCGGTCAATTCATTCCAGGAAAAAAGCAAAAAGCGGAGCACTGAGGAGACCAGTATAAAAATTTAAATTAGTAATTTATTTAGTAGACATACAAACTCCCATTACAGCAGCAAAATATGGACCCTGGCTGCCCGCTTAACGCGTTTTTGTGGCTCCCTGCCACTTCATCAGAAGAAAAAAAAATAAAATTTAATTTCACTTCTGATGAAGTGGCAGGGAGCCACAAAACACGTTAAGCGGGCAGCAAGGGTCCATACTTTGCTGCTGTAATTGGAGTTTTTATGTCTACTAAATAAATTTCTAATTTTAATTTTTATACTGGTCTCCTCAGTGTTCCGCTTTTTGCTTTTTTCCTGATATAATAACCACAACACTACTTCCTGCTTTTCAGCTCTCTTGGTTTACACTGACTGGTTACCCTGGTTACCAGACAGTAACCAATCAGAGTCTTGAAGGTGGGGCCACATGGTTCATATCTGTTGCTTTTGAATCTGAGCTGAATGCTGAGGATCAATTGCAAACTAACTGAACAGATATGTACCATGTGGCCCCCTTCAAGTCGCTGACTAGCTCAGAGTTATAGAGCTGAAAAACAGGAAGTAGTGTTCTGGCTATTATATAGTGAATAAAGTAACCCCTCTTGTAAATTATAAGGATATTATAAGTTACCGAGGAGTTTCATGACCATATAAAAACACGAGGCCGAAGGCCGAGTGTTTTTATACAGGTCATGAAACTCCAAGGTAACTTCTAATATCCTCATAATTTGCAACTGGGGGTACTTTATTTATTATAATACACAAATTTCAGTGAGTCATGTGACAGAAATGACATCAGAACTCACTGTTTATAACTGATGACATCAGAACTCACCGTTTATAAGGATATAATTTACAAGATATTCATGGCTTTTGTGTATTATATTAGACATCCAGTCACTCCAGCCTTGTACATCTAACTATATTAGAAACATTTTTTATTTTGCACAGCCTATCTATTTACACCTTTTTTTTTTCACACTGAACTGTTCCTTTAAAAGGATACTTAAATAAAGAAAGATGGGTATGCTGAGTTCTATTATTTTAATTGCTCCCTAAGTAACCTCATCATTTCAGATGAGATCATAGAAATGAACTGCAGATGACCCTGAAAGATGATCTATGATGATTGACCTTTAGCTCCAAATAAACTCATTAGTTACAGTTATTCTGATTTTAATGTGTACAATAAATAATGACAGTTAATAGTGCCATTTAGTGATGGTCAAATCTGACCTGTTTCACTTTGCCAATAATTTAAAAATCAGCAAAAATTTCTCCAAACGCATTGAAGTCAATGGGTTTTTTTAAACCATGCAACATTTGTTTTGCTATTAGAGTCTATGGTGCCATGTCAAAATAAAAAATATATCTGTCAGCTTTAATTCATGACAGTCTAATTTAGTACAGAACAGGCAGTTCCATTGGAAATGTGGATTGTTTACAATTCCAAATAGCCATCTGCTGTATACTGTCAATGATATCTTCACCACATAATACAGTGAAATAAATAATAAATGGCACATCACATCACATCACATTATAAGAGCAATGAATTTGCCTAAAATCATATGTAATGAAGGCAGCAGACAGATTCTATCCATTATAAGAGTGAGTGGTTCTAGCACTGCCAGCACATTAAACAGTGGGTACTGACACCACAAGTACATTAGACACAGTGAAAGGCAGCGGGAACTGGCATTTCAAGCACATAATATAAAATGAGAAGCAAAGGGTACTGGCATTCCAAGCACATTATATACAGTAAGTTAGTACTGGCACCCCAAAGTGTTATATACAGTGTGAGGCAATGGGGACTATTAGCCAATATATTACTCATCCTTTCTCTCCAAAAGCAAGATATTTGGAGTTATAGATGCAGCTCTCTAGTGACTGCAGTGATGATGGGGATATAGTTCTACCATTGTAACCTTGCACTAGTGTGACCCAACCCTAAACTAGTGTAGTAGGCAAGCAGTCAGCACAACGATTTTCACTCCTTTTGTGGATGGTGCACGTCCACCAGTGGCCACTTTCCTCTGGCACCACAAATCGACAAGAACTTCAGGACAGCACCAACAAATTATTTTGTATTAAACCGCCTTTATTCATGCTTCACAGGGGCATCACGGCAACATTTCAGGCCACATGGCCTTTTGTCAAGCTTGACAAAAGGCCATGTGGCCTGAAACGTTGCCGTGATGCCCCTGATGCCCCTGTGAAGCACGAATAAAGGCGTTTTAATACAAAAGAATTTGTTGGTGCTGTCCTGAAGTTCTTGCCGACCCTAAAATAGTCCTTCAGCACCTGACCTAACCCTCTAATTTTGCCTCTTCTGCCATCCTCCATTTCTGATCTCTTCTGCTATTCCAGTTTTATCTTCTCCTATTCCATGGTCTGCTATCCCATTCTCCTTCTATTCCATATTCTTAACCCATATCTTTATTCCTTATTTATTCTCCTGCTTTTACTTATATTTTTACATTCTCACCCTTTCACTTATATTTTTACATTCACACCCTTAAATTCTGCATGGGCATTTCTCTTCTTTATCCCATTTTGGTCTGTCCATGACACCTATCTTGCATAATGGTTGATGCAGTTCTTAATGCTGTCCAAAGATCGGCAGAAGGATCACATAAGGAAACTTTAAATAGTCAGTATTTAACCAATGACAGCAATATGAACCTTTAACAAGCAGAAGAAGTTATAACTTCATTAGCATTCACGTGTGGAATTAGACAGGGACAGGAGGCTCATGGGTGATTCTTCACAAAATTGTCCAGTACCACTGAAAAGGTAATCTTTATCTATTGTGCCCCATGGTTTCCTCCTCATTTTATAAGGTGAACTGGTAAAAGTTTATGACTGACATACTCTAATTAAACAGGCTACAACATAGTAACATAGTAAGTTAGGTTGAAAAAAGACACACGTCCATCAAGTTCAACCTTTTGACTCCAGAGGAAGGCAAAAAAAAAACCCCAATCTGACCCTCTCCAATCTGCCTCAGAGGGGGAAAAAATTCCTTCCTGACTTCCAAAATGGCAATCAGACTAGTCCCTGGATCAACTTGTACTATGAGCTATCTCCCATAACCCTGTATTCCCTCACTTGCTAAAAAGCCATCAAACCCCTTCTTAAAGCTATCTAATGTATCAGCCTGTACAACTGATTCAAGTAGAGAATTCCACATCTTCACAGCTCTCACTGAAAAGAACCCCTTCCGAATATTTAGGCGGAAACTCTTTTCTTCTAATTGGAATGGGTGACCTTGTGTCAGCTGGAAAGACCTACTGGTAAATAAAGCATTAGAGTGATTATTATATGATCACTTTATATATTTATACATAGTTCTCATATCACCCCTTAAACGCCTCTTCTCCAGTGTGAACATCCCCAATTTAGCCAGTCTTTCTTCATAGCAAAGATTTTCCATACCTTTTAATAGCTTAGTTGCCCTTCTCTGGACCTTCTCTAATACAATAATGTCCTGTTTGAGAGATACAGACCAAAACTGTACAGCATATTCTAGACGGGGCCTTACCAGTGCTCTATAAAGAGGAAGAATGACCGCTTCCTTCTGTGAATCAATGCCCCTTTTAATACAGCTCAATACCTTATTTGCCCTTGATGCTGCTGACTGGCATTGCAGCCAAGTTTATCATCTACAAGGACTCCAAGGTCCTTTTCCATAATGGATTTGCCTAGTGCAGTCCCATTATATATAAGTGGCTTGGATATTTTTATCTAGTATGATAATTCCATCAAAAATTTAATGGTGGAAAAAAGCTGCCACAATAATTAAAAAGTCACACTAAAAGAAACTCAGCTTGCACAGTGGCTGAATTAAACAAATTCTTGATGAAGAATGACCTGGGGTACTTGTGGATAATGACCTTAACAGTAGCATGCAATGGTAATCAGCAGTGAATCAGCAGCTATTGTATTGTCCTGTATTAAAGGGGAATTAAAAGGGAAATAGATTCACAGAAGGAGAGGCTCATTCTTCCCCTTTACAAAGCACTAGTAATGCCCCATCTAGGATATGTAGTGTTGTTTCTGTCTCCAGTGTGTAAAACAGATATTAATGAAATAGAAAAGGTCTCGTTATGAGGAAAAGTTAGGCAAGTTTGTGCTCCTTCTTGTCCAAAAATTTTTTTTTTATAGTGTGACTTCATTATTCTTTGCTTTAAATTATGCAATATTCTTTCCTTGCTATCATGCCCTGGATGGAATAGTTTAAAGAGTACTAATTAAGTTGAAAGAGTTGAAAGATATGGATGTTATTGTCGAAAAGCACTGTAGTTAGACTCAGTTATAATGGATCTTGTGACCTACTGAAGGAAAATGGAATGTACATCCCTTTCCCTCCTCTTTTCACTAGGAAAATGGCAATTAATAAGAAATGTATTAGCCCAGATTCCTTTTAGCCTGGCAGATTGCAACAGTAATGGTTCTAAATGATTTGTGTGATATAATAAATGACCGGTGAAAATGCCCTGTATGATATTTTCTTGCACACCTAGTATGATAATTGCGTGACATTATTGTAGAGGAGCACAGCGTAGCAATGGTTTACAGACATATAATATAACTAAAAATTTGTTATATGTTCAGAAGATGAAATACACACACTATTTACTGTAAATAGCCTTATAGCAGGCAGTAGTACATTTTCCAAAAAATTGTCCAAAGAATGTTTACAAGTGCACTGAGAGTGTAAAGTTATCACAAAACTATTTCACTTTAAAGGACCAGTAACGTAAAAAGTTTTTAAAAAAAATTAGTTTGTACATAATGAAAAAAAAACCCAAGACACATTTAACTTTAAATTCACAAAGTCTTTATTAAGAAATAACTTACTCATACTCTGCTTGCGCTCCTCTACAAAGAAGGCAACAGGGACGATTCATCGTGTGGCGCTCAATTTCTCCTCCCTGCCTTCTATAGGAAATAGCCAGGGAGGAGAAATCGAGTGCCACACGATGGATCATCACTTTTCTGAAGAGGAGTGCAAGCAGAGTTTCGGTAAGTTATTTCTTAATAATACTTTGCAGGGGCGTTGATGCGTGTGGACGTGTGCTGAGGAGATCTGCACTCTGAACTGGATATAGACCAGCTTGTAGCATAAACAACATAAACTCTTATTTTTCTCTACCGGAATGTGGTAAGTGTGGAAATGGCGGAGAGTAGTGATGGGCGAATTTGCGCCGTTTCTTCGCTTCGGCGAAAAATTTCCGAATTTCGCGCGAAATGGCGAAAAATTCGTGAAACAGCGCCGGCATCTCGTTTTTGACGCCGGCGCCTGTTTTTGACGCCGGCGCCCGTTTTTTCGAAAAAAAATTTTTTGACGCCGGTGAATTTTTGCCGCGAATTTTCGTGGGCATTTTGCGAATTTATTCGCTGGAAGCGAAACGCGCAAATTCGCCGCAAATTCGCGCCTGACGAATAAATTCGCCCATCACTAGCGGAGAGGAGCACTAAAAAGAATCCACAGACGAATTTAACCGCATTTCCTGCTAAAACGAAGCATTCGACTTCGAAACCGTCTGATGACGCAGCAAGGCCTGACTCCGCAGATCGCTCTAATAAAGCTCAAGAAGACGGATTTAATCGCATTTCCTGCTAAAACTAAGCATTCATCTTTGAAACCGTCTGATGACGCAGTAAGGCCTGACTCCGCGGATCGCTCTAATAAAGCTCAAGAAGATGCTACAGAGCTGGATTCTCTCCCGGTTATGGTGAGCATTCGTAAGACTTTATTGGATGATCTTACAATCTCACTACACTCAGACTTTAAAGAGGTTACAGACACTTTACGTACGGATATACAACAAATTGGTAACAGGGTTGATGGGCTAGAGCGTACTGTGGACGAGCACCGCCATACACAAAATCAATACACAAATTGTTTGGAATTGGTTAATAAACAAATTATAATCATAAAGGATAAAATGGCGGATCTAGAAGATCGATCACGTCGTAACAAAGTCTGAAATTAGGGGGATTCCCGAAGCGATAAATCAAGGGGAATTGGGCGAATAATTTCATACAATGCTGGTAACCCTTTTACCCCAACTGGACCACTCCAAGTTAGAAGTGGACAGGATTCATAGAATCCCCAAACCAAAATATCTCTCAATGGATATACCACGAGACACCATTGTAAGGATTTATTTTTACAAGCATTTAGGGATGGTACTCAAATTCCCGAGCAATACATGTATACGCAAATCTTTCAGCTCATACATTATCACGAAGAAGAGAATTTGCTTCCACTATAGAGATCTTACAAAAACAGGGTACTCCCCACAAATTGTCTCAAGGAATGGATTGCAGTCTTCTGTTTTAACCCCTAAAGAAGCAATGTCCGCCCTAACAAAATGGGGAATGTCAGATATGTTAATGGATACCACAACACCAAAGATTCCAAAAAAATGCTCATTAGACTGGTCAACGGTTTCTCCACGGAAAGGAAAACAATCCCATCTATCTGATACAACTTAAGTGAAGGGGAGAGCCTACTTGCTAAAATAGAATCTTTAATGTTGCACCTATAATCCAGTTCATATAATGGTTAATGTCCTTATATGCTTTTATGTGTGTTACTTTTATTCTTTTCCATATGGTCTGATGCTTTCATAAGCCTAAACATTCTCCCCCAATGGCTGGATAGTGCAGCTGTAAGTTGCAGTATGGTTTATACTGCGCATGCCACCCAGACAAGCTCTATGTGCTGTCTATGGGTATTTTTGGTTTTAATTTCTATTTATCCTTGCTCTGTATTTTTTTTTTCTTTTTATTAATCATAGTGTTAAGGTTGCATCATGTGTTGGACTATTTTAGTCAACTACAAGAGGTCCTCTGCACTCAACCCATTATCAATATATTTAAGACAGAGACATTTTGTGCATACTGCTACTAAAAAATGCCTTACCCTTTAAACAACACAGGGATTGTTTGTCCATATATTGCAATATATTTAAGCTGGCCAACTACTGCAAAGTCATCCCATATCTGGCCAGTCCTACGCTTAATTTTCATCTGATTCATTAAGAATTACCGTATATACTCGTGTATAAGCCGACCCGTGTATAAGCCGAGGTACCTAATTTACCTAAGAAAACTGGAAAAATGTATTGACTCGTGTATAAGCCTAGGGGCCCCATGTCAGATTTCAAAATGTGAATGTGACCCGGCCGCAATAATTGGGGGACACTGGGCAGGTACCTGTTAAAGGGTCCTCTGTCTACCCCTATTTCATGTTTGCTTCCCTCTGCCACTTCCCCCCCCTGCCCTCCCCATCTGTCGCTCTCCCCACCCCGGCCCTCACGTCTGCTGCTCTTCCCTCTGTCACAGTAAAACGTGACAGGTGGATGGATAATGCAGAATTTGTGCATCCACAAAGACAGTGCAAAGAAGAAGATATGAGAGAAGTTGTGGCTCCTTTTGCTTATCTCCCAACATCATATACATCCACGGAGAAGAGGCATTGGCACTTTTCTTGAACAAGAGGGGAATGAACACACACCTGGAGTTTTCTTAGATTGCATTTCAGACTCGGCACATAAAATCAAAATTGTGCCATATGCACCACAATTCCCCCTTTTCTATCACAGGACATGCTTATAAAGCTTGTTTTACTGAAATGGTTATTGCACTGATTGATGACTAGACAGGGTTGGCGGAATAAAGAACAAATGTGCCTCTGAAATTAAAGTATAAAAATGATGACATTGCAAATAGGCAATGTTTCAAAATCTACCACTTCTAGATACTCTTGATTATTAATTACAGATTTCTTACCTCAGAGCCAATATAGGCTTTACCCTGGATCAGTTCAGGAGCTGCATAAGCTGGGCTTCCGCAACAAGTCATAAGATGATAATCTAAGCCACCCTTACATATAAAAGAATAGGAAGAGACTTAAGTACACTAGTTCAGGCTGGTTCTTCTTAATGCATTTAGAAACACTATGGCATAGTACTCAGGACTGAAGCAAAGGCTCCTGAAGATTAATATTTACAGCAGCCAAGGAGGATTGAATTTAGGTGTGCCACTAAACTCTGATACAGCACGAATAGACACGAAGGCAGAGATATTTGTACATCTACAGCTTTTACCAAACTTATACGCGGGTCATACCTCCTTCCGCGGCCCCAGCAGGACTGTCTGTGACTGACTGTGTCGCCGCCCGGAGCAGGTCCAGGAGCTCCGGGCGGCGCGTCCTTCCCTGCCGGCGTTCGCTCCCAAAATGGCGGCGCCCATGGCCGCCACGTGGGTAGCGGCCGGCGCCCGGAGCTCCTGGACCTGCTCCGGGCGGCGACACAGTCAGTCACAGACAGTCCTGCTGGGGCCGCGGAAGGAGGTATGACCCGCGTATAAGCCGAGTTTGAGTTTTTCAGCACATTTTGGGTGCTGAAAAACTCGGCTTATACGCGAGTATATACGGTAAATTGCTTAATTATACATTTTACAAAGGGACTAAGTTTTACCTGCAACTTACTAGCTGCTTTCAAAGTAAAACTCCCAAACTTGGCTGCCCTTTTATTAGACACCAGTGGGATCACCTGACTATAAAACATAGAGGTAGAAGGCGCACACTCCCCAATAGAAAATCAAAAACTAACAAAAGTAAACATAAGCGAGGTGCTAAACCTCCAGGACACTACCCATCTGTAGTTTCCAGAAAATCATGCATGAAAATCAAAAAAGAGGAAAGCACACTCTATAATTAAATAAAAACGAATTTTATTGCATGCTAGTTACCCCACATGGCAACAGCATGTCGCCCTACGCGTTTCGACCTATAGAGGTCTTCATCAGGGGCACAAAAATAAAAAAAAAGGCAGAAAGAGCAGTACAAACAGGACAGTTAAATACCTTGTGGCACATACAGTCAATCAGTACCAAACGATCGCATATCAGCGCGTGTGACGTCACTTCCGGTTTGCAAAGTGAGCAAACCATCCCCAATGCATTATGGGAGTACTTCCGGAACGCAAATGCGTTCCAAAGTGAACGGAACTCGCACATTTAATAAGAGAAGAGGAAGCTCAATACAATAGTTGTGGTGCTGTCATATAAAAAAGCAGTAGTATAGTGTTCAAATGCATTTTGATTATGTATAACGCTCCAAACTGCAATTCTATAAATCAAGATGCATTATGGGATACCCTCTGGAACGCAAATGCATTCCACCATCTAAAGGTTCCCTAATGAATGAGAATGGAGGGCCATAAGTGGGACATTAAATAAACATGAAATCTGCAGAAAAACTACAACATGTGAAACAGGCATAAGAGGCAATGTATCTCAAGCATTACTGCTTTAACACTTCGAGTAACGCGTCCCTTTGGTCCAACATCTCACATGGGTGCATAATCATCATGTAATGGGGTAATGAGTTTAACCCCTAAAACAGAAAGAAAAATTGTGTTATTAAATAAAATAAGTACGACATTTCCCACAGCCATTGTGTATATCAGGGCAGTCATACATACCAGGAGGTATATCTCTTCTGAGTCTCAGAGCATCTCCAAAGGCTGAGCATAGGCCATCCAAATTACCTGGTCTGTAAAAAGCAGGATAAATTCAATGTATCATTCAGACCCATAGGAGTGACAGTGTCAAGGCGGAAAATCCATTCAGCCTCTCTCCTCAAGAGTAAGGTGTTCTTGTCAACACCCCCACCGGGGGAGATTATTTGATCAATTCCCATAAAACGTAAGGATGATATGTTGTGATTATGTTCTCTACAATGTGTCACTAGCGGAGTGGTATCTTTCCCAATTTTTATGACACTTTTATGTTTCAAAAATCTATCCCTAAGCTTCTGTATTGTTTTGCCTATGTAGTAAAGACCACATGGGCAGACAATCATGTAAATCACATGTGTGGATTGACAAGTGATTCGATGTTTGATCTGAAATCTTTGTGCTGTTCTTGGATGTGCAAAGGATGTCCCTTGTAACATGCTATTGTACACCGAACAATTATAGCATCTAAAATTGCCGGGTTGCGGATTAGACAAAAAATGTTGTGTCAAATAATGTGATTTATTATCAGCCTTGACAAGTACGTCTTTTAAATTTTTCCCCCGTTTGTAAGCAAACATTGGGGTATCTTGACAAACAGATCCCAAAATGGCATCTGTCTGTAAATGATGCCAATGTGTCTGCACAATATGCTTAATATAACGACTGGCCGTAGTATATTTCGTTACAAAAACCTTCTTTTCTTTAGTGTTGTCTCTTCTCTGCCTTTCTGTATTTACCTTGACTAACGCTTGATCCACAACTTCTTGCGTGTAACCACGCTCACGAAACCTGTCAGCCATTACTGTCAATGATTTCCCCAATTCCTCTGTTTCAGAAGTAATTCTTGTTTTAAATTTACCTGATTGGTAGGTAATCATTATGTCAAGGAATGAAACTGCAGTCCCACTCCAAGATGCCGTAAAGCGAATAGTGGATGGAATATTATTTAGATAATCAATGAAGGCGACCAGGGAGGATTCATCTCCCTGCCAGAGAAAGAAGAGATCGTCTATGTAACGATAATACCCCAAAATATGCTGCCAAAAATCAGATTTGTAAATGTGTTGATCTTCATACTTTGCCATAAACAAATTAGCATACGACGGGGCCACATTACTCCCCATCGCTGTACCTTGCTTTTGTCTGTAAAATTTGTTTTCAAACCTAAAGTAATTATGATCCAATATGAAACAAAGCAATTGGTAAACGAAAAGGGCCAGAGAATTCTCTATCTGCCCGTCCATCAGCAATGCCGAAATTGTAGATTTCCCCAGATCATGGGGTATGTTGGTATAGAGGCTGGAGATATCCATGGTCACCAATAAAATATTGGTATGTTTGGTTTGATCAATTTCGATAGAATGTAATTTGGACAAAAAATCAAAAGAATCTTTTATGAAAGACGGAATTTGTGTCACAAACGGCTGCAGGAATGAGTCCACAAACTGTGCAAGGGGCTGACTTATAGAACCTGAAGCCGAAATGATCGGTCTCCCCGGAGGGTTAACCAATGATTTGTGAATCTTTGGGAGAAGATATAGGCAAGGGCGACGCGGATAGTTCATAATGAGAAACTCGCTAGTTTTTGAGTCAATGAGTTTTGCTGCAAGAGCAACACTAACCATATCCTTAATTTTACTCAAATATTCAAATGTGGGGTCAGTCGACAACTCCTCATAACATGTGTTATCAGATAGTTGTCGCAAAGCTTCTGCTTTATAATTCACATAATCCATTATGACTATGCCCCCGCCCTTATCTGCTGGTTTAACAATCCTAGTTGTATCCCTTGACAGTTCTTTTATCAATCTCATATCATCACGTTTAAGATTTCTGCAATATTTGTGTTTCTGTTTGATGTACCTTCGTACATCGCGTCTTACATTATTTGCAAAAGTACTTACAGACTTATTTTGGGTGGGTGGCATGAAAGTGGATTTTAATTTAAGTTGCCTTGACATTGTGGAGGCCTGTTGCTCAGCTTCTGGATCAGCCTGTTCCTCAGTAAATCTGGAGAGAAAGAAAGAGTTCAGATTAAGTTGTCGACAAAATTTAAACAATTCAACCTCGAAATTAAACGGGTTGAAATTAGTGGTCGGGACAAAACTTAACCCCCTACTCAACACACCAACCTGTGTGTCTGTCAATGTTGTGGACGATAAGTTGAAAATTATTTGTCTCTCTTGCTGCGAGTTTTGACCGGGCTCAAATTGGTCCCTTGAGGTCCCTCCTGTAATGTATGACTGTTTTCCCTTTGATTTTCCTCTCCTAGTTTTTTTCTTGAACGGTTTTGTTTGGCCTTGGATAAAAAACCAGACTTATGGCGTTCACCGGAAGAGTCACTATCAACTGGATCAACGCCACTTCCAGAGGAAGAGGATCTTATTCCTTGTGTATTAAATCTAAATTTGCGTGGTCTCCGAAATGAATAATCACCCTTCAACCACCTATACACATTATCAGTCTTATGGTCCTGAACAACCTGCAAAAGTTTTTTCTTTTTAAATGCTAGTAGGTCTTTCCTAAATATCTCTAATTTATTAGCTAATTCAGTGGAAAAGTTGTTTCTCTCCTCTTGGTTTGAAACTTTATCAAATTCTAATTCAGTTTTAAGAATTTCCGTCCTTACTTTAGACAGATTATTACTTGTGTGCTCTATGACAAGTATCATCAAATCAAGAGATGCTTTGTTTAAAATAGCACACCATCTTTGGCAAAAATCCTTGTCATCTCGGCCATTAGTAGGTAGTCAGGATCACCTGACTATAGCTGGGAAGGGTGGGAGCTACAACATGGAGCTGGTCACTGCTCCTGTATAACTATAACAAACAAGGGAAAGTTGTGCTCACCACTATTTTTTAAAACCATTCGGCGGGGGTGCAATGAGGGTGTGACCACAAAATACATATAGTCAACTACAAGAGACTATAGCTGGGAAGGGTGGGAGCTCCAACATGGAAAACATTGGACTATTTAAGTACCGACCTTATTGATGCACTTTTTGTCGCCTTTATTTTTGGAATGATTTACAAGCAAATATCAACAGTGAACATTTCACTTGATAATTATGTATTTGCATGTTCTATCAGTGAATGTTAAAGGCCTGAATAGCCCGGTTAAACGAAAAACTGTTTTAGAGTGGGCTAGAGATTCTAAAATTGTTATGTTATGCTTGCAGGAGACACATTTTAAAGCGGGCTCCCACCCATCATTGCAAAATTCTTTTTTTTTTGTTTGTTTTTTACGCAAATGCACCCATTACGAAAAATGGAGTAGCTATTTTAATTAAAAGCTCACTGCAAATTAAAATTGTGGATTATATAGCAGATACTCACAGGAGATACATAATACTTCGGTTTGAAATTGTGTCTAAAAACTACACCATAATTAATCTTTATGCCCCAAACTAAATTCATTAACTAAATTCATTAATAAATTACTAGCGCATTTGCAAGTAAGTAAAGTTAACAAACAACATTACATTATAGTAGGTGATTTTAACATGGCTATAGATCCTTATTTGGACAAATCACCAGTCTTATCAGGACCATCAGTGCGTACTAAATTTAGCTAAAGGCTTTTTAGCATTCACTGAGAAAGCATGATTTGTATGACGCATGGAGAGCATGGCACCCAACTGAATGAGACTGTACTACTTACTTTTCGCCAGCTCATTTGTCACATTCACAAATTGATTTAATTCTTTTGGACAAATATCTGTTACAATTGGTCAAGAAAACATACATTGGAGTTGTTCCCTGTTTGGATCATGCCATGGTTGGTTTGATGCTTAAAATAAATTCTCATCTATTACCGACTTCTTCTTGGAATTTAAATAATTCTATTCTCTCACAAAAGGAACATCTTGATCATTTTATCAATCTTACAATTGAATTTAGAGAATTTAATACTACGCCAGAAATCAATTCTGATACTTTGTGGTGTGCATACAAAGCCTTCTTTAGAGGACATATTATAGCCTTGACTTCTAATTTAAACAAAAAAAAAATAACCAAAACATTACTAGATTTGAATCTGCAAATAATTATGGAGATGGATAAATTAAAGAAAGATCTAACTGTGGCATGCTCCCAACAGGTAACGGCTCTAAAGCAACAAATTAATTTGATCCAATTAGAGAAAGTAACATTCCAATGTTTTATGCTTAAACAAATATATTATGCACAGGATAATAAAGTTGGAAAGTTGTTGTCAAATAAATGAAAGGAAGCAAAATCTAAAATTTACCAAATTAAAACCTCTGAGGGTAAAATTCTCACTAACCCTTACCAAATAGCAGGTGAATTTGGGTCCTTTTATTCAAAATTATATAACCTTAGTAAAGACAAAGACGTTCACCAGACAACCCTACAAGAGAGAGAGCAATTCTTATCCTCTTTAAAACTACCAAGATTGTTTTAGGAACATCTTAATCTTTTTAATCAACCTATTACAAATGAATAGATTTTAGAACCATAAAAACTCTTAAACTTAATAAGACACCGGGACCAGAAGGCTTTTCTAACAACTTATAGATCAATGGCCCAGAGTATTACCCCAATTTTACTGCCCCATTTTAATAATTTTTACAACCCAGATTACCCAAAGGGAGGAGGTTTTTCAGGCTACCATAACCAACATACCAAAACCAGGGAAAAACCAAAATGTAGTAGCAAATTATCATCCTATTTTGTTGCTTACTTCGGATATCAAAATTTATGCAAAGATTTTAGCAATTAGACTCAATCCTATTATCAAAGTATTAATCAGGAATGACTAAGTGGGATTTGTGGCAAGTAGGGAAGCTCCAGACAATACCAGAAAATTGATTAATATCGCACTTCATGCTAATACATATAAGCATCCCTGTCTGCGGAGAAGGCTTTTGACAGGGTAGCCTGGCCATTTTTAAAAGGAGTCCTTGTGAAATTTGTTTTTTCTGGTCAATCATTAGATAGTATATTAACACTTTAGGATTTGTGCTAGTGGATATTACTCTTCTTATTTTAGACTAACCAATGGAACTAGACAGGGTTGCCCCCTATCCCCATTAATCTTTGCTTTACTAATGGAGCCTTTAGCGGAAATTATTAGATCCAATCATTTAATAACAGGTTATAGAATAGGCCACCAGGTATATAAGATATCACTATTTGCGGATGATGTAATCTTATCCTTTTCAGACCCTGATAAATCTCTACCAGCACATCTTTTTGAGACTCTCTCTCATTTCTCATGGGTATCGTACTACAAAATGAATACTAAGAAAACAGAGGCCCTACCCATCTGGATTGATAAAATGACCCTTTTAAATTTAAAATCACACTACCTATTTGATTGGCAACAAACATTGATAAAATATCTTGGTATCAAGTTGGCTATGTCTGTTAAAGAATTATATTAAAAAAATTTGCCCCTTTAATTGTTAACTTTCACAAACTCACAGAAGGTTGGATGTATAAAGACATTTCTTGGCTAGGCATAATTGCAGCTATAAAGAGTCATTTATTTCCAAAGATTCTCTATTTATTCTGAACCATTCCCATTCAGCTACCTAATAAATTTTTCCATGCTTTACAAACCTTACTTTTAAAATTTGTATGGAAAAAATCTAAACCAATGACATCAGTAAAGGTTTTAACAAAACATAAAACAAAATTGGGTTTAGGTTTCCATCAAATCAAAGCATATTATCAAGCAACTCACTTGACTACTTACAGAGGATTCTGGACTTTAACAATTAACCCCAATGGGTACAACAGGAAATAGACATTTCTAGTTATCCATCCGGACAAACTTCGTATCTAATCTGGACTCACCCTAGACTCCGTCCAAAAGTAGTCAAACATTTCCCAATGACAATCAGTCCTTGAAGATGATAAACTTGGCTGTAGCAAGCAATGCCAGTCAGCAGCATCAAGGGCAAATAAGGTATTGAGCTGTATTAAAAGGGGCATAGAGTCATGGGAGGAGGGGGTCATTCTTCCACTGTATAGAGCACTTGTAAGGCCCCATCTATAATATGCCGTACATTTTTGGTCTCCATCACTCAAACAGGACATTATTGTATTAGAGAGGGTACAGAGAAGGGCAACTAAGCTGGTGAAAGGTATGGAAAATCTTAGCTATGAGGAAAGACTGGCCAAATTGGCGATGCTTAAGGGGTGATGTGATAACTATGTATAAATATATAAGGGGATCATATAATAATCTTGCTAATGCTTTATTTACCAGTAGGTCTTTCCAGCTGACACAAGGTCACCCATTCCAATTAGAAAAAAAGAGGTTCCGCCTAAATATTCGGAATATTTTTACAGTGAGAGCTGTGAAGATGTGGAATTCTCTCCCTGAATTAGTTGTACAAGCTGATACATTAGATAGCTTTAAGAAGGGGTTTGATGGCTTCTTAGCAAGTGAGGGAATACAGGGTTATGGGAGATAGCTCATAGTACAAGTACCTCTGAGGCAAAGTGGTGAGGCTTCAGATGTTTTTTTTTGCCTTCCTCTGGATCAACTGGCAGTTAGGCAGATATAAAAAAAAAAAAAGGTTGAACTTGATGGACGTGTGTCTTTTTTCAACCTTACTTACTATGTTACTATGTTACTATGTTAGTTTGGGACGCAATTCAATTTTTGGACAATTTAAAAGCAGGCCTGCATCCGTTCCATCCTATAGCTGCGCTTCAACATGTAATTCTGCAAACTCAGTCTGACACCTTGGACCAGGGCAGGTTTAACAAAATTCAACAACTCATTAATCAGATGATTTTTAAGTCATTTGGCCAACTACAAACAAATTTTAGTCTATCCAAAACAACATTTTTCATTTACCTGCAACTCAACAGTAAGTTGAAATCTCATGCAGTTGATAAGATTAAAAAGATGTCTACACCTCAATTACAATTTACCAAAATGCTCATTCAACAAGCTCAGATTTCACAATATTATCTGACTCTGTTAGATGCCAATTCTCAGACACCAGATTCATATCAGTTAAAATGGGAAACCGAACTGACCTCTCCAATTGACTACTTAGATTGTAAAAAAGCTTTACTTTTACTCACCTCAATTTTAGTTTTTAACTAACTGTATATGAATGTACCATTTATCCGAAGTCAATAAAAAATTGTTGAATGATAATAAAGACTTTTGCGAATTTAAAGTTAAATGTGTCTTGCTGGGGTTTTTTTTCATTATGTACAAAAAAATGAATTTAATAATGAAGTGTTAAAGTATACAGATAATAAACATAAAACAGGAAAGTCCAAACCCGCTATCAACATGTTAAACTAGTATAAATATTGTATCTAGTGTCTGAAATGCTTGGAACCTAGGGCTTTACAGATAAGGGATGTTTCCATAGTCTGCATCTCCATACCTAATGTCTACTAAAAACATTTAAACATTGACTAAACCCAACAGACTTGTTTTGGAACCAATATGAATAAAAATTTGCCATAAATACTATAAAAATGTAATTAAAAAGTGCAATTGCATACTAAACATGTTTGGACACCTTCTTTAAGAACTGTCTTTGTGGAGCAAATGAAAATTATCAAGGGTGCCTTTGGTTTCTGAGCAAGTTAACATTCCCTTAATAGATATTTGATGAGCCATTGTTTCATCTATATATATATAGCTATATATATAGCTTTTTCTGCTATACCAGTGTCATATCCATCAATGTTTTCATCAGTTTTAGCTCTCTCTTTCTCTCTGTTTTATTCACTGTCACAATCTTTTTCTCATTTTCTATTTTCTTCATACAGAAAAAACATGGTGCCTCTTACCTTTGTCTTCCTCCTTTCTTCTGTTTTTCTTTCCTTTTTAGGTAAGTAAAAATAAAGGGGGCATACTGTATATACATTTGAAATTGGTTTTCTTTCCTGAGTTTTTGCTGTATAATATATTAATATATATGAGTGTATCTTTATTTATATAGCAAGATTGAAGCACATTTTTATAATACAATAATAGTATATACATTAAAGTCAAACATTGAAATACAACAATGTTTAAATGTATTTTTATATGCACTCGCCTCTATTTTTGCATGGTGAGTTTCATAACTTAATTAAAAGATATATTCATGTGTTGTTTTCTATTTCTAGCCTTAAAGCCCGAAGGGAGTTTTTCGAGTGAATATGGTCCAGTTTTTGAGGAGCAGCCACAGAATACACTTTTTCCTGAAGGATCAGTAGAAGAAGAAGTCATTCTCTCCTGCCGTTCAAGAGCAAGCCCTTCTACCACATATAGGTAACAGTGTCTCTGTACTGTTCAAAAGGATTTTCCTTCAACAATAATTAAAATACATGTTTACTTGAATTAACACGTTAGTTATTGTTATCTGGTCTTAGCCCCTTCTGTTGAATTGAGCATCTGCCAAGTGCATCTGTTGATACTGGGGAACCCTGGAGCTACTGCCACCTTGAACTTAAAAATAATCAACCTGCTGCATGAATAGGCAGTAAAGTAGCATAGTAATTTAGGTTAAAAAAAGACACATAATCATTTATGTTTATATAAAATCTGCCTAACTGCTATTTGAAGACAAAAAAGCCTTCTGAAGCCTCTCTAATGTGCTTCAGAAGGGGGGGAAATCTCAAAATATGGCAATAAGACCAGTCCCTGGTTCAACTCCTTTTTGAAGTTATCTAATGTATCTGCCATTAAAACTAATTCAGGAAAGAATTTCACAACTTTACAGCTCTCACTGTAAAAAAGTGTTTACAAACATTAAGATGGAACCTCCTTTCTTCTAATCAAAATTGAATGCCTTGTATGCCCTTGTATCTGCTGGAAGGACCTTATGGTAAATAAAGCATTAGAGAGTTTATTTTATAGTTCCTTTATATATTTATACATAATTATCATATCTCCCCACCCCTTTCTTCATGACAAAGACGACTTTCCATACCCCAAGCTTAGTTGGCCTTCTTTGGACTCTCTATAATTCCATAACATCCCGTTTGAGCACTAGAGAAAAACCTGCACAGCATATTTTAGGTGGGGTCTTTACGGTGCTTTGTAAAGGGTAAGAAATATCCTCCAGATGCCTTGTTCACATTTAATTTTGATTTTGAGTAAACCTTATTTACCATATCCTGCATCAACATCTTTTACTATTGTAGCACTATAGTAAATTGTGTGTGCTGTACACCACTATTGAGCTCCACTCCTAATAAATGTGCTCCGGATGAGACCTATAATCTTAGGGAGTGAGCCCTCACAATGGTGTGGAGGCAGGGTGTAGTGCAACTGTAACTGGATACAGGGTATAATAATTGGGCGCCAGTGGTTCTTATAACTTAACCATGAACTTATTTATTAACATACACAATCCTCAGTGGAGTATACAATAGAGCATGACAGGATTTGGCATCACATTGAATAGGCAATACTCACAGCACCATTTGGTCCGTATTAGTCCCCACAGGTAAGAGGACGTGCTCAGTAGCAATAAAGGTACACCCAGCTTTCAGCCTTTTCCCTAAGTGGAACCTGAGGGGAATCTATCTACCCTGTTCCTATACACTTAGTCCCTACTTCTGGGCTATTAGTACCCGGGATCTTAATCCCTCTGACTCTACTCGTCAGAGCCTTGAGCTGCTCAGCTAAATAACCTGTCTGTCTGTTACTCCTAGAGTAACCTATAATGGTGAGTAGCCTATTCTGACTACACCTGACCTGTCTAGGTTCCACAGGGCTCTAACTGCCTGTTCAGGTCAGAGCCAGCACAAAATGGCTATTTTACACATCCCTACATTCTCCCCCTGGTGATCATATTCAAATAACAAAGCACAAAAATACATTGCAACATTACACATGTATTATATTCACTATAGGGTTAACATCCCCTCCAGTAGCCTCTCCATAGGCCTACTAGGGAACCATGGTTAACCTGAAAATCAAGCAGTTTAGGCATATCATGCTAGAAGCCATTTATAGGACACAAGCAGTTAAGGCACATCTTGCTAAAAACCTTTTATAGGACACAAGCAGTTAAGGCACATCTTGCTAGAAAACGTTTAGAAAGCTATCTCTATGTCATAGAACAGTGGTCTAAGTCTTCTTACTACTGGAGACTTAGTACCTTCATATCAAACACTTTACCATAAAGTGATACTTAGCCATTACCTTATAACCTCTTCGGGGTAACTCTCCTGAGTAACCCAGGTACAATGGCATATCTGAAAGAAACAGCATCATAGAAAAACTGTTTATTTTACTGTCACTTAACTGTGCATTTACTAGCTCCACATTGCATACTAATAGTGCAATATCATAACATTCATCATTTTGTATAACCATTTCTTGAGTACTATCCAGGTACCCTGAGCAATAAAAATCTGCAAAAGAAGGCACAGGTTACCCCAGGTTCTGTAAACTTTAAAGTTGATCACTCTCTGCACCCTGGAGACTGATCTGAAGACATATGGATCTGCTCGTCCAGGCAGAACCCAGAATTTTTTTTCCTCCTCTGGGCCTATCGTAGGAGGTGCCTTGAAGCTGCTAGGCATTGTCACAATAGGAGCAGGTTCTTCCTCCGGCTCTAAGGGCTTTTCCTCATACTCCTCCCATCCTGGAATCTTCTCTGAACCAGGGCTCTCTTTGGGTTTAGGAATATTAGCCACCAAGTCTTTTTCTCCAAATAGAGAGATCTTTCCCCATGTACGGTGGTACAACTCAGACACATGAGTGCTTTCCCCTGGCTCACTAGGGGTTAAATGCACTTCCACCTTGGGATGCACAGACCTCACTGGTTCACTCACCACTGTCCTCCGACATTCACACCGAATCTGCTCGGCACTCTCGGACACTGACTTCCAATCTTTCTCATCACTCATGAGAGACGTCAGCTCCTTTTCAATCAGGTCCTCAGTAAGTGGTGGGTCTCTGAAGGTTGGAGTCACTGGCACAACAGGTCCTAATCGACCAAATGAAAACTTGCCCCAATCTATTTCAGAGTCTATTACAGGGGCTGAAGAAGGCTCAGGAAGAACAGTATAGATAGTCACTGTTCATTCTCTCACAGGAAGTGGTCACAGCACTGACTGACAGGCTGAACTCCTGAGCTGTAGCAGCCAAACCCCACCCCTCCCATCCTCAGTCCTGTGTGTCCCAGTCTGCACATAACTGTCTCATGCTGCTGCCTGATCATTCACTTATAACTATATAGCTTACATATTCAACATAAATCAATAGCTGTGAAGGTTAATACAAACTGTAATAGTGTCCTGTGTTCCACAGCAAATAGACCAGTCACACATTTACCTGGACATGTTCTATAGTCCATAATATATTGTTATTCATTGTGCAACTCCCTGCCTCTATTACATTATAAAACTTATACGAACAGTGTACATTAGTATTTACTGTTATGATATTGCAGAACAGCAGCTGTAGGTTTGTTTTCCTTCATATTGATTTATGATCAGGTGCCGTGAGTTGCAAGGGGAAATGCAGCTATTGTTGAACAATTTATAATCAGTTGCAGGGTAAAAGGCAGCTATTCTGGAACAATTTATAATCAGGTGCAGGGAGTTGCAAGGTAAAATGCAGCTATTCTGGAACAATTTATGATCAGGTGCAGGGAGTTGCGAGGTAAAATGCAGCTGTTCTGGAACAATTCATGACCAGGGGCAGGGAGTTGCAAGGTAAAATGCAGCTGTTCTGAAACAATTTATGACCAGGTGCAGGGAGTTGCAAAGGGAATGCTGCTGTTGTGGAACAGTTTATGACGAGGTGCAGGGAGTTGCAAGGGGAAATGCAGCTGTTCTGGAACAATTTATAACCAGGTGCAGGGAGTTGCAAGGTAAAATGAAGCTGTTCTGAGATAATTTATAATCAGGTGCAGGGAGTTGCAAGGGGAAATGCAGCTGTTGTGGAACAATTTATAATCAGGTGCAGGGAGTTGCAGGGTAAAATGCAGCTGTTGTGGAACAGTTTATAATCAGGTGCAGGGAGTTGCAAGGGGAAGTGCAGCTGTTGTGGAACAATTTATAATCAGGTGCAGGGAGTTGCAAGGTAAAATGCAGCTGTTCTGGAACAATTTATGACCAGGTGCAGGGTGTTGAAAGGTAAGATGCAGCTATTCTGGAACAATTTATAGGGAGGTGCAGGGAGTTGCAAGGGGAAATGCAGCTGCTATGGAACAATTTATAGGGAGGTGCATGGAGTTACAAGGGGAAATGCAGCTGTTATGGAACAATTTATAGGGAGGTGCAGGGAGTTGCAAGGGGAAATGCAGCTGTTATGGAACAATTTATAGGGAGGTGCAGGGAGTTGCAAGGGGAAATACAGCTGTTATGGAACAATTTATAGGGAGGTGTAGGGATTTGCAAGGGAATAAATGCAGCTGTTCTGGGATAATTTTTGATCAGGTGCAGGGAGTTGCAAGGGGAAATGCAGCTGTTATGGAACAATTTATAGGGAGGTGCAGGGAGTTGCAAGGGAATAAATGCAGCTGTTCTGGGATAATTTATGATCAGGTGCAGGGAGTTGCAAGGGGAAATGCAGCTGTTATGGAACAATTTATATTGAGGTGCAGGGAGTTGCAAGGGAATAAATGCAGCTGATGGAATTGTATAACATATAACAGATGCAGGGAGTTACAAAGGAAAACCCAAAAGATGTTGATTGCTGTTTGGATACAACTTAATACTGGGTAGAAAATGACTTACACTAACTGCTCATACACATTGCCCTCAGAAGAGAATAAAATACATTTAGCAGCAGATTATATATTATTTATACAGAAGTTTGCTTTTTCCACAATTATTGCAGGGCAAGAGAAAGGAACAAGCAGTGAAGGGAGGTGGAGGAAAACAAACAGGGCAGAGAGGGGGTTAAATAAATAGGAAAGAGAGGGAGAGAAAGGAGCAAGGAAGGGAAAACCAGCAGTAAGGGTTAACAGAAGTCTGCAGGGAAGGACTGAGAGAGACATCACAGACACGCCCACTCCTCCCTCATTGGCTGCTGCAGTGTAGCTTATACAGAAAGAGCTGTGGGCTGCAGCTCAGATACTGAAGAGTCTGAAGGAAGTTGCAAAGGGGGAGGGCTGAGAACAGTTTTCAAGCAAATACAGACATTTTTTGATGCAAAAGGTATTAAAATAAAAACACTTTCTTCAATTTTACATTATTTGAAATTTTTTGATGCATTGTGAAAATTTATGTTATATGTCCCCTTTAACTCAGAGTAGCGGTGTAACTCTTCAGTCACCCCTTGGTGATCATAGTCCTCAGGCACCAGATCCACTGCCAACGCTCGCTTTGGATCGACGCCTTGGGCAGCAACCCAGGCGGACACCTGCTGATACTGTATTCTAGTCATTTTCAATATCACTGTTCAAATACTCTTTGCGCCAGAATACTTTAGGCGAGAGGAAAGAACCACAGAATTCTCCTGCTGCTAGTCTGGCCTTTTTCCTATTGAGTTCCTATTGCAGCGCCTGTTACACTAGGCTGCAGTGCGGTGTTACAGTTTAACCCTTCGTGCCCCACATTGGGCACCAAAATGTAGCGCTATAGTAAACTGTGTGTGCTGTACACCACTATTGAGCTCCACTTCCAATAAATGTGCTCCGGATGAGACCTATAATCTTAGGGAGTGAGCCCTCACAAAGGTGTGGAGGCAGGGTGTAACTGTAACTGGATACAGGGTATAATAATTGGGCGCCAGTGGTTCTTATAACTTAACCATGAACTTATTTATTAACATACACAATCCTCAGTGGAGTATACAATAGAGCATGACAGGATTTGGCATCACATTGAATAGGCAATACTCACAGCACCATTTGGTCAGTATTAGTCCCCACTGGTAAGAGGACGTGCTCAGCAGCAATAAAGGTACACCCAGCGTTCAGCCTTTTTCCTAAGTGGAACCTGAGGGGAATCTATCTACCCTGTTTCTATACACTATACACAGTCCCTACATCTGGGCTATTAGTACCCGGGATCTTAATCCCTCTGACTCTCCTCGTTGGAGCCCTGAGCTGCTCAGCTAAATAACCTATCTGTCTGTTACTCCTAGAGTAACCTATAATGGTGAGTAGCCTATTTTGACTAGACCTGACCTGTCTAGATTCCACAGGGCTCTATCTGCCTGTTCAGGTCAGAGCCAGCACAAAATGGACACTCAGAGCATGGCTTCAGAGCCTTTTATATCCTAGCACAGTGCCATCTGCTGGTCACTGTGAGAGCAGAAAGAGCAAACAGAACCCCTCCCAACTGTATTTTAGGACCCAGTTAGGTGTCTATAACACTGAGGGACTGCCTGACAATAATACTAGGGGTGACTATTTTACACATCCCTACACTATTAATATACTTTAAAATTTGTGGTAGTTAATGTCAGCCTTTGCTACAATCCATTTATATTATTTTAGCATTACCAACAATGTTCTTATTTCTGAACATAGGGTAGTCTTACATTTAAGACTAAATTGAGAACAGTAATGATTCAATATAATTTTCAATGACAACCATTGCTGTTCTGTATTTTTAGCGTAAAACATGATGTCACAGTTTATGCTCTGAAATAATGCCCTTTATAATCCTTGCAGCAGGATCTTGACAAATTCACAATCTGGGCAGCTGAATTGCATATGAAAAATAAACTTGAAGTCCGTGTAGATAATACACTTGGCTGTAGAAAGCAATGTCAATCAGCAGTTGCAAGGACAATCAAGTGTTTGAGCTGTATTAAAAGAGGAAAAGATTTGCAGGATGAATTTTAGGCCCCACCTAAAATATGCCATGCAGTTTTAGTCTCCAGTGCTTAAACTAGATAATATTGAGTTAGAGAAAGTCCAAAGAAAGCAATTAAGCTGGTAATGGGTATGGAAAGTGTTTCCAGTTAAGCTGGGGATGTTTACACTCCAGAAGAGGCATTTAATGTATAAATATATAATGGGATCATATAATAATCATTCATGCCAATTAGAAGAGTGGAATGGAGGTTCCATCTAAATACCCTATTTACAGTTTGAGCTATGAAGATGTGAAATTCTCTCTCTGCCTCAGTTGTACTGGCATTAGATAGCTTCAAGAAAGGATTGGCTGGCGTTTTAGCAAGTGAGAGAAAACAGGATTATTGAAAATAGCTCTTAGTATAAATTGATCCAGGGACTGGCCCCATTGTTACAAATTAGAGAGGCTTCAGAGTGAGTTTTGCCTTTGGACAACTTGTAGGTTTTACAGTATATAGACTTTAAAGATTGAACTTGATGGATGTGTATTTTCCACCTAATTTACTATGCAACTATGT
Organism: Xenopus laevis; assembly: GCF_017654675.1. NCBI lineage: Eukaryota > Metazoa > Chordata > Amphibia > Anura > Pipidae > Xenopus > Xenopus laevis. The sequence goes on along the minus strand of NC_054373.1, from coordinate 70,940,762 downwards.
TAGACTGGGCAATTTATACCAGTGTCAGTAATGTTGAAGGATTCAATTAAGAATTTATTTTTATTCACTTTTATTTTTTTGACTCAAATCAAGTATGCAACAATAAATACGTGTAAAATTACAGCAAAAAACTATTAGTTCATCATTAATTAATCACAGTTCACAGTACTAGTGTCACTTTTCTACCTGTACATCCACATTTTTCTCATAACAAGGGCAGTGTCCCACTGCTACGTACCATAAATCCAAAGTCCACACATATCACATATAAGCCATGGAACAGAACACCAAGACAACCCAATCAACAAGGTATGTTGCCTAGTAATGATGTTGTTCATTGGGACTTTGTCTAATTCTTTAGCCACTTAGATGAGTGGTCCTCTGAGAACTTACAATTACAATTTACTTTGATTTTCTATTTTAAAGGACGTGTAAACCCTCCCCACAAAAATGTGAACAGCCTCTTTGAAATCTTTAGATAACCTACCACTCTGGTTGTTAAAAGGTTAACAGTAAGGCTGCAGCATCTCCTTAATAACCTAGAAATCCTTCTGCTCCTCTACCCCCTCTGCCCCTTCCCTCAGGAATTTACTTTGGCTGTTGGCTCATGATCATACTCAGTTCTTCTCAGCTCAGATTACTAAACACACCCTCCAGTCTAACAGCCAATGAAGAGATAGCACTGGTTGTCTGATTCAATTTTTTTCTCCTAACCAGTGCTTGAATTTGGATCAAAAAAGTGGAGGGATGGTATGTTTGGCGCTGTTGCAAAATGTTGCCCCTCCCACAAATATAAGCAACAACCACCATTATAATAAGCCTCACTCACCAATACTTTCTAGTTTCAGCCACTTTAAGTCAAAGCCATTTCCTATTTGCATGGTTATGAAAGGAGAAGTGAACCCTAGGTATGGGACCTGAATGCTCAGGGCTGGGGTATTCCAGATATGGGGTCTTTCCGCTAAGTGGCACTGATCATAATAAAACAATAATGACACATTTTAAATAATCGTAGCTGGCACTGGTGAGGGAGTGGAATCCCTCTGGGTAGAGATTTTGACTGGGCAAAAGGTTACAAAGAGAATTATCATCTGTGTATGCTATAAACCACCTCGTATAAGTGACAAGTATGAAGCCCAGCTACTCTTGCCGATAGAAGCGGCTTCACAGCTGGGTCAAGTTGTTGCTATAGGTGACTTCAAATATTGCAGCACGCAGTAAAAAGAATCCAAAATTATGTTTTAAATATGTTAATTGTAAAAAAATGAAGCAAGAAGGGGTGGGACCTTTAATATCAGAGGGGGGTCAGCTGGTTGATGAAAACAAAAAAAGCGCATATTCTGAACACATATTTTTTGTCTGTCTACACAAATGAGGAACCAGTTAATGGAGGTTTCCTACTTGATAGTCCCAATTCTAGTAAATACAACTAATAATGCATGGTTCACAAATGAGGAAATTCAAAAGAGACTAGAACATGTTAAGATAAATAAAGGTCCGGGGCCAGATGGTATTCATCCCAGGGTACTTAGCAAACTTAGCTCTGTGATTGCCAAACCTATTTACTTAATTTTTCAGGATTCTCTGAGGTCTGGCATAGTGCAGAGAGAGCGGTGAATTGCTATTCAAAAATAGGTGCCGCTATTCAAAAAGGCATCCTGTTCTCAGCCTCAAAACTATAGGCCAGTTACTCTGACGTCAGTGGTAGGAAAGCTTTTTGAAGGGTTAATAAAGGATAAGATAATGGACTTCATAGCAAATCATAATATTATGGGGCAAATTCACTAAGCACCGAAAATGCGCTACCGATGGCTTCTCCGCACTTCGCTGCACTTCACCAGGTGTGGTTTGCCAGGGCTGCTCAAATTCACTAAAATCCGAAGGTGTGCCCAGGGAGGCGAAAGGTAGTGAAGTTGCGCTAGCGTTAATTTGTCAAAGCAGGTCCTATGTACTCTATTGCACTTTGCCTGGTCTGAGGTGGCGCAGGCAAGTCTGGCGCAAGAGGTAACGTTCAGTAAAATCCACAAGTTAGTGAATTAGCGTAGTTACGTCCCTTCGCCATATCGCAACTTCGCCTGGCATAAGGGTGCGAAGTAGCGCTAGAGTAGGTCCACTTCGCTAGCGAATTTGACGCCATGCTGGCGAATTTTCACTAGCGTTAGTCACTTCGCCCTTTAGTAAATATGCCCCAATGACTTTGTGCCAGCATGGTTTTATGCGTAATAGATCTTGCCAGACTAACCTTATTTCTTTTTATGAGAAGGTAAGTGGGGACCTCGAAGGTTACTGGTTAAATGAAGGAATGTTGGCCTGGAACATAGTATTTGTACCTGGATAGAGAACTGGCTAAAAGATAGACTACAAAGAGTAGTGGTAAATGGAACATTTTCTAATTGGACCAGTGTTGTTAGTGGAATACCATAGGGCTCTGTATTAGGTTCCTTGCTTTTCAACTTGTTTATTAATGACCTGGAGGTGGGCATTGAAAGTAATGTTTCTATTTTTGCAGATGATACTAAATTGTGCAGAACTATAGGTTCCATGCAGGATGCTGCCACTTTGCAGAGTGATTTGTCTAAATTGGGAAACTGGGCAGCAAACTGGAAAATGAGGTTCAATGTTGATGTCACGATCGGCACCCAGAATACAAAACCAGTGCTTGGCTCCTTGGTCTCAGCTCTCCTTTAACAGCCGCCTTTCACCTCGGGAGGAGCCTTCGGCTAATTGGATACCGCCAGGTCTTATAAAGAGAAGAGCCAAGCTAAGGGTTCTGGACGAGCAGAGGGGCATGGTCGTTCTTTTTGGGCAGAAGGTCACAGCTCAAGGAACAGACTAAAGCGTAGTCAAAACAGGCCGGGTCGGTGCGGGCAGAATACAAGCGAAGTCAGACAGGCAAGGGTCAAAACCAGAAGATCAATCAGAAGAGTCAAACAGGCACAGGTCATATTACGAATTTCAGAATAGTCGGGTAACAGGCCAAGGTCAGGATCACAGAATTCAGGAAAGTCAGGCAAGCAGGGGTCAAACACAGGAATCAAGTAACAGGCCATGGTCAGGATAACAGAATTCAGGAAAGTCAGGCAAGCAGGGGTCAAACACAGGAATCAGAATAGCACCCAGGAACTCACTTAGACAAATCAAACAATGGGCAAACATTAATATTACAAGGTCCCTTTAATACCATTTTAATCTGGCGCCTTTGCACAATGACGTCATGATGCCAGCGTCAAATGCGCATATAACATGGAATCGCGAGTCGCGCGTGCCATAGAGGATCAGTGAGGCAGGAAGAACGATCAACGCGACAGGCGTCCCAGCCGGCCCACTAGACCACCAGGGTGAGTACTTATTACAGTTGATAAATGCAAGGTTATGCACTTTGGCAAAAATAATATAGAGAAAAAAGTAGAAAATTTATTAGGACATGATACCTAACGCGTTAGGTATCATGTCCTAATAAATTTTCTACTTTTTTACTTTTGTATTTTTTGGAGACCCTCACATTCTGTTTGGACACAGCAATTTTGACTTTGCACCTTGGGACTGAGGTGAACTGTGAACTTTTCATTAAGTGGTACCACATTTATTTATTTTTATGTGGCAGTATCACTAACCTTCGCTTCTATAAAAATAATATAGATGCAAGTTATATACTAAATGGCAGTGTGTTGGGAGTTTCCTCAAATGAGAAGGATCTAGTTGTCTAATTCTGGGCAGTGTCATTCTGTGGCTACTAAAGCAAATAAAGTTCTCTCTTGCATAAAAAAGGGCATTAACTCAAGGGATGAAAATATAATTATGCCTCTTTATAGGTCCCTGGTAAGGCCTCATCTGGAGTATGCAGTGCACTTTTGGACCCTCTTTTTGGACTTGTTAGTGGGATGGAAGACTTATGAGGGTAGACTGTCAAGGTTGGGGTTGTTTACTCTGGAAAAAAGGCACTTGCGAGGGGACATGATTACACTTTACAAGTACATTAGAGGACATTATAGACAAATAGCAGTGGACCTTTTTACCCATACAGAGGATCACCGTACCAGAGGCCACCCTTTCAGACTAGAAGAAAATAACTTTAATTTATATCTATATCTATAATTTATCTGAGAGTAGGGAGGGGTGTGTGTGTATGGATGCTGGGTTTTCATTTGGAGGGGTTGAACTTGATGGACTTTGTCTTTTTTCAACTGATTTAACTATGTAACTATGTAACCTTTTGGTAAACATATATAAATTGCTAATGGGGGGAAATAGCTAAAAATTACATGCTTTCAGTACACCAGTGCATAAACACTATTCAAAAAAATCTAATCATGTAAGATGGATGCAATTTCCCAGGCTAACCATTAAAGGGATCCCATTCTGCAGTTGTATTTAAAGCATTTCACTTGTATATACAGTAATTATTACTGCACCCAGCACTAAATTGATTTTAGGGACTGATGGCCTGAAATATGCAGCAAATATTAACATTCTGTTTTAGGAGCCCCAAGACACTTTTTCTGAATTGCAGCTTTTGGAACATACTGCCTACTTCTAGAATGCTCATAAAGTTTAAGTGACAATCTGGAAATAAGGGGACGAGCTTCTCTGACCAAAAACTATGCATGGCTTGGACACATCTAATTTTTTACATGATATGTTGGCTGGTAAGTAATCTGGATATTTCTGTTGGTCATGGTTCCTGGGCCAGTACTGGGCATCCCATTTGACTGGATGCATTTTAGTAAAGTTGGAAATCCCAGAACCCGGTCGCTGGCAGCGCTAAGCAGACATTATCTTCTAATAAGAGAACATGGTGAACATGATCCGCCTGCACCCGGGCCCGGGATTCAGTGATCGGCAGGACACAGCTGCCCTGGCAACAGGGGATACAGCAGCAGACAGGCAAGAGCAATTGATAACTGAGTAACTGAGCTGCGGGTAACCTTTTTGCTGCCAACTGTCAGCCGGAAATAAGTTCTGAGAAATCAGGAGGTTAGGGCAACAGTTCCGGTATTCTAAATCATTGCATCCCGCCTGATGGGATGCATTTTAGTAAAGGAAAAGAAGTGACGGGATGGCATCCCGCCCCAATTCCAGCACTGCCTCCTAACCACCTATCCTGAGCTCAGCTTCTCAGCTTAACCATTACAGTGCTCAACCCCAGCAGAACTTTTTATCAAAGTATGTTGTGCCTATGTAAACCTGCATTCTGCATTGCATGAACTTTACAGCATACATGTCCTGTTTGCATATGTTAATATTACTAATGATGTGTCAGAGGGAAAATGGCCACCAGGTGAAAGCTGCTATTTGTTTTAGGAAAATGTGATGGTGCTGGAAAATGGAGGGGGTATATGTACTGCAAATTATGTGGCTTGGCCCAGAATGTTAGCAACTCTGGCAGTGCACTGTATATGCACTTCCTGGATTCAGTTAACTCTTGTGTTGCTGACATCCAGTTGAGCCAAAAGCCTGGTATTAGTAGTCTAAAAATGCAACTATTAAAAATAGATGTATGTAAATTGCATAGTGCTCAGAGATGCACCATGATTCATTGTTTTGTTTTGGTTTAGATCCCCTTTAAGGACTCTGTACTGGTAGGTTCCAACAAGTTACTCACCCTTCAACTACTTTAATCATATGTTGGGTGGTCCCTCACTCCAAAGTTATCCAGGCTCTATCCAACAGAGTCAGTGGCACCGTCCAAGCCACACAATATCCAAGGAATAGGCAAAAGTTCACTCTGGAGAGCCAATTTGAATCCAGTGATTTTTTATTCAGACACACAACATGTTTCGGACAGACATGTCCTTCATCAGGTGCTAATTACAATGTGTTTTCACTCCAACTATTTATTCACCCCATTTCACCAGCAAGTTCATCAGCTCACCCAATTAGGCCAGACAAACGTAATTAAATAAAAACAATACCAAACAGAATACTGCCATCTTGTGGCCTATTCGTAAAAGGCATAAAAGCAACTGCACCAAGTATACAAAGTATCATAAATAGTAACAATAAATAGTACAAAAGTCATCATATTGAAATAGTTACAAAACGTATCCGATAAAGGAGATAGTATCAAAATAGTTTCAAAGTCCTACCCTTAAGACATATTCGATCCAGATTCATGTCAATCATTTTTCAGTAATCTTTCAGTAAGTAGAAAGCAGTCTAAAGAAAAGCAACAGTATAATAGTTATAAAAAGCACTTTAAACTGAATGCATCATTTATCCCACATGGTTCTAGTGTATTTAAAATATCAATCCACTTCGCCTCACATTGGAGGAGCATTCTTTTCCTATCACCACCACGCGAAGGCAAATTAATTTCCTCTAACACTTGCCATCTTAAACTCGCACTATTGTGTTTGTGTTCATAAAAATGTTTACCTACAGGAGTGTGGGTTTTAATATTAGATGGGTCATAATTTGTAATCGATCGCTTGTGTTCACCTATCCTTATACGTACTTTTCTTTTTGTTTGACCAACGTACATCTTCCCACATGGACATTTTAAACCATATACCACATATTCAGAATTACAGGTACAGTAGTGTTTGATTGGTAATCTATTACCCCTTAAAGGATGTGTCACATAGGCTCCCTTAATTATAGAGTTGCAATTACTGCAATTTAAGCAGGGGAAAGTTCCCATCTTAGGGGGACCAATAAATCGAGTAGTGTTCCTGGCATGTGTAATATCAGATTTGACCAATTTGTCTGCCAAATTCCGTCCTCTCTTATATGAAAAAATGGGCCTTTCCTTACAATATCTGTTTAAAATTGGATCTGTCTGCAACATTGGCCAATATCTCTGTACAATTTTTTCAATTTCCTTACTCTTAGGGCCATATGTAGATACAAAAGGTATACATTCTCTTTTAGTGGTGTCATACTTTTTCCTATTTCCATGTAAAAGGGAATTTCTTTCAATTTTTAATACATCATCACGCATTCGCCTAAGGGATTCTCCATTATACCCTCTCTCCACAAATTTATCAATCAGGTTATTACTGCTCACTATGTATTTGTGATCATCTGAGGTAATACACCTAATCCTAAGAAATTGGCCCTTAGGTATCCCTTTCAGTGTACTTGGGGTATGGAAGCTGCTTTTAAGCAACATATTATTACATTCCGTGGGTTTGGAATATAAGTCAGTTTCTAATTGATTGCCCCGTTTGGAGACTTTTACGTCTAAATAATGTACATAATTAGTATTAAAATCAGCCGTAAATTTAATAGTGTTATGTTTCAAATTAATGAGCTCAAGGAAGGTTTTGAGACTGCTTTCATCACCACTCCAGATCAGGAAGATGTCGTCCACATATCTGTAGTAGCATTTTATAAAATGCCGAAAGTCAGTATTGCCCAAAATAATTGTCTGTTCAATAAAATGCATGAAAATATTTGCATAGCTTGGAGCAAGATTGCTCCCCATGGCGGTCCCTTGTGTTTGTATATAGAACTCTTTGTCAAATGAAAATTATTTTTGCGTAATACAATAGTCAGTAAATCAATCAAAAAATAAACCATATTGTGAGATGTGCTGGTAGAAAGGAGTGCTTGTTCAATATAATGGATTCCCTCATCATGTGGGATAGATGTATATAAAGATTGTACATCTATGCTACATAAAATCCATTCAGGTTCAATGTTTGTCAATTCCATTAGTTTACACAAAAAATCTGTGGTATCTTTTAAACATTCAGGAATAGTTTTAACTATATCTTGCAAAAATGCATCCACAAATTTGGAGAGGGGTTGCAAAATAGATCCCATCCCCGAAACAATGGGTCTCCACGGGGGATTCTGTAAATTTTTATGAATTTTGGGTAATAAGTATAACACAGGAACGCGTGGTGAGTCAGTAATTAAAAAATCCATGTTCTGTTTAGTAATGATACCTGAGTCAAAGGCACCCCTAATTATCTCATCAATGTATTTTTTAATATCCCATGTCGGATCTTTATCCAATTTCAAAAAATGATCCATATTATTGAGTTGTATCAGTGCCTCATTTACATACTGATTTCGATCTAACACCACAATTCCACCCCCTTTATCCGCTTTCTTAATTACTATTTCAGCATTTTCCTCTAAGTTCTTTAAGGCAACACGGTTACGTTTCGTAATATTTGGGCAATATGTTTTACGTTTACCCCATAACTTTTCAACCTCATATAGGATTACCCCCTCAAATTGTTTCAGAGTATCATTGTAAACATCAGGGATAAAATCACTTCTAGGCTTAAATTTATCTGCAATATTACACACATCTTTATTAACCACGACTTTGTCAAAATGCAATTTAAGTTTCATACGTCGTACAAACTTGAAAAAGTCAATCTTCCATCCTGTCAGCAGCCGATAACCCTATAAGCTTATTATCAGCACAAACGAATATTGAATTGAATAACCAGTTTTTGAATTTGTCCAAGAAAGAAATTTCATTGACCTTACATAGCTCTACACTTATTGAATATGTAAAAGCTACGTCGTACAAACTTGAAAAAGTCAATCTTCCATCCTGTCAGCAGCTGATAACCCTATAAGCTTATTATCAGCACAAACGAATATTGAATTGAATAACCAGTTTTTGAATTTGTCCAAGAAAGAAATTTCATTGACCTTACATAGCTCTACACTTATTGAATATGTAAAAGCTAAACGAATACCGAGGGGTCTAAGAAGTGGATTACAGCCCCTGCAATGCATTGCCGATCCAGTATTTCATGAAAAATGGGAAGGGATTTGGAACAAAGCCTCCCTAGACGCCATGGTTCTAACAATACAGTACCTACAACCACTAATTGCTGATGCACATAAAGTATTGGCTGAAGCAAAAAACAAGTTGATTGGAGCATATGATAAAGCAGAGCTTGATAAAATCATTACTGAAACCAATGTTACACTTGAACGCTATAAGAAAGACTTAATTACCCGTAAGCTGCGCAAGTTTGAACGAGATACCCGAGATTATGCGGCTGGCAACGTCTACGCTTGGAAGGAAGGGTCCCCGCGGCAGCAACGAGCACATAGGTTTGGACTGCCGGGACGCCGTAGACCACGTGATACAGAGCGAGATGGACGCCATGCAGAGTTGCGGCTGTGGAGTTCTGATGGTAGCGACTCTGATGACTTCTCCTGGAACGAGGCTGGATATGCGGGTAATCAAAGGCAGCATTTTTTTCACAGCAGAGGGAGAGCATCAGGCGATGGAAGAGGGAGAATACCAGCAGGGGATCGGAGCGCCATAGGAGACGCCGATGTAGGCGCAGGCGCAAGCACCCAGCGACGGTCACAGAGGAGACCTCCACCACGCCAATTCTACCGCTCTTGAATATGCCGGCATCAACAGCGCAGGTAAATAACATTGACTCCTGCTTGGCACCTAATAGTGGCACAAGGGGACTTATTATCAATTTATCCTCGCATGCCCTAACGGATGATGAATCTGAGATTATTAACAAAGGGCTGGGATTTATTCCGACATATGAGACTAAATTGTTCGATTGGAAGATTGACTTTTTCAAGTTTGTACGACGTATGAAACTTAAATTGCATTTTGACAAAGTCGTGGTTAATAAAGATGTGTGTAATATTGCAGATAAATTTAAGCCTAGAAGTGATTTTATCCCTGATGTTTACAATGATACTCTGAAACAATTTGAGGGGGTAATCCTATATGAGGTTGAAAAGTTATGGGGTAAACGTAAAACATATTGCCCAAATATTACGAAACGTAACCGTGTTGCCTTAAAGAACTTAGAAGAAAATGCTGAAATAGTAATTAAGAAAGCGGATAAAGGGGGTGGAATTGTGGTGTTAGATCGAAATCAGTATGTAAATGAGGCACTGATACAACTCAATAATACGGATCATTATTTGAAATTGGATAAAGATCCGACATGGGATATTAAAAAATACATTGATGAGATAATTAGGGGTGCCTTTGACTCAGGTATCATTACTAAACAGAACATGGATTTTTTAATTACTGACTCACCACGCGTTCCTGTGTTATACTTATTACCCAAAATTCATAAAAAATTTACAGAATCCCCCGGGGAGACCCATTGTTTCGGGGATGGGATCTATTTTGCAACCCCTCTCCAAATTTGTGGATGCATTTTTGCAAGATATAGTTAAAACTATTCCTGAATGTTTAAAAGATACCACAGATTTTTTGTGTAAACTAATGGAATTGACAAACATTGAACCTGAATGGATTTTATGTAGCATAGATGTACAATCTTTATATACATCTATCCCACATGATGAGGGAATCCATTATATTGAACAAGCACTCCTTTCTACCAGCACACCTCACAATATGGTTTATTTTTTGATTGATTTACTGACTATTGTATTACGCAAAAATTATTTTCGTTTTGACAAAGAGTTCTATATACAAACACAAGGGACCGCCATGGGGAGCAATCTTGCTCCAAGCTATGCAAATATTTTCATGCATTTTATTGAACAGACAATTATTTTGGGCAATACTGACTTTCGGCATTTTATAAAATGCTACTACAGATATGTGGACGACATCTTCCTGATCTGGAGTGGTGATGAAAGCAGTCTCAAAACCTTCCTTGAGCTCATTAATTTGAAACATAACACTATTAAATTTACGGCTGATTTTAATACTAATTATGTACATTATTTAGACGTAAAAGTCTCCAAACGGGGCAATCAATTAGAAACTGACTTATATTCCAAACCCACGGAATGTAATAATATGTTGCTTAAAAGCAGCTTCCATACCCCAAGTACACTGAAAGGGATACCTAAGGGCCAATTTCTTAGGATTAGGCGTATTACCTCAGATGATCACAAATACATAGTGAGCAGTAATAACCTGATTGATAAATTTGTGGAGAGAGGGTATAATGGAGAATCCCTTAGGCGAATGCGTGATGATGTATTAAAAATTGAAAGAAATTCCCTTTTACATGGAAATAGGAAAAAGTATGACACCACTAAAAGAGAATGTATACCTTTTGTATCTACATATGGCCCTAAGAGTAAGGAAATTGAAAAAATTGTACAGAGATATTGGCCAATGTTGCAAACAGATCCAATTTTAAACAGATATTGTAAGGAAAGGCCCATTTTTTCATATAAGAGAGGACGGAATTTGGCAGACAAATTGGTCAAATCTGATATTACACATGCCAGGAACACTACTCGATTTATTGGTCCCCTAAGATGGGAACTTTCCCCTGCTTAAATTGCAGTAATTGCAACTCTATAATTAAGGGAGGCTATGTGACACATCCTTTAAGGGGTAATAGATTACCAATCAAACACTACTGTACCTGTAATTCTGAATATGTGGTATATGGTTTAAAATGTCCATGTGGGAAGATGTACGTTGGTCAAACAAAAAGAAAAGTACGTATAAGGATAGGTGAACACAAGCGATCGATTACAAATTATGACCCATCTAATATTAAAACCCACACTCCTGTAGGTAAACATTTTTATGAACACAAACACAATAGTGCGAGTTTAAGATGGCAAGTGTTAGAGGAAATTAATTTGCCTTCGCGTGGTGGTGATAGGAAAAGAATGCTCCTCCAATGTGAGGCGAAGTGGATTGATATTTTAAATACACTAGAACCATGTGGGATAAATGATGCATTCAGTTTAAAGTGCTTTTTATAACTATTATACTGTTGCTTTTCTTTAGACTGCTTTCTACTTACTGAAAGATTACTGAAAAATGATTGACATGAATCTGGATCGAATATGTCTTAAGGGTAGGACTTTGAAACTATTTTGATACTATCTCCTTTATCGGATACGTTTTGTAACTATTTCAATATGATGACTTTTGTACTATTTATTGTTACTATTTATGATACTTTGTATACTTGGTGCAGTTGCTTTTATGCCTTTTACGAATAGGCCACAAGATGGCAGTATTCTGTTTGGTATTGTTTTTATTTAATTACGTTTGTCTGGCCTAATTGGGTGAGCTGATGAACTTGCTGGTGAAATGGGGTGAATAAATAGTTGGAGTGAAAACACATTGTAATTAGCACCTGATGAAGGACATGTCTGTCCGAAACATGTTGTGTGTCTGAATAAAAAATCACTGGATTCAAATTGGCTCTCCAGAGTGAACTTTTGCCTCACCCTTCAACTACTTTTCATTAGATACTTGGCTGCTTCCTAAACAGCCAACTCTATCTTGTTTCTTGTACCTTGGCCATGTAAGAGAATGAATAGTTTCAACCTTATATACGCAAGATAAATTTGACTCACAAAGCTAAAATGAAAACCAATGCAGCTACCTTAATCTCTAAAAGCTAGGGAAGAAAAAATAGACAGAAAAGAGGTGAAAAGAGAAGGAAAAGTTGTTTAGAAAAAGGTGAAACAATTTTAAACAAATAAAGACCAAAAATAATGTGTATGAAAACATGCACTTATTTTATCCAGAATCTACATGACTAACCAATACCATTTTATGCCTATTTGCTCTTTGTTTATTTTTTGTATTGGATAAATGAAGAGAAAAGGGGACTGTAAATGGTTGAAACATTATTAAAGGACGAGAAAAGCATAATTCACTGTGTGGGGTGGGGGAAGGTACCAGAATTGCAAGCGCTACGTTTCAATAAAAATTGCACAGGCTTTGTAAAGAAGCACTGCACTGCCATCTCAAATCTGAATTCCAGGTGAATTCCAAGAATTAGGCCTGTACATGCTGGTGTATTGTAAAATCAGTGTTTAGGATTGTATATGACACCTGAGCTGATTAATTAAATAAAAACTAAAAAAACTGAAAAATTGTGCAAGAGTGTATGTGTGTGCCAACTCAGCAAATTTTGTCTTCTGTGCTTGTATGTGTGTGCATGTTCTGTTCGTGTATATACACGAACAGAACATGTACAAATACAAGCACAGACCACACATTCACAAAAGTAGTATATGGGCAGTAAAATAACTGTAAAAGAGAAATTTCCATTTTTAGTACAGATATTTACATGAATATATACAGGTATGGGACCTGGTATTCAGAATACTTGGGACCAAGAGTTTTCCACATAATGTGTATCTCCATACCATGTCTGCTAAAAAATGTAAACAATAAATAAACCCAATAGGATTGTAGGATATGATCAAGTGCACAGTACTATTTTACATAGAATAAGGAAATCATTTTTAAAAATGTTAATAATTTACTTAAAATGGAGTCCATAGGAGATGGTTTTCTGTAATTTGGAGGTTTCTGAAAAACTTTTGATGGGGTCTAAATCTCATGTATTAATGTAATTAATATCATTTGACAGTAAAATGTTAAAAATAACTGCCATATTCAGATTAAAAAGCATATTCTGATGAGCATTGCCCGTTTGACTCTGTAATGTTTTGTTATTTCCTCAGGTGGCAACTGAATGGTACAGAACTGAACCTGAATGCAGATCCCAGCTACCGATTGGTGGGAGGCAGTTTAGCAATTTCCAGTCCAACACAATCAAAACATGCAGGATCTTACCAATGTATTGCTTCAAATCCCAAAGGCACAGTGCTCAGTAGTGAAGCCTCTCTGCGATTTGGCTGTAAGTAAATTACTTAAAGGGACCATTGGGTTCATTGGTTTCATTATTAAACTAATGCAGCTACACAGGCAAAATTAGTTAACAGGATTGCTCATCATACTATGACGTTGTATTGGTAGTGCTCAAATTTTGCATTTAGTTGAAATTGTCTTTTCTCCTGAATTTCACAAGTTATTTCCTCATATATTCCTATGCCTCAGACCTGCATGAGTTTCCGTCAGAAAAGAGGGAACCTGTCAAAGTAACAGAGGGATGGGGTATTACGCTGACCTGCAACCCTCCAAAGCATTATCCAGGTAATAATATAACTCATTAGATTCGCTGTGCTAATATGGTTATATTAGTACTAAAATATATAATAAACTAAAATTAATTCTGTGTTAATGTGGGAGCATGTCAGGTGCAAGATGATAGAGCATTCCAGAGGTAGAATGGTTTTATGACTCTTGTGGTGACTCTTCTGGTGACCTGTATGTCCTGGGGGACATTAGGGCAGGATGGAAGTGTAATGTTTTGCAAGATATATGTAGAAAACCAACTAATAAATTATTAACTATGAACTCTCTTGTTAGGGAAATCCATAAACTGAATATCCTTAGACTAAGGATACCCCCAGTCTCTTAAGATATATTTGTATATTGACCCTTTACAAATATACATGCACTTTGAGAAAGGCCAAAATGTCAGTCCCCACAATAAAGAAGTGAACTATTTCAAGTATTAAAGTCCCCTAACCAGAGTGCCGGTATGTTGTGAAATGTGGCATTAACAGAGCATCTTTCTGAATTACTTCTGGGTGGTCTGGCGGTGGTATGTAGACATTTAGCAGCAGTAGTAGGTGAGAGTTCATCAGATAGTTAAGAAAAAGGTATCTACCCTAAGGGTAATGTTGTAATGAGGACAATTGGAATTGTACAGCTTTCTGGATCAGGATTGTGACACCTCTGCAGTATTGTAAAAAAGTACAAGCTATACAATTATGTAACCAGTAGGTGCTAGGTTTAGATGCGTTGTTTAAGCTTACCGGTGTTTACGGTGGGCCCGGGTGCACACACCCCAGACCTTCAGCAAGGGGAGCAAATACCAGGAAACTTCAAAAGAGGCTGGCACAAGCTTGGACCCACTAAGTAGTGAATAGGAGTCAGACTGTAAAAGGCTTAAAAAGGCTTAAATTTTATTTTCCATAATTAAGAACCAAGGCCTGAATCGTTTCATGTCTACCATGGACATAGGCTGAACATTGAACAATACATACAAGATATTTATAAGAAAGCTAGCCAATGGGAAACAAGTAGGTAGTGCTACCCGATGTGTGCTCAAAGAAGATATTGAAATCCTAGGAGTCAATAGACACACCCCTAAGGCCAAAATAATACATAGGTTAACTTAATTACAGAAAACATAATACAAAGTATAAAGTACAAAGTAAATATATTAAAAAAAAGTAGTAACATAGAGGACAAAGTAAGTTTGGCGCAACAGGCAGCCAGTGAACTTCCAAAGGGGGCCCCCAATCCCACCCAGTGAACTTCCAAAGGGAGCCCCCAATCCCACCTTGCTGTACATGAGAAAAACCAGCACCGTCTTATGGCCAGAACAAGGGTAGGAACCAACTAGGTGTATCAGTTGAGGGTATTCTCCTGATTGTTGCCAGGAGATGTAGCACAGGAGGGGGGGGATTATTATTCTCTAGTATATACTCATTACAGTGAGGCTAATGTGTCTTTTGGAGTTTATTCATGTAGGTTACTCACAACCTTCTGGGGGACGCTGGAGTTTTATAGCTGGTCTCAAGACAATTGTGGCCATCTTCTGGAGGTGTAAAAAATGAGTCTTTTCCATGATACAAAGTAATTTCTTTGCTTGTGAGAACTTAGCTAATTTAATTTGTAGTTCTATGGAGAAGTCAGGAAAGAAGCATATAAGTATTCTCAAACTTGATGGGCCCTTTCTCCCTGACAAGGAGTAGGTAGTTGAGCATTTTGTGGTTAAATATTCTTGGTGGTGCCTCTGGTAGAGAGGGCTTAGGTGAGATGCAGTGCACTCACTCTACAGTGAATGCAGTTAAGAAGGCATCTCTGCAAAAGATACTGATCCGTAACTGCTCCAGTAAGGTCTCTGGGTTGTCCCCTTCTGCTTGCTCTGGGAGTCTGATGTGGCATATAAGTTTCATTTCTACCTGCCGCACTGTGGCTTGCATGGGAGAAAGTATGTCTTATGCACCCTCAGTCTATTTTCTGCCTCTGTCATGGGAGCTCAGATGTTTTGCAAGTCCTGGCAGAGTAAAGAAATGTCTATCTTTACCCCATCAATTTTTGCTATGAAGGTGTTAGTGAGCGTGGCGATGACAGAGGTTTAGAGGTTTGTGATGGCCTCCAGGATTGTAAAGTGATACTGACACTAAAATTTTTCTTTTCAAAATATTAATCTACATCAAAAGTTACATATAGCTCACGTTGATCGTTTTTTGCTGATAGTTACGCTTTTCTAAGTAATTATTACTTGAATTTCCTAAACCTGACTCTTTTGCCAACCTGACTGTCCCATCTCAGTCTGTCAGTTAGAGTTTCTAATGCTAACTGGCTACTGCTACATAAATATGGCAGCCCCCTTATAGAGGAACATGGGGGTAAGAAAGGTAATGTAAAAGCATCAGGCAAATACAAAATTATAAATAGCATTCAAAGATAATGTTATAATAGATATAAAAAAAATTTTATATTCTGGTGTCATTCACTGGGAGCAGGAAGGGTCACCTTGTGCAGTTCGCTGTCTTGTGAGGCTGGAGCACCTGAGCTTTCCCAAGCAACTTCATCTTGTGTGTTAAATTTTGGCACCAACAGCTTGCTTGTCTCGTATGTCTTGCTAGCATTTTGGGGGAGCATTAGGTGCAGGTAGTTCCGCTATGCCACTGGGATACAAAAGTAGAAATTTTTAGCCTCAGGATAAGCTGATCAGAGATTGAGTAGAGAGGTGCTCTGCACTAACGCGTCCAGCTACATTGCTGGTTAGGCCACTCCCCTGACACATTCTATTTTAATGTATATACTGTGGAAAACAAATCATTTAAATTAAAAAATGAATTTATATAATTATAATATATATAATGTATAATTTTTCTCTATTGTGATTCAAAGAGCTTTACAGAGAGCAAAACAGACATTATAGGTACACTAAGGGGTTATTTATCAAACTCCAATTACAAAAATCATGAGAAATTCATATTTTTTTTACCAAAAACAATCTTGATTTTTTCAGAATTTATTATACCCTGCGGCAGAAAAAAGTCAGAATGCGAAAATCCGCCATCTCCAAGCTGTCAGGGTCCTGTAGAAAATAGTCAATGTCAAAGGTCCTATTTCGGGTTTTTGGAGAACTGGGCTGATTTCTCAGTCGGCTACAGGCTCCTTTGCTAGGGATGGGCTGCAACTCAATGATGATGGTGCAGCTGTATTGGGGGAGAAGATGGCTAGATGTAATAAAAATACCTGGTGGTCTAGTGGTGCGGCGGCGTGGACGGCCGCCACGCCACCGCGCTCCTTCTCCTGCCTCCATCGCTGGCGCCATCTTGGTTTCTTAGGGCACGCGCGGCGCGCCTCTTAAAGGTACAGGCGCGCTGGCGTGATTACGCCAGCGCGCATTGGCGCACGTTTTGGCGCGAAATTTGAAAGTATTTAAGGCCCATTCATACTCCCAGCCAGTGCCCGTGATAGAACTTGTTTCTAGTGGTTCCTGAGCCTTGTGCGTCTGATCTGTTCTGTATCTAGTCCGTTTGATTACCCGTGTTTGACCCAGCCTGTTCCTGACTATTCTGCATTCTGTATCCTGACCCTCGCCTGCCTACGACAACTCTTCCTGCTTAACCCCTTGATTGACAACCCGGTTTGACCCTTGCCTGCCTGACGATTCTTGATATCTACCTGCCTCGACCTTGCCTGTCTGACGATTCTCTTGCCTGCTCCATGTGTACCGTGACCTTCGGCCCAAAAGACTCTGCTAACAGCCGTGCCCCTTCGCCAGCCAGAACATCTCGCCTTGCACCCCTCGTTAAGTCCAGGTGGCACCCAAGTAAGCTGAGGGCTCCTCCCGAAGCCCAACGGTGGTCACACTACTGGTGAAGCCGAGCCGAGACCAGGGTGCTTGGCATTTGTTCTGGTATCGGGTGCCGGCCGTGACATTATCACAGGCCATGGAGGACGAAAGTCACGATGATCCTGCTGCTCCTCCTGCTTCAACTCCTCCCATTACCACCGAAGCGCTTCTTATCACCTTGCTACAGCGCTTGGAGGACCATGAGTGGGAGCAGAACAATCTCCCCTGTGGGTTCTTCTGCTATGTGGGGTAATACTACCAGACCCCATGAACACAAAATTGTGTTCCCCGAAAAGTTTAGTGGGGATCGCACCAAATTTTTTGTGTTTAAGGAGGCATGCAAACTGTACCTTGGTTTCTTTTCTCACTCATTTTCATCTGGTGAGGAAAAAGTAAGGTTTGTTATGACCCTGCTTTCGGGTGACCCCCAAATTTGGGCCCTAAGGCTGCCTATTTCTGACCCAGCACGCTATTCCCTAGAGGCATTTTTTAACAGCATGGCAATTCTTTATGATGACCCGGATCAAGCATCTTCTGCCGATTCCGCGATTCGTAAGTTGCGCCAGGGGAGAAGGGATGCGGAGGTGTATTGCACCGAGTCGGTGGGCAGTCGAAACCGGGTGGAACTACATGGCTCTACGTAGTCAGTTCTGTTTGGGGTTAGCTGATCCTGTCAAGGACAGTCTTGTTAATTACCCCCTATCTTCCAACCTGGATGACCTCATGTCTCTCGCCATCCAGGTAGATAGGAGACAAAGGGAGAGAAGGGGTGAGAGGAGTGGTTCTACTTATTCTGGGGTTACTAATGTTAAGTGTAATATGGTGACCAATGTTAAGTTTTCAAACCCCTCTGTGCCTCTACCTCAGGAGGAACCTATACAGTTAGGCATCTCTCATCTAACTCCTGAGGAAAAGGCACGCAGGCGTTCCCAAGGTTTATGTATTTATTGTGGGGAAAAGGGTCATTTCTTGAACCTATGTCCTAGGAGGAAAGGGAGGCTCCCTAACCTAAATGGAGAAGGGGGGCTCCATTTGGGCGCAGGAGTCTCCACTCCCCAATCTGCCTCCAAGGTTTTGATTCCGGTCAAACTAACCTGGCCTACGGGCTCTGTCAAAGTGTCTGCTTTTGTGGATTCAGGGGCAGAGGGGAACTTTTTGGACACTGCATTTGCAGCCAAACACAACATTCCATTGGTTCCTCTAAGTTTCCCCCTGAAAATTTGGGCAGTGGACAAAAGACCCTAAGGGTCAGGTATAGTGTCTAAGAAAACTGTCTTACTCTCTATGTCTGTAAATAATTTGCACAGTGAGGAGATTGCACTATACCTCATTGAGGGTGCTACTTCTCCTCTCATCTTGGGGTTACCTTTGCTCCAGAGGCATAACCCTCTGATTGATTGGGTTTCGAAAAAGATAGTCCAATGGGGTTCAAAGTGTGGTGGGGTCTGTATTCCTCAAGTAGTAGCTACTACTTCTCTAGAGGGGTTACCTGCAGCTTATGCTGAGTTTGAGGATGTTTTCTCTAAAAAGGCTGCAGAGACCTTACCCCCACACCGACCATATGATTGCCCAATTGACTTGATCCCAGGGTCTACGCCCCCTCGTGGGAGGACATACCCTCTTTCATTGCCAGAAGCCCAGGCAATGAAAGAATATATTTGGGAAAACCTGGAAAGAGGCTTCATTCGGCCTTCCTGTTCCCCTGCAGGGGCTGGGTTCTTTTTTGTGGGGAAAAAAGTTGGTGGTCTTCGTCCCTGTATAGACTATAGGGGTCTCAACAAGATCACCATTAAAAACCACTATCCCCTCCCCTTGATCTCAGAGTTGTTCGATCAGATCAGGAACGCTAAGATTTATACTAAGCTAGATCTTAGGGGGGCTTATAACCTCATTCGTATCAGGGAAGGGGATGAGTGGAAAACAGCGTTCAACACCAGGGATGGCCACTACGAGTATTTGGTAATGCCATTCGGTCTTTGTAACGCCCCCGCAGTGTTCCAGGAATTTGTCAATGACATCTTTCGGGACCTGCTGGGGATATTCGTAGTGGTCTATCTTGATGACATTCTTATTTTCTCTTCTAATCTGGTTGAACACAGGAATCATGTTTGTGAGGTTTTACGTAGACTGAGAGAAAATAATCTGTATGCAAAACTTGAGAAGTGTACTTTTGAAGTTACCTCTGTTCAATTTTTGGGTTTTAACATTTCTAACAGGGATCTTGAGATGGATCCAGGGAAGGTGAGAGCAGTCCTGGAATGGACCCAACCCCTTTCTTTACAAACAACCCAAAGATTCCTCGGTTTTGCAAATTATTACCGCCAATTCATCAAGAATTTTTCCCTGGTAATTGGGGTCACTAACTTGACCAAAAAGGGTGCTGACCCTAGTATTTGGCCCCCAGAAGCAGTTCAAGCTTTCGAACGCCTCAAAAAGGAGTTCAGTGCTGCCCCTATTCTGCAGCATCCAGATACTGCCTTACCATTTGTTGTGGAGGTAGAAGCTTCTGAAGTGGGTGCTGGGGCAGTCCTTTCCCAAAGGCACCCGATAACCAACAAATTACATCCCTGCGCCTTTTTCTCTAGGAAGTTTTCTCCTGCCGAGTCAAACTATGATATTGGGAACAGGGAATTGTTGGCTATCAAGTGGGCCTTTGAGGAGTGGCGGCATCTACTTGAAGGTGCTAAACATATGGTAACAGTGTATACAGACCATAAAAACCTGCTTTATATAGAATCGGCCACACGGCTAAACCCTCGGCAAGCTAGATGGGCGTTGTTCTTCACCAGGTTTAACTTTTCCTTAACCTACAGGCCTGGATCTAAAAACACCAAAGCTGATGCACTGAGCTGAGTTTTGAATCTACCTCCTCTGACTCTAGTGAGTGCATCCCCATCATTCCTAGGGAGTTGATTGTAGCTGCATTGGATTCTGACCTCTCCACCTTGTTATCCCCTGTCCAATCTTCTGCTCCTGCAGACACTCCTTCTGGGAGAATGTTTGTGCCTGAGGAGCTGAGGGAACAAGTTCTGGAAGAGGCTCATAACTCCAAGATGGCTGGGCATCCTGGCATTGCCAAAACTATATCCTTGTTATCCCGCCATGTGTGGTGGCCTTCTTTTAAACAGGATGCTAAGGCTTTTGTAAATTCCTGTCCAATTTGTCAAAGGTCTAAATCCTCTCGTCAATTGTCACAGGGTCTGTTGAATCCGTTTACCAATCACTGAGAAGCCATGGTCCCATCTTTCGATGGATTTCATTGTAGATCTGCCTTCTTCCCAGGGTAAAACTGTAATTTGGGTGGTGGTGGATAGATTTAGTAAAATGTGCCATTTTGTTCCTCTTCCACACCTCCCTTCTGCCAAAACCTTAGCCGTTCTGTTTATCTCTCATATTTTCAGGTTACATGGGTTTCCTGTTAACATTGTATCTGACAGAGGAGTTCAGTATGTCTCGAAGTTTTGGAGAGCTTTCTGCTCGTTAGTTGGGATTGATTTATCCTTCTCAACTGCTTACCATCCCCAAACCAACGGACAAACTGAAAGAGTGAATCAATCCCTTGAGCAATATCTCAGGTGTTATGTTTCTGATAACCAGTCCTCTTGGGCTGAATTGTTGCCCTGGGCAGAGTTTGCTTACAATAATGCCACTCACTCCTCCTCTGGGGAGTCTCCTTTCTTTATTGTAAATGGGCTACATCCAAAAGCATTTTCTTTTTCTGGTTTAGATTCCTCTGTACCCTCTGCTAATTCCTCTGTCAATCATTTTTCTAAGGTTTGGTCCCAAGTTCATCATTCTCTTTCTGCAGCTTCCTCTGCTCAAAAGAAAGCTGCAGATAGATCTCGTAGAGTGGCTCCTCAATACAAAGTGGGAGATTCTGTTTGGCTATCTACCAAAAATATTAAGTTGAAGATCCCCTCTCTCAAACTGGGGCCCAGGTTTATTGGTCCATACCCAATAACTGAAATAATCAATTCTTCTTCTGTTCGTCTCCAATTACCTGCAGAGTTTAAAATATCTAATTCTTTTCATGTTTCTCTTCTAAAACCAGCCACTCAAGTTCGTCATATTCCTGTTTCTCCCCCAGTGTTAGTCGAAGGTCAGCCTGAATTTGAGATCCAGGAGTTCCTCGATTCTCGTCTGGTACGGGGTAAGCTCCAGTATCTTATTAAGTGGAAGGGCTATGGCTCTGAGGAGAACTCCTGGGTCTCAGTTGATGACATCAAGGCTGATCAACTCAGAAAGAAATTCCATCAAAAATTTCCTGGGAAGCCTGGGGGTCCAGTGGCCCCCCTAGAGGGGGGTAATGTAATAAAAATACCTGGTGGTCTAGTGGTGCGGCGGCGTGGACGGCCGCCACGCCGCCGCGCTCCTTCTCCTGCCTCCAGCGCCGGGGCCATCTTGGTTTCTTAGGGCGCGTGCGGTGTGCCTGCGCGCCTCTTAAAGGTACAGGTGCACTGGCGTGATTACGCCAGTGCGCATTGGCGCACGTTTTGGCGCGAAATTTGAAAGTATTTAAGGCCCATTCATACTCCCAGCCAGTGCCCGTGATAGAACTTGTTTCTAGTGGTTCCTGAGCCTTGTGCGTCTGATCTGTTCTGAATCTAGTCCGTTTGATTACCCGTGTTTGACCCAGCCTGTTCCTGACTATTCTGCATTCTGTATCCTGACCCTCGCCTGCCTACGACAACTCTTCCTGCTTAACCCCTTGATTGACAACCCGGTTTGACCATTGCCTGCCTGATGATTCTTGATATCTGCCTGCCTCGACCTTGCCTGTCTGATGATTCCCTTGCCTGCTCCATTTGTACCGTGACCTTCGGTCGCTGAGGGCTCCTCCCGAAGCCCAATGGTGTTCACACTACTGGTGAAGCCGAGCCGAGACCAGGGTGCTTGGCATTTGTTCTGGTATCGGGTGCCGGCTATGACACTAGACAGTTGGAGGAGATTTTAAACTAGGCGTGGGGGGGAGGGTTCAGTAAAAGATTCATTGGAGCACAGCTTAGATGAGATAGTGGGCAAAGGAAGGGAAAATGGGGGAGGAAATTTGGTTGGGGGTACTGTTAAGGATAGGGAGGACCACATGTCATTTGTTCAAAATGGTACCAGTATTAATTATATGTTTGCAAATGCAAGGAGTCTGACTGGTAAAATGGGAGAGCTGGTGGTGCTGGAGGGAAATTATGATGTGATTGGTGTGGCCGAAACATAGCTGAATGAGTCGCATGACTGGGCAGTTAATATCATCGGCTATACTTTGTTTCAGAGGGACATAGGCAATATAAAAGGAGGAGGGGTATGTCTGTTAGGTAGGATTTAAAAGCTTATATAATGGAGGAGGTTATGTTAGAAAACGAGGGGGCAAAAGTCTTATGGGTAGAGTTCTTCACCAATTGTAAAGAGTCCAGCAAATTAATTGTAGGCATATGCTATAGACCCCCTAATGTAAGTGAGGAGGAAGAGACAAAGCTCCTAATGCAAATAGAAAAGGCTGCTAGTTTGTGTAAAGTAATGATAATGGGGGATTTTAATTACCCACATATTGACTGGAGCAACAGTACTGCCAAAATCAGTTAATGGGAACAAGTTTATAAACTTGTTGCATGACAATTTTATGGCACAGGTTGTTGAAGAGCCAACCAGAAAAAATGCTATTCTGGATCTAGTGATCTCAAATGACCCAGATCTTATAGCAAATGTGCAAGTCATTGAACCCCTGGGTAATAGTGACCATAATGTTATATCATTAAGGGGCACATTTACTAAGGGTCGATGTGAATTCAAAGTGAATTTTCGAATTCAAAAACTTCGACAATCGAATAGGCCAAATTCGACTTCAACTTCGAATTGAATTGAAAACACTTTGAATATTCGACCATTCAAAAATCTAAGTACTGTCTCTTTAAAAAAGTTTGACTTCAACACTTCACCACCTGCCGAATAGCTATGTTAGCCTATGGGGACCTCCTAGAACCTATAGCCAAAATTTGGCTACGTTTTAAAAAGTCAAAGTATTTTTTTTGAAAATCATTCGATCTTTCAATTAAATCGTTCAAATCAATCGATTTGAACGATTTCTACGATCAATCGAACAATTAAATTCCACCGAAAACGGACAAACAAATTCAAAAAGAAAAGTTCAATTATCGAATTTGGCATATTCGATGGTCAAATTTCGAAGTTTTTTAACTTCGAAATTCGACCCTTGTTAATCTGCCCCTTAATGTCTGATGCAAAATACAAATGTACATTGGGGCAACAAAAAACATGAATTTCAGAAAAGCAAATTTTAGTGCCTGGAGGGCTGTCTTTCAGAGCATTGATTGGGGCATTATGTTTTCAGTGAAAAACACAGAACAGAAATGATTGTCATTTAAAATGATATTAAATCATTACTGTTCTCAATTTAGTCCCTTAACCCTTTCCCTGCCAAGCACATAGATACTACGTTCTGGCAGGAAAATGCTCTGACTGCCAAGCACGTAGTACAGGGCTCCCTCGCTGCACTGGCGGCTTTTGCCGCCATGCAGGCGAGTCTGCTGTGTCCCAACCCCTTAGGCAACTAGCTAAGGGGGCTCCCACCTCGATCCTGCAACGCGATCGTTGCAGGACCAAACTTCTCTACTCACATATCAGAGGCAACGTCGCAGACATCGTGGGACCACTCACTTCCTGTGAGCGATCCTGGGCCCTCCAACGCTGCCAAGGACTCCCCCAGCCACAGAAACGGTAAGTGGTGTTTCTTTACTTGTTTACACACATTTACACACTCACATGTATGTACACGCACACACTACACATGTAACTAAAGGTAGGTGGTTTTTTTTTGCTTTTCTGGAGTTTTTTTGTCTTTTGTACACTTACATACTTTTGCACATATTTACACACTTACATACACATTTTTTTTTTAGTTCTTCATTTTATCAGTTTTCCTCTTGTTATTCCGTTAATAACTGTTGATTTCACAGTGTGACTATTGGATCAGTTATTTTCATTGATTTGCCTAATTGTTTTTGATTTTTTTCTGATTTTATGCTTGCATTGTTATTTCCATTGTTGTTTTTTCTAGCGTCGTTTGCACTTTGATCATTTGGAGTACAAACAAATTTTTAGCAATTTGGATTTGTCAGAATGTGTATGTACTTTACAAAAATATATGGTTTTGGGGGGGTCTTTCTGCTGTTAGAGGGTCTTGGGCACATAATATTCAGTCCAGGGTCTATTTTCACAGAAAGTGAATCGGCAGTAGAGAAAATCCATATGCACTATTTTTATTTTGGGTCCGCACATGCCAGCTGCTTTGGTATATCTATGCATATTGGGCATCAAACTATTCCATAGACCCTTGGCATCAATGTTTACAAATGTTTTACAATTGTATGTAAGAAATTGGGTGAGATAAATGCGACCAAATGCAATATTTTTAGGTGATTTTCAGAAATTTAAAAACCGTTGCTTTTATAGCCAAATTTAGGAAAGGCTTGCAACTTGGTACTTTGGAGTACAAGGATATGCATACCAATTTGGGTTCACGGGAATGTGTACTTTCCGAAATTATATGGTGTGAATGTACTTTTTTCTACCTTTGCCCCCCCCCCCCCAAAAAACAATGTAATTGTGTTGATTTTGCAGTACTTGAAATGACAGACCATATGGGGGGTCTTCTTTTGGGGCCCCTATATGCCATGTGCTTGGGTACACCTATACATATTGTGTATCAAACTGTTCAGAGGATCCTAGGCTTTCATATTTGGGGTGATTTCTCTTGATACCTAAAAGTATGTGGGTAATACAATGCTGCAGGTTAGAAATATTGAGGTGATTTTGGGAAATGTCACCAAAATCATCAAATTTAGGAATGGTTTGCGGCTTGGTACTTTGTAGTACAAAGACATGCATACCCAATTTAGATTTGTGAGAATGTGTACTTTCCGAAAATATATGGTTTTCTGGGGTGAACTTACTTTTTTCTACCTTTGCCCCCCAAAACGATGTAAATGTGTTGATTTTTGCAGTACCTGAAAATATATGGTTTTCTGGGGTGAACTTACTTTTTTCTACCTTTGCCCTACCCCAAAACTATGTAAATGTGTTGATTTTGCAGTACCTGAAATGACAGATCATAAGGGGGTCTTTTTTGGGGCCCCTATATCATACCTCCCAACTGTCCCTTTTTCGGAGGGACAGTCCCTCTTTTTACAGCTCAACCCGCAGTCCCTCATTTGTACTGGAAAGTCCCTCTTTTCTATGCACTGAACAGCCAGAAAAAGAAACAAAGTTCTCACTTAATTGGCTTTTAGCAGAGAGCCCAGAACAGCTAACAGGTGCAAATAAGATACTTTGTAACAATTTTGAGACACAAAAACACAGTTTAGATAAGGAGAAATATTTTTCAAAATGAAATAACTTTCATAACCTGCCAAATTTTGTAAAACAAACATGGTAATTAGGGGGTGTGGCCACAGAAAGGAATGTGTACTTTACCAAAATATATGGTTTTCTGGGTTGAACTTACTTTTTTCTACCTTTGCCCCCCCCCCCCAAAACAATGTAAATGTGTTGATTTTGCAGTACCTGAAATGGCAGACCATATGGGGGTCTTCTTTTTGGGCCCCTATATGCCAAGTGCTTGGGTACACCTATACATATTGGGCATCAAACTGTTTAGAGGACCCTAAGCTTTCATATTTGGGGTGACTTCTCTTGATACCTAAAAGTATGTGGGTAATACGATGCTGCAGGTTAGAAATTTTGAGGTAATTTTTGAAAATGTCGCCAAAATCACCAAATTTAGGAATTGTTTGCAGCTAGGTACTTTGTAGTACAAAGACATGCATACCCAATTTAGATTAGTGGGAATGTGTACTTTCCGAAAATATATGATTTTCTGGGGTGAACTTACATTTTTCTCCTTTTGCCCCCCCCCCCCAAAACTATGTAAATGTGTTGATTTTGCAGTACCTGAAATGACAGACCATATGGGGTGTCTTCATTTTTGGGCCCCTATATGCCACGTGCAGTACACCTATACATATTGGGCATTAAACTGTTCAGGGGACCCCAGGCTTTCATATTTGGGGTGATATATATTGATACATAATAGTATCTTGGAAATACGATGTTGCAGGTTGGAAGTTTTGAAGTGATTTTAGAAAATGGCACCAAAATTGCCAAATTTAGGAAGGGTTTGCGGCTTGGTGCTTTGGAGTAGAAAGACATGCATTACCAATTTGGATTCGGGGGAATGTGTACTTTCTGAAAATATATGGTTTTCTGGGATGAACGTACTTTTTTCTAACTTTGCCCCCCCCCCCCAAACTATGTAAATGTGTTGATTTTGCAGTATCTGGAATTACAGAACTCATAGCTCAAATGAGGTGTCTACATTTTAGGAACCCTATATACTACATGCTTGGGTACACCTATACATATTGATGTGTGGGAGATATGATGCTGTAGAGTGGAAGCTTTGAGGTAATTTTTCAAAAAATTCACCAATTTCTATAAAACATTATAAATTTAGGAAACAATTGCAACTTGGTAGTTTGGAGTACAAAGATATATTTACCCATTTTTGATTCACCAGAATCTGTTCTCTATAATAATGGGTAGTTTTCTAGGGTAAACCTACTGTTAGTGGAATGTTTGGCCTTGAAATCAGAAGTATGCCGTTTGGGGAGCGGTGTTTGGAAATTTGGTAGTGTACTGCTTGTAGATTTTGATCTATACAAGTGAGAAATCTCCATAAAACTATATATATATATATATATATATATATATATAGATAGATAGATAGATAGATAGATATATATATATATATATATATATATATATATATATATATATATATATATTGGTATTGCCGCGTTCAGGAGACATAGACCTTTCCAAAGGCTGTGTTCTCATACATAAAATAAATGATGTTTCTGATATATGTGATTTTTCTTTGTGAAACATGATTTTTTTCATTTTATTAGACACTTAAAAGCCTATCTTTTTTTACAGAAGTAGAATTACACCAAAATTCTTGCATATTTTGAAAGTTCAGGTTGTCCTGAAAAAAACAATATATTGTTTTCTTGGGTAAACTAAAAGACCGCCCCAGGAAAGAGTTCTGAGTTCCCAGGCTCACTTCATAGCTGCACTGATGGCTCAGCTCAATCTAGTCAGTGGCTGACTCAGGATATGATCCATAATCAACACTCCAGGGCCTGATGGCATATACCCTTGGAGAGCTTAGTTCAGTTTTAGACCAGCCCCTATTTCTGATTTTCTCAGATTTGCTTTCATCTGGTATGGTACCTATGGATTGGAGAAAAGCTGATGGCATTCCAATATTTAAAAAGGGATTACGATCTGGTGGTATATTTAGCTACTGAAGCAGTAAAAAGATTTACAATTTGGTTGAAAATATTGATTAACACCACTGTTACATAGAGATGTTATTTTAATGAAATGTTATTTTATGGACTTGGTCCAGCACTACTTATGAGAGCTGTTTGTAGTGAGTTTGTGGTACATGGCAGCGTGTTTTTAGTAATTTCATGTTAAAAGTTATGTTTTAGCATTCTGAGTGTGCTCATCAGCTGAACTGGTTAACTGGAAGTTCATAGAGTTGATGCAGTTGTAATGTTGTATCCAACTCAAAAGTACCTCAATTGTTATTGTTTTCAGGTATATTAAGTACCTTAAATACCTGGACATCTGTATGTCCTTTATCGCATTCTGCAACAAAAGGGTTTATATATAAAGTTGCCCTGTCCTTTGCTTTTATAATAATTTACTGTGCTGGGAAAGTTTGCTACTAGATATGGAACATTGTTGTTGGTATTTTCTTCATTTTAACCCCAAGGACATTAATGCTTTAATGTGTGATGTTGCTTTCGCAGACTGTATATATATATATATATATATATATATATATATATATATATATATATATATATAATTCACTTTATTTGGGTCAAAATATCAGGGCACCTCAAACTGCATATCTCTTTCACCATTGATGCACATCATCCTCTGCTGCCCATTGAATTTTTCACTGCAAAAAATGCAAATGCCAGTTTTCTCCATCATTTGAATTTCTTTCACCATTTTCTTTTAGGTCTGACGTACCACTGGCTAATAAATGAGTTCCCAACATTCCTGAACACAGACAACAGACGTTTTGTTTCTCAAATGACAGGGAATTTGTATGTAGCTTACACAGTAAAGGAGGATGAAGGAGGATATTCCTGCCTGACAACCAGCCATATCTCATTTACAACCAAAAGTGTTTACAGCAGATTCACCCAACTCACTGTTATTTCAGAAGGTTAGTAGCTTATATAATAATACTGGTGGTTGTACTGGGTAAGAGGCATTCGCCCAGAGGTGTAATATTTCATGCTGTTCTAACTATTTTACATGTAAACATGATATTCTATAATGGGAGCATATTCATCAATATATTTTTAAATGTAATGACATAATCACCACACTACAGGGAGTGACATAAATGCATTCATAATTATAGAACTCATATTCTATTATCTTTAAAAAAGTCTTTGGTAAACTAAACAGCAGAAGGTTGCATCCAAATAGGAATCAAATCAAGCCGTTTGTGAGATTTGCTTTATTGCCCTCACTGATAAAACTGGGGGCATGGGGACTTGTAATGAGAGAGGTTTTTTTTATCAGAGGCTCAGAGTACTTTGATAAGGGTTTTTGTACAAAACAGCCTTGTAGGAAAGAACTGTTGATGATAGCTGTGTATAACTCAGCTTTGTAGAGAAGCACGCTAGCCCAATATTGTGTATAATACAGCTTTGTTGGAAAGAAAATATTGAACTCAATTAATGATGACCTATTATGTTTATGAGTCATAAACAAATTAGGTCATCATTAATTGAGTTCCTAATATGTTTATAACTTCTGGAAGTTCTGGAAGTTCTCAACCTTCTTTTATTATAACCAAAGGCAGAATATGTTCTAGCCGATAAGATAAGATCTCTGCTTCAGGTGTTGGCTGAGATCTCTCCTGTGAGCTAAATGCACATACTGCCCAGGTACCTTGTTGCACTCTTGAGTAATTTTTGCTGACTGAGGCTTCTTCACCAACTGAATAAACTTTGTCTGTAATAAAACTTTTCTCATATGCTGAGCATATACATATATATATATATATATATATATATATATATATATATATATATATATATATATATATATATATATATATATATATATATATATATATAAAATATATATATATTCCATAGGGTGGCACACCTTTCTCAAGGCAACCACACCCACGCTTAAAAATTTAAATGATACCAAATCAATTAGGGAAGTGACATCACCTAAATAAAGTGACTAGTGCATTGTGTATATGTGATACAGTGTAATTTTTGTGAAGCATACTTTTATGCAAAGTGCAATGTGCAATAAATATAGTATAAAAAATTTGTTACAACTATATCCTGACTGTGTAGCATACTGCTCAAGGAATACTTCCTGCACTATGCTGATGATAAACGTTTGTTTGCCTACCTTGCTGCATATATAAAGCAGTTTCATGCCTAATACATCTAAAATAACATAAACATCAAAGGCATAATGATCATGTAAGCATAGTTTGTTGAAATATTAGTCATACTACTAAGTTCTAATAATACATCACCTATTCTATAAAAAACAGTTTAATTGCAGTGCCCCATTCAGACCCCTGGGGCCACGCAATCTAATTCAAAAGTCCAGAAAGCTTCCCTCTGGAATAACATACGATCAATGTTCCCCCCTCTTGGGGTGTCCGGGATGCAGTCAATAGGCATGCATTTAAAGGATGAGGCTGGGTGATTGGCCTGCAACCAATGTTGGGCTACTGATTGCTTTGATATGTCTTGTTTGGAGTTCTGCTTTGGTTTT
The DNA here is from genome assembly GCF_017654675.1 of Xenopus laevis. Lineage (NCBI taxonomy): Eukaryota > Metazoa > Chordata > Amphibia > Anura > Pipidae > Xenopus > Xenopus laevis. Next base: position 70,910,199 of record NC_054373.1, on the reverse strand, counting down.
TGATCTAATGTGGCCTGTGTTGGGTTTGGGTTCTTGATAGCCCTTCAGCTGCCACGCCCTTGTAGCTCCTCACTTAGGATCCAGAGATCTCCAGGAGACAAGCAGTGCATCACACAAGAAATGATGCAGAAATTGTCTGATTTATTAGCATGTAAAGCTAGATCTTATACTCTTTGCACGCCCTCCTGTAACCCCCCCCCCCTGGAACAGCGTATAAGGAGAGAGACAAACATACAGCACAGTTTGCAGAATCACAGAAATAGAACATGTGCTACATTTAGGAGAAGCAAACAAGTTACATAGGGTGGGGGAAGCAAGATGTCAAAGTTACAGAAATAACTAAAGTGCAACAGCTGTAGTTACATATATTTCAGTAACGGTATGCAGTTTCTACAAGTTGTACAGATAATATTGAGCAATGGGTGTTGCCCTGCAGCCTGAAGTATCACTGAGCCTTGCAATTGCAGTTACAAGCAATTAACCATGTACTGTAAGGATTTATTAGTGAAAGCACAAGAACCATGATTTTAAGCATATTCCTACAGCTCGGATTGTGGAACAATGCAACTAATTCTTTCCCACAACTGTCTGTTTGTTTTCCCACAGTATAAAAGCCCACATGGGCACTTTATTATGTAGACTATATTTTGAGATGTACATGTTTGCCTGTGTTATGGTTTCCCAGTATGCGGATGGAAAATGTATCTCTCAAAAACGATAAGGACCGCTTCAACTCACCACCACTTAGCTGTTCCTCTGTAGTGCCGGGTGCTCAGTCCGCAGTGTCCCCACTGCCAACAGTAATATACGAACAGGAGGACGGCACTCCGGTAAAAAACAGGTTTTTATTGTAGAGTACTGCAAGGTTACATAGGCCTGTGTACCCTTGCAGTACTCTACAATAAAAACCTGTTTTTTACCGGAGTGCCGTCCTCCTGTTCGTATATTACGGATGGAAAATGTATCTCCAGTGATGAGGGTGTTGCACATTACACAATTCCCACATTTAAATGAGCCAGTTTTTTATATCCCCTGCTGCGTTTTGGTGTATTTGCTTACCGGATCGGCGGATGCTAGCAACTCCTTAAGGTTTTTATTCCTTCTGTGCCCAAAATGAACTCTACTAGTGTTCACTGCAGTTAATTCTCTATCAGTTTTCACGATTGGCCAATGCTGTAAAACAGAATCTTTTATCAACGGGGTACGTGCATCATATGTAGTAGTATAGTATAACACATTCTCATAAACCTTACTCATCCCCATTTGATTCACTTTACCCTTCAAGACCTCATTTCTGTCAAGTGACATAGCCCATTGCCTGGCCTCATTTGTCAAAGTCACAGGGTACTCTCTCTCCAGGAATTGTGTAGCCATTTTGTCCAGTGCCATAAGTTTCTCACGAATCCGACCATCGCTAGTGATTCTTATTACTCGTAACATTTGTAATCTCGGAGTGAATGTAGAAGATGTTTTGGATGACTGCTTTTATAATGGAGTAATGTGTTCCTATCGGTTGGTTTCTGATTTTCACATCAAGGAATTGAATAGATTCCACATCATAATGTAATGTGAACCACATAGTTGTGGGCAATTTATTTAAATATATATATATTAGTGATGGGCGAATTTGCGTGATTCGCCGTTGCGAATAAATTCGTGAAACGGTCGTGAAAATTCATTGGCAAAAATTCACATAATTCACATTAAAAAAAGGACGCCGGCGTCCGTTTTCTGGAGGCCGACGCATTTTTGCCAAAAAAACGAGCCGCTGGCGACGTTTCGCAAATTTTTCGACGAACCGAAACAGCGCGAATTCGCCCATCACTAATATATATATATTTTTTTTATTAATTTAAAAAGAGAAAGAAAAGTAAAACCCCGTATGTCTTTGTATTCTAGAATCACTTAAAAGAGTTTACACTGCTGCCAATAATTAATTAAAAACCTCTAAAGTGCCTGTGCTTATCTATATGAAGATCACCAAAGTGCTATGTGCTAAATTATATTATACGTTCAAATTCTAATTCTAATACATCAATTTTAATTAATACTGATACTTTATAAAAAACTCCAATTTAATTCAATTTATAAGACCAATTTTAAAATTATTACCTATGTGATAAGTTCGGTTCTCCTATGGCCTGTTATAATACAAGGTATTAAAGATAGAGACAAACCTCTAAAGTGCGTTAGTGCTAATTAATTAACCACCATAATATATATATATATATATATGTCATGTGTCAAATATTTCTGAGGGACTTATAGAACCATAAGCAAAACATTTGGTACCAAGAGTGGGGTCTCTGGAAATAATTTAACATATGGCTTTCTTTAGTCACGGATCAATGGTTAAAACGCCAAGTTCAGGCACAAGTGTGTGCATTCCTGGTTGGAAGAAGCCATGGTATATGGTCATTGCTAATGAGTGGGCATGCTGTACGGGGCTATATAAATCATGGGTTATGAAATGGTGGCTCTGAGTTTCTAAAAAAGATATAATCCAAAGAGGTAGGAAGATTAATTATACTAGTCAAGCTTTTAGTGATTTGTTGCTGGATCTTCAGGTAACATGTAAAGCAGTGCTACAAAATTGGGCTACATTTGATTATTATTTATTTTAAAACTGACGGTTTATTCATGTTCTTTACATATAATATGTGGTGTCTGCTTGTTGTGGTGCCTCTCATCAATAATAACATAGTAATATGAGAATAAAGAAAAGAAACATTTAAAATTAAAGAAAAAAAAAGAAATATATAAGGAAATATAAGGCAAACATATATTTAAAAATACAGTAACTGTATGGCAGCAGGGTTATTCTTACTACTACACTACTAAGTGTTGGACTTAAGTTATTCAGGTTGTTGTCTTCCTCATGAATGTGTTGCCTCATCATAAGTGAACGGCCAAATAGAGCTGGGGGTAATTATCGTGGCCCAGAATTTATCATAAGCTGCCATATCATTCTTCAGTTTGTATGTAAGCTTTTCATTGGTGGCTATACTGATTATTTTTGTCTTTATGGAACCCAGTGGTAGTCCTGTTTTTTTCCAGTTGTCAGGCATGATGAGTTTCACTGCCATCAATATGTCCTGACTCAGCCTGTGAACCGAGTTGGTATATTTTTGTTTTTTTCCCCCCAGAAGCATAACAAAGGGGTCCTTAGGGAATTTGGTATAGAGGACTCTGGAGAGAAGGTTTGCAACTGCATCCCAAAATTTATATACATTTTAACAGTTCCACCAAGTGTGGAGTATGGTCCCAGGGTCTGCACTTCCTCTGAAACATTGTGGGTAGCATGCAGGATAGATTATGTTCAGTCTTGTGGGAACTAAGTAGATCCTGTGGAGTAGTTTAAGTTCTCTTATGGTACCACAGGTGCTCCCTTTATGTGCTTTGAGGCTGCATTGGGCCCATTGCTGGGTTGTAATAGTGGTGTTGAGGTCACTCTCCCACTTCAGCATATATCCAAGTTTGTGAGAGTGTTAGGAGGGGGGTTGATTTAGCATTTTGTACAAAGTACTAAGAGTTCCCGGTTGCAGTGTCTGCAGATAGTTTCCAGGACTATTGATTTTAGGGTGTTGTCTTTAGTACGCCTCACCTGTTGCTGTATATAGTGGGTCAGCTGTGTTGCTCAGAATATTTCTTGTGTTGGAAGGTTCTAGAGGTTTAACACCTATAGTTAATTTGTGGAGTTTGGTCATTCCCGTATTGCTCCACCGTGAAAATGCTCATTTTGACTTGCCTGGGGGAAAATCCCAGTTGTTTACCAGTTGGATTAGTGCTGATGGGGTGGAAATAAGATGTAATCTTTTCCATAATGTGCTCCACGTGTGCATCATGTCCATGGTTATTGGAGATGGTTCTGTGTGTTCAATCGTACGGTATTTTTGGTAACCATATAATATGTTGGGATGAGTATGGATATATAAGGTCGTCCTCCATTTGTACCGATAGTGGGGATCAGGGCAGCCATCAGGGGGGGACAGGGGGGAGAGTTGTATGGGGCCCCGAGGGTAAGGGGGGCCCGGCCACGCCACACTTTCTTGATTAGCCGGGCCCCCTGCTTTCTGAGAGCTGCTGACTTCGGGAAGGCAGGGCAGGAGCACAAGGAGAGGTATCTTCTGTCCATTACTTCCCCTTATTGGTAACTGAGTTTAAGTCCCGGTTGAGCTGCTCAGGGATTGGATAGCTGAGGTTTGAACTTCTCCTCCAGCTCATCCAATCACCATGCAGCTTTACCAGGACTTGAAATTCTGTGACCAAAAAGGGAAGAAAGGCTGTCACTGGAAGAAGATACAGTCACCTGTGCTCCCCTCCTCCCTTCTGTAGTTGGCAGCTCACTGACAGCAGGTGGGCCTCACTAATGAAGTAAGTGCAACATGGCAGGGCCTCCCTAAAGGTAACCCTTTGTGGTCCCTGTTGTGCGGTGGGGCCCTGGGCACCAAATTTTTTTTAAACTTCTGGGGGGGCAATTTTTTTTACATGGACATTTAAGGGGGGCCCTGGCCACCAATTTTCTTATAGCGTGGGGGGGCTGCCACCAATTTTCCCCCCATGTGGGGTCCTAGCCACCAATATTTTATAATGGGGTACCCTGACCACAAATGTTTTTTTAATGGGGGGCCACCAATATTTTTTTATTAACATATGGGAACCATAGCCACCAATGTTTTTATATTTTTTTAATTGTGTGGTGGGGGGTGGATCTGTGGGGTGGGGAGGGCGGACCTGTAGCTGGGGCTTGTGGTGGGCACAGCCCAGGGGGCCCAGGAAATTTTCTTGTATGGGGCCCTGTGATTTCTGATGGCGGCCCTGGTGGAGATAAGGGCCCTGCATGCATTGTGCTAGCCTCACTGCCCAAAAGTATTTAACTAAGTGGGGGACTGATAGATCACCATTTGCTTTGTATAGGCTCATAGTTTGTTTTGATATTCTCGGATATTTACTTTGCCATATGAAAGCAATAATTTTGGATTGTAGTGCATACAGGTCTTGTAGTGATACCTTTATTGGCAATGTTCTAATCAAATAGAGAATTTAAGGTACCATCTTTATGCAGTGAGTCCTGCCAATCCATGAGATCTTATGTTTGTCCCACTTTAGTAGAGCCTGCGTCAAGGACTTTATATTCGGTTTTTACCTTAGATACAAAATTAAGTTCCGTCAGTTTAACAGTAAGTTTCGGCATATCGCAGGGCAACATTGGGGTTCATTTTCAGACCAGAAACATTCGCAAAGTCTGTTAAAGAATTCATGAGTTTGGATAGGGAGATTAGAGGCTTTTTCTGGTGTACCAATAGGTTGTCTGCAAATAAGGAGACCTTGCATTCCCTGCCTTTTATTTTGAGGCCTTGGAAGTCTGCTTGATCCCTTATGGCCTTGCCAGGGGTTCCATCGCTAGGGCAAATAGTGCTGGGGAGAGTGGGCACCCTTGCCTTGTGCCCCTTTGGATGTTAATCTGTTTTTGGAGGTTGGTAGATGGGAGGTTTAGTTGACCCTTGGGGTTATGATAGTTTGTTCTTAGTGTATTAAGAAAGTTTGAGCCTATCCCTAGAGTAAATCTAAAACCCTGCTTTGTCTATTAGCATTCGCTATCAAAAAGCATATAACACCCTTAACTGGCAATACCTTTTCACACTCCTGAACACCCTTTACTGGCAATACCTTTTCACACTCTTGGACATGTTTTCTACTTCCTGATATATGATATCCCTATCAACACTTTTTTCATCTCTGGTGTCAGTGGTGCTGGTGCATATTTCTTGATATATAGGTTTAAAGCTTTGTTATCTAGTTTATGTGTGGAGTCATAAAGATGCTGGTAACAAGCTAGAAATATTGAGGCTTTGGCGTTTGGGTCATGAGTTTGGATAGGGAGGTTAGAGGCTTTTTCTGGTGTACCAATAGGTTGTCTGCAAACAAGGAGACCTTGCATTCTCTGCCTTTTATTTTGAAGCCTTGGAAGTCTGCTTGATCCCTTATGGCCTTGCCAGGGGTTCCATCGCTAGGGCAAATAGTGCCGGGGAGAGTGGGCACCCTTGCCTTGTGCCCCTTTGGATGTTAATCTGTTTTTGGAGGTTGGTAGATGGGAGGTTTAGTTGACCCTTGGGGTTATGATAGTTTGTTCTTAGTGTATTAAGAAAGTTTGAGCCTATCCCTAGAGTAAATCTAAAACCCTGCTTTGTCTATTAGCATTCGCTATCAAAAAGCATATAACACCCTTAACTGGCAATACCTTTTCACACTCCTGAACACCCTTTACTGGCAATACCTTTTCACACTCTTGGACATGTTTTCTACTTCCTGATATATGATATCCCTATCAACACTTTTTTCATCTCTGGTGTCAGTGGTGCTGGTGCATATTTCTTGATATATAGGTTTAAAGCTTTGTTATCTAGTTTATGTGTGGAGTCATAAAGATGCTGGTAACAAGCTAGAAATATTGAGGCTTTGGCGTTTGGGTCAGAAGAAATGCAACCATTTAGTAACCTTATGAACAGAGTTCCGTTTTATAAATTTGCCAACATTCCATCGGGTTTATTAGCATATATAGGGTTTATTAGCATATAAGTAAAACTTGTGGTTGGTTTGTTCTGCCATGTATATTTGGCATGCCTTTATTTTCTGTTTAGTTTCCTCTATAAGTTCCCTGGTTTGGGGGCTAGGGTTTGATCTGTTGGTATTTTCAAGGGTGTCTAGTTTGGATTCAAGGAGGGTTAGTGTCTGTAGGCATTCTCATTTATTTTTAGCTGCATACTGGTTCAGATAGCCCCTAATATATGCCTTATGGCTGGAGACATTTCTGTGTGGCTTTTGTAGTGATGAATGGAAATCTGTTGTGGAAAAATATGGCAACGCCTCTGTGTTCACTTGTTGTGGAGGATAGGAAAAACCTGGTATAGTTCTTAAGGTAAAATTTTCGGTAAGGAGTTAAGGTGAAATGCGTCTCCTGTAGACACGATATGTCCGGGGAGAGGAGGTTGTAAGTCTGCCCATATTTTAGTTGGGCAGTTGAGACCCTGTGCATTATGGGATAAGATTATAATTTACATTGGTATAACCATGGAATCTTTTAATTTTGCTATGTCTACAGATCATGGCATGGGTCTAAAATCTGGAACCATGGAACCACAATTGCATCTGAGATTGTCCTTGCTTAATCGGAAAATGTATAGTCCCCACAGCCAAAATACAATATATAAACATGATAAAATATGTTGCGAACATTAATATTAACTTAATATGTTACAGTGAGTTGACACTTTAGGTGAGCACTAGATCCTCGCCATTCCCCTCCTAGTCAAAAGGGTTTTTTTTATAGAAAGGTGCTCTGTATGGGGGAGCAATATCCTGCTTCCCTTGATTCGAGTGTTATCTGGGGGGAAACGTTGCCCTTCAGTGTTTTTAGTGATGAAGATGGTATTGAGCAATCCTGTGTCAGAGTTGAGTAGTTGGGCTTCGGTTTCACTCACCCTTCACCGGATGTATTGGCCATCAGCATTATCCTGTTATCTGTACGGATCAAGCCGGGACCACTTTGGGCCGTGGACGCGATGGTCATTTCTCTTTAGAGCCCCCTGTAGAGGTGGATGTTTCTGTTGCCTGAAGGGTGGTATTGTGGTCCACTCCGGGTCTCTTTGGGGTGATTCGGTAGGTGTCTGGCTATTCCTGCTTGGCGTGCTTGTGTCATCTTCCATTATCGTCAGGCCTGCTTCTGGTGTATTAATCGCGTGGTTGTTTCCTTTCCAGGTTAATTGCCGTGAGAATGGGAAGCCCCATTTGTATTTCAACTTGTGTTGTATAAGCAATGAGGTGATGGGTTTCATTTGTTGTCGCTTTTGAAGGGTAATGGGGGCAATATCAGCATATAGTTGCTTAAAGTATGGAAGTTTGTCCATGGTTAGATCCCGAGCAGCTTGCAGAGCTAGGTCTCTCATTTGCACATGGTATAGCTTTAGCACTAAATCTCTTGGGAGATTAGGATTGCGTGGGCAAACCAAGGCTCTATGTATTGTTTGATATGCAAGTGCTCCTCAGGGAGGTCGGGGAGTAGTTGGTGTAGTACCCCTGCCATCAATTGTGTTATGTCAGTTATTGTTTCAGGGACTCCCCTGACCCACAGGTTACCTCTTCTTGATCTGTTCTCCAAGTCCTCCACTTTGTTTTCTAGCTGTGTGATCTGCTCTTGGTGCAGCGTTAGCTGTTTTTGGTCCTCCTGCAAAGATGTTACATAGTTACATAGTTAAATTGGGTTGAAAAAAGACAAAGTCCATCAAGTTCAACCCCTCCAAATGAAAACCCAGCATCCATAATAATGTTGTGGGCTCATCTAAAATCTGCTCCAGCTTATATACCCTGTGGCCAAGGTTATTGATTTGGGTGCAAAATCTGTGACCGCTGCTGATTTCAGTTCAGTTTTAAACAGGTTTTGAACTGCTTGGAGTGCGGCCTGTGTTTCCAGAGTGAGCGTTGGCACCTCTGCATCTGGCTCTTGGTCCGTGCACGCTGAAAAGGTGGTTCAGAAGATCGTTAGATCGAAACATTGGAGGCATATTCATATGTTGTTTCTTTTTTTTGTGGATGGTGGACCCATCACTGAGGTCTGTGGGACCGTAGATTGGTCCAGTATGTCCGTGCTAAGTGTTTGGGGCGGTATTCCCCGCTCTTATTAGCTATTCAGTGTGGTGCGGGAGTGGAGCTGTCAGACACATCCTGCCTGTACTGCTGCGTGCATGTGCCTTCCGCTACATTTGTTTATTTACTGTTTGTGCATGGTCATGGGTGCCAAGATTTTGAAGGAATGTGTTGCCTTAATTTGAGTGATCACTCTAGAAACACTCACTCTAATATTGATGAACTACAAGTGTTTGAGGAACATATAACTCAAATAGAATCACGAGGTTGGTGGTTATTTGGATGGTTGCCTGAGTTTGAGCAGTTAAGATATATCTTTGGAATAATAATTGCATTACTTATACTAATGGTTTGTACGATACATTGTTTGTCAATATAATATACCTGACAGGTCATGTATATTGAGGGCATGTTCTAATAATGGTCAAATGGCATGTCTATTATAATAACAGTCGAGCAATGCGTAATTATTATAATACTCGCCATCGCCAAAGACTTAATAGCAATCTGCAGGTGCCTGTATTTAATGATTCTGGGGTATATAATGAATACCATGGGCAACAGGTGGCGTGACAGAAGTTTTCATATAGCAATAATACCTATAAAGATTGATCTCAAATGTATTACCTGGAGCCAAAGTGTAAAATGCAATGAGAGAAGTTTTTTTTATCAGTGGCTCAGAGTAATACATTGATAAGGATTTGTTAAAAGCAGTCTTGTAGGAAGCAACTGTTGATGATAGCTGTGTATAACTCAGCTTTGTTGTAGAGAAAGGAACTATTGAACTCAATTAATGATGACCATAGTTTAGTTCTTCTGGAACTTCTCATGAGAACTTCCTTTATTTTAGTCAGGGGCAGATTATGTATTAGCCTATAAGATCTCTGCTACAGGTGTGCATGTTGGAATTCAGGCCAGAGCATGGGAAGCAAGATCTGTTATTGTTCAAAGGGGCTAACCCTTTCCCTGCCAGCCGATTTGTCCTACATACGAACAGTTACTGCCTAGCAGTTTTTAGACATTTTGCACTCATGACATTTACTTGGGAATTTTGACAACAAATTATATATTATATATTATTATATACAATTTTTTCCATAATGAATTGGGCTTGAACACTGAAACAAAATTTTGTACTTTTTCTGGAGATATAACTAAAATGTAAACATGTAAACAAAAAGTAAAATAAAGAATAAAATATTTTTATTTTGTGTTTTTTTTTTCAAAGAAGAATTACATTTACTGGCAAAAATGTTTGTAAAACACCCGATTTGACCTGAATTAAAGAAAAAAAAGATCCAAAGTTAGTTTTCTCCCCAAAATTGTATGACAACTAAAATAAAATTCTCAGAACAAAACGATACCTCGTATGTATGGAAGCACCTAAAGGCCTCCAAACACCCCAAAACAGGAGCAATACATAAGGGCAATTTTAGCTGGAAATTTTTGAGCTGCGCTCTAAGTTCCACCTTGCAGTTCATCCGTCTAAACACCCCCTTACTTGTGAAATAACCTCCGCAAACTAAATATTCCTTATTTGTGCACACCTATTCATCTGCACCATCTTTGCTTTGTTGTGGACGCAGTTCTCCATTTAAGTTTGCGGTTTGACCTAAAATAAAGAACAAAAAAGATCCAAAGTTAGATTTTTCCTCAAAATTGCCATGACAACTAAAAAACCTACTAAATATTAATCTGCAACTTCTCCCAAACAAAACGATACTCCTCATGTATGGGTGCACCTAAACACGCAGCCTCCAAAACAGGGCAACACATAAGGGCAATTTTAGCTGGAAAGTTTGGGGCTGCCCTCTAAAATACCTGTTACCTGTAAAATACCCTGACCATAAAACCATGCTGGCACAAACTCATAGTATTATGATTTGCTATGAAGTCCAGTATCTTATCCTTTATTAACCCTTCGAAAAGCTTTCCTAGCACTGACATCAGACTAACTGGCCTATAGTTTTGAGGCTGAGAACAGGATCCTTTTTTAAATAGAGGCACCACATTAGCAAATCGCCAGTCTCTCGGCACTATGCCAGATCTCAATGAATCCTGAAAAATTAAGTAAAGAGGTTTGGCAATCACAGAGCTAAGCTCGCTAAGTACCCTGGGATGAATACCATCTGGCCCCGGACCTTTGTTAATCTTAACATGTTCTAGTCTATTTTGAATTTCCTCATGTGTGAACCATGCATCATAAGTTGTATTACTAGAATTGGGACTTTTAAGAAGGAAACCTTCACTTACTGGTTCCTCATTTGTGTAGATAAATGAAAAATATGAGTTCAGAATCTGCGCTTTTATTTTGTTTTCATCAACCAGCTGACCCCCCTCTGATAGGGTCCCACCCCTTCCTGCTTAATTTTTTTTACTATTAACATATTTAAAAAATAATTTGGGATTTTTTTTTACAGCTTGCTGCAATATCATTTTCTATATCAATTTTAGCTTGCCTTATAGCTTCTTTGCATGATTTATTGGCCTCCTTGTAACTTATAAATGATTTGGATGTCCCAGCTAACTTGAAAGCCTTAAAAGCACGTCTTTTCTTACCCACCTCAACACCAACCCTTCTATTGAAACAAAAAGGTTTTGCTTTGCAACGATGTTCCTTGCTTACAAGTGGAATATACTGACAAGTATATTTATTAAGCAGCATTTTAAAGACTACTGGGGGAGCAGGAGGTGCAATTGGGCCAGGGCCCGTACCCCCTCAGGGCCTCCCACGCACTGCTGATTTCCGGCCGCACCGGCTGATTTCAGGTAAAAAAAAAATCTGTTACGTTACTGCTTATACTGTCAAAGTTTGCACGTCTGAAATTTAGTGTTTTAGTTACTCCCTTATAGAATTGTTTCTGCAACAGAATCTCAAAATCTCATTTTATGATCACTATTCCCTAAATGCTCACCCACACAAATGTTAGAGATGAGTTCAGTATTACTAGTTATTACAAGGTCCAAAAGAGAGTTATTCCTAGTAGGTTCTTGAACGAGCTGGAATAAAAAGTTGACATTCAGCATATTTACAAACCTACTCGCTTTTTCTGTCTTAGCAAGCCCATTACCCCAGTCAATGTCTGGATAATTTGGACCCTTTTATTTTATCTGTGCTTTTCGTTATCCCTGGGCAATGCTGCTTTTTTTTTTTTTTACTTTTAGAACACCGAATAGAAAATTAGGGATGCACCGAATCCAGGATTTGGTTCGGGATTCGGCCAAGATTCGGACTTTTTCAGCAGGATTCAGATTCAGCCGAATCCTTGTGCCTGGCCGAAACGAATCCAAATCCTAATTTATTCAAATTAGGATTTGGATTGTGGGGAGGGCGGGATTTCACAAGACTTTTTGTTACAAAACAAGGAAGCAAACCAATTGTTTCCACTTTTTCCTTTCCCGCCCCTAATTTGCATATGCAAATTAGGATTCGGATTCGGTTCGGTATTCGGCCGAGATGGATTCGGGGATTCAAAATAGTGGATTCGGTGCATCCCTATAGAAATTCTTCAGAATTATGAAAAAAACGTTTGCCATCATATATTCATACTATCAGAAATACAGGTGCCTTCTGTAACTGCACTGAAAAGATTTGAGATGCCAACAATAAACTTGTGTCATTAGCTAAAGAAATGAAATAGACTTATGTCAAAAGTCTAATCACTCTCCCTGTTAGTCATCTAGCACCTCAATAGGCTATACCACCACAGCATGCCAATAAGTGTCATACCAACCACAATTCTGCAAAGAAAGCTGAATGTCTACACAAGAACAAACAGTGCCGGGGCAAGCCGTCTGGGTGCCCTAGGCAACCCAGCCGGCTACGTCGCCCACTCCTCAAGCATTTGTGCGCATGCACGGAAGCGCATAGGTGCGCACGCACGGAAGCGCGTACGTGCGCATGCACGGAAGTGCGTACGTGGGCATGCACGGAAGCACACAAGTGCACACCGAGGATGCTAAGGCTGTGGAGACTCAAGCGCACAAGCGGGTGTGGGCGGAAGAGAGCAGGTACACGCCGAAGAGGAGGAACTGCCAGGGTCTGAGCTAGGGGAAGGTGGAAGAAGAGGTATGTGCCTGGCGCCCCAAAACCTTTGCGCCCTAGGCACGTGCCTCTTCTGCCTAGCCCTAGTTCCGGCCCTGAGAACAAAATATGTATTACCCAGAAATCTGCACTGAAAGATTAGATGTTGTGTTTTCAGTTGTCTCAAGTGCACTGTTTCATTCAGTACAGTACTAACTACTATCCATAATAAAAAAAAGTTGTTTTTTTTGGCATCAGAGAGGAAAAATCATCAGCAGGCAAGATCAAACATCACACACCACAAATTTTGAAGTGCCCTTGTACTTCAGCTAACACCTCACTTGGCTACACTGCCTAGTGCTAGCTATAACCTTATGAACAATTTAGGTAAAAGAAAATACCAAATTAACCATGACATAAAATGCTAGGAGTGCCATGAATATAAATTTTGCACAAAGCAGGATGACAATTCTTATAACAAAGCCAATCAGTACACAACAATCTACAACATTTTCAGTAGTGCAGCTGAGCATGGTATATTTCAAAACATGGTTTAAAAACATAACCCAGAGTTGCGAGGGCACATTGGGCAATATGACCGTGTTTCTTGTCTGATACCCCCTTTTGCAGCCTAACTTGCAGGCTCTTTGGGCTCTTTGTTTTCCAGGAGTGGGTGGAAGCGTATCTATAAAATGCTTTCCCATCAATACTACCAAACAACAGGGCAGGGATTACCTGCAACTGGTATTTATAAAAGGACAATTAGGGGTCTGGTACTGCTGCCTTATATACAAAGGGCCATTTGAATCAAATGTATACCAACTTTCTTGTAGCAGGCCTTTGTTTTACAGGTGGCATTGTAATAGTGTTGAAGTTGGTCAGTTCTGTCAAGACCACCCATGTACTTACTATATTCTTTGCTACTGACACGTCGTGGATGGTCGTTAGCATAAAAACATTTTCTCTATCGAAATATTTGATGGCAAGGAGCTCATCATTTCTTAGGGCATATACAGTATTTCTCCACAGTTCAATTTGTGTTGAGCAAATCCCTGGGCAATCCTTTTCAGCTACTATTTATGGTGCCACAGGCCGGGGTGTCCAATGAATATAGGGCTCTAAAGAGGGAAATACCTGTGTAGAAGTTATCCACATATAATTGGAAACCTCGGCCTAGTAGTGGAGTGATGAGCTCCCATGCAATTTTGCCACTGACAGTCAAGTCAAGGGGACAACCAGGGGGGTCTAATTGTGAGTCCTTTCCTTTGTAAATCAAAAAGTACCCCAAGCTGCTTTCGCAAAGTTTACAAAATTTATCCCATAGCAGGCACACTTGCTTGGGATGTACTGACAGAAGTGTAAGGCAACCTTTGAAGAGGAAAAGGTACTCATCAATACAGATACAGGGAGGGGGTGTACACTGCTACGAAGCACTCAGACAGGCTTTATATAAGGGGCCTCAATTTATGTAACTTGTCATGGGAAGGATCATTAGGGGGTACAGCCGTAGAATTGTCAATGAAATGCAGAAACCAGAGCAGTAGCTGATATAATTTTTTAGGCATCATGGCAGAAAAGACTGAAATGGATGGCACTGTAGTGGTATCCCAGTAGGACATTTGCTTTTTTGAGACCCGTATCTAAAGTGAGTCCCACAAACCTTTTGATTTTAGCAACATCAGTGGGATGCCACACCAGAGCTTGAGCATATCTAGGGAGGGGTAAGATATTGCTCAGATATTGCACAAATACATTTGTGTATTGGACCATATCCTGTAAGATGCTGTAACCTCTTTTTGGCCACCCCCCTGTGCCAAAGGTTATACATCATACCATTTCTTACCAAATACAGGTCCTGAGTCCCCTTTGCTAGGTGAAAGGGTACTGGGAAAAATAATCTCTGGCAGTGCCTCCACCTAATGAGATCTGGGAATACACCTGTGGGTGGGTTACGAAAACATTCAATACACACACTTGCTTTATAAAAATATCAACTTTATACAAGGAAGTGCAGATTAATGGGGAAGTAAGCTGTAAAAGTACACATATGCATTTAAAAGCATGACCCACTACCCTGGTGACCCTGTGCCAGTCCTATTCTGGTAATTCCCTACCAGGCAAAGTCCCGCACTACTTCTTTGGTGACAAAGAGTCTATGTCCCTTTTCCCAACAAGAGCACAAATGGTCCCAGGTAGCGATATTTTCCCAAGTACCTTTCCCGATGGCTCCCACGTGGCAGGCACACAAACAGCCTGTGACACAATAGAAACACCGCTGGATCCTTTGCCTTTCCTCTACTCCCCCCAGGCAGACTCACCTGAGGACTCACACATAGAGCTGGCAGGCTCACACAGAATGGAAACAAGCATCCACAGCTATGAGAATCTTTATCCAAGAAATGCAGCTTTGATGAATCCGTAGCTGAACTGTAGCTCCCAGCACTGTCCATAGCACAAGCAATTTCCACATTCAGTTTGGAAAATCCGGAGCTTCAGACCCTCCTGATCGAGCTCCCAGGCATGCCTACCCCAGCCTCAGAGGTCTCTTGCCTCTACATCCTGGCTGCTGAATTCACTCTCTATTCCAAGAAGTAACATCCAGCAGAAATCTGTAATAGCTGTCTGAGCACATGGCTTTTATAGTAAAGTGGTGCAGCAGTGACACCTTGTGGTATTCTCCGGTATCTGCCATGCTGCACCCATAATGCTCTGGTCCAAGCCACTGGGAAACCCCATAGCTCAGCCATGTGGCTCTCTGTAGGGAATTAACCCTTCGGGTCCCTACATTGGCCTAAGTCATAAATAAGTGAAAAAAAATGTATTGGCTCAAAATTACTGGTCAGAGACTGCAGTAAATGGGGGGATTTCAGGGGAAAATTACCAGAAGACCCCCACGCAGGCTCTACTCCAGTTGCAGCATCGGCCCTATTTTAGACCTCTTCCTGATCTGCAATACCCTTATCAACCTGATCATCCACATAATGCTCTACTTCCATGGACTCCTCAAGAGCAGTAACAGTGCTACTAATACCACCCCTGTGACTGATCAGTAGAGAAGTCACTTTCTGATTCAGGGGGCACAAACTCAGAATCAGAGTCACTAAACTCCTCTGAGCTATAGGTCATGCACAGTGCAGCACCCTTTTCAACAGAATAAACATTTACCATGTTGCCAACAAAATGAGATCTTAAAAGCTCACAATCAGTGATTTTACAGCCCGAAAAGCTGACAGCTATATCACACTATGCAAAGAGAGATTGTCAGGCTACTGCAACTAGTACAGCAAGGTAGAAAAATACAAAGATAAACAAACCAGACAAAGAAAAAGCTATGCACCCAACACCCAGAACTTTCAAACTCCCTGGAACTTTCTGGAACAAAAACCCTACCTCACTATTCAAAGAACTTCACAATAAAAAAACAACTCAAGACACAAATCATAAACAAATCAACAACTACTTGTGGTTAAAATACCTGATTGCTAATCATGCATCAATTGAGAAGCATTTAAGGAGCAGGCACAACTGAAAATTCAATAAAGTGAAGTTTACAATAGTAAATCAAGTAAATTACAAATCAAAGAAGAACCAACAATGCAAACTAATCCAATAATGCAAATGCAATAAAATCACTGAACCACTAAAACTGCAAAACAAAAGTGAAAATGCAAAGTAAAAGCAAGAACATGTTAGAACCAGTAAACCAGCAGCAACAGAAAACTGAAAATGTTCTCAAATCAACAAAACTCAAGTAATAACACTAATGAACTGCAAGACAAAGGAAATATGCAAAGTACAAACAAGGTAAAGTTAGAACCAATAAACCAGCTGCAACGCAAAACTGAAAATGCAATCAAATCAATGAAAATCAAGAAATAACACTAATGAACTGTAAGACAAAAGTGAAAATGCAAATTAAAAGCAAGAACACATTAGAACCAGCCGCATACCTCCCAACATTTTGGAAGTAAAAAGAGGGACAAAAATTCTTTTTCACATGTAGCGCGACATTTTTTGACCACACCCCTTTCTGTGGCCACAACCCTAATTACCATGTTCATTTTACAAAATTTGGCAGGTTATGAAAGTTTGAAAATATTTCTCCTTATCTAAACTTCTTAGTAAATCAAAAAATAACACAAATGAACTGCAAGACAAAAGTGAAAATGCAAATTAAAAGCAAGAACACATTAGAACCAGCGACAATGCAAAACTGAAAATGCTATCAAATCAAAATGAAAATTAAGTAATAACACTAAATAACTGCAAGACAAATGGAATATGCAAAGTACAAACAAGATAAAGTTAGAACCATTAAACCAGCACCAATGCAAAACTGAAAAAACAATAAAATCAACACAGAACAGAATATTCAATAAAAATCACAGAAAATGCAAGATAACCAATAAAATCAGTCAAAAGAGGTTGAAATACACCACCAAATAAACAGATTTCAGGGGAAAACAAAGATAAAATGGCAAAATGGAAAACAATAATAAACTACAAACTTGCAAAGGTGTGTGTTCGTGTATGTGTGTATATGTGTAAGGAAAACCGTAGGTCCTCTCCAAGATGGCGTCCAAGATGGCGGCCCCCTGGATCCTGATGGTCACAGCACGATGACGTCAGCGTCTTTCCGTCCCCGGATTGGTCGCCGGCGTCGGAACGGACGCCGGCGTCAGAACGTGCGTCAACGTCAGGACGCTGGCGTCAGTGCGTCAGCGTCGGCGTCATGACGTCAGCGCGTCCAAAATTGGCGCCGAAATCTGGCCTATTTAAGGCAACTCCGGGATTCCCTCAATGCCCGATTATAGGTTTAGTTTTCTACTCCTGGGTGTGATTCATTACGAACTTCTTGTCTATTGTGTACCGACCCTTGCCTGGAATCCTCGACTTCGAACCTCTTCTGCCTGGACTGATCTTGTTGCCTGTTTGACCATTCTTCTGTCTCATCCTCTTCTGTACTGCGAACTTGGACATTGTTATTTCCTCCCTTGGTCCTCACTACTCCTGAGGCCTTTGGCCTTACAATATGTATGATTATATGTGTGGGTATATGTGTGTGCAACAGTAAGTGGACAAAATATATATATTTTCTGGATAATGAATCTTTCTGTAATTTGGATCTTCATAGCTTGAGTCTACTAGAAAATCATGTAAACATTAAAGAAACCTAATAGGTTGGGTTTGCTTGCATTAAGGGATACTTATATCTTAGTTGTTATCAAGTACAAGGAAATCATGTTTAAAAATTGGAAATGGATTATTTGGATAAAATAGAGCCTATGGGAGATGGTCTTTCCAGATAATGGATCCCATAACTGTACTGTAGTTTTGTCACAGATTATAATTATGTCTTAAATATTTCAACCAGGGTAAGTGTCAACACAGCAAATACGTTTGAAATACTTTAAATACAAAGTGGATAATATATTGTTCTATTTTTTACAGTACTGTCCTAATAAAGTAAATTAAATATAGTAGTATATCGGTCATCTCAGTTGGTTTAGATGATGCATGTACCAGTGACTCACACCTGTGCTCATCAGTGGAATTTTAGTAATTTTTTGTTTTCAGAGATCTTTGTCCATTCTCAGGTAAAGATATATGTATAACATTTTGTAACTCATAACTATTTTTTATAGTCCTGTTTTGCTTGGTTCTATGAATTTTTTTAATGAATATGTTTTGAATATTGATACATAAATACATATATACATACATATACATATATATATATATATATATATATATATATATATATATATATATATATATATATATATATATATATATATATATATATATATATATATATATATATATAATGCTAATCTGGCCTATCCAGACCACAGATATTTAAAGTGTCCAGCATGGGTTACATTGGACTCACACAAGTAGTATATCCCTACGGTATCAATCAACTTGACAGGTCCCCGCCCCCTGACAGGTGTTACCACCCTAATGGGCGGAGCTAAGTTTGATCTGACCTTTCTGACCTGATACAGCCACGCCCATTGCGACAAAACATTCCCCGCCTACTGCGCAGCCGCCATTTTGTGAAATTAAGCCGCCATTTTGTGTAATACCCATAAACCCTAGCTATCCTCTACTGTGAGCACCACCAGGTGGTTATGTTTGATATTACATGAGCTATATGTGGTCACTGTGTAACTGCGAGGGCCATCATGCGGTTATTGCTATAACTACAGATGAATGCTGAAAAAAGACATGTAAAGACATGACTTTTGATATTTTATAGGGCCTCAGGGATGGGCCTACATGCCTGGGCATGTCTAGACCAGTGTGGAGCATATGTATAATTATAACATAGTAACATAGTAAGTAAGGTTGAAAAAAGACACATGTCCATCGAGTTCAACCTTTTTTTTTTTTTATTAACTACCTATCTGCCAGTTGATCCAGAGGAAGGCAAAAAAAAACCCATCTGAAGTCTCTCCAATTTGCCTTAGAGGGAGAAAAATTCCTTCCTGACTCCAAAATGGCAATCGGATTAGTGCCTGTATCAACTTGGACTATGAGCTATTTCCCCTGTATTCCCTCACTTGCTAAAAAGCTATCCAACCCCTTCCTTCTTAAAGCTATCTAATGTATCAGCCTGTACAACTGATTCAGGGAGAGAATTCCACATCTTCACAGCTCTCACTGTAAAAAACCCCTTCCGAATTTTTAGGTGGAACCTCTTTTCTTCTAATCGGAATGGGTGACCTTGTGTCAGCTGGAAAGACCTACTGGTAAATAAAGCATTAGAGAGATTATTATATGATCCCCTTATATATTTATACATAGTCATCATATCACCCTTTAAGCGCCTCTTCTCCAGCGTGAACATCCCCAATTTGGCCAGTCTTTCCTCATAGCTAAGATTTTCAATACCTTTTACCAGCTTAGTTGCCCTTCTCTGTACCCTCTCTAATACAATAATGTCCTGTTTGAGTGATGGAGACCAAAACTGTACGGCATATTTTAGCTGGGGCCTTACAAGTGCTCTATACAGTGAAAGAATGACGCCCTCCTCCCTTGACTCTATGCCCCTTTTAATACAGCTCAAGACCTTATTTGCCCTTGCTGCTGCCGACTGGCATTGCTTGCTACAGCTAAGTTTATCATCTACCTGGACTCCAAGGTCCTTTTCCATAATGGATTTGCCTAGTGCAGTCCCATTAAGGGTATAAGTGGCTTGGATATTTTTACATCCAGGTGCATGACCTTACATTTATCAACATTGAATCTCATTTGCCACTTAGCTGCCCAGATTGCCAGTTTGTCAAGATCCTGTTGCAAGGATGCCACATCCTGGATGGAATTAATTGGGTTGGATAATTTTGTGTCATCTGCAAACACTGATACATTACTTACAACACCCTCCCCTAAGTCATTAATGAACAAGTTAAATAAAAGTGGACCCAATACTGAGCCCTGGGGGACCCCACTAAGAACCTTACTCCAAGTAGAGAATGTCCCATTAACAACCACCCTCTTTACCCGATCCTGTAGCCAGTTTCCTATCCATGTATCCATGTGCAAACGACTTCATTAAGCCCAACAGACATTAGTTTAGAAAGCAGTCGTTTGTGGGGCTCAGTATCAAATGCTTTGGCAAAATCCAAATAGATCACATCTACTGCCCCCCCACTGTCCAGAATCTTACTTAACACATCATAAAATGCAATCAAATTCATGTGACATGACCTATCCTTCATAAAGCCATGCTGATTGTTGCTCATAATGCCATTCATTAATTTTGAATGTGATCCCTTAACAAGCCTTCAAATAATTTGCCCACCACAGATGTCAAGCTTACTGGCCTATAATTGCCAGGCTGAGATCATAATCCCTTTTTAAATATTGGAATAACATCAGCTTTTCTCCAATCCATAGGCACCATACCAGATGACAGTGAATCTGTGAAAATCAGAAATAAGGGCTGGTCTAAAACTGAACTAAGCTCTCTTAGAACCCGGAGGTGTATGCCATCAGGCCCTGGAGCCTTGTTTACATTAATTTGTATTAAAGCTTTTTGAATCATATCCTGAGTCAGCCACTGACTAAAAATGAATTAGAAATAAATAAAGCACAGCATACATATTGTTATGAAACATAACATATTTTTATTAAACACAAACCAACACACTTAGGGGCCGATTCACTAAGGGTCGAATTTCGAAGTTAAAAATACTTCGAAATTCGACCCTCGGATTGAAATCCTTCGACTTCGAATATCGAAGTCGAAGGATTTAGCGCTAATCCTGCGATCGATCGATCGAAGGATTTTCCGTTCGATCGAACGATTAAATCCTTCGAATCGAACGATTCGAAGGATTTTAATCCAACGATCGAAGGAAAATCCTTCGATCAAAAAATCACAGGCAAGCCTATGGGGACCTTCCCCATAGGCTAACATTGACTTCGGTAGCTTTTAGCTGCCGAAGTAGGGGGTCGAAGTTTTTTTTAAAGGGGAAGTACTTCGACTATCGAATGGTCGAATAGTCGAACGATTTTTCGTTCGATTCGTTCGATTTCGTTCGAATTCGAACGAATTTAACCAATTCGATGGTCGAAGTACCCAAAAAATACTTCGAAATTCGAAGTATTTTTCATTCGAATCCTTCACTCGAGCTTAGTGAATCAGCCCCATAATGTGAAATATACATTGTAAAAATATACAGAAATGTACCAAATACTGTATTCACTAATACGAATTTATATAAATGGTTTATTGGAAATATTTTTTTTTATTTTTTTATTTTTTTACAATTCTACACATATATACAGCTATAAATATACATAGATATACATTTAGGGGCTGATTCACTAAGGGTCGAATATCGAGGGTTAATTAACCCTCGATATTCGACTGGGAATTAAAATCCTTTGACTTCGAATATCGAAGTCGAAGGATTTAGCGCAGATAGTGCGATCGTACGATCGAAGGATTATTCCTTCGATCGAACGATAAAATCCTTCGAATCGAACGATTCGAAGGATTTTAAGCCAACGATCGAAGGAATATCCTTCGAACAAAAGAACTTAGGATAGCCTATGGGGACCTTCCCCATAGGCTAACATTGACTTCGGTAGCTTTTAGCTGCCGAACTAGGGGGTCGAAGTTTTTTTTAAAGAGACAGTACTTCGACTATCGAATGGTCGAATAGTCGAACTATTTTTAGTTCGAATCCTTCGATCCGAAGTCGTAGTCGTAGTAGGAGGTCGAAGTAGCCCATTCGATGGTCGAAGTAGCCCAAAAAATACTTCGAAATTCGAAGTTTTTTACCTTCGAGTCCTTCACTCGAAGTTAGTGAATCAGCCCCTTAGTATTTCAACCAGTCAATAGACTGAAGTAGAGAGCCAGTGCGTTTTTTAGGTAACATGTATCTATGGGTGGTTAAAGATCCAGGGGTGCCTAAAGTAGTACTCTGCTCTGTTAAGTGTTTTATAAGTTTAGGGTTTGAATGTGATGACGATGAGGGTCCAGAATCAATATGTATTTTCATATTATTGAAATATTCACGATTTGAAGTATTATCAATGACTGATGAAGGTATACTAAGCTCAGCCATCACGCGAAGCATTGTATCCCAACCATGGGGCATTTTAAGCTCAGCAACATAATGACTCTGCGTAACACCGCGGATCAAGTCCAGTATATTAGAACCTGATACTGTGTCATTTTTACAAACAAGTTCCCCCTTGTCATTCCAATCCACAATATGTTTTGATTGTGACATTTTGGCAAGTAATAACGTAGAATTTTTTTTAAAGCGCGTATTTACATTGTTTATAACCTCATCAAACATAGCTGCAGTAGTGACGGTATCACCATCTGAATTCGGTGGTGTCACAGTTATGGTGGGATCTCCAGGTCGCATTAAAAGTGTTAAGCTCATCTTCTCCCGATCATCCTGCTTTGCATGAACCAGGTACTTTTACAACACAGTTGTATTACTTTTACAGTAACCAGGTACTTTTACAATACAGTTGTATTTTCTCTGTACAATATCAGAAATCTCACCATCAAGTTGCTGTGAGACAGATTGGTGCTTATGAACACTCTGATCGGCAGTCCACTGTAAGCGATCTATATCCTGTTTGGGAACTAAGTACATTTTTTCAGTGTACTCCATTAACAGTTAGTCAGTAGACCAGTTAGCAGAGGTATAGCAAAATCCAATAGAGAGGGGATGAAACCACCGGACTGTTTCACTAGACGTTTCTTCTTAAGAAATGAAAATGTTTTGTTGCTCAAAGTTTTTATAACTTTTCACCACTTTTTAAGCACCCCCACTTGGTGATTTGTAAGTGGTATTTTGCCTTTAAGGGTGTTGAGCACTATTTCACATATGGCTGCGATCAAGTCATCCGACGCTGTACACAGAATGACCCTTCTCTGATTCGGCTTAGCATTCATTAACATTTTTAAAGTATGTCAATTATGCCTCAAACGTGTAGACATGTTGGAAAAAATAGCTAATGACCCAACAAATATGCAATCACCTTTTTTTTAGAGTTTTGCAGAACATAAATCTACCAGTAAATAGCCATATGGCCTACCTGTAGCATCCTCAAAAGCCTCTAAAAAGAAATTTGATTTGTCAGGGTACATCTGTCTAGCCAGAGTCATAATTTGGAGTGGACTCTTAAAAAGCACCATATACTTGGGGGCAAATTTACTTAGCTCGAGTGAAGGATTCGAATGGAAAATACTTCGAATTTCAAAGTATTTTTTTGGCTACTTCGACCATCGAATTGGCTACTTCGACCTTCGAATACGACTTCGACTTCAAAACGAATGATTCGAACTAAAAATCGCTCGACTATTCCACCATTCGATAGTCAAAGTACTTTCTCCTTAAAAAAAACTTTGACCCCCTACTTCGCCACCTAAAACCTACCGAGCATCAATGTTAGCCTATGGGGAAGGTCCCCATAGGCTTTCTAGCTAATTTCTGATCGAAGGAATTTGATTCGATCAATGGATTAAAATCCTTTGAATTGTTTGATTCGAAGGATTTAATCGTTCGATCGAACGATTATTCCTTCGATCGTTCGATTGAACGAATGGAATCCGTCACTTGTTGACTATCTAGGGGAACTGAACAGTGAGTTACCTACTGATACTTACATTACTGAATTTGTATCGGGTGGACCTAAAACCTACGGTTATAAGTTATCGACAGGTAAGACTTGTCTAAAGGTATCACACTAAATGCAACAATATCCAGTTGATAAACTTTGACAGCCTAAAGGATCTGGTATTAGACTACCCAGAAAACTCAAACCCTCAACACCAGAAAAAGATTGTGGTATGTGGTATGTGGTTTCTATAGTTAGAAACAAAAAGTGCTGGCAAATAGAGACTCGGACGCTGCAGAAAACACAAAAATGTGTTTATGATAAACAACGACTAACAGACTGTTATCAAAGTATAGCTTTTGGTTTCAGTAACCATGGACACTAGACTGCAACATCCTTTTTCATGTATACTCGCTGGGCCTTCTAATTCAGGAAAAAGTTTTTTTGTGAAACAACTACTGTATAGTCAACTACACTGTTATCACACAAGCCTGATAATATTGTTTGGTTTTATGCATGCTGGCAATCACTTTATGATGAACTGTTACAGAAAATACCAAATGTTCGGTTTATAGAAGGATTACCAAATAGCTTTAATGATGATGAGCTATTCCCCAATGATAAAATTAATCTGACTATTGTTGATGATCTCATGGAGTCTGCTAGTGAAAACTCTGAGCTTGAAAAAGCATTTACCAAGTATGTACTATGTATGGCTATTTACTGGTAGATTTATGTTCTGCAACCACTGATAACTATAGGTTAAGAACAGGTTTATTTCCTCCAGAACTGCCCGTTGAATATATCCCTAAAAAGAATAACTCTAAAAAGAGGTGATTTCATATTTGTTGGGTCATTAGCTATTTTTTCCACAGGCTGTTTACATGTCTACACGTTTGAGGTGTAATTGGCATACTTTAAAAATGTTAATGAATGCTAAGCCGAATCAGAGAAGGGCCATTCTGTGTACAGCGTCGGATGACTTGATCGCAGCCATATGTGAAATAGTGCTCAACACTCTTAAAGGTAAAATATCACTTACAAATCACCAAGTGGGGGTGCTTAAAAAGTGGCGAAAAGTTATAAAAACGTTGAGCAACAAAACATTTTCATTTGTTAAGAAGAAACGTCTAGTGAAACAGTCCGGTGGTTTCATCCCCTCTCTACTGGGTTTTGCTATACCTCTGCTAACTGGTTTACTGACTAACCGTTAATGGAGTACACTGAAAAATGTTTTCATAAGCACTTATCTGTCTCACAGCAACTTGATGGTGAGATTTCTGATATTGTACAGAGAAAAGACTTATCAGAAAAAAAGTCGTTATACATTCTATTGCTAAAGTACCTGGTTCATGCGAAGCAGGATGATCGGGAGAAGATGAGCTTAACACTTTTAATGCCACCTGGAGATCCCGCCATAACTGTGACACAACCAAATTCAGATGGTGATACCGTCACTACCACAGCTGATACTATGTTTGATGAGGTTATAAACAATGTAAATACGCGCTTTAAAAAAAATGCTAAGTTATCACTTGCCAAAATGTCACAATCAAAACATATTGTGGATTGGAATGACAAGGGGGAACTTGTTTATAAAAATGACACAGTATCAGGTTCTAATATACTGGACTTGGTCCGTGGTGTTACACAGAGTCATTATGTTGCTGAGCGTAAAATGCCCCATGGTTGCAGGGGCAAATTAATGCCTAGGCTAGCCTAGGCTATAGCCTAGGGGCCCATTGTGGTAGGGGGCCCATGAACTTTAATAAAAAAAATTCTGAATTTAATTTTTTTTTTTTTTTTTACCATCCTCCGGTCCAGTCCGGGGGCCCCCTGCCGCTTGCTGCCTTTGGGCTGGGGCAGCTGGGCAGGCCAGGCAGTTGTGTGAAGGCAGGCGCAGGCGCACGTCACAGCAGCGCGTGTGCGTGTCAGTGTGCGCATACGCCGACGCTCTGCTGCCTGCCTGGGCTGGCCCTGGCTGAGTGCGCAGTGACGCACGCACGTCGCACGCTGGTGACGTCACTGACCTGCGCCGTGCCTTTATATAGTTGAGCACGTTCGCGCGCTGGCACACACAACGCGCAGTCTGACCAGAGTCACAGTAGCAACTTGCTCTTCTCAAATCAATTCTCAATTCAAAAGTCTAGTCTCTAGTTGGTTGTTGTTGCTCGCCTCAACTAGAGACTAGACTTTTGAATTGAGAATTGATTTGTCACTCTCACTCTTTTGTTTTGTGAACATTATCTTAAAATAAGATTAAGAAATTAAGCTGCAGACGACGAGAAGGCTAGCAGCACCTTCCTTCTTAGGCGTAGGCCTAACTGTCTGTGACTTAGTCAGTAGTACCAGCGGTCAGCTAGCTAGAAAGCAGAGGGTGGGGGGCCAGCCGGGGCCACCCAGCCAGGCCAGGCAGAAGCAGCCGGTAGCACTAGCAGCCAGGCTACTGAGGCTAGCCAGCCAGCACCACTGGCACTGGTCCAGTCAGAGGGCAGGCCGCAGTCAGCCAGCCAGGCACAGAATTTCAGGCCGCAGCAGTGCACAGGGGGCACCACCCGGCCTGTAGAGCCAGGTGAATAATTTCTGCAGACAGTGAAATAATTTCTGCAGACAGTGAATAATTTCTGCAGACAGTGAATAATTTCTGCAGTGAAATAATTTCTGCAGACTGAATAATTTCTGCAAACAGTAAAATAATTTCTGCAGACTGAATAATTTCTGCAAACAGTAAAATAATTTCTGCAGACAGTGAATAATTTCTGCAGTGAAATAATTTCTGCAGACAGTGAATAATTTCTGCAAATCGTAAAATAATTTCTGCAGACTGTGAAATAATTTCTGCAGACAGTGAATAATTTCTGCAGACAGTGAATAATTTCTACAGACAGTGAATAATTTCTGCAGTGAAATCATTTCTGCAGACTGAATAATTTCTGCAGACAGTGAATAATTTCTGCAAACCGTAAAATAATTTCTGCAGACAGTGAAATCATTTCTGCAGTCTGAATAATTTCTGTAGACAGTGAAATAATTTCTGCAGACTGTGAAATAATTTCTGCAGACAGTGAATAATTTCTGCAGTACAGTGAAATAATTTCTGCAGACAGTGAAATAAAAGGTCCACTTCATATATAACTTTTAGACCAGGATAGCACCTTGTCTATTGTGCCACTCTCCCCGCCCTGCTGGTGCACCCTGCTGCAGAAAGGCTCAAATAAAAATTAAAATATTTTCAAAAAAAAAAAAAAAATTCAATTTGCTATCAATTTGGCAATTTGTGTCACTCTCCTGTGCTGCAGGTGCACCCTGCCTGGCCTACAGAAAGGCTCAAATAAAAATTAAAAGATTTTCAAAAAAAATAATAATTCAATTTGCTGTCAATTTGGCAATTTGTGTCACTCTCCCGTGCTGCAGGTGCATCCTGTCTGGCCTACAGAAAGGCTCAAATAAAAATTAAAAGATTTTCAAAAAAAAATAATAATTCAAATACGGAGACTTGTGTTAGTTATTCTTGTGGTGCTGTTTGTAATACAGTTGGTTTTAGTCAAAAATGTCTGAAAAAAAATTCCTTAGTGGGGCACAAAAGCGAAAAGCTCAGAGGCTGAAAGACAAGCAACAGGTGAACCTGCTTAGGAACATCCCTAAATTGACTGGGTATTTTCAGTCTGCTGGATCTCCATCCACTCATTCTGAATCAGGCCTTGAACTAACCACTAAAGGAGCGGTTACTTCAGAGATCACAAAACAAGTCAACAATGATTGCTCTGAGTCCTCTGACGGTGATGTATCGACAAATGAACTTTTGTCAGCATCACTGACAACTGAAACACCCGTCGTTTCTACTAACAACCCAACATGCGCTGATCCAGATGTGGCAGTGACTGTTGTGTCTGTCGAACCAAATCTGAGAGTGGAAGCAACAGGATCAAATTCCTACAGCTCAGACCCTGCATGCTGGGGTAAAGTCGGTGAACAATTGAGGGCATACTGGACCAAAATGGGCCCAGAGTTATGTCAAAACAAAGATGCAGATTTTGCAGCATCAGAAAGATTTCAAAAACATCAAAAGAGGTACTTCTCTAAAACACTTTTCAAACGAAAACTAGCAAATGGGGAATGTGTTTCTAGAGATTGGCTGTTATATTCCCCTTCAACAGGTAACATTTACTGTTTTGCTTGTAAATTGTTTGGTGATAGAGACAGCCATTCTTCCTCTTTGACAACAGGTTACAGTGATTGGAAGAATGTATCTGTTCGCTTGGCTGAACATGAAGGTTCAGAGAACCACAGAAAGTCGTTACTTTCTTATGTTGCTCGGTCTGCCAAGAGTGGCACTGGCAGTCAAATAGATTCAGAAGTTAAAAAACAATTTAAGAGTGAATATGAATATTGGACAAATGTTTTAAAAAGGGTGGTGGTCGTAGTTAAATTTTTGGCAGAGCGAGGACTACCTTTTAGGGGACACAGTGAAATGTTTGGGCATCCTGATAACGGGAACTTTATGGGTGTCCTTGAAGTAATCAGCGAGTTTGACCCCTTCCTTAAGAAACATATAGAAAAATTTGGGAATGCTGGCAAGGGAAAGCCCTCATACCTTTCATCAACCACATGTTTAGAATTTATTGAACTGATGGGAGAACGCGTAGTTGGCGATATTATCGATCAAATAAAAATTGCAAAGTACTTTTCAATTATTGTCGATTCAAACCCTGATGTGACACATACAGACCAGCTAACATTCATAGTAAGATATGTATCACTGGATGGATGCATTGAAGAACGTTTTCTTAAATTTCTTCCGATTCTAAGTCACACAGGAGAGTCACTTTTTCATTCAGTACTTACAACGCTAGATGACATGGGACTTGATATTAGAAATTGCCGTGGGCAGTGTTATGACAATGCAGCCAATATGTCAGGTGCTTATAAAGGTCTGCAGGCACGTATCAAAGAGCATAATCCTTTAGTTGAATGGGTACCATGTGCTGCACATACCCTAAATTTAGTTGGGGCAAATTGTGTGAACTGTTGCTTTGAGACAGAAGAGTTTTTTAATTTTGTTCAAACTCTTTTTAATTTTTCATCAAAGTCTTGCGCCTGTTGGCATATAATTACAGCAGGATTACAGCCAAATATCAACAACAGAATAGAGACATTAAAAACCCTCTGCGACACCAGATGGTCAGCACGTGCACAAGCCACCAAAGCATTAACCGTGAATTACGACAACATTCATGAATCATTGAACAACATAGCAGATGACCTTAACCAGAATCTACCAACTCGTGATGAGGCTAAGTCACTCTGTAAAAAAATGGAAAAACTGGAAAATGCATTTCTTTGTGTTATGTGGAACAACATATTGAGCCAATTTCACTAAACAAATACTGCTTTGCAGGCAGTTGACTTGGATTTATGCAATGCAACTGATTTGGTCAGGTCATTGAAGGGTTATGTGGCTGGTTTACGTGAAGAATTCGACAACTTTGAGAAAGAAGCAAAAGAAATTTCTTCTTCAGTTTCCCAACAGTATAAAGTGGATAAACAGCGGCAGAGAAAAAGAAAAAAACATTCAGATGAAGCAGCAGAGACAGAGTGCATACAGACAGGCAGAGAGAGGTTCAGAACAGGTGTTTTCTTAGCTGTAATTGATCGACTTGTTGCCGAAATGGACCGGAGGTACCAGTCCTACAGTGGTATACATCACACATTTGGATTGTTGAACAACATTTCTTCTGTTTCTTCTGATGATCTTCATATACTAGCTACTAATCTTCAAAAAAAATATACAGATGATTTGGAAGATGATTTTGCCAATGAAATATGTCAGTTGAGAGAATTTTTGCAAGGACATGAAACAACAGCAGCAAGGGGCCTACTACAATTAATAAGGCAGAAGAAATTGCTGTCTGTTTTTCCGAATGTTGATATTGCTCTTCGGCTCTTCATGACATTACCTGTAACAAATGCAAGTGGTGAGCGCTCATTCTCAAAACTGTCACTTATAAAAAACAAACTAAGGTCAACAATGCAACAGAGTAGGCTGAATCACCTGGCACTGATGTCAATTGAAAGTGATGTCCTACAGAAAATGGATTTCACAAGCCTGATCAAGGAGTTTTCTGTCAGGAAAGCACGAAAGAAAACATTCAATTGATAACTTGTTTTATATATTTTTTAAATTTACCTGTCTATCTATTCATTGTTATTGTGTGTTCAGCTCAGTTACAGTGCAGTAGACACAAACTATTAAAGTGCAAGCAATGGTTGCTTTTGATATACATTTATTCAACCAGGTCTCTATTGTTTTCTTTCTTGTTTTATGATATGCCTAATGCCAAAGTGTAAGCTTACCATTTGGTTGTTTTCTTTTTTTTTTAGAAATTATTTTACTATTACTGATAGTTAATAATTTGGAAGTTAATTGCAGATCACTGTGTAAATATGCTAGTGTCATGTGCCATTGCCTAAGCTTTAAACCACTAGCATATTTACACGGTGGTTTGCTTTTTTTTTTTTTTTAAATGGCGTGTACTGGCCTAGAAGGGGGCCCTGTGGAAATTGTAGCCTAGGGGCCTCACATGTCCTTAATCCGCCACTGCATGGTTGGGATACAATGCTTCACGTGATGGCTGAGCTTAATATACCTTCATCAGTCATTGGTAATACTTCAAATCGTGAATATTTCAATAATATAAAAATACATATTGATTCTGGACCCTCATCATCGTCATCACATTCAAACCCTAAACTTATAAAACACTTAACAAAGCAGAGTACTACTTTAGGCACCCCTGGATCATTAACCACCTATAGATACATGTTACCTAAAAAATGCACTGGATCTCTACTTCAATCTATTGACTGGTTGAAATACTAAATGTATATCTATGTATATTTATAGCTGTATATATGTGTAGAATTGTAAAAAAATAAAAAAAATTATTTCCAACAAACCGTTTATATAAATCCGTATTAGTGAATATTTGGTACATTTCTGTGTATTTTTACAATGTATATCTCACATTATGTGTGTTGGTTTGTCTTTAATAAAAATATGTTATGTTTCATACAATATGTATGCTGTGCTTTATTTATTTCTAATTCATATTTATACATATGCTCCACACTGGTCTAGACATGCCCAGGCATGTAGGCTCATCCCTGAGGCCCTATAAAATACCAAAAGTCATGTCTGTACATGTCTTTTTTTCGGTATTCATAATGGCCCTCGTAGTTACTCAGTGACCACATATAGCTCTTGTAATATGAAGCATAACCACCTGGTGGCGCTCACATTAGAGGATAGCTAGGGTTTATGGGTATTACACAAAATGACGGCTTAATTTCACAAAATGGCGGCTGCGCAGTGGGCGGGGAATGCTTTGCCGCTGGCTAGCTAGGGTTTATGAGTATTACACAAAATGACGGCTTCATTTCACAATGCTTTGCCACAATGGCTGTGGCTATATCAGGTCAGAAAGACCAGATCAAACTTAGCTCCGCCCATTTGTGGTGGTAACTCCACCCATTAGGGGCAGTAACACTTGTCAGGGGCGGGACCCGTCAAGTTGATTGATACCATAGGGATATACTACTCACACATCAGGATCAGGGCCTTCTCTAAGTTGAAGCTATTCCTTTAAGGTGTAGTGTAACTACAGCACACAGACTACTATACATAAAAATAGATTGATTGGACACCAGGAGGTTCTTTTGATGAAATAACAGATGGATTTATTCAGCACAAGCAATAATGCAATTGACCACAGGCTTACTCGTGTATGAGGTAGGTGTAACAAGTCACAGAGGAGGGTAGATAGAGGAGGATGATACAGCAATCGCAGATGTCACTCCCATAAGTCAAATAGTCAAGCGTATATCAATCCCCTCAGGCAATACACCTTTAAGTGGTCTGGATCCCATCCAGTGGAGTGGTTAGGGAGAAGAATTCTAGCCTAACACCCTATCCGCTGTGGTCCCTTCACTAAAGGCATACAAGGAAGCCTTGTGGGAAGCTAATCCCTGCTATTATTCTTGATGGAGCACACAACTGCTCTTTCTATATGAGCTGTCTGTCTTACTCTCCTAGAGAGTCTATTAATGAGTGCTTGTTAACCTTGTTCACGGGGTTTCCTGGTCCCGACTTAATCTCTAAAGGTACAGGTCCCTTTAGGGCGGTGGCTTTACTGGGCCTTGGTGTACCCAGGCTCAATGTGCACAACCAATAGGTAAGACACCAGCAGCCAAAGAGGAAGAGGCCACTCCTTTACAACACTATATGGAAGTGTGTCAGGAAGTGGTCATTACACCCTTTGGCCAATAACTGATAGTGAAATACTTAAACTAGATACATAGGCTTTTGCCTAGTAACTAGAGAAAAGGAAAGGTAGGGATTAAAAGCTATAGGAGCATAGCAGATCCTATAGGTCCCTACACATACATACACACATATATATATATATATATATATATATATATATATATATATATATATATATATATATATATATACACACACACACATACATATATATGCATATGTATATGTATACACACACACATTGTGCATCAACGCGTTTCGGCTCACATACATAAACACATAGGTATAGTTCTAACCACTATTCTCCCTGCACACAGTTTAGGTGGGGGGGAGGTTTGAGGGCAGAGAGGGAATCTGGAAAGAAGCCAGCCACAAACTTTTTTTTTTTTCCAAAGTGTTTTTTATTGTTTTCATACAAACATGTCATATACATTACAGTAATGTCATACAATAGATAAAAACATAAACCACACATAAACATACCCAGTTTTTCTAGAGCCCAGAGTGAAAGAGACAGTGGAACAGTGGGCAGGAAATTCAGATCAGTGTGAGGGTGCCTGCAGCTCTTTGGTTGTTCTGCTGTTTTGGCGCTCGCTTGCTTTCCCTTGACAAAGGAAGATCACAGGCAGGAGGCGTACGGGACTCATTTCAGGGCATCCTGCAGCAAAATACCTGTCCTTCACGCAATGTCCTTCATTTACCATCAACCAAAGTCCAAATCTGCAGTCACACCTCCGTCCTCTACCCTCCCTTCTCAGCCATCAGTCATACGAACTCCACCATCAGCCTTCCGACCTCCATCCTCCTCCCTCAGTCATCTGCCATGCACCCTCATTCCTCTTCCTTCCGCCCTCGCTCACCACTTTAGAAACTCATGGATAAGACTGTCGGCTGAAAAGAGAGATCTGAGGGGGGAGTGCTGAGGAAAGAGGGTGGAGGGCTGAGCAGGGAGGGTGGAAGGAAGAGGACTAAAAGGAAGAGGACTGAGGGCGGAAGGCAGAGGATGGAGGGCTGAGGGCAGAGTTCGTATGACTGACGGCTGAGAAGGGAGGGTAGAGGAGGGGGGTGTGATTGCAGATTTGGACGATGAGTGACGGTAAAATCGACAGATGTGCCTTTCCGAAGGCATAGGACATTGCATGAGCAGCAGGGCAGTCCGGAAAAATAAAATGCCTGCAGCTTACAAAAACGGGCGCAGTGTTTAATAAGTGCAGTGCTGCATCTAATCAGGCAGCCGGCAGCCCACTTAAACACAGGACCCAGCGGCCCCTCGGGCATTTGCCCGAATGCACAGATTACCAGTCCGGGCCTGTTCACTTTTTCAAGTGTAAATTTGTGCTATAAAGTTTTCACCATGGAGAAACGTAGCCTGGAAAGGGCAATTTAAAAGTGGCTGCTCTATCTTCATAATGGGAGTTCGCCAGCCTGAACCTGGCAAAGTACACATGCACTTTAATGAATTACTGGATTTTCGCTGGCGAAAATTCTCTGGCTAAACTTCTCTAGTGCTGAGCTTTTTCGCTAGCGAATTGTCCTCTTCATCTTTCAGTACTTTCGTGAACTTCTACAGGCGACTAATCTCCCTGAAATGCTTTCCTCGTGAAGCATAACTATGCTGTGTAATGTCTTAATTTCATTTCCAGGGTCTTGTCTTCAAGGGGTTGTTCACCTTTAAATTTAAATTAACTGTATGGATGTAGAAAGTGATATTCTGAGACAATTTTCACATTTCTTTTATTTTTTTTGGTTTTTATTTTTTTATTTAGCAGCTCTCCAGTTTTTAGTTTAAACAAACTAGTTGCTAGGATACAAATTACCCTAGCATCCATGCATTGATAGGAGAGGGCCTGAATAGAAAGATGAGTAGAAAAAAGTAGCAATAACAATAAATCTGTAGCCATACAGAGCAGTTTTTATATGTGACCCCATTTTAAAGTTGAAAAGAGAAGAAAAAGGCAAATAATTAAAAAAATATAAAAAAGAAAAGATTAACACCAATCAAAAAGTTAGAATTTATCAATCTATAACATACTAAGATGGTTATTTATCAGAGGTCTAATGTTAGAGTTTTTTTTTAACTTGAATGAACTCACAACTCGAATATTTTATAATTTAAGAAAAAACTTATATGGAAAAAATGTAATTCTGCAAGTTTGAGTTGCAAAATCCAAAAACTCGGATTGATCACGTTTTCAGCGAAAAAAAAATGGAATCACCCAAATTAATCGAGTTTTCGGGCAAAATTCTCTGAAAAAAACTTGATCATCATTCAGGCTATTAACATCTTCATATAGGGACCTCTGCCATTGACTCCTACATGACCTCAACAGGTTTTAGATGGTGTATTTCAGGATTCAAACTATTTCCAGAGTTGGGGTATAATAAATATCGAATAAAAAAAATGAAAAAAATTTGAGTTTATTTTAACTCGAAAATGTGAGTTTGAACCAAAGAAATAACCTTGAAAACTCAAAATTTCATGGAAAGTACAACTTGATCCTTAATAAATCGGCCCCTAAAAGTTAACTTAAAGGAAAACAACCCAATTTAAGCTCTATGTTGCAGATGACTGTCAGTTAAGTTTGACATATGTATATATAACAAACATATTCAGTGTTTATACTCACCCCAGTCGTAGGACAGAGAATGAGAGGTAGTGTGTATGTTATTTTATTTTTTGCCTTGTTTTACAGTTGAAATGTAAATGTTTTACTTACAGCTAAGCCCCGTATGTATGCACCAAGTATTAAAGTGCGATTTCCTGGGGAGACATACACCCTGTATGGTCAGGCAGTTTTCCTAGAGTGCTTTGCATTTGGAAAGTAAGTACTATCTGCTTTGTAAAATTCATAGACATGCTTAAATTCAGTATGCTTCTTTGTTGTATGCATAAAAAGAAATGTTTTCTGTTTTTTTAACTGATATAGGTTGTATATTTAATGGCAAACAATCAGTAATGTGATGCTTTCACATAGCCTGGGGTAAACTGTCTGAAAAACTACTGTTAATCTAATAGAGTACTTTAATATCTAAATACGTACACAAACAGGGATATTTGATTTTATAGGCTTAATTCTAACTAGTGATGAGAAATTTCAATGCATTTCACAAATTTTCACTATTTTGCAAATTTTTCAGTGAAATGTAGCAGGCCAAATTCACTCATCACTAATTTTAACATGCTATAAAAATGTCTTCAGTGTATGAAGTGTTACTGTTTGTCTTAACTGGTAGGCCACCAAGATTTTTCATAACTTAGTTTTACCACATCCCATCCTATTTTTAGTCCTGTACCTCGCATTCGCTGGCGCAAGGTAGATGGCACACTACCACCACGATTGCTTGTTATAGATCCTGTTCTGCATTTCCCAAGTATTACCTTTGAAGAGGATGGAACATATGAGTGTGAAGCTGTGAACTCAGTGGGCTCCACAACTCACCAGGGACGAGTAATAGTACAGGGTAAGACGGTCTTTGCTATCTTGTTATTAAATGCAAAATGTTCATTAGTTAATTTGGGTTAAATAAGACACTTGTCCTTCAGATTTATTCCTTCTATATATCATTCAACATTACTGACCCAGAAGATGCCAAAAAAAAACCAAATCATTTTGATGATTATGCTTTTAAATTTTTTCCCCCTACTGGATATCCCGAATGCCTACAAAATTTGCAGGAACCATGTAAACCATGACAACATAGCACTAAAGTTCAGTATGACTATGAAGATTTTCATTCATCCAGGTCATAGTATATCTAGTATAGGTCAATCTAAAAACAACTGGACTTGCTGAGTAATCAATGAAGACGTTTCACTACTCATCCGAGCAGCTTCTTCAGTTCAACTGACTGGTGTGGGAAGTTCTCGGCATATAAACTCTTCCACTAATCCATTTACAATGGCACATTGTAACTCTTCAAAGAGGTGACATCTGAAGAAATGAAAGTATACAGGAAACCCACTCATACGGATCAATATCTGTTGTTTGATTCCCACCATCCACTGGAACACAAACTGGGTGTCATTTGAACCCTGCACCACCGGGCAGAATGTGTGGCAACTGATACAGAGTCCAAAGACAAAGAGCAAAAACATCTCAGAGGAGCTTTGAAAGCATGTGGCTACCCAGACTGGGCCTTTGTCAAAACAGCAGCAACCAAGCCCAACAGGAACACCAATAGAAATAACCGCCCGGAGACACATAGCAGGCGAAACATAGTCATCCCATATGTAGCTGGAGTGTCAGAGAAACTCAGGAGGATTTTCAACAAACACCATGTCCCTGTGTTTTTCAAACCTAGCAACACACTGAGACAAAAACTGGTACACCCAAAGGATCCAACACCAAAAGAAAAACAAAGCAATGTGGTATACGGAGTCCAGTGTAGCGAGGAGTGCACAGATCTATACATTGGGGAGACAAAGCAACTGCTCTCCAAGCGAATGGCTCAGCATAGGAGGGAGAACTCTACAGGGCAAAACTCAGCTGTCTTTCTACACTTAAAAGACAAGGGACACTCCATTGAAGACAGCAAGGTCCAAATCTTGGATAAAGAAGACTGCTGGTTTGAACGAGGCGTGAAAGAGGCGATTCATGTCAAGGTGGAGAGACCATCTCTGAACAGAGGTGGGGGCCTTCGACACCACCTGTCTGCTACATACAATGCTGTTCTAACATCTGTATCCCAGCGGATTCAGAACACTTCACACATCCATTCATGCAACTCTCACAAATAACACCTGTATCTAGGAGTTGCATGACACATTGGATAATCCTATCACAACTACACAGAATCAACACCTCTGTGAGTTTCTTCAGATGTCACCTCTTTGAAGAGTTACAATGTGCCATTGTAAATGGATTAGTGGAAGAGTTTATATGCCGAGAACTTCCCACACCAGTCAGTTGAACTGAAGAAGCTGTTCGGATGAGTAGTGAAACGTCTTCATTGATTACTCAGCAAGTCCAGTTGTTTTTAGATTGACCTATACTAGATAAAGTTCAGTAGTGTACCTTTGGAAAATGATAAACCACAGTCAATGACTAGGGATGTAGCGAACGGCGGAAAAAATGTTCGCGAACATATTCGCGAACTTGCGACAAAACATGCGAATAGTTCGCGAACGTCGCGAACCCCATAGACTTCAATGGGAAGGCGAATTTTAAAAGCTAGAAAAGACATTTCTGGCCAGAAAAATGATTTTAAAGTTGTTTAAAGGGTGCAACGACCTGGACAGTGGCATGCCAGAGGGGGATCAAGGGCAAAAATGTATCTGAAAAATCCATTGTTGACACAGCGCTGCGTTTTGTGCTGTAAAGGGCAGAAATCACACTACGTCACTCAGGTGATGTTTCTGGACACGGAATGTGAAAAAGCTCACACAGCTAGGTGGCACTTGGTTAAAGACTGGGCAAATAATGCCTGCAAGGGCAACGTATACACTACAGCCGTTGGATACGGAATATATTATTGCTGCTTGAAAAACGTCACTCGGGTGGTGTTTCTGGAGACGGTATTATTATTGATATTTAGACAGCTAGGTGGCAGTTGTTTGAAGAACAGATGCAGATGAGAGATCAGCAGCAGGACAGACAGCTGCCCACAGCAGCTACATACAGAGCACTGCAGTAGAAGGTAGATTACTAGCCAGCAAAGCTACCTAACCTAAAATGTCCCTCAAATCCCTGCAGAGTTCTGTCCCTACAATACAGAGCAGTATCAAGTAGATTACTAGCCAGCAAAGTTACTATCAACTGTCCCTCAAATCACTAACAGCTCTCTCCCTACACTAGCTCTTCCAAGCACACACAGGCAGAATGAAAAAACGCTGCAGGGCTTCAGTTTATATATGGAAGGGGAGTGGTCCAGGGGGTGTGGGGGTGGTCCAGGAGGGAGAGCTTCCTGATTGGCTGCCATGTATCTGCTGGTCTGGGGTGAGAGGGCAAAAATAAGCGCCAGCTAAGGCGAACCCAAATTGGCGAACGTCGCGCGACGTTCGCGAACATTCGCCGAACGCGAATAGTCGATGTTCGCGCGAATTAGTTCGCGGGCGAACAGTCCGCGACATCCCTATCAATGACAGTGCTCCTATTGTTACCTTAAAAATTGAGCCCGTGAATTTCCCAGTATTAATGCCTTTGCAGCTTTGCAGTGAGATATTTAGTACCATCTTTCTTTACTCTCTTATCTCTATTTCAGCTCAGCCTGAGTGGTTACATGTGATTACTGACACCGAGGCCAAGATTGCCTCTGATCTTCTCTGGAGCTGTGCAGCCTCTGGCAAACCACGTCCTACCATCCGCTGGCTGCGTGATGGCAAACCGCTGACATCGCAGGTATTCCTATTTAATTTTGCCTTTTACAAATTTACACGTGCACACCATAATAAAAGTAAAAAAAACTGTACATTATGGCTTTTCATTATACTGTCAGCTGACAGCACTTTTGTCCTGGTTCTTGTTGCATTACACTGTTTACACTGCAAATAATTCACCCTACCATGTAAAACGTCATTCCTGACCCCACAAGTGTAATATTGGTGTGTAGGCAACCATCTCATGACATTTTGCCTGGTCATGTACTTTTAGAAAGAGGCACTGCACTATAGAACTGCTTTCTGGCAGGTTATTGCTTCTCATACTCAATGTAACTGATCAAGTCACAGTGGGACATGGATTATTACTACTGAGTGCTGTTCTTATATCTACAAGTGAACTGTTATCTGGTTATCTTCCCATTGTTCTGCTAATGGCTGCTGTAGGGGAATCTAGGGTGGTGATGTCACTCCAACTTTCAGTGCAGCAGAAAAGAGTGACTGAAGTTTATCAGAGTACAAGTCACATGACTGGGGCCACCTGGGAAACTGATACTATGTCTAGCCCCATGTCAGATTTCAAAATTAAATATAAAAAAATCTGTTTGTTGTTTTAAAAAATGGATTTCAGTTTAGAAGTCTGCTGGAGCAGCACTATTAACTGATATGTTTTGAAAAAAACTTGTTTTCCCATGACAGTATCTCTTTAAATAATCACTTAATGGCAGTGCCCAAAGTATTTTGCTTATAGCAAGCATTCATGTTGCATTAATCAACACTGAATCTTATTTGCCAGTTTGTTCCCAGTTTTGTGCAATTAAGCATTATAATAAAAGACAGAGTTAACACCAACCTCAACGTCATTTATGAACAAATAAAAAAACAAGGGTGAGACGACTGAAGTACTCTATAGATAACACTGGGGCAACTAGAAAATGTCCCATAAACCGCTACACTTTGTAATCTATTCTTTCTCAAGTTCTTTATACAAGTGAAAAAAGTATGCTCCAGGCCAATTTAATTTATAAACATATATGTATTTTAGGTTGCAAAAAAGATACACATCTATGGTTTAACCTTTTTTAATCTGAATAGAGCTATCCTAACTGAGCAGCAATCCAGAGAAAAGAGAAAAAAAATCCCCATCTGAAGGCTTCACAATTTTGAAAAATTCCTTTCTCACCCCAAAATGGCAATCAGACCGACCCCTGGAATATCTGTGTATTAAAATCTAATTTCAGTAAACCTGTTAACAAGTGATCAAACCCCTTTTTGAAGCTATCTTATGTATCCACCAGCACAACCACTTTATGGAGAAAATGTCACAAGTTCACAACTCTCACTGTAAAAAAGACTTTCAGATCATTATGGTAGAATCTTATTTCTTCTAATTTCAATGCTTACACTTGTTATGTTTTATATATATTCATAGTTATGTTCTGCTGAGCAATGTGTAAACTGTGTAAACACTCCCAACAACAACCTTTCAAATTTTTATGTGCAACATGTTTTTTTTTTATGCGCAACTATTTTTTTTATCCATTGGAGTCTATGGGTGTCATTTTTGCGGCAAAACTTGCAGAAAAATTTCGCTCATCACTATCCTCAGCATCTCTCTAGTTTGCAGTTTTAGCAATTTGGTTGCTAGGGCCCAAATTACCCTAGCTTCCAAGAAAAAGAAATTGAATAGAAGAGGGCATGACTAGAAAGATGAGTAATAAAAAGCATCAATAACTTGCTTAGCCATTCTATAACATACTAAAAGTTAACTTAAATGTATACCACCCTTTAAGAACCTTTTCAATATTTTGCATGCAACACCTAATATATTAAAATATTGGTGTGAGTTGTAAATCAGTCTATTGCATAGACACAATTTTGGTGCACATCTATGGATACCAGTGCTCTGTGCGCCTGTAACTACTGCCATTCAAATTTATATTCAATTATATAAACTGCAGCTACTGTTGCAATTTGGTAACACAAAATTGTGGGGTAAAACTGTCTCCCTCATTTTCCCTAACTGTTCCATCTTTAGTCCTCAGTTCACTGGCCACTGCTAGTGGCTGCTCACTGAGCCACCTCTCCTCCTCATCTGCATCTTTCAAAAGTGAAGAACCTCATGGATTAACTGCTCCAAGATTAGATACATGTTGACAACCCACTAAGTTAATGCTTGGTTTCTTACTCATGACTAGCAAGAGCAATTCCTACCTTGTATATGACCATTTTGGTTATTTGGGACTTTTTGTTTTTGTAACAGATTCTAAATACTTTACATGCACAATTACACCATATGCATAAACACTTTAGATGCAGCACTCAAGCCATGGAACAGAAAACCCAAATTAAACAGGCATAAAACACAGTCCTGGTCCTGGACATGTAGCCGGGCCCCCCCTCCATACGCATTTTGTTGCCCGTAATCAGCGGCGTGCGTGCTGCCGGGGTGTCCTGTGGGTATTTTATGATATGATATGAGCCACTGGGTATTTTATGATATATGTGATGAGTTATGATGATATATTATATAATCAGAGGACAGACCTACAAGCAGCAGATGCGACTGTATTACGCACCTGCACCTAAGACACTTACATGCATTTATATACATTATGGGGGTTATTTATTAAAGGTCAAGTTATAAAATCTCTAAAGAATCTAGTTTTTTTTTTACTAGAAAACTAATTTATAGAGGAAAACACGTGATTTTTTACGAGATTTATTATATCCCCAAAAAAACGGTTTATTTTGGCAACATCATCTGGAGTATGCAGTGCAGTTTTGGACTCCAGTCCTTAAGAGGGATATAAATGAGCTGGAGAGAGTGCAGAGACGTGCAACTAAATTGGTTAGAGGGACGGAAGACTTCAATTATGAGGGTAGACTGTCAAGGTTGGGGTTGTTTTCTCTGGAAAAAAGGCGCTTGCGAGGGGACATTATTAGACTTTACAAGTACATTAGAGGACATTATAGGCAAATAGCAGGGGACCTTTTTACCCATAAAGTGGATCACCGTACCAGAGGCCACCCCTTTAGACTAGAAGAAAAGAACTTTCATTTGAAGCAACGTAGAGGGTTCTTCACAGTCAGGACAGTGAGGTTGTGGAATGCACTGCCGGGTGATGTTGTGATGGCTGATTCAGTTAATGCCTTTAAGAATGGCTTGGATGATTTTTTGGACAGACATAATATTAAAGGCTATTGTGATACTAAACTCTATAGTTAATATAGGTATGGGTATATAGAATTTTAATTAAAAGTAGGGAGGGGTGTGTGTATGGATGCTGGGTTTTCATTTGGAGGGGTTGAACTTGATGGACTTTGTCTTTTTTCAACCCAATTTAACTATGTAACTATGTAACTATGTAACTATGTTGTGATGGCTGATTCAGTTAATGCCTTTAAGAATGGCTTGGATGATATTTTGGATAGACATAATATCAAAGGCTATTGTGATACTAAGCTCTATAGTTAGAATTTAATTAAAAGTAGGGAGGGGTGTGTGTATGGATGCTGGGTTTTCATTTGGAGGGTTTGAACTTGATGGACTTTGTCTTTTTTCAACTCAATTTAACTGTGTAACTATGTAAAACATGACTATTGGATCAAGCATGTTTTTTCACTAATTACACTGTTGGATGAGTTGTTTTATTTCACTCATTTGCACAATTG
Source organism: Xenopus laevis (assembly GCF_017654675.1). Classification (NCBI taxonomy): domain Eukaryota; kingdom Metazoa; phylum Chordata; class Amphibia; order Anura; family Pipidae; genus Xenopus; species Xenopus laevis. Next base: position 70,868,124 of record NC_054373.1, on the reverse strand, counting down.
TTTGCGGTTTTATTGCATTTTTATCCCTGCATTGTTCCTCATGTTTTATTGCATTCCATTTTTATCCCTGCATTGTTGTTTCTCATTTTACATAGTTAAGTTGGGTTGAAGAAAACCCAAAGTCCTTCAAGTTCAACCCCTCCAAATGAAACACAGTGCCCATACACACACTCACCCCGCCCATCCATGCACTCGCATAAATTATATATACCTATATCTATATCTATACTAGAGGGCCAGATGGCATACACCCCCGGGTTCTAAGAGAGTTTAGTTCAGTTATAGGCTAGTATGTTTGACATCTGTTGTGGGCAAAGTGTTTGAAGGCTTGTTAAGGGATCAAAATTTTGTCCTAGTGAATGGCATTATGATCATGTCAGACAAATTTGATTGCTTTTTATGATATGCTAAATAAGATGCTGGACAGTGGGGGGGGCAGTAGATGTGATCTATTTGGATTTTGCCAAAGCGTTGTTGATACCGTTCCCCACAAAAGACTGCTTTCTAAAGTAAGGTCTGTTGGGCTTAATGAAGTTGTTTGCACATGGATAAGAAACTGGCTACAGGATCAGGTACAGAGGGTGGTTGTTAATGGTAAATTCTCTAATTAGAATAAGGTTCTTAGTGGGATCCCTCAGGGCTCGGTATTGGGACCACTTTTATTTAACTTGTTCATTAATGACTTAGGGGAGGGTATTGTAAGTAACGAATTAGTGTTTGCAGATGACACAAAACTATTCAGCACAATTCATTTCATTCAGGATGCAGCATTCTTGCAACAGGATTTTGATAAACTGGCAATCTGGGCAGCTAAGTGACAAATTAGATTCAATGTCGATAAATGTAAAGGTCTTGAGTTATATTAAAAGGGGCATTGATTCACAGGAAGAGGGGGTCATTCTTCCACTGTATAGAACACTGGTAAGGCCCCATCTAGAATACACCGTACAGTTTTGGTGTTCAGTATTCAAACAGGACATTGAATTAGAGAGAGTATATAGAAGGTCAACTAAGCTGGTAAAGGGTATGGAAAATCTTAGCTATGAGGAAAGACTGGCCAAAGTGGGTTTGTTTTTATGCTGGAGAAGAGGCTCTTAATGGGTGATATGATAATTATAGTATGTATTTTTACAGCGAATCAGTTTTTACCTGAATCAGTCGTACATCCTGATACATTAGAAGGGGTTTGATGGCATTTTAACAAGTGAGGGAATACAGAGTTATGGAAGATAACTCTGTTACATGCTTGAACATTATCCTGAAGAATTTATTGATATTGGGTTGAATTCATCCGACCCATGACATAAACGAGGGCCCAAGAACCTTCCTGAACTAGCCACACAGCCCCTGTTGTTATATTTGTACCTCTATGACCTCGTACGTAAAGCAAAACCACGAAATAGTGCAAGTTCAAATACAATGAGGTAGTTTATTGTGTCCAAAATGATGGAACCTCCACCAAATTTGACAGTAGGTGGCAGGTGCTTTTCTTCCACCGTGCAAAGCGCTTTTTGTTATGACCAAATAACTACATTTTTGTCTCATCAGTCCAAAGCACTTTGTTCCAAAATGACTGTGGCTTGTCTAAATGAGCTTTTGCATACAACAAGCGACTCTGTTTGTGGTTTGAGTAAGGGCTTCTTTTTCATTGCCCTGCCATTCAGATGTGCAAATTGCTCTGAATTGTAGAATGATGTATAGATATACCATCTGCAGCAAGACTTTCTAGTAGGTCTTTGGAGGTGATCTTTGGGTTGTCTGTAACCATTCTCACAATCCTCCGCATATGCATGGGTTTTACAGCAACTGTGCTGAGAAGCACAACTTCCAATTGGCCACCTTAAATACCTTTTCTCATGATTGGACACACCTGCCTATGAAGTTCAAGGCTTAACGAGCTAATCCAACCAATTTGGTGTTGCCAGTAATCAGTATTGAGCAGCTACATACATTCAATTTAGCAAAATTAAAAGGGTTCACAATTTTTGCACAGTCAGCTTTTCACATTTGATTTAATTCTCATTGAAAGTGGAGTAAATTATTATGCAGGCTGAGAGGGGTTCCCAATCTTTCATATGACTGTATACAGTAGGGGACCTGTTATCCACAATGCTCGGGACCTGGGGTTTTCTGGATAATGGATATTTCCGTATTTTGGGTCTTCATGCCTTAAGTCTGATGAAAATCATGTAAACATTAAATAAACCCTATAGGCTGTTTTGCTTTCAATAAGGATTAATTATATATTAGTTGGGATCAAGTGCAAGCTACTGTTTTATTATTACAAAGAATTTTTTCACACCACATTTTTATACTAAACATTAGAGAAATTGAGCAAAATAGTTTGCAAACAGGGCTTTTTTTGCAGAAGCTGAGAGACAATTCATATGCACTATTTTCATACATACATGCAACTTATTTTATTAAATCTATGCATATTGGGCATCAAACTGTTGCAACATGTTTATGCAATTTTCAGGTATGCCACGAAAATCACTAACTTTAGGAAAGCAACTTGATAGGTGAAAGTAGTAAAAAATATTTACCTATTTTGGATTTGTCAGAATGCGTACTTAAAAATATATGGTTTTTCAGGGTCAATGTACTTTTTTGCAGCTTTCACCAAAACTGCCAGTGAGTTTATGAATTAGTGTAAGTGTAAGCCATAAAATTAGTATGCAGACTGTATATTTCGGGTCTCTACATGTCATTTACTTTGACAAACCTACTGTGTGTACATTGTGCATCAAACTGTTCAGTGGACCCCTGGCCTTCATGCTTATGGTATTTATCCTAATGACATGTGGGAGATAAGATGTTGGAAAGTTTTGGCGTTTGGAGTGAACATACTTTGTTGTGGATTTAACCCACATATAATGCAGTAAATATGTTGATTTTGCAGTAACTGAAATTACAGAAATGATAGATCATGGGGCTATCTACATTTTGTGGTCCCTACATGCATCATACCCATTGTTCTAGCTCCAAGCTTTAAAGACTCAATGGAGACATCACAGAAAAAATCTGATGCTAGTAAGAAATACAACATATCCCACAAGGTATCCCTAGAAGTGTCAGAGTCCATTTCTTCTATCAAAGAATTCAGTATTTCAACGATATGGAAACCGCAACCAAAGATTTGACGTATCTTCAAGTTAGCTGGTACAGCCGAAACATTTATAAGGTACAAGGAGGCCAATAAATCATGCAAAGAAGCTATAAGGCAAGCTAAAATTGCTATAGAAAAGGATATTGCAGCAAGCAGTAAAAATTATTATTTAAATATGTTAATAGTAAAAAAATGAAGCAGGAAGGGGTGGGACCCTTACTATCAGAGGGGGGTCAGCTGGTAGATGAAAACAAAATAAAAGCGCAGATTCTGAACTCATATTTTTCATCTGTCTACACAAATGAGGAACCAGTAAGTGAAGGTTTCCTTCTTAACAGTCCCAATTCTAGTAATACAACTAATGATGCATGGTTCACACATGAAGAAATTCAAAAGAGACTAGAACATGTTAAGATTAACAAAGGTCCAGGGCCAGATGGTATTCATCCCAGGGTAATTAGCGAGCTTAGCTCTGTGATTGCCAAACCTCTTTACTTAATTTTTCAGGATTCATTGAGATCTGGCATAGTGCCAAGAGACTGGCGAATTGCTAATGTGGTGCCTCTATTCAAAAAAGGATCCCGTTCTCAGCCTCAAAACTATAGGCCAGTTAGTCTGACATCAGTGGTAGGAAAGCTTTTCAAAGGGTTAATAAAGGATAAGATACTGGACTTCATAGCAAATCATAATACTATGAGTTTGTGCCAGCATGGTTTTGTAAGAAACTTACCCAGGGGACGGCAGGGACGCCTGCCGCCCCCTCGACGGGGACGCCCGTCTCGCACCGCCGATGCGGTTAGGCCCCAGGCGCCGGCTCCTATGGAGCGCGCGGCGCGCATGCGCGACAGTTAAAGGCGCTGGCACGCTGACGCAATTGCGTTGGCGTGTTTGCACAGGCGCTGGCGCTGATTCGCCAGCGTCCAATGGCGCCAAATTCAAATGTTTAAAGGGCCATCAGTCCTTTTGTGCTTTGCCCAACGTAGGTTCTCTATATGGTTCCTGGGTGTGATTTATTCTGTGATTCTTGTTGTGACCTTGGCTATCCCTGATTCCTGTTTGATTTCCGCCTGCCCTGACCCTTTGGCTTGTTCCTGACTACTCTTTGGATTCCGTTCTGTACTTCGACCCTGTTAGTTGCTGACCCGGCTTGTGACCTCGATTACTCTGCTGCTTACCGATTTTGTACTGCATTCCCGATTGGTTTTGACTCGGCCCGTTCCTGGACTTTGATAAACTTTACGTTACGTTCCCTTGCTCGCCCAGAGTTCTTCCCTCAGTCTCCTCACTATTAAGTCCTGGCGGCATCCAAGTAGCGGAGGGCTCCTCCCGACGTGAAAGGCGGCGGTTATAGGCCGAAGCGTGAGCCGAGCCCGGGACATTGGGGTTTACTCTGGGTTGTGGGATACTGTACGTTACATTACGTTGGGCCCAAAAAAACTAGAAGATGGAGCCAGCTGAAGCTACTGCTTCCACCACTCCTTCGGAAGCGATTCTGGCGAATCTTCTACAGAGGCTTGGTGAACAAGAGGACAAGCAAGACTATATTGTGCAATGTCTTCACGGTCTTTCTTCCAGACTTGACATGATGCAGCAACAGCCTGTTCCTGGTCCGAGTAATCCTACTACTCAGGCAAGCACTTCTCTACCTCCACCTACAGGTAGTACCTTCCATGAGCCCAAGGTTCCTTTCCCCGAAAAGTTTTCTGGGGATCGAAGTAAGTTTTTTACTTTTCGAGAGGCCTGTAAGCTACATTTCAGTTTTTTACCCTATTCTTTCCCTACTGAAGAATCTAGGGTGAATTTTGTAGTTACACTCTTACAGGGTGATGCCCAGCTCTGGACATTTAGTTTGTCTCGTAGGGATCCAGCCCGGCACTCTTTAGAGGCTTTCTTTAATGCGATGGCTATAATTTACGATGATCCTGATCGTGCCGCTTCTGCCGACGCAGCCATACGTGCCCTTAAACAAGGCAAACGGCGGGCAGAGGATTATTGTACTGAATTCCGCCGTTGGGCGGTAGAGACGGGCTGGAATTATACGGCTCTTATGAGTCAATTCAGGGTTGGTTTGGCTCCGGCTATTAAAGATAGTCTTGTAAATTTTCCTACACAGTCTTCTCTGGATTCTCTCATGCATCTGGCTATCCAGATTGATCGAAGTCATAGAGAGAGACTCCAGGAAGAGCAGGTTACCTATGTTACCCCTCCTTCTGTAAAAGTCTTTAACACCCCACAAGTCTTTCCTAGATCTTTAGAAGAACCTATGCAGATTGGTTCTACTCGTCTCTCTTCCGAAGAGAGGGTTCGTAGGAGGAATAATGGGTTATGTCTCTATTGTGGGGATAAGTGGCACTTTCGCAACACCTGTCCCAAAAGACCGGGAAACGACAGAACCTAAGCGGGTCTGGGGAGTCTTGCTTAGGTGATGTCGTTTCTACTCCCCAATCTTCTCAAATTTTAATTACGGTTCTTTTGAGTTGGGACAGTGGTTGTGTGCAGAGCTCTGCCTTTTTGGATTCTGGGGCAGCGGGTAATTTTTTGGATTCTGGGTTTATTCAAAAACATGGTATTCCCTGGGAACCACAGGTTCCATCTTTCAGATTATCCACCATTGATGGTAGATCTTTGGGTTCAGGACTAGTATCTACTCGATCTAAGGTTATTCACATGTCCATTTCCGATCATTTTGAATCCCTTTCATTTTTCATTACCGAGTGCCCACAGACTCCAGTCATTTTAGGCCTTCCCTGGTTACAAGGTCATAATCCCCAGGTTGATTGGCCCTCTGGTAAAATTTTGAATTGGAGTTCTGCATGTATGTATTCTTGTGTTAAGTCTGTCCAGACCCTGGCCGCTACTTCTTTAAAGGGTCTCCCTCCTTGTTATGCCGCTTTTTCCGATGTTTTTTGTAAAAAAGCAGCCGAATCCTTACCCCCCCATAGACCTTATGACTGTGCTATTGAATTATTGTCTGGGTCTTCTCCTCCCAAGGGTAGGACATATCCTCTTTCTCTCCCCGAGTCTTTAGCCATGGAAGAATATATTAAGGAGAATTTGGAGCGGGGGTTCATTAGACCCTCTTCTTCCCCTGCGGGGGCTGGTTTTTTTTTTGTCAAGAAGAAGGATGGGACTCTTAGACCCTGTATCGATTATAGAGGGTTAAATAAGATCACGGTCAAGAATCGTTACCCTCTCCCTTTAATCTCTGAACTCTTTGATAGAGTGAAGGGGGCTGTTATTTTTTCCAAATTGGATCTAAGGGGTGCCTATAATCTAATCAGGATAAGGGAGGGGGACGAGTGGAAAACCGCTTTTAATACCCGAGATGGGCATTATGAATACTTGGTAATGCCATTTGGTCTGTGTAATGCCCCCGCTGTTTTTCAAGAACTGGTTAACGATATCTTCCGTGATCTTTTGGGTCGGTTTGTCGTTGTGTATTTAGACGACATTCTAATTTTTTCTTCGAATTTGTTTTCTCATCGTGCTCATGTTCGGGAGGTTCTTTCCAGGTTATGGCAGAATCATTTGTATGCTAAGCTTGAGAAATGTCTCTTCGAAGTCTCTGCTGTACCTTTCCTTGGATATATTATTTCCCAAACTGGTCTTGAGATGGAGCCCACTAAGATCCAAGCAATTCAGCAGTGGGCACAACCTCTTTCTTTGAAAGCGATCCAGAGATTCCTAGGATTCGCTAATTATTATAGGCAATTCATTTTGAATTTTTCCAAATTGGTGGCCCCAATTACTGCCTTAACGAAGAAAGGTGTTGACCCTAGTATTTGGTCTGCTGAGGCTGTTGAGGCCTTTGGTCTCTTAAAAGAGGCCTTCATTTCTGCTCCAGTTCTCCGGCATCCAGACTCATCTTTGCCTTTTATTGTTGAGGTCGATGCTTCTGAGATTGGTGCCGGAGCAGTATTATCTCAACGACATCCTGTCTCCGGTAAAATTCACCCATGTGCCTTTTTCTCAAAAAAAATTTCCTCTGCTGAGGTCAACTACGATATTGGCAATAGGGAATTATTGGCCATTAAATTGGCATTTGAGGAATGGAGACATCTTGAGGGTGCCAAGCATACGGTTTCTGTGTTCACAGATCATAAAAATCTGTTGTACATAGAATCTGCTAAACGGTTAAATCCTCGTCAAGCCAGGTGGTCATTGTTTTTCTCACGTTTTAATTTTCTCATCACCTACAGGCCTGCAGAAAGGAATCTGAAAGCAGATGCCCTTTCTAGAAGTTTTGTCTCCAAGCCTAGGGAGGATTCGGAACCAGTCCCTATTGTTCCTAAGGAGGTGATTGTGGCAGCCTTGAGTCCGGATCTCTCTACCTCCTTGTCGAATGCCCAGGTAGATTCCCCTCCTGATATTCCAGTGGGCAAGTTATTTGTTCCTAGTAATTTACGTGAAGCAGTCTTTCACGAGACTCATGATTCTAAAGTGGCTGGTCATCCGGGTTGTGCGAAGTCTTGCGATTTGTTGTCTCGTACTCTCTGGTGGCCGACTTTAAGACAAGACGTTGCCAAATATATTGAGTCATGCCCAGTCTGCCAACGATCTAAGCCATCTAGATCTTTACCTCAAGGGTTGCTGCAGTCACTTCCTATTCCTGTGAAACCTTGGACTCATATATCCATGGATTTCATTGTAGAATTACCTCCATCGAATGGGCATACTGTTATCTGGGTAGTGGTGGACCGTTTTAGTAAAATGTCTCATTTTATTCCTCTTTCTACCCTTCCCTCTTCCAAGACTCTAGCTGAACTTTTCATTGTCCATATATTTAAGTTTCACGGGGCCCCTCTCAAAATTGTGTCTGATAGGGGGGTTCAATTTGTGTCCAGGTTTTGGCGGGCTTTTTGTTCATTAATGGGTACTGATTTGTCTTTCTCTTCCGCATATCATCCCCAGACCAATGGTCAGACTGAGAGGACAAATCAGACTCTGGAACAATATCTTAGATGTTATGTCTCCTGCAATCAGGCACTTTGGGTTAATTTTCTTATAATTTGCCTATAACAATGCCATTCATTCCTCCACTGGCAAGTCTCCTTTTTTCACGGTGGTTGGTCTTCATCCCAGAGTTTTTTCATTCTCAGGTTCATGTAATCTTCCTGCTGTTAATTCCTTTGTGGAAGAATTTTCTAAGACCTGGCAGGAGGTTCAGAAGTCATTATCTTCTGCAGTAGCTGCTCAGAAGAAGGCTTCAGACAAACATCGGAGAGATTCTCCGGTGTATCAGGTTGGTGACAAGGTTTGGCTCTCCTCCAAAAACATTTCTCTGAAAGTCCCTTCAGCCAAACTGGGTCCCAAATTTATTGGTCCTTTCTCTATATCTGATGTTATCAATCCATGTACTTTCAGGTTAAATCTTCCTCCCGAACTCAAGATTTTTAATTCTTTCCATGTATCTCTGTTGAAACCCGCTAGAGTGGTACGTCAGAATTCTCCTCCCCCTCCTATTTCTATTGAGGGTCAATCTGAATTCTTTGTTCACAGATTGATTGATTCTCGTATCTCTAGGGGTAAACTCCAATATCTGGTTCATTGGAAGGGTTATGGTCCTGAGGAGAGATCCTGGGTTTTCGCCTCTGATGTTAAGGCGGATAGGTTGGTGAGACAGTTTCATTCAAAATTTCCCAACAAACCTAAGGGTCCAGTGGCCCCCTCTGGAGGGGGGGGTAATGTAAGAAACTTACCCAGGGGACGGCAGGGACGCCTGCCGCCCCCTCGACGGGGACGCCCGTCTCGCACCGCCGATGCGGTTAGGCCCCAGGCGCCGGCTCCTATGGAGCGCGCGGCGCGCATGCGCGACAATTAAAGGCGCAGGCACGCTGACGCAATTGCGTTGGCGTGTTTGCACAGGCGCTGGCGCTGATTCGCCAGCGTCCAATGGCGCCAAATTCAAATGTTTAAAGGGCCATCAGTCCTTTTGTGCTTTGCCCAACGTAGGTTCTCTATATGGTTCCTGGGTGTGATTTATTCTGTGATTCTTGTTGTGACCTTGGCTATCCCTGATTCCTGTTTGATTTCCGCCTGCCCTGACCCTTTGGCTTGTTCCTGACTACTCTTTGGATTCCGTTCTGTACTTCGACCCTGTTAGTTGCTGACCCGGCTTGTGACCTCGATTACTCTGCTGCTTACCGATTTTGTACTGCATTCCCGATTGGTTTTGACTCGGCCCGTTCCTGGACTTTGATAAACTTTACGTTACGTTCCCTTGCTCGCCCAGAGTTCTTCCCTCAGTCTCCTCACTATTAAGTCCTGGCGGCATCCAAGTAGCGGAGGGCTCCTCCCGACGTGAAAGGCGGCGGTTATAGGCCGAAGCGTGAGCCGAGCCCGGGACATTGGGGTTTACTCTGGGTTGTGGGATACTGTACGTTACAGGTTTTATGCGTAATAGATCTTGCCAGACTAACTTAATTTCTTTTTATGAGAATGTAAGTAGAGACCTCGATTCTGGGATGGCAGTGGATGTGATTTACTTAGACTTTGCTAAAGCATTTGATACAGTGCCACACAAAAGGTTACTGGTTAAATTAAGGAATGTTGGCCTGGAACATAGTATTTGTACCTGGATAGAGAACTGGCTAAAAGATAGACTACAAAGAGTGGTGATAAATGGAACATTTTCTAATCGGACTAGTGTTGTTAGTGGAGTACCACAGGGCTCTGTACTAGGTCCCTTGCTTTTCAACTTGTTTATTAGTGACCTGGAGGTGGGCATTGAAAGTACTGTTTCTATTTTTGCAGATGATACTAAATTGTGCAGAACTATAGGTTCCATGCAGGATGCTGCCACTTTGCAGAGTGATTTGTCTAAACTGGAAAACTGGGCAGCAAACTGGAAAATGAGGTTCAATGTTGATAAATGCAAGGTTATGCACTTTGGCAAAAATAATATAAATGCAAGTTATACACTAAATGGCAGTGTGTTGGGAGTTTCCTTAAATGAGAAGGATCTAGGGGTCTTTGTAGATAACACGTTGTCTAATTCTGGGCAGTGTCATTCTGTGGCTACTAAAGCAAATAAAGTTCTGTCTTGCATAAAAAAGGGCATTAACTCAAGGGATGAAAACAATTATGCCTCTATATAGGTCCCTGGTAAGGCCTCATCTGGAGTATGCAGTTCAGTTTTGGACTCCAGTGCTTAAGAGGGATATAAATGAGCTGGAGAGAGTGCAGAGACGTGCAACTAAATTGGTTAGAGGGACGGAAGACTTAAATTATGAGGGTAGACTGTCAAGGTTGGGGTTGTTTTCTCTGGAAAAAATGCGCTTGCGAGGGGACATGATTACACTTTACAAGTACATTAGAGGACATTATAGACAAATGGCAGGGGACCTTTTTACCCATAAAGAGGATCAGGACTAGAAGAAAAGAACTTTCATTTGAAGCAACGTAGGGGGTTCTTCACAGTCAGGACAGTGAGGTTGTGGAATGCACTGCCGGGTGATGTTGTGATGGCCAATTCAGTTAATGCCTTTAAGAATGGCTTGGATGATTTTTTGGACAGACATAATATCAAAGGCTATTTTGATACTAAGCTCTATAGTTAGTATAGGTATGGGTAGATAGAATTTGATTAAAAGTAGGGAGGGGTGTATGTATGGATGCTGGGTTTTCATTTGGAGGGGTTGAACTTGATGGACTTTGTCTTTTTTCAACCATATTTAACTATGTAACTATGTAATGACATCTGTGTAGAGTAGACTCCTTGATTGGATTTGTAGTTCTTCTAAATAATCTGGCTATAGTGGCACTAATCTGGCACTTTGGGAGAATCTGCCCAAAACATCTTGAGGGTCAAAAGGAAACATTGCTTTGAATTTTTTGGTATCATCAGGCTTTTGCCCTGGATACCTGTCAAATCGCTTTTTCATTGAGGTATACAATGGAAAATTATAGGGTTTTTTAGGTGACATACACAAAAGATCCTTTTGTTTCTCTGGCTCAAAGTGAGAGCTCTCTGTGTTAATACCCTTTCTCCTTTATTGAACAAGGAACTTTCTCAACTGGAAAGAGAAAATGTTCATATATAAACTTAATTCACTTAGAGAGGTTGTTTCAGAAAATGACTTTGACTTGTGCTCTGAAGCCGACCTGACTCCACATCATTGGACTGAGTTTTTGAAAGGATAGTCTTAAACCAAGAAACAAGCTTCAAAGCTTTAGAGTGTTAAAGCATGTCAGATTGAGCACAGGCTCTGTTCTGCCTCCCTTCCTAAGCATTAAAAGTGTGATCTCTTTAACTTATCAAGTTGTCTTGAGATAGCAATAACTTACAACCTCAGGGATTTCAGCAGACAGTTGAACTCAATCAGAATGGCACCTTGAAGATCGTTGAGTAGTTTATTTCCAAACTGTGAGGATCTTGACAACAGTAAACATCCAAATAGGTCAAAAGACTATAATATGAACCACTGTAGCAATATAGATGCAGATTAAAATGGAGCCTAGCATAAACCACTGGACCAGTGTCGTAAACCAAACAGACAGAGATCAGACGGGACAACAGAAGGGGAGATGGAACAAAACAAGAAAAGCAACCATGGAACAAATTATACGTGTAACATGACAGGCTCTATATTTCAAGTGATCACAGTCCCCAGGATTGAGCACAGGTTCTATATTTCAAGTGATCACAGTCCACAGGAAGGGGCTAATCACAACCCAAACTCATGTTGTTCCTTGACATGCTTTTCCTGTATTGAACCCAACATCTAGGAATAGATAATAAGGAAGAAAAAAAATTACCCATGCACAAATTATATTTTTAGGGGAAAGGGGAACTTCTAACAGACCACACATTATCTTAGTACATTATCTGCATACAGCCAGTTCCCTAATCTAATTGTTGAGGCAATTGCAGATCTGGATAGCTAGCAGTTTCATAATCAAAGGAAATTGCAGGATTGAAAGAAGGCATATCATTTACCATTATCTGCTCCATTGGTTGCTAATCAAGTAATTAAAACCCCACCCAGACCAAAACTGCGGAGAACTTCCAAAAGTTATGTCCATCAACTGAATCAAGTGACATCAAGGGATACCAACTGCCCAAGCACCACAGTTGGCGTGTACTGCTAGCAAATTTGAGTGCATTTCTTTCATTATTACTTGGTTGAGTCTTTGAGAGAATTTTAGTGAACATTTTTGCTTCTGTATTTATCAGGGATATCAGGTATATCAAGAGCCTGTGAGTTACAGGTCTTTGCCTCCTTTCTGTATAACTATTATTTGTCCTTCACTGAATGTGGAAGGTAGTTGCCAGAGGGCAAAAGATGCCAGAGGGTTTTGCGAAGATAAGGAGCAATGTCCTCTGCCACCATAATGTACCGGTTTAGGGGAGAACCATCTGACGCTAGCTTTGGTGTGTTTTACCTCTAGTCACTAGAGGGCTTCAATTGATATTGAGGATCATATTTATTATGCTGTGTAAAAAAACAGCAGGATGGTGTACATTTTTTACGTGTTTTTTTTTCTGTGACTTCTGCCGGAAGCAATGTATAATAATGGCGGCAAATCCAACAAGGTTGGGGTTGTTTTCTCTGGGAAAAAAGGCACTTGTGCGGGGACATGATTACACTTTAAAAGTACATTAGAGGACATAATAGACAAATAGCAGGGGACCTTTTTACCCATAAAGTGGATCACCGTACCAGAGGCCACCCCTTTAGACTAGAAAAAAATTATTTTAATTTGAAGCAACGTAGGTGGTTCTTCACAGTCAGTACAGTGAGGTTGTGGAATGCACTGCCGGGTGATGTTGTGATGGCTGATTCAGTTAATGCCTTTAAGAATGGCTTGGATGATCTTTTGGACAGACATAATATCAAAGGCTATTGTGATACTAAACTCGATAGTTAGTATAGGTATAGGTATATATAATTTATGTGAAAGTATGGAGGGGGGTGTGTATGGATGCTGGGTTTTCATTTGGAGGGGTTGAACTTGATGGACTTCGTCTTTTTTTCAACCCAATTTGACTATGTAACATTGGCATGGCATAAAATTACACACACCTTGAAAAATTTATATATATAATGCGTTATCAATACATAAAGAAACAGTTTTCTCTACAAATGAGGTATGTCAAAAACATGTAACATCAAGTTTATAATTACATACCACCACTCTGCAACACAAAAATCAAGCCTACATGCAAACAGACACCCTTGTCAGAGAATCAGAATCACCCCGGCGTTTCGGTGTGAAAGCCTTTATCAAGTGGAATTCTGGTGTGGTACCATTTACTAGTCGCATAAATAAAGTACCTTACAGTAGTTTGCTTGGTACACCATAGTAGACCCCCTTTCACTGTTAGTCTTTTGCCATTTGAACCTTAATTCACTTGAATTAGTAACCCATTTACAGAGAGCCATACCTGCAGCGAGCACAATCTCACTTTCTACTGTGGATAATTCATAGACATCATCAACGGTTTCTGCTCCAGATATCAGGTCATCCACATAAAGGAACCTGAACAGTCCTCGGATGTGATCTTTCATATTGTTTTAAATGATGTTTGATGGCAGCTGTCAGAAGAAATGGGCTGGGTGATGCCCCAAATAACATTCTTGCCATCCTCAAAACACGTAAGGATGATTCCTGGTTGGGTTTTGGAATATCATTAGTCCACAAGAATTTGACAGAGTCTCTGTCCTTTTCTGCAAGGCTGATTTGTAAGAATGCCTTGGTAATGTCTGCCATGAATGCAACCTTGTGAAGTCTGAAATTAATCAGGATTTTAAGAAGGTCGGGATTAAGATTTGGTCCTGTCAGTAGGCAATCGGTAAGTGATACTTGCCCCTTATCATGAGAAGAAGCATCAAACACTATTCTCAGCTTGGTTGTTGCCTTTTCTTCTCTTATCACTGCATGATGAGGTAAGTAATACTCAATATACCCTTTGAAGCAGTTGGGGTTTCACCTTTGTCCACATCCTCAACAATACTCTCCTCGAAGTATTCTTGGATTACACTGTTGTACCTGTGGTAGAGACGAAAACCTGTTGAAAGCCTTTTCATCAAATCTTCCTTTAGCCACGGTAAGGTTGTTTGCCAAGTATGGTCGATCAAGTCGCCAAGGTAGTTCTGTCACATATCTTACTGCAGTGTACTTAACTGTAGATCCACTGTAGAATTTCCTCATCTGATTCTGAGTTTACCATTTTTTCTCCAGTCACCCCTAAGGACTCCAATTCCCAAAAGGCTTGTAGTTGACTAGACACAAGGGTTTCGTCTGCAATACTTATATTCATGACTCCAACACTTGTGATGCCAGTTACACTGGATATCTGAACTGGTTCTTGTAGAGTCCACCCAAGGGTGGTTTCAAGTGCAACAAGAGCCTTTCCCAGTCTTTCTATTCTCCTAGATACTACTCTCCAGTAGTAATCTCCTCCAATCAAGACTGCTATTTCCGAGTCTTGGCAGTTCATTTCAGCTGAGTCAGCTAACCTTAGTCCCGTTGCCTTCATCTCACACTGTAGTTGTTCTTTTGGGATTTTCACAACTGCACTGCTGATAGTTGGGATTTTTAGAGCCTCCATTTCTATCCACTTGTCACTGCTGTGGAGGTTCTTAAGGATGAACTTGACTCTTCTCTCGCTGGCACTTACAGGGTTTTTGGACCCAAAAGTGTGGAGATTGAGCCTCGCTTCCCCTACAACAGGAAGTTTAAGGGATCTGGAAATGTCCTCACGGATGAAAGGTCTTTGCCTTCTCCATCTAGTAAACGGCATACAATTTTTCTAGTTGTAGGCCCCTCAGCCCATGCGTGGGCAGTCTGCAGTAAAACAGTCTTGCTGTTGGCCATATCCTTGTTATCTGAAGATACTGATGAGACAACTGTGTCCTCTGTTGCTTTCATGGAGCCTTGTTTGGTTCTTTGGTCACACACTGAGTTGTGATGTCTCTTGCCACATGTTGCACATATGATTCCTTTCACCCTGCAGTACTTTGCAATATGCTTAGCCCCCAAACACACAAAACATAATCCTTTTCATTTAAGTCGTTCTTTGCATTCCTCTAGGGTGAATGTATCACATTTCTCAGTTGTATGCTCTGACTGGTCACAAAGTACACAGAGTTTGAAGTGGAATACAGGGCAGCTGTGGTGGCCATTGTTAGTCTCTTAGGTTTATGTTCAAAGTGTGCGCTTGATTTCTGATGGTGCGGTTCTTGACTGCACAACAGTGAAGGTTTTTCTGATCTGGATAATTGTAATGCATGCTCTCTGCTCTCAACATCCTTTTTTACAGAATTTCAGAAACATTGGTACATTGCATTCCTGCTGTTCCTGCTGGCGACTAAATTCGAGATCTATATCCTCAGCAATCAGCTTCAGTAATATTGGGCATAGCAGGCCTCCATAACTGTGAGATACAACTCCAATAGACTGCAAACTTCGCACTTGTATTTCACATTTATCATATAAGAAATGCAGAGCTGTAACATCAGAGGATCTCCTTACTGTAGTCACGTTTAAGAGCTTATTCATGTGAGCATTTATTATTAAGTCCTTGCGACCAAATCTGTTTTGCAGTATTTCTATTGCCACAGTGTAATTTTCATTGGATAGGGGCAGCCCAGCAATAGCAGTTGCAGCAGCACCACACAAGTATGATTTCAAATAGTTAAATTTATCTATTACTGACAGGCAGCATTTTTGTGAATTGCAGCTTCAAACTGACTCCAGAATTCCTGCCAGCAACTGATCTCTCCTGTAAATTTCCCAATATTCAACTTTGGAAGTTTCACTGTGTGATTCTGAGATGCTGACCTGGATTGGGAGATGGCATAGCTGGCTGCACGGTTCACTTACTCCCTCTCTCTTTGTATTACACATGTAATTCTGCTTTTCCACATAACAATGCTTCAATCTCCTTTGCAGAGGTTATCAGAGCCTCAATGTCCCTGTCCAGTTCATATAATGTTGCCTCTCTGAAGGAAAGCTGCTCTAAGCTCTCCTCCAATATGTCTGTCTGAGGTGCTGATTTCCCTAGCTCCTCTTCAATTTTTTGCAGCATTTTTGTAGTGGAAATTCTGACTGCACGTTTGCACTTAAGTAAATCAAATCTTTCTGCCATCTTCCGGGATTTCGGCACCAAATTGTGTTGTAACTATTCAGTACAACTCTCTAATATTCAGAGTTAGATGACCTACCAGAGTTCCTTGGTATCAGATTCTTGCACAGCAGTGATGTAGTTCCACACAAGTTTTTTGCTACTAAAAACTATTTTAGGAGAGATACATATCAGCACGGTTATTCAGTTAATGCAGGAACATGCAGCTATAGAAAGAGAGGTCTCACACACTAACAGCAACAGGAATCTGTGTACTTCTCTGGCACCACGTTTTCGGTCAGTATAAGCCTTGCATTTAGCTTGTTGATTCTTCACAACACTTCACAACGTGTCAGCAGTAGATGATTTTGTAGGCATAGTATTTTGTGGAAGTTTGATGTCTGCAACATGTAATTTAGTGCGCATCTGTCTGCCATGTAATAATTCAGCTGAAGATGATTGGGTTGTTGCATGGCACATTGCTCTGTAGTTATGTAGGAACTCTGTTGTAAATACTTTCCAAGATTTCCTATCTGTAGTGTTCTTTCAGACTTCTGTTGAATCGCTTGATTTCTCCATTTGCTTGTGGGTAATACACTAAAGATTTCCTATGCACAATATTCCTCTCTCTCAGAAACGATTCAAACTCAGATGAGACAAACTGTGGTCCATTGTCTATTAATTGTGCTGAAGACTGTAGACAGAAATGTTATTACTGTAGCTGATGTTATATAAGAAACAAATGGAATGTCAGGCCATTTACTGTAATAGTCTATGAAGGTTATAGCTACAGTCTATAGGAGCATCTGTAAAAGTACCAACAATATCAATAACAAGTTTTCCCCATGCTGAATTAGGTAATGGTACTGGCTGAAGTGATGGTGTATGTGTGATAGCTGTTTTGTCATGATTATGACAAGTAACACAAGAATGAATGGCAGTTACCACATCAGCATCCATTGCTGGCCACCAGTATAGTTCTCGTAGTCTTTGTTTTGTATATACAATTCCTTGATGACTATCATGTGCAAGTTGTTTTAGCTTTTCTCGCAAGGTCTCTGGTATTAGTAAACGGTGAGCTCCACGGACAACATAGCCATCTACTAAGGAAAGTTTGTGTCCAACCCTGTAGCAAGGTTGAAGATCAGGACTGAGTTTCTTCTCATGATTATGACAAGTAACACAAGAATGAATGGCAGTTACCACATCAGCATCCATTGCTGGCCACCAGTATAGTTCTCGTAGTCTTTGTTTTGTATATACAATTCCTTGATGACTATCATGTGCAAGTTGTTTTAGCTTTTCTCGCAAGGTCTCTGGTATTAGTAAACGGTGAGCTCCACGGACAACATAGCCATCTACTAAGGAAAGTTTGTGTCCAACCCTGTAGCAAGGTTGAAGATCAGGACTGAGTTTCTTCTCAGAATTTGGCCATTTGCTTTGTAAGATGTCCCGTAGTTTTACTTGAATTGGACATGTGAGGCAAGCTTGATTTAAAATAAGCAGCTGTAACTGTAGATGATAGTAAATCAGTCAATGCTACAACTATGTCCTCATCCAGTGTATCAGAAGCTGCAGGTAAAGGTAAATGTCACAAACAATCAGCAGTAACATTTTTCAAACCTGGTTTTTATTGCATTTTGTAGTTGAAATTCAGTATCCTTGCTGACATAGTAACATAGTAACATAGTAATATAGTAAGTAAGGTTGAAAAAAGACACATGTCCATCAAGTTCAACGTTTTATTTTTTTTTTTTTTAAATCTGCCTAACTGCTAGTTTATCCAGAGGAAGGCAAAAAAAAACAAACATCTGAAGCCTCTCCAATTTGCCTCAGAGGGGGAAAAAATCCTTCCTGACCCCAAAATAGCAATCGGACTATTCCCTAGATCAACTTGTACTATGAGCTATCTTCCATAACCCTGTATTCTCTCACTTGCTAAAAAGCTATCCAACCCATTCCTTCTTAAAGCTATCTAATGTATCAGCCTGTCCAACTGATTCAGGGAGAGAATTCCACATCTTCACAGCTCTCACTGTAAAAAACCCCTTCCAAATATTTAGGCCGGAACCTCTTTTATACTAATCGGAATGGGTGACCTTATGTCAACTGGAAAGACTTACTGGTAAATAAAGCATTAGAGAGATTATTATATGATCCCCTTATATATTTATACACAGTTAACATATCTCCCCTTTAAGTGCCTCTTTTTCCAGCATGAGCATCCCCAATTTGGCCAGTCTTTCCTTATCATCTAGCTATACGCATTCCAGCACTTCCTAGGCCCTTTGTTGTAAGCACTGTAGTTAAAGGGCTATGATCAGTGCATAAGGTAAATTCTCTACCTCATAGGTAGGTTCCCTCGTTTTTATGTTGCCCAAACATATGCTAGATCTTCTTTTTCAACAGTTGAATACTTATGCTCTGCCTCTGTAAGTGTTCTGGATGCAAATGCAACAGTTTTCTCTGTATGATCTGCACCGATTTGTGTGAGAACTGCACCAACACCATAGTCTGAAGCATCTGTAGTAACCATAGTGGGTAGTGCAGGATCAAATAGAGCTAGCGCTGGACTGTTCACAATTAGCTGTTTCATTATTTCAAAGCTATGTTGAGCAGACTCTGACCATACCAGACTTAAAGTTCCACGTAGTAGTGCTCTAATTGGCTCCACAACTGAAGCATAGTTGGGAATAAACTTAGAATAGCATGAAGTAAGACCTAAGAAAGCTCGCAAGGTCTGGAAATCAGATGGAGTAGGTGCTTGTGTAACAGCATTGACATGGTCAGGGTAGGCGGTAATCCATCTTGTGAAATTATGTGACCCAGAAATGACAGCTGAGTTTGTCTAAAGTGGCATTTGGAAAGGTTCAGTTTCAGTCCTGCAGAATCAATGCATTTCAGAAATTATTTTAAGTACTTGTCATGAAGATCCATAGTTGGAGCATAGACAATTATATCATCAAAGTAGCATTCTACACCAGGTATGCCACGGAGTATAGGACACACGTTTGAAGACTGCCAAATCCAGATTCTAGACAGGGAGAGTGACTGGATTAAAAGAGGTGTTAAAGAAGCTTTATATGTAAAAACTGAAAAACCAAGTCTGAATAGAGGCGGGGGGGGGGGTGCGACATCTATTGTCTGCCACATACAATGCTGTTTTGGCACCTCTCCCTGGAAGGTTTAATAACACATCAAGCTCCCATTTTGCTAATACAGTCCCCAATTTAATGGCATCATTGTGGATTTTGATAAACAGATTATGCTGATTGGAGCAACATTCCAGGGGATATAAAGTGAAGCAAGATACTATATACAAGTTATTCTGAATTGAGAAAGCCAGTTGGATGACTGGTGAAACGTCTTCAAGAAAAAACACAGCAAGTCCGGTTGATTTGACTTACTTCTATAGATATGACATGACCTGGATGAATGAGAACTTTCATAAACTCATTGTTACAACAATTGGTGAAACCCATTCAGAGGATTCTGATTTTTTAATCACATCTTGCTCTACCAATTTCTTTAGTTCCTGTGAGTCTCCCTTATAGAGTAGCGCAATCGCCTCAATTTCTGGTGTACTGGTTTTACATCTGGTCTCAACTTAACTTTGTGTACAACCCAGTGAAGTGTTGCTTTGTGGTGAAATTTTAGACACTGGCTGTGTGGCAGGCACTGGTGCTGTAGTAATGAGACCATCAATTAATTGTAGGTCTAATGCAGCAAATTGTAGGTTCAATACCCTTCCAAGTATTGTACAATTTGTACTAATTGTACAGTCACTGGCAAGCAACCAAGCACAAGGATTGGATCCTTTAAGTAACTGACAGTTTCAGGGCAGGTGCAACAAGCGGATCTTTTGCAAAGTATTTCAAGAAAACATCCTTTGATAGTATAGAAACAGCTGAACCTGTATCAAGCATCAGTTTAATGGAGTGCCCCTTGTCAGCAGAAGCAGTATTGACATTGACAGTGCATATAAACTTGTCTGGAATAAATGTACCAGCTTTATCCACACTCAAAACTGTAACATTTGTAGTAGTGACCTAATGAACAACAGATCTTAGAAAAATGTCCTACCTTTTTGCATTTGCGGCACTGTACAGCTTTTGCAGGATATGTAACATAATTTGCAGTGTGTTGTTGTAACGTTCACAGCGGGAAGCCGCTGTAACAGGAGTTAAATTCACACTTGGTAGTGCGTGTGGTGGAAGCCCTGGGAAAAAGACACAAATACTTGAAGCAGGCATGGTGAAATATACAGGATTTAATGTAACTGAAGCAAAACAGGAACAGGTCAAAAATAAAGTCTTTACCAGGCAGGCAATGAAAAGCTGAAACAAAAACACAGGAACAAGATTCAGAAAAAAGATTCAGGAACTTGGAACAAGGAATATCTAGGAACAAGGAATATCTGTGCACTGAAAGTCCAGCATCCCCAGTGTTCAAGTCCCAAATGGTCCTTACAGTTGTGTTGAACCACAGCGAAAGCAGTATTTGCTGCACAGTTACGGTGTAGGTGAATCCCTTTCCAAGTATTGTATACTATCAAAGTATTGTATTTTGCCTGTGACTTTGCATTATTAGGCCACAATGTTGAATTCATAATCTGTACATTCCCAGCAGTTCCCTGACTGAGAGTTTTAGCCTCTGCCACTGCTGGTTTAATCTGGCTAGCAACTGTAATAGTTCCTTTTTTCCACTATTTGGTCTCTTAGCATTTCATCTGTTAGATTCCCAAACTCACAGGTAACAGCCAGCTCTCTCAAAGCTGCGTCCACGTTGGCGGAATTTATATCTTTCAGCCACCACATTTACTCTTGGCACAAAAAAGTTCTTTATAGCAGTAAATGCAGTTTCATACATCTCATCAGATAATGGTAATGTATAAAATATACACTGTCCATGTGCTCCCAGGCAGTACATAAGTAAAACATGCTTTCTGGCAGCAGAAATCTCCCCTTGGTCAGCATCAATAATGTCATTTTCAAACAGTAAAAGGTATGGTAGGCTCACCGGGGTTTGGGAGAAAAGGTGCAGGCTTCTGCAGAGGTAGAAGAGACATCTTGTCGCCAATTTGTTATGTTTTATTTGCCGAGGATGAGTAGAGTATAACAGTGCTTTATTAGCAGGCTCATGCAGCCATTGCACGACAGTAAGCAACTCTAATACCACAAGCTGTATAGAAAGTATGCACATTATAATCTTGAGCACAGTGACATCTATAGGCCCCACAATGAGCCCATTCAATTACAAACTGTGATAAGGACTTGGCTAGGGGCGGTTCTCATATAACCAGCGTTATGCAAATACTTGTTGATCCAGGGATTAGTCTGATTGCCATTTTGGAGTCAGGAAGGATTTTTTTTCCTCTCTGAGGCAAATTGGAGAGGCTTTCAATTTCTATCCAATGCCTTCCTCTGAATCAACTAGCAGATAGGCAGGTTAAATTCCTTAGAGGTCCGTTCTAACTTTCTTGATTTTGGAGGTTGTAGTCCCTTTAAAGGAAAACTTTACCCCCAAAATAAATACAGCAACAGATAGTTTATCATATTAAGTGGCATATTGAAAAAATCTTACCAAACTGGAATATATATTTAAGTAAATATTGCCCTTTTACATCTCTTGTGGTGTGATGGAGTGTGTGCTTCCTCCAAGATCACCTTATCAGAAATAATGCAACTCTAACTGTTACAGGAAGAAGTGCGGTAGCAAAAGACAGAAATGTGGCCCTTAATAGGCTCATGTGACTTAACATGTATGGTTTGTTTGTGTGAACTATGAATTGCAGGATCTCATGGGGATGGCCCTTAGTTCTTAAAATGGCATTTTTCTATTTATGATTACCCAATGGCACATACTACTAAAAAGTATGTAATTATCAAAATGATTTATTTACATGAAGCAGGGTTTTACAAATTAGCTGTTTTATGCAATATTGTAACTCAGAGTATGCCAAACTCAGAACAGACCGCAAGGACCCGGTTGCGGCCCACTCTTCCACCTATAACAGCCACCTTTGGTTTCGGACTAGGTTTCCACTACTCTGATGTCACGAGGTCTCACTGTGAGAGGTCCAAGGAGAGTGTTCTCTCAAGGGAACCAAGCATGAAGTAATAGAACGGGGAACAATAAACGTAGTCGAAAGCCAGGCTAGGTTGGTAACAGTCAGACAATGCAGTACAAATACAGGAGACTTAAGAATAGTCTGGGTCACAGGCAAGGTCAAACACAGCAATATCGCAGTACAGAACAGGATCCAAGAGAGTAGTCAAAAACAAGGCAAGAGTCGGGACAGGCAGCAAACTAGACAAAATAAGGACAGGCAGGGTCAAAAAGAGATCAAGAACACACAATAAACACACCCAGGAACTATGGAATAGACCTTACGCAGCTTCTGCAGCAGTCGTGTCGGATCAACGTTGTGACACCATCCGACATTTGTATATCTTACTTTACTTCCTTCTCATCCGACTTGACTCCTGCGTTTTTGCACATCGCGTCGGATCGCACAGAAAATGCCAGTGTAGTCCTACCCTAATGCATGCTGCATTATGCATTGCTGCAAAGAAACAGTGCAATCTACAGTATGCATCTGAATTGTGGTCTTTGATATTCTAAAGGGCATATGATGTATTCTGAGAGGCTGACAGAGTGTTGACTAAACTAAAGGACTGTATATTGCATTCAAACCGCAAACCGTATTTGTATTAGTGCATTATATATAATAAATAACTAACATCTCAGAGGCAAGATGTACAAATATTTGCAACACTGGTAATATTTCAGTTATTAAGTAAATAACTGATTCAGGCAAACAAAAAAAAATATTGTGAATTGTGCGTAATAGGTATGATGTAGCAATGTCTAATGTATTACCTCTCTGACACAGGTGACTATTGAAGTACACAATGGGCAACTGAAATTTACCAGTCTCAGCCTTCATGACTCAGGCATGTATCAGTGTGTGGCAGAGAACAAGCATGGTACAATTTACACTAGTGCTGAGCTTACTGTTCAAGGTAAGTTAAGAGTGAAAGTTAGTTTATGATCATATTTATTATATTATAATTTGGAATTACCTAGTAATTTATGCCTCCTAGCCCAAATAAACTTCTACAATTTCAGTGTTGGGTTTATGTCTATCCCTCTAATTCACAGAGTGCTCAGTATATCCTCTCAGTCCCACTTGTCCATTTCCCTCTTTCTCAGTCACCAACACATAGAAGAAATACAGAATTCCATAAAATAGTGATGTGAGTCTAGAAGTATCTAGATGTTATACTTATTTCTTAACATGCACTCCAAATTATAAAGGGTCTTCTCCACACAATGGTGCTGCAACTCTCCACTGGTAACTATGTCCTGTAATTCACTGCTGATCTGCTATCTGTCTATCATCATCTATGGATAATTGTTAAAAAATGTTCTATTTATTTGCATGTCTCTGTACTATTTTCTTCCTAAGGACTGATACCCAAAACTGCACTGCATAATTATGGTGAGGCCTTTCAAAGTGAGGCATTATGGGTTTTTGTCTTTAAATTCTTTATTTTGTTTGTTTGCATTCAATAAGAATAAAATATGTTCATATTTCAGGTTTCCGCATATTACAATATCACATGTAGTATATAATAGTGTGGTCCATTTTACAGTCATGACATATTTTCTTAATTGAATACAGGTCAATTAAGGGTTTTGATTTCAACGTCAAATTTAAACGTCATATTTGAATGCCAGGGGTCATCAACAGTGAACCTAAAGGAAGATTAGTTATGTGTCTATGCCATCAGGACCACATACTCTGGGGAATAGACAAATAGTAGCCAGTGGAACAATTTTTGAGTAAATGCCTCTTGATGTTTTGGTTTGGTAGTATACATTTTGTATTGTTCAGTGCCCAGTCTTTAATTGTGGGGATGGTTTGTGATCTCCAGTGAAGTGGTATTAGTGTTTTAGCTACTGTGATTAGAATTTAAATAATTGATTTCTTATATTGTGTCATTATGATGTAACAAGAAAAAAGAGGCTGAGTCCTTTATATCAATATCAGTAAATCTGGGTAGTAATTGTTCGATTTGTTCTCGTAAATAACTGTTCAAACTCAGTGTCTTTTGGTCCCGTGGCATCTGTAATCTGCTTAGAGTTTAGAAAATGTTGAATTTGGCATAGTCGAAGTCTGTCAAGGGGTGTAATAATATCAGTATGCAGGATATCTTCTGTTTGATTGTTCTACCATCTAATATATGGAAAGCCCACAAAGACTCTGAGTGGTGCCAGTTTTTAAAGTCAATTTTGGTGGGAATTCTTTATTGTACAGTATAGTGAATATTCTTCCATTTTAACCTATCCCAAGATATAATCATTTCCTTGATAATCGGGTCATATTCTTTCGTTATTGGACGGCACTCTTTGGGCAGCCATAAGAATATATCTAGTGGGGTTTCATATCCTTCTTGTACAATCATAGTCCACAGTTTAGAGGTCCCTGTTGTTTTTAGGTCTATCGTTCTTTGCAATACTGCTTTGTGATAAGCCCACAGGTCAGGTAGGCCTAGCCCACTGAATTCTTTAGATTGTGTTAGATTACCAAATATCTGACATGCTTTATGGTTGCTCCATATAAAATGTGATATAGCCGCTTGCAGATCTTTGAAAAACGTTTTGGGTATGGGAAATGGAATAGTTTGGAACAGGTAAAGAAAGCGGCGGAGAATGTTATTTTTAATGATATTTATGCGCCCTAACCACGAGAAGCCTGGTTTATCCCATTGTTGTAGTTCTGACCAGATCTTTTTAAGCAGTGGGTATATATTAAGAGATAAGCCTTCTGTAATATTTGCTGAAATTTTAAGTTCCAAGTATATGAAATGCTTGCATTCTATTGTAAATGTATAATTGTGTTGTATATGTTGCCAGTCTTGTTGGGCAAGGGAGATGTTAAGAAAGCTGGATTTCTGATGATTGATCTTTAAGTTGTTTAAAGATATGCATCTAATTGTCTGTCTTATTACTAAAACCGTTAATGCGCACCCCTGGTATATTCACATTCTGTCTGATCTTTTGCAGGAATGGTTCCAGTGTGATAATGAACAGAAGAGGCGATAGGGGGCAGCCCTGTCTCGTACCATTATTGATATTAAATGACTCTGAAATGGTCCCATTGATTCTGATGCGGGCTTGTGGTTGTATGTATAGACTTTGGAAGATAGGGCCAACTCCCAGCCAATGTAAGCATTTGAATATGGCCTCCCAGCTCACCCATATGCTTTCTCTGCATCTGTAGAAAGCAATGCCAGTGGGATGTTGAGTTTTTTCAGTAGTGTATGATGCTATAAACTCTGTGGGTATTATCCTGGGCCTCCCTCTTAGGGATAAATCCCACTTGTTCGGAATCTATTATATTGGGTAAAAAAGGTTTCAGCCTTTCAGCCAGAACTTTTGCATATAGTTTGGTATTCACATTGAGGAGGGAGATGGGTCTGTAGCTTTTAACGTCTAATGGATCCTTCCCTTTTTTATGTATTAAGGTTATATAGGCTAGAGTGGCAATTTAAAGGGAATTTACCAGTCTTCGTGATTGTGTTTACATTCTGCTGAAGATGGGGTAGAAGAATTATGGAGAATTTTTTATAATATGTGCTTGTAAAGCCGTCCAGGCCTGGAGCTTTGTGTGTGGGAGTTGTTTTTAAAGCATGCTCTAATTCCTCTCTGGTGATTGGCAATTCTAATCGTTCTAGGTCTTCTTTCTGTATTTGAGGTTTAGGAATGGTCTGTAGATAAGTGTCCATTGTAAGACCTGTTCTATTTGTCTGAGTCTGGCCAGATTCTGAGGGTATGTTATACAGAGTTTTATAAAAGTCCCGAAACACCTCTACGATTTTGTCGTTATCATGGGAAATTTTTCCAAAGCGGTCTTTGATGCTCATGATATGACTCTTTCTTTGTTTGCTCTTTACTGCAGAGGCCAATAGTCAACCACATTTGTTCCCATTTTCAAAGTAAAGTTGTTTTTGATAAAAAAAAAATTTAGTATAATTATCCAGTATAGTTTTAATTTCCTTTTCTGATTGTAGTGATTTGGTCTAGAAGAGCTGGTGAATGAGGAAATTTATGTTGTTTTTCCAGTGCATTCAGCTGGTTATATTTCTGTTGGTTCTTTTTCGAGTGCCTAATTTAATTTGTTTGCCTCTTATGACACACTTATGTGCTTCCCATGTGTTATGGGGTGTAAGAAGGTAATCAATTTGAGTGTATTGTTGGTGTGGGCTAGAGAAGAAGGAGTAATCTTTTGCATGTGGGTTGAGTAGTTGCCATGTATCTAGTAGGTTATAGGTGTGAAGTGCTTGTCTTAGTTGCGCTATGTATTGTTCTGGTAGGCTGGATTTTTTTGGAGGTCTATTGGTTCTGCTGCAAAATTCAGGTCTTCTCCAATAATCAATGTGCCATCTGTGAATTGATCTACTTGTTGTAGTATATTTTTGAGAATATTCAACTGCCCGGGATTTGGAAGATAGATCGAGACTAGTGTGTATTTTGCCTTGCCTATTAGGCCTTTGACTGCATTCATATGTCCTAGCCTATCCGAAATTTGATCAAGTTGTGTCTATTGAAGAGAGTCTGCTATTATATAATTGCAGTGCTGAAGTTTACTAGTGTAGATGCTTTGGTAGATGCTTTGGTATCCTTTAATATGTGTTTTGATGCTTAAGATGTGTTTCCTGTAGCATAGCGATGTGAACTTTGTTCTGTTTAAGCACCAATTTTAAACTATTAAGTTTTTGTACAGTGTTGAGGCCCCTGACATTCAAAGGCATTATGCGTAATTTATCATGCATCATTGCTATTTGTACTATATATGCTAAATTGTATGAAATTCACCTCCCTATCTCTGTCATTGCTAACTAGCACAGAGAACATATATGCCTGCCCGACATTAAGTAACTTGGAAATATATAACAAACATTCTTTGTGAGATTTTCCATCCCTAAGATAACTCGCCAACAAATGAGCTATGATCTTTTTTTGTAAGGAGAGTAAACAATTTATACTACGTAGACTCCCTTTCTATCAATTGAGGGGAGTGAGTTGGAGACAGAGATTTAGTTTGGGGGGTTAGTCTTGGGTCTTGAGAGGTATATCTATAGACTATCTTCCCAACTCTTTTAAATTCGCATTATCAGTCATTGTCAAAACCTGAGTAAGTATGACATAATGATAGATGGTAGAAGAGAGGCAAGATAGAGAGAAAATAAAAGAGAAAGAAGAGAGAAGAAAAAAAAATTCCCCTCGGGGGGAGAAAGGAGAGGGAAACAGAGGAGAGGGAGTGGGAGGAGATGCTGGGAAAGAATGAGGGAAGAGGGGGATAATTTGCAGTCGTAAAGAGAGAAGGGAGTATATACCAACCTGTAAGATATTTTCCCAAAAACAAAAAGCACAAGAAAAATTGTTCAAGAAAATGTTATTTTTCCCCCTTTCCTCCTCCCCCCCTTTTTCCTGGGTCAGACCGATTTTGTACATCATCGTATAACAGCATTAAACATAATTAGTGTTTACCAAAAAGACAGCATATTTCAGTCTGAGAGACCTAGTTTAAGAACCAAGAATCATAAAAAAGGCAATTGGAAAGGTTTATTTGTGGGATCAAAATAGTTGTGTTCTATATCATATATCAGCATTATACATAAGTAATGTTCATCAAAAAGAGGCCAACCCAAAGTGAGTGGTGAATCGTGGGGTGGATCCCAAAGGCAAAAACTGTGAAAAAAAAGTAACTGTAGAACCTTGTTTTTGGGACTAAATCCACTCTTGTCTTTAACACATTCATTTCTCAGCACTATGCGTGAATGATGATCATTAGTGAAAGACAGCATAAAACAGTCTATATAGGATACATCCTCAAAAAAAAAAAATGTACAGATATGTACTCACTATACGTGATCACATAGTTACCCGTCAGTAGATATAAAGTTCGGCCCAATAGGGTTTATTCACTTAGCTGATTTCTTTCTCTGGCCGTTTTGTTGGTGCCTCTTCTCCTTTTCATGGGTGTAGACCATTCCTGGGTTCAGGCCCGGACTGGCAATTTGTGGGTTCTGGCAAATTCCAGAGGGGCTGATGTAAGATCTCATAGATCATGTAAGCAGCAAATAATATCTCTCGGGCGATCTCCTCTCGGGTCTCAGTAAGCGATCTGTGAGCCTAGTCAAATTTTATCTCCACATCAGGAGGTTGTTCTAGCAGGGGGTTAAAGAGTTCTCCAAGTGCCCACTCGACGTCTGCTTATTTCACAGATTCAGGCAATCCCCTTATTGTTGCGACGTCCTCTGTTATCCAGGTCCTCCATATGGCGTCTGAGTAAATAGATATATTTATGGTGCGCTTTTACCTTCTATGTGTCTATTTTAACCGCTTGTATGTTGCTTTGGGCCAGCGACTTGATGTCTTCCAATTTGGTGCCAATATCTTTAAGCTTGTCATTGATCTCTGCTAGTTCAGCTCTATTCACCTCCTTAAGTGATTTAGCCATCTCACGCAGATCCGTTTTCGTTGGTAAGGCTGCAAATAGTTCATGTAGATCCTGGGTGTGATAACTTACCCTGGTGGTCTAGTGGGAGGAGGTCTGCAGGGATGCCTGCAGCCTCCTCGGCGGGGACGCCCGCCATGCCGCCGCTCCCCTGGGCCACAAAAGGGGCAATAGTTAGGACGCGCGCATCGCGAAATTTGAAAATATTTAAAGCCACAAAGCATTTCTACACATTGCCCAATATAAGATCTTGTTACTGTTGCTTCTGTGCTTTAGAGCTTCTGATTATTCTGACCTCTGGATCCTGACCCTTGCCTGAATACCGACTACCTCTTCTGTTAACCCCTCTGTTTGACTTCCTGGTTTGACCCTTGCTTGCCTGACTACGTTTATTCTCTGCCTGCCCTGACCCGGCCTGATCTGACTACTCTATTGCCTAACGTCTTGTACTGCGACCTTCAGCCTAAAAAGACTCTAACTACAGATGAAGCACGAGCCGAGACCAGGGTGCTTGGCATTTGTTTTGGGTGCCGACCGTGACATTAAAACGGGCAAGATGGACAAAGAAGATCACGCCGATGCTGCCGCTGCTCCTTCCACCACTGAAGTGCTGCTCTCCACTCTTTTACAGCGTCTGGAAGAACATGAGCAGAGGCAAGATTGCCTGTTACAAGGTTTTCATAATCTGACCCGCCGACTGGATTCTTCTGAACAGTCTCCAGTTCCAGTAGTCACCCCATTCCTGTGGCCGCTCCAGTGGGTTCTCCTACCATGTTGGGTAATGTACCTAAAACCCATGAACAAAAGATTGTCTTCCCTGACAAATTTAATGGGGATAGATCTAAATTCTTTGTATTCAAAGAGGCATGCAAACTTTACTTTTTTCCCCAATCTTTCGCTACCGGCGAGGAAAAAGTGAGGTTTGTAATGACCCTGTTACAGGGTGATCCCCAAATTTGGGCCCTAAGATTACCCCCCTCTGATCCTGCCAGCTTTTCCCTAGAAACTTTCTTTAATACCATGGCTATACCTTACGATGACCCGGATCATGCATCGTCTGCCGACCCCAGGATTCATAAATTACGCCAGGGAAAATGAGACGCGGAGGTGTATTGTACTGAGTTCCACGGATGAGCAGTAGAAACTGGTTGGAACGACATGGCTCTTTGTAGCCAGTTCCGGATAGGGCTCTGTGATTCTGTCAAGGACAGCCTAGTAAACTATCCTCTGTCTAATAACCTGGATGATCTCATGTCTCTTGTCACCCAAGTAGACAGAAGACAGAGGGAGAGAAGGGGTGAGAAGGGTACTTCCTTTAATTCTGGTGTTACCAATGTTAAGTCTTTCTTTCCGAATGTGGTTACCAATGTCAAACCCCTTAATCCATCTGTGCCTTTACCTCAAGAGGAACCCATGCAACTGGGCATATCCCAACTAACTCCTGAGGAAAAGGCCCGCAGGCGATCCCTGGGTCTATGCATTTACTGTGGGGAAAAAGGTAATTTTCTCAATCCTAAGAGGCTGGGAAACTTCCAAGCCTAAGTGGAGATGGGGAGCTCCATTTGAGTAAAGAAGTTTCCTCTCCCCAGTCTACCTCTAGGATTTTTATACCGGTTAAGTTAACCTGACCTACGGGCTCTGTCAAGGTGTCCGCTTTTGTGGATTCTGTGGCGGAGGGGAACTTTTTGGATGCTGCCTTCGAGCCAAAATTTTGTGTTCCTCTAACCCCTCTAAATCCTCCTATGAGGATATTAGCGGTCGATAAAAAACCTTTAGGGTCAGGTCTGGTGACTAAAAAGACCTTATCTTTGTGTTCTAATAACTTGCACTGTGAGGAATTAACCTTTTATATTATTGAGGGGGCTTCCTCTCCTCTAATCTTGGGGTTTCCTTGGTTGCAAGCACACAACCCACATATTGACTGGGTAACATGGGAGGTTCTTCGATGGGGTTTAAACTGCCAGGGGTCCTGCATTCCTCCAGTGGTAGCAACTACATCTCTAGAGGGTTTACCAGCAGCTTACACAGATTTTGCAGATGTCTTTTCGAAGAAAGCTGCAGAGACCTTACCCCCACATAGGCAGTATGACTGTCCAATTGACCTCATTCCTGGGTCTACTCCCCCTCGAGGTAGAACTTACCCTCTCTACTTGCCTGAAGCACAGGCAATAAGAGAGAGTATATTCAGGAAAACCTTGAAAGAGGTTTCATCAGACCCTCTAGTTCCCCTGCTGGTGTGGGTTTCTTTTTTGTTGGGAAAAAAGATGATGGTTTTCGCCCCTGTATTGACTAAAGGGGCCTAAATAAGATCACCATAAAAAAACGTTACCCCCTTCCTCTATTTTCTGAGTTATCTGATCAGGTTATAAATGCCAGTATTTATTCCAAGCTTGATCTTAGAAGTGCATATAACCTCATCCGTATCAGGGAGGGGGATGAGTGGAAAACAGCCTTTAACACCAGGGACAGCCACTACGAATATTAAGTAATGGTGTTTGGTCTTTGTAACGCCCCCGCAGTGTTTCAGGAATTTGTCGATGACATCTTCTGGGACCTGCTGGGGTTATTCGTAGTGGTCTATTAAGACGATATCCTGATCTTTTCTTCCAGCTTGAGTGATCACCGTAAACATGTGCAGGAGGAAATATAACCTCTACGCCAAACTAGAGAAAAGCACCTTTGAGGTTTCATCTGTCCAATTTTTGGGGTTTAACATCTCCAGTAAGGGTCTGGAAATGGATCCTGGGAAAGTTAAAGTGGTACTAGATTGAGCCCAGCCTCTTTCTTTGCAGGCAACCCAAAGGTTCTTGGGGTTCGCCGAGTATTATCGACAATTTATTAAAAAAATTTCCTTAATTGTGGCCCCTATCACTGACTTAACAAAAAAGGTGCAGATCCGAGTATGTGGCCCCCCAATGCTATTCAAGCCTTCAAAATACTCAAAGAGGAGTTTGTGTCTGCCCCCATTCTTCGTCACCCTGACACCACACTTCCATTTATTGTTGAGGTTGATGCCTCAGAGGTTGGGGTGGGGGCAGTCCTTTCTCAAAGGCATTCAACAACCAACAAGGTACACCCTTGTGCCTTTTTCTCTAAAAACTTTTTGCCTGCCGAGGCTAATTATGATATTGGGAATAGAGAATTGTTGGGCCTTTTAGGAATGGCGACATCTGTTGGAGGAGGCTAAGCATTTGATAATGGTCTTGCTGACCATAAAAATTTGTTGTCTGCCAAGCGGCTGAATCCTAGGCAGGCCAGATGGGCTTTATTTTTCACCCGGTTTAATTTTTCCCTTACCTACAGGCCTGGCTCCAAAAACACCAAGGCAGATGCACTCTCTAGAAGTTTCGAATCCAACTCATCTGATTCTAGTGAGTGCGGGCGTGGCTAGCGCGTGGAACTGATGGCTGCTTGACTCCACAGCTCTCCGTGCAGAACATCGATTTTAGCTTATTTTAGCAGCCTAAAGTGAGCCCCTTTTCACTAATAAGCTGGGTGAAGGTCCAGAGATGTCACAGCAGTGGACCAAAGTAAGTTCCAGGAAGAAATACAGCTCTCCCACACCACGGAGGCTGTCAGAGTTCTTCCAGGATGAAAACAAAGATGGCGACCGTGACTACATGCCTAGGCCCAGCCATGAGGCAGGCTATCACACTACACCACCAATTGAACAAAGGAATCGTTTTACCCCTCTATACACTCCCTATCGGAAGAGAACTCAAACGGGCATGGAAGAAGTGAGTGATGAGGAAGAAAATAGCGCTGGTGGATCTAAGGTGAGCTTTGGGGATGACAGAGATCGTAGCCCCATGAAACCATATAAGCCCCTACAGACATCACCCCAGCCCACATTAGCGCAGCCTGCAACTCAGTGTGCGGTAACTAATCTGGAGGACTCAGGCCCTCAAGCAGGCCAAGATCCTCAGCCCACACTCCGGTCACCTATCTATCCATACCATCCACCCCCCCTGCCCGCACATCCAGCTCCAGCAAGCAGTGCTTCGGATTTCATGTCATCCTTCCCAGAATCGGAACAGCCCATGACCCAAGCCCTTTTTAAGAGCTTTATGATGTCCTTTGCTTGTGAAATGATTCTAGTGAGTGCATTCCTATCATTTCTGGTGTGTTAATTGTGGCAGCTCTGGGATCAGATCTTGCCACCCTATTATCCTCAGTCCAGTCTTCTGCCCTTGTAGAAACTCCCCCTGGGAGATTATTTGTTCCCAAGAATTTGAGGGAACAGGTGTTGGGTGAAGCCCATAATCCCAAAATGGCAGGACATCCTGACATCACAAAAATGGTGTCCCTCTTGTCTCGCAATGTATGGTGGCCTTCCTTTAAGATTTGTTGATTCTTGTCCTGTTTGCCAAAGATCAAAATCCTCCAGGAAATTGTCGCAGGGTTTGCTAAAGCCACTACCTATCCCTGACAGACCTGGTCCCATCTCTCAATGGATTTTATTGTCGATCTTCCTACTTCTCAGGGGAAGACTGTAATTTGGGTGGTGGTGGACAGGTTCAGCAAAATGAGTCACTTAATTTCCCTCCTACCTCCCTTCTGCCAAAACCTTGGCTGAGTTATTCATTTACAATATCTTTAAGTTACATGGTTTTCTGGTCAATATTGTTTCTGATAGAGGGGTACAATTTGTTTCGAAGTTTTGGAGAGCATTTTGCTCTTTCGTTGGTATTGAGTTATCTTTTTCTACCGCATACCACCTTCAAACTAATGGGCAAACCGAAAGGGTTAATCAGACCCTTGAACAATTTCTAAGGTGTTATGTGTCTGACAACCAGTCCTCATGGGCTGAACTGTTACCCTGGGCAGAATTTGTTTACAATAATGCAACTCATTCTTCAACTGGTGAATCTCCATTTTTTATTGTTAATGGTTTACTTCCCAAAGCATTTTCTTTTTTTGGTTCTTTGTCCTCTGTACCCTCTGTCAATTCTTCCATCAAACAGTTTGCAGAAATTTGGTCTGGGGTGCACGACTCTCTTTCTGCAGCTACAGCCGTTCAGAAAAGAGCAGCCGATAGGTCTTGTAGAAAGGCACCCAAATATCAGGTGAGAGATTCTGTATGGTTGCCTACAAGAAATATTAAGTTAAAGGTCCCTTCACTCAAGTTGGGGCCCAGGTTTATTGGTCCATATCCCATCATTGAAATAATTAACCCCTCATCTGTTCGTATCAAACTCCCTGATAATTTCAAAATTTCTAATTCTTTTCATGTTTCCCTCCTGAAACCTGACACACAGGTGCGCCAACAATCCTTTCCTCCCCCAGTATTGGTTGAGAGTCAGCCTGAATTCATCATCCAAGAGCTCCTCGATTCACGCTTAGTGCGGGGTAAGTTACAATATCTGGTCAAATGGAAGGGCTATGGTCTCTTAGGTGCCTGGTGATATTAGGGCTGACTGTCTCAGGAACCAATTTCAATGTAAGTTTCCTGAGAGACCTGGGAGTCCGGTGGCCCCTCCTCGAGGGGGGGTTAATGTGATAACTTAACCTGGTGGTCTAGTGGGAGGAGGTCTGCAGGGACACCTGCAGCCTCCTCGGCGGGGACGCCCGCCACGCAACCGCTCCTCTGGGCCGCAAAAGGTGTAATAAGGCGCGCACTGCGTGCCGCTTCCTTATTTGTTTGCGCATGCACACTGGCGTGAAATTTGAAAATATTTAAAGCCACAAAGCATTTCTACACATTGCACGTTATAGGATCTTGTTCCTGGTGCTTCTGTGCTTTAGAGCTTCTGACTATTCTGTGTTTGATTCCTGTTGTGACCCATGCCTGGCTTTTGACTATTCTGACCTCTGGATCCTGACCCTTGCCTGAATACCGACTACCTCTTCTGCTTAACCCATCTGATTGACTTCCTGGTTTGACCCTTGCTTGCCTGACTACGTTTATTCTCTGCCTGCCCCGACCCGGCCTGATCTGACTACTCTATTGCCTAACATCTTGTACTGCGACCTTCGGCCTAAAAGACACCTCTCGTTTAAGTCCTGGTGGCATCCAAGTACCTGAGGGCTCCTCTCGAGGCCAAACGTGGTCACACTACAGGTGAAGCACGAGCCGAGACCAGAGTGCTTGGCATTTGTTCTGGTGTTGGGTGCCGACCTTGACACTGGGTTTGTGAGGGTAATGAAAAGCTGCTCACCGAGTCTGTCGGGCTTGGGCTGTGTCTAGAGGCCTCCGCCATCTTTGTTTGCCTTGCGGTAAGTCTGGGTTCCTCCATTCTCTCGAAAAAGGACTACACAGACAGGGTTTTCATTGGTATCGGAGTTGCTTGAGCTGAAGTGTGCTTCTTTTTGTTATCCTTCCCCATGTTGGTCTAATCTGCTTATTTTGCTTATTAAATAAAGCAGTGGGTCGGGAACTACTCTCTCGTGCGACAGCGCAGTGCTCCATCCGGTACTGCTGTATGAGGCATTATGTTTTGACCCCTCAAGTCAGAGAATATTTTTATTATCTTAAATGGACACTGACTAACACTGTCTAATGTTGCAAAGTCTGCAAGTCCACAATGACCCCCACATCTTTCCCAATAGAGGATGTCCTCAACACACTACTATTTAGTGTATAACAAACATTCATGTTATTTTTGCATGTATATAAAGGCCTATGTCAGGCCCGGGCTGGCAATCTGTCCATACGGGCAAATGCCCGAGGGGCCACTGCATAGTTAGTTCAAGTGGGCCGCTCGCACAGGGTCGCATTGGGCCGGTGGACCCAGGCTCTTTTAGGGCCCACCAGCCCAGACCGCTCCGGCACTCCCTCTTGTAACCTAAAAACTTGCAAGCGTGGATGCGCGTCTATGCACGCGCATGCACGCACAGGAGATGCTCAATAGTTTGCCACTGGGGGGCCCGGACCCGCTCCTGCAGAAAAAACTCACAAGCGTGCATGCGCGCGTATGCGCACACATGCAGAGGAAGTACAGGAGATATCGGCGGCACCTAGCGCTGGGCCCTCAGTTGTGCGTATTTTCCATTTATGCGTGTCCCAAGCACGTCCCTGCACTGAAGGTAACCATGTCTCAAAGACTTATGGATCCCAATCCGGCCCAAACACAGCTCACGCTGCAACCTTCTATTACCAGAATAGTGAAAACTGCAGCTGGAACGAGTGATTAAGCCAACCTGCCACACGTAAACAATATATCCACTATATTTTCTCTGCTCTGGTGCCACAGAACCGTCACAATACAGAAACAGTTAATGTAAAAATGCCTTCCAGTATAAATAAAAGTACGTCAAATAAGGAGTATAGTGCCATAGAACTTAGAATACCCCAATCTAAATTATAAGCAAAGTAAACAAGAGGCTAAGCATGAGGAGCATAAAGTCACAAATGACCCTCACCCCACTTAAGTGTATATGCTTATGATTCATGTCATACAAATAATGTGAGTCTCTCAAAATGTCATAAGCAATAGTTATAACAACAGTATCATTTTATTTTAGCCTTATGTCCAAATAAATATTTCAGATATGGGATCCTTTATCCAGAAAGCTCCGAATTATGGCATGGTCGTCTCCTATAGACTCCATTTTATACAAATAATCCAAATTTTTAAAAATGATTTCCTTTTCTCTGTAATAATAAAACAGTAGCTTGTACTTGATCCAACCAAATATAAAATGAATCCTTATTGAAAACAAAACCAGCCTTTTGGGTTTATTTAATGTTTATATGATTAGTAGATTTAAGGTATGAAGATCCAGATTATGGAAAGTTCCATTACCCAGGTCCCGAGCATTCTGAATAACAGGTCCCATACCTGTAATGCTTTTGACCAGGCCCGGACTGGCAATCTGTCCGTAAGGACCTCTTTATATTTAGTTCAAGGGGGAGCTGCTCCCAAGATAATTAAGAAGGTGAACACGCTCAAGTACCTAGGCTTACTAGTGGCCAAACCTTAGTGTCATTGAACTTCCTGAAAAGAAGTCACTGAGGGGTTGTTCTGTGACCATATAAAGACACAAGGCTGCAGGCTGAGTTATACAGGGAACTCTGAGTATCACTCATGTATTATAAGGGATAATGTTCCCCCTACTGTAAATGATAAGGATATTAGAAGTCACTGAGGGGTTGTTCTGTGACCATATAAAGACACAAGGCTGCAGGCTGAGTTATACAGGGAACTCTGAGTATCACTCATGTATTATAAGGGATAATGTACCTCCTACTGTAAATGATAAGGATATTAGAAGTCACTGAGGGGTTATTCTGTGACCATATAAAGACACAAGGCTGCAGGCTGAGTTATACAGGGAACTCTGAGTATCACTCATGTATTATAAGGGATAATGTTCCCCCTACTGTAAATGATAAGGATATTAGAAGTCACTGAGGGGTTGTTCTGTGACCATATAAAGACACAAGGCTGCAGGCTGAGTTATACAGGGAACTCTGAGTATCACTCATGTATTATAAGGGATAATGTACCCCCTATTGTAAATCATAAGGATATTAGAATTCACTGAGGGGTTCTTTGACCACATAAAGGCTCAGGCAGCAGAATCTTTAACATATTTTACATTAATTACACTTAAGTGAGAAAGGCAGCTTTTTTGCAGTTGTACCCCAAAATATGAGTGGATGAGTACGAGACCATCACATGTAGGCTGCTTTGATTTTTTTTGCCCGGGCTTCTTTTTATTCCCAGTCCGGCCCTGGCCTATGTATTTCTACAGTGCCCAGCAATAAAAACCTGTTTTTTACCGGAGTGCTGTCCTCCTGTTCGTGTATAAAGTGATATCTCTCTTTAGTGAAATCTCTCTGGAAACATCTTGCATCCTGCATGGAAGTTATAGTTTTTAACAATTAGTATAATCAGACAATACTTGCAGATAGCTCAAAATAATTTATTAACAAATTAAAAGAAAGAATCAAAAACATTCCCCTGAGGAACTCCACAACACTGTTTCAACTAACTGTGTCAACTGTTTCCATTTATCAGAACTCTTTATCATCTATATTTCATCCAGGTCTCTGTCCAAGTGCAAACACTAGGTTCAAAGCCAAAATTCCATAAAAGGGAAGAAAGGCCTCCAGTGATTATAATTGCTTAGCTGAAACACCAGGCTGGACCAAGGATACTGACCTTCCTGCCTGTTTCTGACCATTCTGTTTACTGCCTAAATTGACCTGCTCCTGGAATAAGTTCTATGGGGCTGTTTTAACACTTTTGGTACCACATTTCTGGACTGTTTAACCGCCTGTAATCAAACTTTCTCCAAGTCCTGACCACAAATCCTAACTGAGCAGGCCCTGACAGTATACACGGGCCATGGACCCTTCTGGAAGGAAGGAAGCACCATCTGAGCGGGAAAAGACTATGTAGCATGGTTTTGCATATAGAAACCTAAGAAGCACAACAGACTGCCAAGGAACCCTGCATTCCTTTGCCCCCACATTGCAGCAGAGATCCTTGGGCTTGCAGGGGGTTTGTGAATCAATGCTTAATCCAGTTTGTATTCCAACCCTTGCATTACATATCTGAACATGCCAAGGTGGGGTATGTCATTTCTATGCTGGAGGGCAAACCCTCTCTGGGATAAGAATTCACCCCTGATCCATGATGCCAACACCTTCACAGAAGCCTTCCGGAATGTCTTTGATGCTCCAGGTGAGGGAACTGCAGCTGCTTCATGTCTTATGCAGATCTGTCAGGGCAACCACAGTGCTAGTCAGTATGATGTAAAGTTCCATATTCTAGATGCAGACAATGCCTGGAACAAAGAGGCTTATGCAGCAGCCTTTTATCAGGGGTTGTCCAATAAGTTAAAGGACGGTCTAGTTTCCAGATATCTTCTAAAGCAACTTGAAGAACTGATTGACCTTACCATCAAGGTTGACACCTGTCATAGGGAGCGACAAGCAGATAAAGATTGTGGCAAAAGATTCCAACCCGTCCTGGCAACATTGTTCCAAAGACCTCTTCTTCCCAGCCCTAATCCTCAAATCCCTTCCTCTTCATTGAAGGAGCTTATGCAGATAGGAAGGGCATGCCTCTCTGAACAAGAGAAATTGCGTAGGTGCTCTGCTGGACTGTGTCTGTATTGTGATGTCAAGGCTCATTTAGCCAACAACTGCCTTCTGAAGCAGGGATATGCCAATGCCTAGGTAAGATTGGGGAGTCTTCTCTAAACAGTATTGTACCTTCTCCCCAAAATAATTCTCATAGTTTCTAACTCCCTGTGCAGTTCCACCTGGCATCTGGACCTGTCAACATTCAATCTTTTTTCAATTCTGCAGCTGCAGGGAACTTCATGGAATCTGCCTTTGCCAAGCACCTTGGTATTCCCCTTATTCCTAAGACTACCCCCCTTGCGGGTGTTCGCAATTGATGATAGACCACTGATGTCAGAAATCATCTCCATAACTACAAGGGAACTATCTATGCATGTGGGGGGCTCTACATAAAGATAAACTATCCTTTCTTAATATCAACTGCCTGTCGGCTCCAGTAGTGTTGGGGTTACCTTGTCTCCCGTTACATAATCCTCTTATCGATTGGTCCAATAATCAAATCTCCCACTGGAGTCCATACTGCCACAATAATTGCCTGCCTTCCTCTTGTATTTGCTCTTTACCTATAGTCTCAGTTGAACCTTGATTTGCTCTTTACCTATAGTCTCAGTCGAACCTTGTCTCATGCCTACCCTCTGTAGATAAGCACTTTTCAGATTTTTTCTGAAAAAATCTTTCAAAACACTTCCTCCCTAAGATTGCCTCATCAACCTCCTCCCTGGAACAATGTCCCCCCAAAGGCCATACTTATCCTCTATCTGAATCTGCCATGAAAGTATACATACAAGACAACTTTCAGCATGGATTCATATGGCCTTGGACCTCTCCTTCTGGGGCTGGATTCTTTTTTGTAGAAAAGAAAGATGTTGGTCTTCGGCCCTTTATCTATCATAGAGGTTTTAATAAGATAACCAGTAAGAACTATTATCCCCTAACCCTCATCTCTGAATTCAATCAATTAAAAGGGGTCGAGGTCTTCTCTAAATTAGATCACCGTTTGGCCTACAATTCAGATTCATGAGGGGGATGAGTGGAAGACAGCATTTAATACCAGAGATTAACATTATGAATACCTGGTAAATGCTGTTCGGGTTCTGCAGTGCCCCTGCTGTTTTCCAAGAATTTGTTAATATCTTCACAGATCTTCTGGGGCAGTCAGTTGTGATTTATCTATACAATATTCTTGTGTTTTCCAAAGATTTGATCAGCCATAGAGCCCAGCTGTGAGAAGTACTGTATTGTCTGAGGAAAAACTCTCTTTATGCTAAACTGGAAAAATGCATTTTGAAGTTCCCCTTCTTTGGCTATAATATATCTCCAGAAGGGATGAAATGCCAAGGTGTCTGCAATCCAGGATTGGCTTTTTCCTACCAGAACCAACGCTATTGTCAGGAGCTACCTGGGATCGAACTCTGAACTATACACTCACAAGCTCCTGCATTATTTCATTGAGCCACTGGAGACCTTTGGAATCTGATTCTACTGGTATGATTAAAGACTTTCTACCTTATACGTTTGCCCACCTCCTCCTCCTCCTTCTTGCTCTACCAGGTGTTGGTAATTTGTTAATTAAGGGCCTTTAAAAGCCTGTTGCTAAAGATACTCTGCTGCTTGATCATTGAAGCTCCCAAGCTAGATCCAGCATACTCCTTGTTCCTGTGACTCCTTGTTCCTGTGACTCCTTGTTCCTGTGACTCCTTGTTCCTGTGACTCCTTGTTCCTGTGACTCCTTGTTCCTGTGACTCCTTGTTCCTGTGACTCCTGTGCCTGATTCCTGCTTTGTTCCTGAGATTCCTGCTTTGTTCCCTGTGCCTGTGTTCTCTGCTACAGTTTCCCATTACCTGCACTCTGTTGAATCCCCTGGTAATTGACCTCGGCTTGTTTACTGGACTACCCTCTGCCATCAGCCTGCCTCCGACCTCGGCCTACCATACGGACTTGTTATTGCCATCAGCCTGCCCCCGACCTCAGCCTGTTTCTCGGACTTGCTTTATTGTTGCCTGCCTTTGACCACCGACCGGTGTAAGAACTTATATTATTTTTTATCTTTTGTTCATCTGTTATATTGTCATACTTTTCATTATTAAAATACTCTTCTGCATAACATGTTTCCGGCCTATCAAAACCTCAAATACCCGCTGTACTCGTGTTATACAGCACCAAGGCTCCTAACTACCAGCCACTCACCTGTGGCCAAGCCTGACAGAATGATCAAGCCATTTAATCAGGAGCCTGCTGGTGACACCTCTGCTGTACAGTCTGAACTACAACAATCTGCAGAATGGCTTTCCTCCATTAAAAGGTATGAGGGTGACGATGATTCCTTTCATGATCTACTTGATTTGTGCAAGTTTTCTATGGTTCCATTTGTCAAAGAAGCCCCTGATAATATGAAAAGCAAGTTAATTATTCTGTTTCTTTTGGGAGGTAAGGCCTTGGAGTGGGCTGAGGCATGTGTTGATGAAAAAGCTCATTTTTTAGAGGACCCCTGTTCCTTTCTATCTTTTCTAAAGGCAACATTCACCGGAGATTTGTGGCCAGTTGCTTCCAATTTATTTTCTTCCAAGGATTCTTCTTCTGTTAAACAAACCAAGCCTTTCCAGCTCACCCCTCCTGTTCCAAGGTTTTCTAATTTTTGCTCCAAGTTACAAAGACCAAGTACCTGTCAACCTGTTACTACCTTTTCCTATGAAGATTCAGAGGTAGAAGATTCTTTCCAAGTAGATTGCGGGAATATATCGGATGAGGAAGATTTGGAGAATTTCTCTATTGAAGAGGACTGTACAGATTTTTCTGATGAGGAAGATTGGGAAGATGTGGAATCGGATGAGGATGAAATACCTACCGCATTTACCACTAGGTTCAAGGGCCGAAAGCTGCCTGTTCCCGTGCCGGCTCCCCAAAAGCTGCCTGTTCCCGTGCCGGCTCCCCGAAAGTTGCCTCTGTCCATTCTCATGCCAGCCCTCCAGTCTGCAGCCCCGGGGCCAGCCCTCCAGTCTGCAGCCCCGGTGCCAGCCCTCCAGTCTGCAGCTCTTGTGCCAGCGGTCCCGTCTGCAGCTCTTGTGCCAGCGGTCCCGTCTGCAGCTCCTGTGCCAGCGGTCCCGTCAGCAGCTCCTGTGCCAGTGGTCCTGTCTGCAGCTCCTGTGCTCTGGTTTGGTGGCTTTCAATGCGAAAAGATATCAAAGACTTTATTGCTTCTTGCTCTGTCTGTGCCTCTTCCAAATTATCAGTGTTGAGGTTGTTTTTGCTAGAAATAGACTCTTGCGAGAGGACATGATTACACTTTACAAGTCCATTAGAGGACATTATAGACAAATAGCAAGGGACCTTTTTACCCATGAAAAAGATCACTGCATCAGAGGCCACCCCTTCAGACTAGAGAAAAATAACATTTTCCTGACAGTGAGGTTGTGGAATGCCCTGCCAGGTGTTGTTGTGATGGCTGATTCTGATAATGCCTTTAACCCTTTGCCTGCCAAGCACGTACGCTGTAAATTCTAGCAGGCAAGGGCTTTAACTGCCAAGAACGTACCTAGTACGTTCTGGCAGAAATCAGTGCTTTAGCCGCCTCTGCAGAGCCCCCTAGGCAACAAAGCTGGGTTCACTCTTAGGCGTGGTTCACTCTCTCTCTATTATTGAATTTTAAATAGATCTCTTATCCTTACTCTTTTACATTAATTACAGGAGTTACCGATTAGCAAACTCCTTTTTATCCTTTCTTCCTTTTCACAAGACGTGGGGAATTTGTGTTTTTTTAAGGAAAGACAGAAAACAATTCAAGTTAGAAAAGGTATTTTTGAGACCACAGTTCCCCACGTTCTGCCTTCTTTACTTGTGGTAATCCCAGGGTCTAGATAGCAAAATGACCAGACAGTAACAAATGGGATGACTCCACCACTATCTCTTTCTTCCAATTCTAATCTTAATATATTACAAGTGTGAATGTGATACAATTCTTGAATCTGTTGTTACATTGTATATCCTGCCAATCAACTGATAAGGTTGAAGTCCTGTGAAAGGAGCATGTGTTTTTCAACAATTTTACCTTAGCTTTTGTGGAATTTATACACACAATTTATTCATTTATTTATTGTTGTTAATTAAATCCCCTGGGGGTAATTATGGTGGTTAATTAATTAGCACTAATGCACTTTAGAGGTTTGTCTCTATCTTTAATACCTTGTATTATAACAGGCCATAGGATTAATTACATAGGTAATAATTTTAAAATTGGTCTTATTAATTGAATTCAATTGGTGTTTTTTATAAAGTATCACTATTAATTAAAATTGATGTATTAGAATGTTTAATCCACTATTAATTAAAATTGATGTATTAGAATGATTAATGAATTGCAATTTTATTAATTTGACCGTATAACATAATTTAGCACATAGCACTTTTGGTGATCTTCATATAGATAAGCACAGGCACTTTTGAGGTTTTTAGTTAATTATTGGCAGAAGTGTGAACTCCTTTAAGTGATTCTAGAATATAAAGACATACGGGGTTTTACTTTTCTTTTCTCTTTTTAAATTAATAAGGCTGGGGGGCTGTCATGTCGGTCCTGCAACAGGATTGTCGCAGGACTGACCTAAAGTCGCAGAAAGAAGCAAGTTACAGATGGAGCCAGAATGGATGGTACATCTGGCACGCTATAACGTTAGATAAGTGCGTTGTGCTGCATTTCCACATCACATTCATCCAGTTTACCAGCATGTAATACAAGTATGTGGCCACTAGATGTCGCCAAGCGCTAGCTAATGCGATCCATACCTGTACACAGTATATGTGGTGGCTTAGTGGATTAAGTCCCTGCCTTTGACCAGTGGGTTTAGTGTTCAATTCCCAGAGTATTTTTTTTTTTTTTTTCCCTCTAATTTATGTTCAAAAGTAAAATTTTCAATGTAACAGAACCTTAACTGAATCCTATTAAAACACACAAGGATTGATAAGACATAGTGGCACCCTCAATTTACACTATCAGGGTATAGATAGAGCCAGAATGGATTGTCCGTCTGGCGCGCTCTAACAGATCAAGCTAAATTCTCTCATCACGTTGAGTGCAGGGAACCGTGATGTCCCTATGTTAAGAAAAGCCAGAATCTAAATAACTAATAAATGAATGGGCATTGTGGTAATCTGCAAATTACTGCATTAAAATACTTGGTTGAGTACTTTCCCCCCAATAAAAACAAATAAATAATTATAAAAAAAATGCATACATCTATTTAAGTTTGTATAGAACCCCTGGCAATATCCTGAACACAGCAGTGATTTTACACCCTGGATGATAAATATCCTGACACCTGGGTCTTAACGGTCTGTGTTAAGAGGGGGGTTTCTCTGCAGCTCCACATAAGCCCCTGACTGCTGGTTTATGTTTTTGATATTTTCACCGCCTTTGCCAATCACCAGACTGCATTTGCCGGCCGGCACAGTGTATGTGATCTCTTGCTTCCTGGTGTACTGAGATTACAATAACCACCACTCTGTCCCCTTCCCCATGCTAAGGAGAGACCTCTAAATCCATCCCATTCCCCCTCCCCCTAGAATTCATATTCACATGCTCATTGATTTTTTTCGGGGGGGACACAGCCATATCACTGGAAGTAAATGTAAATGTTGCATATTTTAACACGCCA
The DNA here is from genome assembly GCF_017654675.1 of Xenopus laevis. NCBI lineage: Eukaryota > Metazoa > Chordata > Amphibia > Anura > Pipidae > Xenopus > Xenopus laevis. The sequence goes on along the minus strand of NC_054373.1, from coordinate 70,823,736 downwards.
TTGAAACTAATAGCAGGTTGCGGCCTACCAGGAACAGGACGGGGATCGACTGGTAGACTGCGATTGACGTCCTGGGCACTCCTGCCTTAGACACTCACTATTTAGTGTACTGCTGGGGGGCTGTTTGGGCCTCTGTTTACTTAAAATTTCAGGGCCTATATTAAATCACATGGAATTTTCTTCTCCTTTAACAGACCTTCCCCCCAACAAAAGTCCTACATATGTAAACACTGTAATATAAACAAACCATTGTGCTTTTTAAATGCAAATGAGCTGAGTGCATTTAATGGTCAGTACTGCTTAGATATAATTAGTACCAAACTCCTAGACACAGGAATGCACAATAGGGTCCAAACAACAAGGAAGGAGTGGGGGTTGTGTGTGCTATACTATACCATGTGCTAAGTACGGAAGTGTCAGACCATTCAAATTAATTTACAAGGCCTTCAATTCTTTGAGCAGAGATTCATCTAAGATCACTAAGGGCTCATACAGACAAGCAGGTTCTAGCTATCTGTATAACAGAGCATTCTGTCCCAGTGGCTGCACAGATCCTATCTGATCCCCGTAGGGATTCCTCAGCTGTTTTTGCGGCTTTATAGCCTTTACTTTTCATTTTTGTTTATTTATTTACTTTTTTTTTTTGGAAATGGGTAAGAAGTTGCCCCCAACAGAGGAAGCAGGGGCAATGAATACCCGAGCAAGGCTGGGATCCAGCAGGCGAGCAGTGAGCTAGAAAGCTGTGGTTGGTGCAGAAAAGAAAATGGCTGCTACTGTAAAGAAAGTAAACAAGAAAGGGAAAGTTTTGCCAAAGGAGGAGGAGATGGAAGAGGTGTCTGTGGAGAGTGAGGAGGAAGAAAAGCTGGATGAGGTCCCTGAGTCAAGTCTGTCTGGGTTTGCGGCATCTGAGCCCCCTGTGCAACATGTTGCGGAACTACAAGTCTCTACATCTGGAGCTTCAGCAAAGGTTGGTGAATCCCAAGCTACTTGTGTCCCAGAGAGCACCCCCCAAGGAACAAGCAGGTCCCCCATAGCTATGGAGGAGGAAAGTCCTGTGGCCAGCGCAGACTGGAGCCCCTGGTCTGGTACTTGCATCAGTCAGGGAGCAGAGGGGAGCAGTGCTTTGCCTGGGGAAAAGGAAGGTACAAGCGGCTGTACTGACACACAAGCAGCTGCTGCTATGGACAGTGACCCCCAGCTGAGGGAGAAAGCAGGTACCAGCTGCACTGCTGTAATGGAGGCGGGCCATGTGCTTGGAAAGGAGGACGCCATTTTGGAAGCAGAGACAAGCTTGTGCACAGCAAAGGGGAAGCTCTGCCCACCCAGTGAAAGCTGCAGAGAGTCCAGCAGAGACAGTAAGAAAGGAAAGATTCCAGCAAAGAATCAGGGAACCCCCCCACAAATGGCACCGACTGCTACTGCAGCTTCAGCAGAGGGAGGAATGGAGGCAAGCATGGACTGTGGCTACCTGGCAGAGACTGTGGCTTTACAGGTGCTGGAGGAGAAATCTGCAGGTAACAAACAAACTGACTTTTCCTTAATTGTCTGTGTGGGGGAGGGGGTTTCCACTAATGAGACTGTTGCTGCTACAGACTGTGTCTCTAAAGACTTTTCTGGGGTCTCCACCTCTAAAGACTCTGTAAATGAGGAGGATATTGTTAAAGCTCTAAAGACTATGGAGTTTTTGCAGCAGAGGAAAAAAGAACTGAATAATGTAATTGCAAAAGAACTTAGTTTGGCTGCCAAAGCGACTGGAGAGTTAAGGGGGCAGAGAATAAGAAAGACTGCTATGTACAATAAAGAGTTGGAGGAACTGGAGGAAGAAATTAAAAAGACTTTCCTTATAATTAAGCCATGGGAAGAGATTTATAAGAACCGGGAGAGGTTTGAGCAGATGGAAAAAGGGAAAAGTTTTTCTTCTAATGTTTCCTCTAATATCCCTGCTAATAATGTTGTGCAGCCAGAGTGTGTGAGTGGGGCAAGTGGTGAGAGAGAGGCTGTGAGTGAGGGGGTGCTGGTGCGGGGGGCAGTAAGGCTGCTCCAGAGGTTGGGCAGAAGAAGAGTCAAGCACCTGTGAATGTGTGGGAAAGGAGGAGGCTGTTTGCTAACTCATCTGGGGTAAATCGATTACTTGATGGCCCAGTATTTAAAAAGCGCAATGCGGTGAGGATTAAATGGGAGGGGGAGCGAGACAAATCCCCAGGTTGGAGATATGTGGCACGTAACCTGGTGAAAGAATCTATGGGTTTCACTACTAATGATGTCAATGCTTTTCTTGATATTTCTGACACAGAATATGATATAAGTTTTAAACTGTCCCAGGGTTTGGAGAGGTTTTGGTCTCTGTATGATCAAAAGAAAAGCACAAAGGAGTGGGAAAACTTTAGGGCAATCCCAATCTCAAGGCCTGAAACTAAAACTGTAACTATTATTTTTAAACATGAGTCTGTCCCCTATGAGGATATTCTTGTTTGGTTAAAAAGGCAATGTAATGTACTAACCCCTCTGACCAAGATCTATAATGAGGAAGGTTTTTGGGCTGGAGGATGGAAAACCCAAGTGAGACTAGAGGTTCAACACAATGTCCCCAGGCATCTCCCCAATTCATTTTTCATAGGAAGAGAAAGGGGGGTTTGTTTTTACCCAGGCCAACCTCACCAATGCTTTAAGTGTGGGTCAAACAGGCACTTGGCCATTAACTGTGAAACCAAGGTGTGTGCTCTATGTGGTGCTAAAGGCCATACCAGCAAAGAATGTAATGAGGTGAGGTGCAACCTATGTAATACTCTGGGTCATACACACAGGGACTGCCCCAATGCTTGGCATAACATTGTCAGGGATTGCCCTAATTTGGAGCAGGAATTTCAGGAGGAGGGGAGGGAGCATGAGGAAGACATGGAGCTGGAGACCAGGGTGGAAGGAGTTGTGGAGCCTGCAGTCCCTCAGGAAACTAGGGGGAACGAAAGGAAGGAGAAAGGTACAGAAGAGAAAGGGACAAAGGAAGATGAGTGGACTGTGGTAACAGCAAAGGGAAATAAACAGCAGGGAAAGATGGTTATTAAGGAAAGTATAAGCACATCCAACAGGTTTACACTCCCAGGTGGGAAGAGTTGGGGGGAGATTGCAGAGGAGGAAGAAAGGAGGATCAACAGGGAAGAATGGGACAGTGAGGAGAATAAAAAGAGCAAGAAAAGGCGAAAATCAAAAGAAGGACAATCCCCAGAACCTGAGACAGGCCAGACTCTAAATCCAGAGGAACTTACGGGTAAAGAGCAGGGGAAAAAGAGGAAGGAGAGTTGCCCTGGGTAGGGAGGTTCCTTTGAGGAGGAGTTTCTAGTTTTTGTAGAAGGAGATGAAGCTCAGGGAATGCAGGTTAAGAGGCATGGGGAAGGTGGGGAAGAGTCTTCAGCAAAACTCCGTAAAACATGATAAGTTCCCCAATTTCTTTCTGTACTCTCAATATAAGAAGCATCAGGTCTCCTAAGGCAAGATTGGTAGCTTTTGAATTTCTATGTTCTTTGCTTGTGGATATCCTTTTTATACAGGAAACTCACCTAACGAATGTATATGATACCTGTGATGCAAAGAGAGACTGGCAGAAAGGGCCCTCATTTTGGTCCATAGCAGAGGAACAGGCGGGAGGAGTGGGGATTCTGTTTAATGGTGACAGGCATATAGAGGTTAAGAGGTTGGTGGAGGTTAAAATGGGCAGGTGTTTATTATTGGACATTAAAATAGATGGGAAAGATTTAAGGTTAATTAATATGTATGGGCCCCAAACAGTGGCGGGAAGGAAAGAGCTCCTAAGGGAAATGCGGCAATATTTACACACCTCAATGCCAGTCATCCTAGCGGGGGACTTTAACCAGGTAACAGGGCCAGGGGATAGATCTGGCAGGTTTAATAAATATGAGGGTGTTTTTCTGAATGAGGTGGTCCAGACAGCAGAGTTGGTGGATGTGGCTACTGAAGGGGGAAGAAAGGGCAAACACACCTATTTTTGTGGCTCTAGCAGCAGCAGAATTGACCAGGTATATGCAGGGCCGGATTTACATAGTGGGCGCCCCTAGGCCCACTGCCGTTCGTCGCCCCTGTCCCCTCCCCTTTATTCGTGAAAATTTTCATCATCAATGGGGAAATTTAAAAAATGATTGTTTCTCCAGCGCTTTCCCAGTGTTTTTGAACCAATGTGGGTGTGGTTGGGCAACATGCCGCCCCCCTAAAATCCTGCCACCCTAGGCCCGGGCCTAGGTGGCCTTTCCACAAATCCGGGCCTGGGTATATGTTAAGGCTGGTACTCCTTTTTCAGGGGTTAAGGAGATTGAAGTGGGGTTTTCTGACCAGTTGGTTCTTTTCTTTGAATATGGGGTATCAGGTAGCCTGGGGGTTGGTAAAGGTCTGTGGAGGTTGGGGTCAGAAATATTAAAGGATGAGGCACAAAAACCCTATTGTGATTTTGTTATACAAAACATTTTGTCAAAAATTATTTTTTATGATTCACCAACACAGTGGTGGGAAGAAGCCAAGAGGTCATTTCGGGCTTTCTTCAAGTCCCTATCTGTTAAAAGGAAGGGAAATAGACAATGGCAGTACCAGTCCTTGAGAAAGAAGCTGGAGTCCTATATTTCGGATGGGGTGGTGGGGGAAAAAGTGACCCAGTTAAAGAACCAAATGAAGCAGTATCAGTACAGCCACCAGAGGTCTCTGGTTCTTGAGAGGGATTCTGGGACCAAAATTTCCCCAGATCCTTTTAGGAACTGTAAAGAGTCAGTTAAAAGGAAACTGGTGAGGGGTCTCATTGACTTCCAGGGTAAAGAGCAAAAGACAAGGGAGGGAATACTGGAGGTCATGAGATCCTACTATGCTGCTTTGTTTGGGGAGAGAACTTTGGAGAGGGAAAGGATGACAGCTTTCTTAGAGACGACCCCAGGACCTGACACAAATAATTTGGATTTTTCCCCCTTGACAGCTAAAATCACGGAGGAGGAGGTAAAGTTGGCGATAGAGAGTCTGCAGAATAAGAAAGCTCCAGGTCCGGATGGCTTAACATCAGAATTCTATAAGAAGGGGTGGAGCACTTTTGGAGCTGTCTTTACCATTAGAGAGGCTCTGGAATTATGCAAAGCTCATAGGTGGGGGAAATACTTTCTGTGTTTAGATCAGCCTTTGATAGGGTGAATCACCAGTACCTATGGGCTGTTTTGTCTAAATACGGTATCCCGGGTCAATTTATTAAATGGTTTAAAGTTTTGTACAAAGGGGGAAGAAGCTTCCCACTAATAAACGGTTGGCAGGGTGAAGACTTCCAGGTTGGGCCAGGAGTAAGACAGTTGTGCCCTCTGAGTCCTTTGCTGTATGCGTTTGCGTTAGATCCCTTTCTTAGGTCGCTGCAGGAAAGTAACTTGGAGGGTATCTGTGCACCCAGTGGTCAGCGCCTGAGGTTGGTGGCCTATGCGGATAATGTGACAGTGGTTATCTCAAAGCCTGAAGAGGTGGAGAGAGTCTCCTGTTGCATCAGAAGCTACTCAGAGGCCTCAGGGTCTCTGGTCAACAGTGAGAAGTCGGAAGCTTTGTGGAGTTTGGAGGAAGAGCCCAGTTTTGAGTTAAGAACCTTCCCTGTTGCCTCCTCTCAAGTTAAAATACTAGGGGTTAAATTTGGGAGGGAAGATAATGCCAGGCTAAATTGGGAAGAGAAGTTGGATACCGGTTTGGCAAAAGTTCAGCATTGGAAAGGGTGGAAGCTGACCTATAGGGAAAGAGTTAACCTTATCAAGACTTTTCTGATCCCGTTGTTTTTGTATGTGTCCTGTGTGTTCCCTTTGCCAGAATCTTTCTATGCTCGAATCTATAGCTTATTCTTCCAGATGATCTGGGGGAGTAAGCTAAACCCAGTCAAAAGAGGGGTAACATTCCTGCAGAGGAAGGAGGGAGGTTTGGGGATGGTCTGTCCTGTGACCTTCTTTGGTGTCATGTTCCTAAAGTTTAACTTTGGGGGTCTGACTCAAAGAACAAGCTCCCTGTGGGAAAGTTGTATCAGGTCTTGGGCATCATCTTTTATCATGGACTGGCTGCAAGACGGTAGGGCGAAAGAGGTCCGTGTAAGACAGAGCTATTTCCCACCACACATTGCCCATGCCCTTAAACTGATAAAGAGGTGGGGCATTGGGGTGGCAGAGATCACATCGACCCCGAGGAAACAAATTTATACTAGGGTACTATCAACCTATTTCTGTGTCCCGTTGGCCATAAGGGACTGTACCAGTAAGAGCCTGGAGGAGACATTGAAATATTTAAACAGTGTGAGACTCCCCGCAAAGCTCTTTGATAATGCCTGGTTGTCGCTGCAGGGCAAACTGTATGTACAGGGCAATGTAAAATACCTGAGCCATGTAAATAAAGAGTGTCCCTGGGGGTCTGGGGTGGAGGAGAGTCAAGAGCACTTTTGGTGGATTGTTCTGTTTCATGTAGTTTATATGAGGGTGTGCTGAAGGTGTTGGGTATTTATAACATATGTGCCAATGATTACGCAGAGAGAGCCTATGGACTTGTTCACAGGCAGCATCACTATAACAGAGAGACTGTATATATTATTTTGTCTGTGATTTGGTATAACCTCTGGTGTATGAGATGCAGGAAAACTATCTGGAGAGAGAATGAGTCAATAGACATTACAGTAAACAAAATCTTAAGGGAAATCAGTTTTATTAAGATCAACGAGATACAAAAGAAAAGTGTGAATGAGAAATATTGGATCTCTTGGACTCATACTTCTACGTTTTTTTGTAAATAATGTAAATATTGTCTTATTGTATTCTTCTGATATGTCATGATTTTGTTTTTGTTCTGTAAAAGTTTTTAAATTTTAATAAAAATCCCTATCTGATCCCCATTGTAAGCAGCAGTCCTGTCCTGCTTTATGGCAGCTGAGATTCTAGCTATCTGTATAACAGAGCATTCTGTCCCAGTGGCTGCACAGATCCTATCTGATCCCCATTGTAAGCCAGATCCTATCTGATCCCCATTGTAAGCAGCAGTCCTGCCCTGCCAAATTTGTGTTCTAGCCTATGGGTGACCTCCTACAATCAATTTGGAGTAGTTTGGTGGACTTTTGAAAAAAAAAATTAATTTAAAAAAAAAAGTTTTTCATTTGTTTGTGAAAGATTTGAATCATATTCAATTTGAATTCGATTAAAATTTGCAAGTCTATCCTATGCACTCGAACTTACAAATTCAAATTCACCAGGCGACTAAATTTCCCTGAATCTGCCGTGTGCCCCTACCCTAAGGATTCATTATATCTTAGTTGGGATGAAGTACAAGCTACTGTTTTATTATTACACAGAAAAAGGAAATCATTCATTAAAAATTTGGATTATTTGGAGTCTATGGGAGACAGGTTTTCTGTAATTCAGAGCTCCATTGCTGAGACTCCTCACATGCTTGTCTGAAGCTGTAACTTGAGATCACCTTGCTCTAAACCATCCCCCACTCCTCTCACAGGCAATCACAACAATCAGAAAGCTAGCTGCTACTATTTGTTTCCTTCTTAAAATATGCTAATTACAGTTTACACTTCCCAGCAGGACACTGAGACATGGTGGAGAGGGGGAGGGCAGGTAACATCAACAGCCCAATTCCTGCTGTTCTGCTTTGTGTCAATAGTAGGCACTAAGGGCAACAGCACATAAGTTTGGATTTGTGGGATGCCCAATACATATAAGTGTACCCCAAGCACGTGGCATATACAGGCCCCAAAATGAAGACCCCCCATATGGTTGGTCTTTTCAAGTACTGCAAAATCAACACATTTACATCACTGGGGGGGGGGGCAAAAGTAGAAAAAAAACATATTTTTGGAAAGTACACATTCCTGCAAATCCAAATCGGGTATGCATGTCTTTGTACTCCAAAGCACCAAGTCACAAGCCTTTCCTAAATTTGGTGATTTTGGTGACATTTAAGTACTACTTGAAAGAGCAAAAGTGGAATGTCATATATTGGGTTTAGTTCCCCTTTAAAAAGTGGAGTGTCATATTGGGTTTAGTTCCCCTTTAAAAAGTGTGATCTCATATATTGGGCTTTGTTGCCCTTTAAAAAAGTGGGATGTGATATATTAGACTTAGTTCCCCTTTAAAAAGTGTGATCTCGTATATTGGGCTTAGTTGCCCTTTGAAAAGTGGGATGTCATATATTGGGCTAAGTTCCCCTTTAAAAAGTGTGATCTTGTATATTGGGCTTAGTTGCCCTTTAAAATGTGGGATGTCAGATATTGGGTTTAGTTGCCCTTTAAAAAGTGGGATTTCATATATTGGGTTTAGTTGCCCTTTAAAAAGTGGGATGTTATATATTGGGCTTAGTTGCCTTTTAAAAAGCGTGATCTCGTATATTGGGCTTAGTTGCCCTTTAAAATGTGGGATGTCAGATATTGGGTTTAGTTGCCCTTTAAAAAGTGGGATTTCATATATTGGGCTTAGTTCCCCTTTTAAAAAGTGTGATCTTGTATATTGGCTTAGTTGCCCTTTAAAATGTGGGATGTCAGATATTGGGTTTAGTTGCCCTTTAAAAAGTGGGATTTCATATATTGGGTTTAGTTGCCCTTTAAAAAGTGGGATTTTATATATTGGGCTTAGTTGCCCTTTAAAAAGTGGAATGTCATATATTGGGTTTAGTTCCCCTTTAAAAAGTGTGATCTCATATATTGGGCTTTGTTGCCCTTTAAAAAGTGGGATGTCATATATTGGGCTTAGTTCCCCTTTAAAAAGTTTGATCTTAGTTGCCCTTAGTTGCCCTTTAAAAAGTAGGATGTTATATATTGGGCTTAGTTGCCCTTTAAAAAGTGTGATCTCGTATATTGGGCGTAGTTGCCCTTTAAAATGTGGGATGTCAGATATTGGGTTTGGTTGCCCTTTAAAAAGTGGGATGTCATATATTGGGTTTAGTTCCCCTGTTCCCCTTTAAAAAGTGTGATCTTGTATATTGGGCTTAGTTGCCCTTTAAAAAGTGGGATGTCATATATTTGGATTAGTTCCCCTTTAAAAAGTGGATTGACCTATATTGGGTTTAGTTCCCCTTTAAAAAGTGGGATGTCCTATATTGGGTTTAGTTCCCCTTTAAAAAGTGTGATCTCATATATTGGGTTTAGTTCCCCTTTAAAAAGTATGATCTCGTATATTGGGTTTAGTTCCCCTTTAAAAAGTGGCTTGTCATATATTGGGCTTAGTTGCCCTTTACAAAACGTTAATTAAAAAAAGTAGATGTTACAGGTTTTGAACTCAAGACCTGCAGCTTTCAAGTCACGCACCTTAACCATTAGGCTACAATAGAGCTCAGTGCTAGACATGAGAAGTTTGCACATCAGAAGGATCTCTCTCTGCAATACGTCTTTCCTATGACGTAAGTGTTCCATGCGCCGACTGGTGTCTGTTTAAAGAATTGCAGTTCAAGGAAACGAAGTGGAAATCTTTCTGCTTCGTCAAGGCAGCGCGAGGATCTTCATTCAGCGCGAAAAGCGCGCCTATCCAGCTTAGTTACAGCGCGCCAAACGTACAAACCAGGCTGGCTGCATCTGTACCAGCTCCTCCATCTTCCTTCTTCTCTCTGCTTCTCTGGCGACGCCCACGCACTTCCTGGCTGCAGTGACTCATCAGCACACACGCTGCTGAAAGTCTCTAGAGCATCAGACTATCCCTTCTGCTCCAGCAACGGTAAGTGGCTTTTATTTTATACACTACACACTACACTTGTATAGATCTATACAGTTACACAATTACACACTCATTTTAGTAAAGATTTTTTTTTCTTTTTTTTTCTAAAGTTATGTACACTTATTTGCACTTATTTCATACTTATATACACACTGTCACACCACTTTTAGAAGTGTATACACATGTATGCACAAAAAACTCACAAAGAGGGCTTTTACTAATTTATGTTTTTTTACCCCTAAAAACCATTTGTTTTGGCAGCATGACTATTGGGTAATCGATTTTAGCCACTAATTATGCTGTTGGATCAGTTATTTTGTTATTTCATTGATTTACACAATTTGTGTGGTTTTATTGCAATTTTATCCCTGCATTATTTTTCCTTATGTATCTTTAGTATAGTTTTGCTGTTTGTTGCTTTGGTATAGAAAGATATATTTTACTTAGTTTGAGCCGTCAGAATATGTACTTTCCAAAAATATATGCTTTTCTGGGGGGCTTTTTACAGTTTGGGGGTCTTACAACACATAGTGCAAAGTCGGAGTACTGTTTTCAGCAGCTGAGTTGGCTAGCGTAAAAATTCATATGCATGTTTTTCATTTGGGGTTTGTACACAACACATACTTTGGCAAATCTATGCATATTGGGCATCAAACTATTCATTAGACTTCTGACGTCCATATTTAGGGTGATTTTTCTTTGTATGTAAAACATTGTTTGAGAAAAATGCGGCAAATTGCAGAATTTTTAGGCGATTTTCAGAAATGTTGTAAAAACCTCTAAGTTTAGAAAAGATTTGCAGTTTGGTAGTTTGGTGTAGAAAGACGTCTTTATTTCTGTTGGATTCGTCAGAATGTGTACTTTCCAAAAATATATGGTTTTGGGGAGTCTTTGCTGTTAGGAGGGTCTTGAGGCACATAATATGAAGTCAATGGTCTATGTTCACAGCGGAGAAAACTCATATGCACTATTTTTATTTGGGGTCCGCACATGCCAGCTGCCTTGGTATATCTATGCATATCGGGCATCAAACTGCTCAGTAGTCCCTTGGCATCAATATTTATGGTGTTTTACAATTGTATGCAAGAAATTGGGTGAGATAAATGTGGGCAATTGCAATATTTTTAGGCGATTTTCAGAAATGTAAAAAATGTTGCTTTTATCGCCAAATTTAGGAAAGGCTTGTGACTTGGTACTTTGGAGTACAAGGACATGCATACCCAATTTGGGTCCGTGGGAATGTGTACTTTCCGAAATATATGGTTTTCTGGGGTGAACTTACCTTTTTCTACTTTTGCCCCCCCAAAACTATGTAAATGTGTTGATTTTGCAGTACCTGAAATGATAGACCATATGGGGGTCTTACTTTTGGGGCCCCTATATGCCACGTGCTTGGGTACACCTATACATATTGTGTATCAAACTGTTCAGAGGACCCTAGGCTTTCATATTTGGGGTGATTTCTCTTGATACCTAAAAGTATGTGGGTAATATGATGTAGCCGGGTACAAATTTTGAGATGATTTTTGGAAATGTCACCAAAATCACCAAATTTAGGAATGAATTGCGGCTTGGTACTTTGTAGTACAAAGACATGCATACCCAATTTAGATTCGTGGGAATGTGTACTTTCCGAAAATATATGGTTTTCTGGGGTGAACTTACCTTTTTCTACTTTTGCCCCCCCCCCCAAATGTAAATGTGTTGATTTTGCAGTACCTGAAATGACAGACCAAATGGGGTGACTTCATTTTTGGGGCCCCTATATGCCACGTGCTTTGGTACACCTATACATATTGGGCATCAAACTGTTCAGGGGACCCCAGGCTTTCATATTTGGGGTGATTTATATTGATACATAATAGTATGTTGGAAATACGATGTTGCAGGTTGGAAGTTTTGAGGTGATTTTGGAAAATGGCACCAAAATTGCCAAATTTAGGAATGGTTTGCGGCTTGGTGCTTTGGAGTAGAAAGACATGCATACCCAATTTGGATTCAGGGGAATGTGTACTTTCTGAAAATATATGGTTTTCTGAGGTGAACGTACTTTTTTCTAACTTTGCCCCCCCCCCAAACTATGTAAATGTGTTGATATTGCAGTATCTGGAATTACAGAACTGAGAGCTCAAATGAGCTGTCTACATTTTAGGACCCCTATATACCACATGCTTGGGTACACCTATACATATTGGGCATCAAACTGTTCAGTGGACCTCAGGCTTTCATATTTGGTGTGTTTTTATTTTGATACCTAATGATGTGTGGGAGATATGATGCTGTAGAGTGGAAGCTTTGAGGTCATTTTTCAAAAATTTCACCAATTTCTATAAAACATTATAACTTTAGGAAACAATTGCAACTTGGTAGTTCGGAGTACAAAGATATATTTATCCATTTTTGATTCACCAGAATCTGTTCTTTCTAATAATGGGTAGTTTTCTAGGGTAAACCTACTGTTAGTGGAATGTTTGACCTTGAAATCAGAAGTATTTGTTTGGGGAGCGGTGCTTTGGAAATTTGGGTCAGGGAGCCGGGAGCTCCCTCCAGGGAGGTAGTCTGGATCAAGGAGGAAGCCCTCTTGAGGGAGCAAGGTCGCGGTATCCAAAGGGTTAAGCAGAATCAAGGTCAAAGTCCAGGCAAGAGTTCAATGGCAGGCAGATCAGGATCAAATAACAAGAGTCCAGGCAGGGGGTCAAAACCAAGGCAGGAGCAGGAATCAGGAAACACAAACAGGAACCCAGGATTAATGGCAGCAAATCCTATTTTTGGGCGCCGTCACAGTGTTTTGGGCGCCCTTTTATGATGAGATCCCGGCACCAGAGATGACATCATCATACAGCGACGCTGCAGCCATGTGTTCAGCATGGGCGCCGCCATCTTGGATCTTCACTGTGACCGCCGGGAATGTAAACAGCGCCGTCGGATACTTCTGGGTCGGGCACGTCTGGCAGTCCTGACAATTTGGCAGTGTACTGCTTGTAGATTTTGATCGATACAAGTGAGAAACTTCCATAAAACTATATATATTTGGTATTGCCGTGTTCAGGAGACATAGACCTTTCCAAATCGGCTGTGTTCTCGTACATAAAATAAATGATGTTTCTGATATATGTGATTGTTCTTTGTGAAACATGATTTTTTTCATTTCATTAGACACTTAGAAGTCTATATTTTTTTACAGAAGTAGAATTACACCGAATTTCTTGCATATTTTGAAAGTTCAGGTTGTCCTGAAAAAAACAATATATTGTTTTCCTGGGTAAACCTAAAGGCCGCCCCAGGAAAGGCCCTTAAAGTGAAAGAGTGAAAAATATCTAAAAACTGCTTGGCAGTAGATGTTCGCATCTAGGACAAAGTGGCTGGCAGGGAAAGGGTTAACCCTTTCGTTGCCAGCCAATTTGTCCTAAATGCAAACATCTACTGTCAAGCAGTTTTTAGAAATTTTGCACTCATTACATTAACTTTGGATTTTAGACAAGAAAACCTACAAGAAATAACACACATTATAACTCATTTTTTTCTATAATGAATTGGGCTTGAAGACAAACAAAACTTAATGGCAGCAAATCCTATTCTTGGGTGCCGTCACAGTGTTTTGGGCGCCCTTTTATGATGAGATCCCGGCACCAGAGATGACATCATCATACAGCGACGCTGCAGCCATGTGTTCAGCATGGGCGCCGCCATCTTGGATCTTCACTGTGACCGCCGGGAATGTAAACAGCGCCATCGGGTTCTTCTGGGTCGGGCACGTCTGGCAGTCCTGACAGTACCCCCTCCCCCATGGGGGGCCTCTGGACCACCAGGACAAGGCTTTTGGGGAAACCTTGTGTGGAAATCCCTCACAAGACGAGGAGCATGAACATCAGAGTGTCCTTCCCAGGAGCATTCTTCAGGGCCAAAGCCCTTCCACTTGATGAGGTACTGAAGAGAACCCCTGGAGATTCTGGATTCAAGGATCTTTTCCACCTCATATTCTTGTTGACCATCCACAGAGATAGTAGGAGGTGGAGACTGGTCAATAGAAAAGCGGTTGGAGGTAGCGGGTTTCACCAAGGAGACATGAAACACGTTGGGGATTCGCATCTCAGGGGGAAGCTGAAGTCTGACAGCCACAGGATTGATAATCTCCAAGATGGGAAATGGACCCACAAACTTTGGACCCAACTTGGGAGATGGCACCTTCAGACGAATGTTTCGGGAAGAAAGCCAAACTATTTCACCAACCTTGAAGAGAGGAGAGGACCTACGTCTCCGATCCGCGGAGGTCTTGTGCACAAGAGCACTCTTCTCCAAATTAGACTTGGTTGCAGCCCAAATAGCGGACATGTGGGCCGCATGGTCATCAGCGGCTGGGACATCAGTCAAAACAAAGTCTTGCGGAAAGGCTTGAGGATGTTGGCCATACACAGACATGAATGGAGATCTTCCAGTGGATGAATGACAGGCGTTGTTATGAGCAAATTCCGCCCACGGGAGAAGGTCAGACCAATCATCTTGGCAGAGGGAGACATGATTTCTCAGGAATTGTTCTAAGGCTTGATTCACTCGCTCCGCTGCCCCATTCGTTTGGGGATGATAGGCAGGGGAGAATTGGAGAGCAATACCCAAGACCTTGCATAAGGAATGCCAAAACTTCGCCGTGAACTGGGAACCTCTGTCAGAGAAAATCTCTGCCGGGAAGCCATGCAGGCGGAAAATGAATTGAATAAACAACTGTGACAACTCCACTGCAGATGGAAGCTTTCATAAGGGATGAAGTGGGCCATCTTGCTAATACGATCTATGACGACCCAGATCACGGTGTTCCCACTGGAGGGAGGAAGTTCGACTATGAAGTCCATTGCCAAATGCGTCCAAGGATGAGAGGGGACAGGCAAAGGCTGTAGTAACCCACTAGGGCTAGAATGGCTAGGCTTGGAAGTGGCACAAACGGTACAAGCAGCAACAAAGTCTTTGACATCTTTACGAATAGTCGGCCACCAGACTAGACGCCGTAAAAGTTCTAGAGTGTTAGCAGGACCAGGGTGTCCCGCTTGCTTGGAGCTATGAGTCTGTTGCAGGATAGGCAGACGAAGTTCAGGAGGTACGAATGCCATTCCGATGGGAGTATCAGGAGGAGCAGAAGATTGACCAGCCAGAATTTGATCAGCAAATTGAGGGTATAAAGAAGCGATGATCTTGACAGGAGGAATAATTGGCTCTTGTCTTTCAGGAGTACGATCCACCGGAGTGAAACTTCGAGACAGAGCATCGGCTTTCCGATTCTTGGAGCCAGGGCGATAAGTCAAGACAAAGTTAAATCGAGAGAAGAAGAGAGCCCACCTTGCTTGTCTGGGATTCAGCCTCTTGAGAGATTGAATGAACTCAAGATTCTTATGATCTGTGTAGATCATGACTGGGATCAAGGAACCTTCAAGGAGGTGACGCCACTCTTCTAAGGCAAGCTTGACAGCCAGGAGTTCTTGATTTCCTACATCATAATTATGTTCGGCAGGAGAGAACTTCTTAGAGAAATATGCACATGGGTGCAACTTTCCATCAGAGGGATGTCTTTGGGACAAGATAGCTCCAGCTCCAACTTCAGAAGCATCTACCTCGATGAAGAAAGGTAACTCCAGATCAGGATGGCGGAGAACCAAAGCGGAAGTGAAGGCATCCTTCAGGGATTGAAAGGCTTCAATAGCAGACGGGGGCCACAAGCTGGGTTTACCCCCTTTTCGGATGAGGGCCAGGATAGGAGCAATGCGAGAAGAGAACACCTTAATGAATTGCCGGTAGTAATTGGCAAAACCAATGAATCTCTGGATTGCCTTAGTGCTCAGCGGTAGGGGCCACTCTTGGATTGCAGACACTTTCACAGGATCCATCTCGAAACCCTCTGGGGAGATGATATAGCCCAGAAAAGGAATCTTGGACACTTCAAACACACATTTCTCCAGTTTGGCAAAGAGAGAGTTCTTCCTCAAACGAGAGAGTACTTCCTTCACCTGGGAGCGATGGCTTGCAAGGTCCTTGGAGAAAATCAGGATGTCATCTAGGTACACGACCACAAACTTTCCCAAGAGATCCCGGAAAATGTCGTTCACGAATTCTTGAAAGACAGCGGGGGCATTGCAGAGACCAAAGGGCATTACGAGGTACTCATAGTGCCCATCACGAGTGTTGAATGCTGTCTTCCATTCGTCACCTTCACGGATGCGGATGAGGTTATACGCCCCATGGAGATCCAACTTAGTGAAGATTTTAGCCCCCTTCAGTTGGTCAAAAAGTTCTGCGATCAGAGGCAAGGGATACCGGTTCTTAACAGTGATTTTATTAAGACCCCGGTAGTCAATACAAGGATGTAGGCCTCCATCCTTCTTCTCCACGAAGAAGAATCCAGCCCCTGCAGGAGAAGTAGAAGGGCGAATAAACCCCCGCTGGAGATTTTCTTGGATATATTCCTTCATGGCAGCGGTCTCTGCTGGGGAGAGAGGATAAGTGCGACCTCTAGGAGGCATGGTTCCGGGCAGGAGATCAACTGGACAATCGTAGTGACGATGAGGAGGGAGAAATTCTGCAGACTTTTTACAGAAGACATCAGAGAATTCCTTGTAGAAGGAGGGAAGCGTCTTCAAATCTGACGTAGAAATATTCACCCTCTGGATGGGTTCAGCAGGAAGGCAATGCTGTTGGCAGTATGGACTCCAATGGGAAACCTGCCCCGAGGACCAATCAATGATAGGGTTATGCAGGCGTAACCAGGGAAGCCCCAAGACGACTAGAACAGAAGGACAGGAAATAATCAGGAACAATAACTTTTCTTTGTGTAAAGTCCCAACCTGCACAGGCAATTCCCCAGTCGTCATAGAGATAAACTCGGATTCAAGGGGTCGGTCATCAATGGCGGTTACTCGAAGTGGAGGAGTCAATGGAAACAGGGGAACATTCATATGCTTGGCAAAGAGAGCGTCCATGAAATTTCCGGCAGCTCCAGAGTCAATAAAAGCTGAGCCAACAATGGTCTTAGTGGACAGACGGATCTGTAAAGGCAGAAGAAACCTGTGAGAGTTCTCTTGTGACTTGGGAGTAACGCCCCCTACATGAGTCTTTCCAAGGTTACCTTGAAGAGAGGAACTCTGAGGCTTCACAGGACAGGAGTTGGCAAAGTGAGATTGACCCCCACAGTAGAGACAAAGTCCAGCCGTACGTCTCCGGAGTTTCTCCTGTTCAGAGAGACGAGCTCTTCCGACTTGCATAGGTTCCTCCGGAGGAATAACAGAAGACTGCTGGGGGGTAGGAGGTAATAGAGGTCTTTGAAAGTGAGGAGCCAACATGGGTTGAAATTTCTTGACTCGGTCCCTATCAGCTTGATGTTCTCTCTGACGGGTGTCCACCTTGACAGACAAAGCAACGAGGTCTTCAACCTGCGTGGGTAATTCACGAGAGACCAGGTCATCTTTGAGGCGGATAGAGAGACCATTGTAGAAGGCAGCATGATAGGCATCATTGTTCCAACAAGTCTCTGCAGCGAGACTACGGAATTCAATGGCATATTCTGCAACACTGCGATTTCCTTGGCGGATCTGGAACAGACGAGAAGCAGCGGTCGCCACCCGACCGGGAGCATCGAACACAGTCCGGAATTCTTGAATGAAGGCTTTGGAATCATCAATTAAAGGAGACTCCTTCTCCCAGTGCGGAGATGCCCATTCGAGCGCTTTCCCTGCCAGACGAGTGATCACGAAACCAACCTTTGCTCGCTCAGAGTTAAATTCTGCAGGTTGCAGGGCAAACCGAATCTGGCACTGATTCACAAAACCACGACAGGCTTGAGGGTCGCCACTGTAGAGAGGCGGTGCAGGAATACGTGGACCAGAAGTGGAGGACTGTGTAGCTATGTCGGCAGCAACTAGCGTGGGCGTTGTCGGCGTTGGAGTAGTCGGCGTCAGCATAGATAACTTTTCCAAAATCGCCTCCAGCGTGCGTCCGACATAATTTTGCCGAGCTTCGTACGCCTCCATGCGAGTATGCAGACCTCGAAAGGCCCTGCCGAAATCTGGCTGAGCTTCCTCAGTGGGATCCATGGCCCAAGAATAATGTCAGGGAGCCGGGAGCTCCCTCCAGGGAGGTAGTCTGGATCAAGGAGGAAGCCCTCTTGAGGGAGCAAGGTCGCGGTATCCAAAGGGTTAAGCAGAATCAAGGTCAAAGTCCAGGCAAGAGTTCAATGGCAGGCAGATCAGGATCAAATAACAAGAGTCCAGGCAGGGGGTCAAAACCAAGGCAGGAGCAGGAATCAGGATTCAGGAAACACAAACAGGAACCCAGGATTAATGGCAGCAAATCCTATTCTTGGGTGCCGTCACAGTGTTTTGGGCGCCCTTTTATGATGAGATCCCGGCACCAGAGATGACATACAGCGACGCTGCAGCCATGTGTTCAGCATGGGCGCCGCCATCTTGGATCTTTGATGTTTCTGATATATGTGATTGTTCTTTGTGAAACATGATTTTTTTCATTTCATTAGACACTTAGAAGTCTATATTTTTTTACAGAAGTAGAATTACACCGAATTTCTTGCATATTTTGAAAATTCAGGTTGTCCTGAAAAAAACAATATATTGTTTTCCTGGGTAAACCTAAAGGCCGCCCCAGGAAAGGCCCTTAAAGTGAAAGAGTGAAAAATATCTAAAAACTGCTTGGCAGTAGATGTTCGCATCTAGGACAAAGTGGCTGGCAGGGAAAGGGTTAACCCTTTCGTTGCCAGCCAATTTGTCCTAAATGCAAACATCTACTGTCAAGCAGTTTTTAGAAATTTTGCACTCATTACATTAACTTTGGATTTTTGACAAGAAAACCTACAAGAAATAACACACATTATAACTCATTTTTTTCTATAATGAATTGGGCTTGAAGACAAACAAAACTTAATGGCAGCAAATCCTATTCTTGGGCACCGTCACAGTGTTTTGGGCGCCCTTTTATGATGAGATCCCGGCACCAGAGATGACATCATCATACAGCGACGCTGCAGCCATGTGTTCAGCATGGGCGCCGCCATCTTGGATCTTCACAGTGACCGCCGGGAATGTAAACAGCGCCGTCGGATACTTCTGGGTCGGGAACGTCTGGCAGTCCTGACAATTTGGCAGTGTACTGCTTGTAGATTTTGATCGATACAAGTGAGAAACTTCCATAAAACTATATATATTTGGTATTGCCGTGTTCAGGAGACATAGACCTTTCCAAATCGGCTGTGTTCTCGTACATAAAATAAATGATGTTTCTGATATATGTGATTGTTCTTTGTGAAACATGATTTTTTTTCCATTTCATTAGACACTTAGAA
This sequence comes from Xenopus laevis, assembly GCF_017654675.1. NCBI lineage: Eukaryota > Metazoa > Chordata > Amphibia > Anura > Pipidae > Xenopus > Xenopus laevis. The sequence goes on along the minus strand of NC_054373.1, from coordinate 70,804,698 downwards.
GTCTATATTTTTTTACAGAAGTAGAATTACACCGAATTTCTTGCATATTTTGAAAGTTCAGGTTGTCCTGAAAAAAACAATATATTGTTTTCCTGGGTAAACCTAAAGGCCGCCCCAGGAAAGGCCCTTAAAGTGAAAGAGTGAAAAATATCTAAAAACTGCTTGGCAGTAGATGTTCGCATCTAGGACAAAGTGGCTGGCAGGGAAAGGGTTAACCCTTTAGTTGCCAGCCAATTTGTCCTAAATGCAAACATCTACTGTCAAGCAGTTTTTAGAAATTTTGCACTCATTACATTAACTTTGGATTTTTGACAAGAAAACCTACAAGAAATAACACACATTATAACTCATTTTTTTCTATAATGAATTGGGCTTGAAGACAAACAAAACTTTGCACTTTTTCTGTAAATATAACAAAAAAATTGAGTTTCACAAACCAATTAGAGTTACTGACAAAGATTTTATTGTTTGTAAAAGCCCCAATTCTGATCTAACAATAGAGTGAAATACCCCCATAAGTTAGGTATTTTAGAAACTGCATGCCTCTAGGTTTTTAGCTGTGGTGTAGTTTGTGCTATCAATGTAGCTGCCATCATACTGACAACCTTAAAAGGCAACAATATTTTTGGGGATTATTCTTTTTTTAGGAAACACCATCGCAGTCAAAAAGTCAGAAGTGAATTTGACAAAAATACTCCAATAAATATATTCCAATGAACTCAAATATGAACGAACAAGTACTCCTGAGTAAAACAATACCCTGCATGTGTGGGTGCACTTAAAGACGTGGCCTCCAAACACCCCAAAACAGGGTAATACATAAGGGAAATTTTAGCTGGAAAGTTTGGGGCTGTGCTCTAAGTGAACACCTTGTAGTTCTTCGATCTAAACTCCACCTTACCTGTGAAATTCCCCCCACAAACTCTTGAAAGTGCACAACTGCAGCTATTCAGTGGCACCATCTTTGCCTTCCTATATGTAGATCTGTGGGTGCAGTTCTAAGGTAGAAGTTTGCAGTTTGGTCTGAAATAAAGAAAAAAAAGTTCCAAAGTTAGATTTCTCCCCAAAATTGCCATGACAACTAAAAAAACCTGCTAAGTATCAATCTACAACTTTTCCCAAACAAAGCAACACCCTACATGTATGGGTGCATCTAAAGACACGGCCACCAAACACCCAAGTACCTTGTACTTTTTTTAGTCTAAACACCCCCCCTTACCTGAGAAATACCCCTATAAACTAGATATATATTCCTTGAATGTGCAAACTTGCAGCTATTCAGCTGTGCCATCCTTGCATTCCTTCTTGCAGAATTGTGGACGCAGTTTAGCTTGAAATGAAGATTTAAAAAAACACTCAAAATTAGATTTCTCTCCAAAACCCCCAATACAAGTAACAAAAACCTAATGAATAGCTACTGACTATTCTACTTACCATTATCTGTTTAGTGGAGCATCTTCTGTTTCATCTGTACTCTTTGGTATCCTTTGGCAATGCTGCTTTTTCTTTATTTTCTTTTTTACTTTTAGAACACCAACTAGAAAATATGCAAAATTATGAAAAAACATTTGCCACTATATATTCATACTGTCAGAAACACAGATGCCTTCTGAAACTGCACTGAAAGGTGAGCATTTGAGATGCCAACAATAGAGCTTGAGGCATTAGATAAAGAGGTAAAATCAACTTATGGATTCACCAAAAAAGTCGAATCCTGCTCCCAACCATGAGTTTGCTACTCCTGGGCAAACTTATTTGACAATGCCAGGTATGGCCTGTGACCTTCCAGTCAGTGGCTCCAGATCACTGGCGATATAGGTGTAAAAAGCAAGAATGGCCTGATGATTCAATCGGAATAACTCCAGACATCACTGTCACTCAGCTCTTTCAAGATTGACCACACTCGAAACTGTCATGGCTGACTGAATCCTTCCCTCCTGCCAATAATTCATCTGCTGTAGCAGCAGATAACAGCAAAAAACAATACATTTTCAATTTTCTCTCTTCTCCAGTCACATTTCTCTAACCTGTCAGTAGGGATGTAGCGAACTGTTCTGCTGCGAACTAGTTCGCGCGAACTTCGACCGTTCGCGTCCGCCGAATGTTTGCGAACGTTTGGGAACGTTCGCATTTTGAGTTCGCGTTCGATCGTTCGACCATTCGACCATTTGAATTCCTTCGACCGCTAAAAATCGAACGATTTCCATTCGTTCGAACGATTGTAAGCATTCGATCGAATGAAAAGCATTCGATCGAATGGCTTCGATCGTTCGATTCGAATGAAAATCCTTCGATCGAATGATTAAAATCCTTCGATCGTTCGAATCGAACGATTTTAGCGGGTGTTTGAAGTTCGCGAACTGTCCGTGAACGTTCGCATTTTTTGCCGGTGTTCGCGAACGGCGTTCGCGAACACCAAATCGGCAGTTCGCTACATCCCTGCCTGTCAGCAATTACAACAGGAACAGGAAAGAATGATGTGTAAAAAAGATATTTCCTGTCTCCTAGAGAATTTTCTGGCGAAAAAATACTTTAACGCCAGTACACAGGAGGCAGTAAAATGTTGTGAATTTTGTGAATATTCTGGCGTTAATTTTGTCACATTTCGCTGTTCAGTAAAGCGGCCGTTAATGAGTACATAGTGTTATTTTCAGCGAATGCGATAACTGGCGAACAATTATTCTTGTGCTACAAAATTCGGAAATTTATATTTACCACAGGTTAGTAAACTGGTTACATAGTTACATAGTTACATAGTTAAATTGGGTTGAAAAAAGACAAAGTCCATCAAGTTCAACCCCTCCAAATGAAAACCCAGCATCCATACACACACCCCTCCCTACTTTTAATTAAAATTCTATATACCTATACCTATACTAACTATAGAGTTTAGTATCACAATAGCCTTTGATATTATGTCTGTCCAAAAAATCATCCAAGCCATTCTTAAAGGCATTAACTGAATCAGCCATCACAACATCACCCGGCAGTGCATTCCTGACTGTGAAGAACCCTCTACGTTGCTTCAAATGAAAGTTCTTTTCTTCTAGTCTAAAGGGGTGGCCTCTGGTACGGTGATCCTCTTTATGGGTATAAAGTGATAACATATTTGGCGAAAATTCTGTCTATATATTGTGCGAATATTTTTAACGTGCTTTAGTAAACAGGCATCTTTTTTATTACATAGTGGGGAAAGACTGCAATTAGCCTTTTATATCCCTGTCTTGACCTTTTATTATTAAAGTAGATAATCAAGGTATCAAATCCTTACCTTTTACAATTAGCCTTTTGAAATGCAAACTGTTCCCATCTACCAGCAAACCATAACTTTTTTTGCCAACTGCAAAAACAAAAACCCTGAACACACAAAGATCACTTTACAAAAAAGCCTAACCAAAATTCTAGGGAGACCCAACACAATGTTGCCCAGAAATACTGATATGCTGAGCAACCGCACTTAGAGGGGAGCTTATGAGGTGTCAGTAAAAAAAAAAAACAATTTGTGACATCAGAAAGATGAAATTTATCTCATGGAGTCATCATACAACACATTTTTAGGCACCCTTGTCCTTCACCTAACACCCTGCTTGGATACACCCCTAGTGCTACCTATTAACATAGGAAAACTTTAGGTAAAAAAATACCAAATTAACCACAACATAAAATGCAGTGAGTGCCCTGAATATAAATTTTGCACAAAGCAGGATTGCGTATCAATTCTTATAATAAATTCGATCTGTACACAACAATCTACAACATTTTCAATAGTGTAGTTGCATATGGTATATTTCAAAACATGGTTTGAAGCATAACTCAGGGTTGCGAGGGCACTTTGGGGCAATAGTACCATGTATCTCATCTGATACCTCTTTTGCGGCATACCTTGCAGGCTTTTTGGGCTCTTTGTTTTCCAGGAGTGGGTGGAAGTGTTTCTATAAAATGCACATTGTTGCTAGCAGGCATCTCAGGCACTGCCTCCTTTACACTGCCAAACAACAGGGCAGGGATTATATGCAACTGGTAATTATAATAGGACAATTTAGGGCCTGTACTGATGCCTTATACACAATATAGGAATATGTTGAAGTTGGTCAGTTCTTTCAACACTACCCATGTACTTACTGTACTCCTTGCTAAAGAGAGGCTTAGATTTTGGAGGCCTACCAGCTCTCTGTTCTGCAATTACTGACTCATAGATTAACGTCAGCATAAAAACACTTTTTCGATCAAAATATCTGATGGCAAGGAGCACATCTTAGGACATACATTTCTCCACTGTTAAATTTTTTATTGAGCAGATCCCTGGGCAATCGTTTTCAGGTATGATTTATGGTCCAATGAATATAGGGCTCTAAAGAGGGGAATACCTGTGTAAAAGTTATTCATATATAAGTAGAAACCTCAGCCCAGTCGTGGAGTGATGAGCTCCCACACAATTTTGCCACTGACAGTCAAGTCAAGGGAACAACTGGGGGGGTGTCTCATTGTGAGTCCTTTCCTTCATAAATCAAAATGTATCTGGTCTGACGGAAGTGTGGGCGCTCTTTGTAGAGAGATCAATACAAATGTTTTGGGAGGGGGCATACACTGCTGCAAAACACTTAGACAGGCTATCTATTAGGGGCCTCAATTTATGCAGCCTGTCATGTGAAGAATCATTAGGGGGTACAGCTGTAGAATTGTTGTTGAAATGCAGAAACCTGAGCAGTAGCTGATACCAGTTTCTAGGCATTGTGGCAGAAAAGATTGAAATGGATAACACTGTAGTGTGATGCCAGTAGGACTCTGGGGAATGTGAGTCCCATAACTAGGATGATTTCCACAAACCTCTTCTTCAAATAATTGAAAAAATGTATTGGCTCAATATTACTGGTTGCACCTTAACATCAGAGACTGCAGTAAATAGAGGGATTTCACAAGGAAAATTACCAGGAGGCCCCCACACAGGTTCTCCTCTGGTTCAGCATCAGCCCTATCATCCTCTTCTTGATCCTCAACCTCCTGCTCAACCAGATCATCTAAATCCTGCTCAACTTCCATGGGCTCCAGAAGGGCAGCAACCGTGCTACAACTACCAACATGTGACTCATCAGTAGACCAGTCACTGTTATAGACTCTGATTCAGGGGGCACAAACTCAGAATTGGGGTCACTAAACTCCTCTGAGCTAGAGGCCATGCACAGTACAGCAGCCTCTTCAACAGTAAAACATTTTGTCATGTTGCCAACAGAATATATCCTGTAATCCAGCGAACAATCAGGGACAGTAACAAACAGAAATTCAAGTATGAATAAGGGATTTCACTGCCAGAAAATGTTAACAGCTGGATCACACTATGCAAAACTTGTAAAACTACTGCAACACAGGCAAGGCAGAGGCTTGAGAAAAAACTAAAGATAACATAAATAAAGACAAATTAAGAAAAAAAAAACTAAGACCAACCCCCTGAATTCAAAATTACCTGGAACTCTCTGGAACAAAAAGCCTAACCCTCTGAACTCTCAAACACCCTGGAACTTTCTGGAACAAAAAGCCTAAGCCTCTGAACTCTCAAACTCCTTGAACCAAACGCTACCTCACTATCCAAAAGACTTACAATCAATACCAAGTGAAATCAACAACTAAACTAAATATCTCATCACTAGTGACCCAACAAAAAGAGCAGGTATTGATCAGCTATTGAACAAATATTGAATAACTAAATGAACAGCTGAACAACTGAAAATTCAATAAAATAAAGTGATAACTGATCACTAATCACACTTGGGAACTAAAAGGCAATAAAATCACTGAAAACCAGTACTAATCAGCAATACAAAACTGAAACATAAGTACAAGAACAAGCTAGAACAAGAAATCAACAGCAAAGCAACGCTGAAATGCAATAAAATCACTGAAAATCAAGAAAAACAGTAATTGGCAGCAGTGCAAAACTGAAAATGCAAAGAACTAGCACAAACATGCTAGAAAAAGAAATCAACAACAAAGTAAGGCTGAAATGCAATAAAATCACTGACAACCAAGAAACAAAAGTAATTGGCAGCATCACAAAACAGGAAAAAGCAATAAAAATCACAGAAACTACAATAAAAAAAAACAATAAAATGAAAATACAAAAATATCAAGTATCACACAATAAAAAAATAACACCAATACGGTGTGTGTGTGTGTGTGTGTGTGTATAGGAGTGTGCAAGTATGTGGGAAAAAAGTGAAACCTGAAATAAAAGAACTTTCATTTGAAGCAACGTAGGGGGTTCTTCACAGTCAGGACAGTGAGGTTGTGGAATGCACTGCCGGGTGATGTTGTGATGGCTGATTCCCAAAGAGTATTTTCTTTGGGAGGAGAAAGACCATACCTGCTTATCTCTTTATTTGGCATGCCCTCTTCCAAAGAAACCATTCTACTTTGTGAGCTTTTGTGAACACCTTCTTAACTACAGGACTGTATTTAGTGGGGCGGGGGTTGGGAGAGCATGCATTAAAGGGAAAGCCACTTTCCCCTATAAAATATACAAAATCAAAAAATGGAGCTCATCCCCATGTTGCAATTAAAACCAGTTGGGTGTGTGGCTTATATCATATATTGAACAAAAACAAATCAACCCAGCTCCTATTATTATATAGCTTTTAGGAAAAAATCAGATAGAGAGGAAAATGACTATATTTGGTAAAAACACTTTTAGTTACATGGTTTGTACAAAGTATGCATAAGCTGATGCCCCCCCCCCCCCGCCAAGGCAGTGTCCATGCATCAGTCTTGCCATGTAACTAAAAGTGTCTCTTTTTACAAATATAGGCATTTTCCTTTCAATCAGATTTTTTCCTAAAAGCTATATAATAGGAGTGCTGAGTTAATTTATTTTTGTTTAATATATGATATAAGCCAAATGCCCATGCGCTCAACTGGTTTTAATTGCAACATGGGGATGAGCTGCATTTTTCGATTTTGTTTATTTTATAGGGGAAAGTGGCTTTCCTTTTAATGCATGCTCTCCCAACCCCTGCCCCACTAAATACAGTCCTGTAGTTAAGAAGGTGTTCACAAAAGCTCACAAAGCTGAATGGTTTCTTTGGAAGAGGTCTTGCCAAATAAAGAGATAAGCATGTATGGTCTTTCTCGTCCCAAAGAAAATACTCTTTTCACTCTTTTCATATATTTAGGACTGATGCATGGACACTGCCTTGGCGGGGGTGCATCAGCTTATGCATACTTTGTACAAACCATGTAACTAAAAGTGTCTCTTTTTACCAAATATAGGCATTTTTCAATTTGTTTTTTTTTTCGAAAAGCTATAATAGGAGTGCTGGGTTAATTTGTTTTTGTTCAATATATGATATAAGCCACACACCCATGCACCCAACTGGTTTTAATTGCAACATGTGGATGAACTGCATTTTTTAATTTTGTCAGTGAAGGAGAGGACTTGGACAGCCAATTTAAGAAGAGTAGTTTTTTTGTAGCTCCTGTAAACAACAAGATAAGACTTTAAATCACTCTGGAATTTGGGACACCATTTAGAACCTGATCACGGAAAATCCAGATACAAGAGTGCTGATTCTGGGCTTTTTTTTTAAGCTTAAGTTTTAGAGTCATATTTTTTTCCAGGGATAGCGATACCTTGTACACTTATGGACAACACCATAAGTAGTGAAATAAGTTCACGTTTAGCTGGGTACATTTCGGACAAAAGGTTTGAGAGCCCATGTTTGAAAACTTTTTATACAATTTTCCATAAACCAAGTGAATCCAATGTTGAACTCTCCAGTTCTCAGTCTCCAAGTATATGTATACTTATACTTACTAATGGAATATGAGTGTTGAGAAGGAGTAATTGTGGTATGTAAGTAGTCAGACAATTTTTTAGCCACTTTCATAAGAGGATAATTTTCCTTGTTTCCTGAAGACCAACATTTTTGGGTAATTAGATCAATGTTCATCAAATTAGGATTCTCACGAAAATCTTCCATTGACCTTGCTAGCCAGTGTTTCTGCATAATATTTTTTATTTAGGGCTCCAATCCATCAACTCTTGATGAACATGTATTTAAAGTGATCTTCGGACTTCAGGTTGTTTTGACATTTAAACTCAGGCCAGTTTAATAATTGACCATTAGCAGAATCTACCACATCTTTCATCAGTAAAAGCATATTGTATCTCTTACTAGAGAGAAAGGTTGAATAGCCTGTTTAAGAATTTCTCCACAGGAGTTGTAGGGGCATAACCAAGTCTGCATGTGGTTAAAATCATGACTTGAAAACAAGAGATTCATTTTGAATGTATTGGGCACCTCATTCCACTTTTTGTGAACTGTCAGGATGTTTAGATTATGTTCATGAAATATTTTGAGTTCTGGATTAGTAAATCTTTTACCCCCATATATCCACTCTAGTGATTGAAGCGAGGTTGAAGGTCATAAAATCTGAAATCCTCAAACCTCCCCCACAATTCCGAAGGACAACTTAAATTTGAAAGAGCAATTTTAGGTTTATTTTTCCCCCAAATAAGATTGTTTACAGATGAATCTAGTTTTTTGATATCCGTATGCTTTACTAGAAGTGGCAAATTTACCAGCGGGTAGATCAGTTTGGGAAAATTAGCATCTTAAAGAAAGCTATCTTCCCTTTTAAATTCAAGGGAGCTTTTACCCATTTATTTCAAAGAGAGAGCATCTTATTAATAGCAGGAGTGTAATTTAAAGCATAGAGCTTCCCCCAATCTGATGGAATTTTGAGCCCTAGGTAAGCTAAATAAGATTTTGGGTACTTTAGGTTAAATTTTCGTAGGACAGATCCTGAAATATTTACATTAATGTTCAAAAGTTCTGATTTATTGGCATTTATTTTATAGCCCAAAAAAGGACCCAAATTAGGAGTAATTAAGGAGTAAATTGAAGATTTCCCCCAGTGAGGCATTGTTATTTTGAATAATCAATAACAGGTCATCTGCAAAAGCAAGTGATTTCAAATGGACTTTTTGATACCTTGAAAAGAGATCATATGTTTCTTGGAGGAGAGCTATATCACAATTTAAGCTTTTAAGGTATTGAAGAACTTTTTAGTGTTCTAATCAATGGTTCAAAAGATATATTCAAAAGTACTGGGGACAAAGGCCATCCCTGTCTTGTTCCTTTGTGAATTTTAAAGGGATTTCACTCCGGCTATTAGTACCTGGGATTCAGGAGAACATAGTAACATAGTAAGTAAGGTTGAAAAAAGACACATGTCCATCGAGTTCAACCTTTTTTTTTTTATATATTAACTACCTATCTGCCAGTTGATCCAGAGGAAGGCAAAAAACCCATCTGAAGCCTCTCTAATTTGCCTTAGAGGGGGAAAAATTCCTTCCTGACTCCAAATCAGACTAGTCCCTGGATCAACTTGTACTATGAGCTATTTCCCATAACCCTGTATTCCCTTACTTGCTAAAAAGCTATCCAACCCCTTCTTAAAGCTATCTAATGTATCAGCCTGTACAACTGATTCAGGGAGAGAATTCCACATCTTCACGGCTCTCACTGTAAAAAATCCCTTCCGAATATTATAGAAGAGTATAAATATCTAATAAAGCTTATAGAAGAGTATAAATATCTAATAAAGCTGGAAAAGGGGTCTGTAATCCCAAAACATCCCAGGCAATTGAAGAGATGATCATAGAGACTGATTATAGTGCATGGAAGTTTGTGATTTTTGACATAGGAAATAGCAGAGGTACTGCTATAATACTCTTAATGGCAGACCTCTTCTTTAGGAAACCATTTTGGGATTCAAATATTACTATTGGTAGGATTAGAGAAAATCTGATAAAATCTAGGATAATCGTTTAATGCCTTGGTTTAGTAGTGAAATTGGAATATAAGATGTAGGCAACAAAATATCTTTTCCCTCTTTAGGGAAGCTTATTAGGTTAGACAGCATGCTGGTAGGGAGCTTCTTACTGGATAACAAAATATCACTGAAGGGCTCTGTCAGAAAGGGAGATATTTTTGTATTTAATCATTTGTAGATAGACCATCTGGCCCATCTGCTTTTTTCTTCTTCAGATTTTTTATAGCATCTGAGACCTCTTCAAATAGTATAAATTTGTTTAAATTGGATAATTGTTCTTTTGAGATCAATGGGATCTGGACTTTTTCAAAGAAACTATCTACTAGACCAATTTTATCTTTTAGCAATTCAGAATTCTTGTTCCAGCTCTTAAAGAGATTAGCCAAGACATTATTTGCCTTGTTACTACAATTGTTCAATTTAGCTTTTGAGTAACTGGAAAAGAAGGCGTCCCTTAAAGTTATCCAAGATTTTAAGGAAGAAGCTACATTTTTTTAGCCTTTTCAGGTGAAGGAAAGTGTTTTAGGTTCAGATAGCAGTCTTTTTTTGCCTTATCAATTTTAAAAAGTTATCATTTACTTTATGGTAGAGTCGGGCCCTATAGGAGGAGATTGCCCCTCTAATAATCGTCTTCCATGTTTCCCACAGCAAAGGAAGATTGTCTTTATGGGAATTTTCTGTAAGGAATAGGTTCCATTTTTTAGAGTGCATTTTAGAAAATTCCGGTTGATCTGCCAACAGTACCAGGAAAGACCATGAGACAAATTCTTTTTGGTCATAGAGATAGATAATAAAACTGAAATCAGGGCATGGTCAGAATAATTCATGGCATCTATTTCTGCTTTTACAGCTTTACCTATTAGTTATTGGAAATTAAAATATATTCAGTTCTGGTACCAAATTGTATTGAGAGGAAAATTTTTTTTTAACTACCTATCTGCCAGTTGATCCAGAGGAAGGCAAAAAAAACCCATCTGAAGCCTCTCCAATTCCTTCCTGACTCCAAAATGCCAATCGGACTAGTCCCTGGATCAACTTGGACCATGAGCTATTTCCCATAACCCTGTATTCCCTTACTTGCGAAAAAGCTATCCAACCCCTTCTTAAAGCTATCTAATGTATCAGCCTGTACAACTGATTCAGGGAGAGAATTCCACATCTTCACAGCTCTCACTGTAAAAAACCCTTCCGAATATGTAGGCAGAACCTCTTTTCTTCTAATCAGAATGGGTGACCTCATGTTAGCTGGAAAGACCTACTGGTAAATAAAGCATTAGAGAGATTATTATATGATCCCCTTTTATATTTATACATAGTTATCATATCACCCCTTAAACACCTCTTATCCAGCGTGAACATCCCCAATTTGGCCAGTCTTTCCTCATAGCTAAGATTTTCCATATCTTTCATCAGCTTAGTTGTCCTTCTCTGTACCCTCTCAGAGAGGGTTGTCCTGTTTGAGTGATGGAGACCAAAACTGTACAACATATTCTAGATGGGGCCTTACCAGTGCTCTATACAGTGGAAGAATGACCCCCTCCTCCAGTGACTCTATGCCCCTTTTAATACAGATCAAGACCTTATTTTCCCTTGATTCTGCTGACTGGCATTGCTTGCTACAGCCAAGTTTATCATCTACAAGGACTCCAAGGTCCTTTTCTATAATGAATTTGCCTAGTGCAGTTCCATTAGGGGTATAAGTGGCTTGGATATTTTTACATCCCAGGTGCATGACTTTATATTTATCAATATTGAATCTCATTTGCCACTTAGCTGCCCAGATTGCCAGTTTGTCAAGATCGTGTTGCAAGGATGCCACATCCTGGATGGAGTTAATTGGACTGGATAGTTTTGTGTCATCTGCAAACACTCTTAAAGACAACACCCGCCCCTAAGTTATTAATGAACAAGTTAAATAAAAGTGGACCCAATACCGAGCCCTGGGGGACCCCACTAAGAACCTTACTCCAAGTAGAGAATGTACCATTAACAACCACCCTCTGTACCGGATCCTATAGCCAGTTTCCTATCCATGTGCAAACTACTTCATTAAGCCCAACAGACCTTAGTTTAGAAAGCAGTCATTTGTGGGGCACAGTATCAAACGCTTTGGCAAAATCCAAATAGATCACATCTACTGCCCCCCCACTGTCCAGCATATTACTTACCTCATCATAAAGGAGGTTCTCTAACAATGTAGGGCATGTGTAGCAGTATACTATAGAGTGAAAAATGCATGTGATTTTGCCTTCCCATTGACTCCAATGCAATTCAGCAGATTATACAAATTTGCGAATTTTGAAACACAAAGCCCCAAAGCAGAAAAAAAGTGCCACAAAAATGTTGCGCAACAAAATATTTGTGACAAAAAAAGTTTCACAAAATTTCCACTGCTTAACTATTGGAAGCCACAGGCCTATGCTCTTCAGTTACTCTGGTATAAATCCCATCAGGCTCTGGAGTTTTCTTTTTTTTCAGAAATTCCAGTATATTTTCCTCTTGTGTCAACCAGTACCACAAGTACACATAGCATTAGAGAAGCTCTTCTCCATAAGAATTTGTCTACCTTTTTTCCCATGAAATCCTACCTGATTAGTAACGTTTGTAAAGAGCCCTGTCCGGGAATGAATCCTCTTACAATATTTAAGACAGTGCTCTTTCCACGTACATATAGTAACACCAAGACAAATAGGCTTTAGTTTAGAACAGAGGTTGCCTAACTTTTTTGGCTGTAGCCCCTCTTTAAACATTTAAGCAGGCTTCCACGATCATTATATCCACTATCCAGTCACAGCACTGGTGGGGCTTAAAAGGGGATATTTTATCTATGTATGTGTTCATCCATTGGTAATGCATTGTAAACATACTGTAGTGATAATCAGCTTCAAAATATCTGTAGTTTTGTGCCTTACTTGTGTTGCTTTTAATATTCTCCTTTATGTAAATATATTTGTGAAAAATGTAATCGACTAAGTGCCATATTTATCAGTAAAGATAAAGTAAAGTGATAAATGTTGGAGGGTGTAGGGGTGCACCAGCTGTATTTCAGTTTCCTACTGAGAAAAAATTGTGTCAAACAGATTTACTATGATTAACCCTTTAAGTGCCAGCAGAATTTCACATTTTGGTTACACGAAATGCCAGCCGTTTTTGAAACATTTTGTGCTCTCTCAATTTAGGGGCATTTTCTGAGGGGAAACCTATAGTTTACCTAGGAAAACTATACATTGTTTTTTTCGGTAGAAACTGAGCTTTCTAAATCTGCCTGAGTTTTCATGTATTTCCACCTGTGCAAAAAAATTTATAGTGCTAAATACCAAAAAAAAAAATGAAAAATTACCATTTTTCATCGTATATCAATTTATACCAGAAAAATATTTATTTTTACGGATGAAAATCCAACTGATTTGGAAAGCCTTATGTCTCTCGAACGTGCCAATACCAGATATGTATAGTTTTAGGGAGATTTAGGACTTCTGTACAGCAAAAACTCCCTGCAGTATATTACCGAATTTTGAAAGCACTAAGGCAGAAAACGGCATGCTTTAGATTCCAAGGCAAAAAATCCTGAAACCGTATGTTTACCCCAGAAAACCATACATTTTTGAAAAGTACACATTCTGCCGATTACAAAATGGGTAACTATGTCTCTCTACTCCCAACTACCAAACATAAAAGCTTGTCTGAACATAGCGGTTTTTCTAAAAAAAATTCTGAAAAATCATTTCAAAGGTTTTATTTTGCTGCTCCGCATATCCCAAACTATATTAGGTACCAAGAAAACGCACCTGAAATATGATTGCCAGGGGTCCACTGAACAGTTTGATACCCATTATGCATAGGTTTACCAAAGTATCTGGCATTTAGAGGCACCAATATGAAGTTAGCACATCCAAATTGTTCTGGACTTTACTTCAGCTACTGTAAAATCAACACATTGATTGCATTTTTTGTGGGGTAAAAACACAGAAATATATGTTTACCCCCCAAAGCCATATATTTTTGGAAAGTACACATTCTACAGAATCTAAAATGGGTACCCATGCTTTTCTGCTCCAAACTACTGAGTCGCAAGGCTTTCTCAAAGTTGTCGGTTTTGGTGAAATATCTGAAAATTGCCTCAAAGCTTCAACTTCCCAGCACCATATCACCCATGTATCATTATGTACTAAGAAAAAGCACCCTAAATATGATTGCCAGGGTTCCTCTGAACATTTTGGTGGCCATTGTTCATAAGTTTACCAAAGTATCTGGCATTTAGAGGCCCCAAAATGAAATACAAACAGTCCTGTGGGTAACGTTATCTAATGAAAAATCAACACATTGACTGCATTTTTGTGGGGTAAAAACACAGAAATATATGTTTACCCCCCAAACCCATATATTTTTGGAAAGTACACATTGTACTGAATCTAAAATGGGTACCCATGCCTTTCTGCTCCAAACTACTGAGTCGCAAGGCTTTCCCAAAATTGTTGGTTTTTGTCAAATATCTGAAAATTGCCTCAAAGCTTCAACTTCCCAGCACCATATCACCCATGTATCATTACGCACCAAGAAAAAGCACCCTAAATATGATTGCCAGGGTTCCTCCAAACAGTTTGGTGGCCATTGTTCATAGGTTTAACAAAGTTTCTGGCATTTAGAGGCCCCAAAATGAAGTTAGCGCATACAAATAGTCCTGTGGGTAACTTCAGCTAATGAAAGATCAACACATTGACTGCATTTTTGTGGGGTAAAAACACAGAAATATATGTTTACCCCCCAAACCCATACATTTTTGGAAAGTACACATTCTACAGAATCTAAAATGGGTACCCATGCCTTTCTACTCCAAACTACTGAGTCGCAAGGCTTTCCCAAAATTGACGGTTTTTGTGAAATATCTGAAAATTGCCTCAATACTTCAACTTTCCAGCATCATATCGCCCATGTATCATTACGTATCACAAAAAAGCACCCAAATTGTGATTGCTAGGGGTCCTCCAAACAGTTTGGTGCCCACTGTGCATAGGTTTACCAAAGTATATGGCATTTAGAGGCCCCAAAATGAAGTTAGCGCATACAAATTGTCCTGTTGGTAACTTCAGCTAATGAAAAATCAACACATTGACTGCATTTTTGTGGGGTAAAAACACAGAAATATATGTTTACCCCCCAAACCCATATATTTTTGGAACGTGCACATTCTACAGAATCTAAAATGGGTACCCATGCCTTTCTGCTCCAAACTACTGAGTCGCAAGGCTTTCCCAAAATTGACGGTTTTTGTGAAATATCTGAAAATTGCCTCAATACTTCAACTTTCCAGCATCATATCGCCCATGTATCATTATGTATCACAAAAAAGCACCCAAATTGTGATTGCCAGGGGTCCTCCAAACAGTTTGGTGCCCACTGTGCATAGGTTTACCAAAGTATATGGCATTTAGAGGCCCCAAAATGAAGTTAGTGCATACAAATTGTCCAGTGGGTAACTTCAGCTAATGAAAAATCAACACATTGACTGCATTTTTGTGGGGTAAAAACACAGAAATATATGTTTATCCCCCCAAACCCATATATTTTTGGAAAGTACACATTCTACAGAATCAAAAATGGGTACCCATGCCTTTCTGCTCCAAACTACTGAGTCGCAAGGCTTTGCCAAATTGTTGGTTTTTGTGAAATATCTGAAAATTGCCTCAAAGCTTCAACTTCCCAGCACCATATCACCCATGTATCATTACCAGCATATAGCATCCTAAATATAAAAATAGGGGTCTACTAAACAGTTTGATGCCCAATGTGCATAGATATACCAAACTATGTGGCGCACAGAGACCCCAAAATGACAATATGTATAGACATTTTCACGGCTGACGCGCTGGCTGCTGCAATATAACCACCCGGTGTGTGTATTATGCGACATTAGACCCCCTAACAGTACAGAGACCCCAGAAAACCATATATTTTCAGAAAGTACACATTCTGACTAATCCAATATGGGTGAATAAGTGTTTCTACTGCAAACTGCCAAACTGCAAAGCAATGCAGAACGTAACGGTTTTTATCAAATTTCTGAAAATCGTCACAAAGCTTGAATTTTACCCCATTATATGCCCCACATTTTGTAACGTATCAGCATAAAACATCCTAAATATGAACGCCAGGGGTCTACTGAACACTTTGATGCCCGTTATGCATAGATATTCCAAACTATGTGGCGCACAGAGACCCCCAAATGACAATAGTGTCTATACATTTTCACGGCTGACGCGCTGGCTGCTGCAATATAAGCACCTGGTGTGTGTATTATGCGACATTAGGCCCCCCTTACAGTACAGAGACCCCAGAAAACCATATATTTTCAGAAAGTACACATTCTGACGAATCCAATATGGGTAAATAAGTGTTTCTACTGCAAACTGCCAAACTGCAAATCAATGCTGAACGTAACGGTTTTTATCAAATTTCTGAAAATCGTCACAAAGCTTGAATTTTACCCCATTATATGCCCCACATTTCGTAACTTATCAGCATAAAACATCCTAAATATGAACGCCAGGGGTCTACTGAAAACTTTGATGCCCAATATGCATAGATATACCAAACTATGTGGCGCACAGAGACCCCCAAATGGATATACAGTAGATAAAATTTACAAGGCAAAACAAAATAAGGCAGTAAAGAGCGAAATGCAAAAAAATCCAATAGAACCACAAAAATCAATGTTTTTTTTTCCAGACTAGTGTTATCAGCCGTCAGATTTTTATTTTAGCTGGGCCATATAGGTTATACGGCTAGAAACAAGTGAACACAACATATGCAGAGCTGAAAATGCAATAAAATGGCTAAAAATGCAATAAAATGGCAAAAAATGCACCAAAATTGCAATATAAATAACATACAAAAGGTATTGCACAGTACGGTTAGCGAATACGCTATTCGTAATGGCAATAAAACATTTTTTTCAGCCAAAAAAAGAGACGATGCGATAAGAAAAAAAAAAAAAAGCCACAATGCCATGTATGTGCGTGTGTACAATTGGTAAATTACATGTTATGTGCGCATGTGTGCTTGTGCACATGTGTGTGAGTGCAGTGAGTGTAAGTGACCCCCCCAATCCCAAAAAATGTATGTGTAAGTGTGTGTAAGTGTGAATCTAAGTGTGTATTACTGTAATAAGTGTGTGTTGGTGTGTTTGTGTGTGTAATTATTGCACTAACCTGAAAATGTCGCTGGAGACTGTTGCAGACGATCTGGAAGGGCCCCAGGAAGACATCTGCGACGTGAATCCTGAACCTGTGCTGTGGGGGCGGAGCTGGACGGCACAGTACAGGCTGCAGCAGCAGGACACGTAAGTGACACGTGCCTGCTACTGTTTTGGGGCCCCTGGGCGATCGCGCCCCAGGGGCCACTCGATCCCCTGCTCTGCTCGTTGCCTAGGGGCAGGGGATCGAGGAGGAACGGAGCGAGCGGCTCTAACAGCCGCTCCTCCGCTCGAGAACCCGTAAGTGCTGCAGAACGTAGAATCTACGTTCTGTGGCATTTCAAGTTACTTTTCCACAGAACGTAGATTCTACGTTCTGTGGCACTTAAAGGGTTAAACTAAATGTGGGGCTGATTGGAGATGTGAAGAACTTCATTAACTAATAACTGTCAAGCTTCACCACTGGAGTGTGACTAGCAGGTAGCAACCTATGTGCTGGATAACCTGAAGTATAACCTGAAATGACTAGATCAAGACTGAAAGTCATAATAAACTAAATGGCAGACATGCACCACAGTGTATTTCCTGTGGCAATCCACCCTCGGAGGGGAAGAAGCTTTGTGGGGCATGCCCTTAAGAAGCTGCCACATCCTCTTCTTCTGATGATAAAATGCTGGCAGAAGAAGAGGCTGATCTTCAGTTTCCTTCTGTTTCAGAGGTAGAAATTCCAGATGATGTTGCTTCTACCTCACATTTTAACTTAGAGCTTTTGCAGCCTCTTATTTCAGAAATTAAGTTAATTTTAGATCTCGATGCTCCCAGGGGCGCTCAACCAATGAGGCGAGTTGAGACACACTCCTCAGGTGGCAGCGCCCCCCTGCCAGGGGCAGCAAAATTCCGCTCCTGGTAAGACCTGAATTTACGGTTTTCAACATGGAAATTTGGCTCATCTAGTGCACAATCTAGAGCACAATAGCAATGTGGACCTGGCAAAATGAAGACCGCCTCGTGCAGCAAATGGGCAGGATTGCCCCTGGATGCTCCAGTAGAGAAAGAAGCTAAGAAACCCTTTATTTCCTTTTCCAAACATGCTTTTCCATTCCATAAAGTTTTGATGAAAGTGATGAAGGATGATTGGTTGATTCCTGCCACCATCATTGATCAATCATCAATCTGCATTTAGCAGTGACATGATGCAGTAAGATTAGAATTTATTTGGATTGCTCCAACTCTATAAAAGTTCCATGCTACGGAAATGGAACAAGATACTAGCTATGATCCAGACAGCATAAAGTATTAGTATTGCCCTTTATTACATAGTTTCTGCATGTTGAAATTGAGGTTGAAAAATGTGGTATGTCCACAAATGTTGATCCAAGGTACTCCCCCCCCCCGTCATGGACGGGTGGAGTAAATGCATTGTTTTTGCCAAACATTCTCAGTTTATCTAATGTTGGACATACACCAGAAAGAAGGTCACCAAATGAGTGGATATTTCATTATTTGGCCACTCAAATGATGGGCCAAAATGTTTGGTCCTGAGCCAAATAATTATATCTTTATACTGAGCCAATAATATAGCACCACCTCATCAATGTTTGTTGAAATGAATGGAATATAATGCTCTTCGTGTCTTTTGTGGTTTCATGCGTTAACTGCGTTCATTTCCACATTTACATTTTTTCTAAAGAAAATCCCTTTTTCGAAAGCAAGTGATGCAAGAAAATGTAAGTGAGATTAAAAGCTGTTCTTCGACTACAAAATTAATGTCAATGTAATGTACTTTTTTTGTTATATTTAGATATGCAAAGAAAAAAAACTTAATCCGAGTCTTCCTTTTACTTTCTGTTGTGAAATTTGAATGTTTTTGCTGCAACTGCACTCATATAACATTTTTTGTGGGGGGTTTCTATTCTGCAGCTTTGGCTCCAGATTTTCGCCTCTCACCAGTAAAGCGCCTGATTCCTGCAGCACGAGGTGGTGAAGTCATTATACAGTGTAACCCACGGGCAGCACCTACGCCATTAATTTTGTGGAGCAAGGGGACAGAACTTTTGCGTAACAGCAGCAGGTACTATGATTTTAGGTTTAGAATTATAACAATGTACAAAATAGGGGGGTTGTGGAAGCACTCATAAGGCTAAATCAAAGTATATTTAAGTATAATGGAAGTGCTACTTACAATGCACTTCCCTGGGCCCCTGTCTCATAAGCAATTCAGTATAAATGCAAGTGCATGTGTTTACAGAAACAGGGGTTTTTTAGTTACAAAGTTATGATCATAAAGTTGAAAAGCCACCATACCACGTCAAGGTAAACCCCATATGGCGGTCCCTAACTTATTTATTCTCAGGTCATAATATAAAAAGACAATTCTCTGCATAATAGCATTACCTGTATTCAGTGTTTGTGGAACATTGGTTTCAATCTGGAGCCTAGATCCTCCCCCGCCAGTTAAGGCTTTTAAGAGAGAGAGATTGCCCAAACCAACGCCCATATTTAAAAGCATAGGACCACCATTAGTATATAGGGGTGGGTATGGGGTGCTATTAAAAACCACATGAAGCTAAGCCACAGCTTCAGGCTAATACAATGTACAAAATAGGGGGGTTGTGGAAGCACTCATAAGGCTAAATCAAAGTATATTTAAGTATAATGGAAGTGCTACTTACAATGCACTTCCCTGGGCCCCTGTCTCATAAGCAATTCAGTATAAATGCAAGTGCATGTGTTTACAGAAACAGGGGTTTTTTAGTTACAAAGTTATGATCATAAAGTTGAAAAGCCACCATACCACGTCAAGGTAAACCCCATATGGCGGTCCCTAACTTATTTATTCTCAGGTCATAATATAAAAAGACATTTCTCTGCATAATAGCATTACCTGTATTCAGTGTTTGTGGAACATTGGTTTCAATCTGGAGCCTAGATCCTCCCCCGCCAGTTGGGCAATCTCTCTCTCTTAAAAGCCTTAACTGGCGGGGGAGGATCTAGGCTCCAGATTGAAACCAATGTTCCACAAACACTGAATACAGGTAATGCTATTATGCAGAGAATTGTCTTTTTATATTATGACCTGAGAATAAACAAGTTAGGGACCGCCATATGGGGTTTACCTTGACGTGGTATGGTGGCTTTTCAACTTTATGATCATAACTTTGTAACTAAAAAACCCCTGTTTTTGTAAACACATGCACTTGCATTTATACTGAATTGCTTATGAGACAGGGGCCCAGGGAAGTGCATTGTAAGTAGCACTTCCATTATACTTAAATATACTTTGATTTAGCCTTATGAGTGCTTCCACAACCCCCCAATTTTGTACATTAGAATTATAACAATTCACAATACCTAATCAGTGTAGTGAATGAACTTTTTCCCCCCTTCTTTATATTTCTGCAGAGTAACGGTCACTGCAAATGGGACATTAATCCTAAGGAACATTTCTCACTCTGATGAGGGGAAATACACCTGTTTTGCTGAAAACGTAATGGGGAAGTCAAACAGCACTGGGGTCCTAAGCGTGAAAGGTAAATTAAATTCTAACATAATCATTCTAAAAATAAATGTACCAAATATGAAGATTTTTTTAGCAGGGAAGCATTGATAGAAATAAGAGATATTAAGTTTGTAGCAAGATGTAAAACATTGGAGTAGCTTTATCAAAGAGTGCAACACCGCAATTCATTTCTATGGGATTTTTAAAGGCGTATTTAGCAAATGGTGAACTTTCACAATCACCCTTTGATAAATATGCCATTAAAAATCCCATAGAAATGAATGGAGAGAGGTGGTATTTCATTATGCGGACTGTGGAGATCTCTAAATTCACTCTTTGATAAATCTACCCCAAAGTGTTGGATGTAACATTTTACATTCTCTGGATTTGCAGTTACATACCAGAAATGGTTTTAATGGCCCATTAATACTAGGCGATTTAAATGACATAAAAGCATTTATGCTTAAGAGCTTAGAGAAGTGCAAAGTGCAAAACATCTGTGCAATCACCACGGATTTTTTTTACACAAAATACAACATTCTGACTGAGTACATTTATACACTCC
The DNA here is from genome assembly GCF_017654675.1 of Xenopus laevis. NCBI lineage: Eukaryota > Metazoa > Chordata > Amphibia > Anura > Pipidae > Xenopus > Xenopus laevis. The sequence continues at coordinate 70,783,614 of NC_054373.1, read as the reverse complement.
TAGCTAAATTCATTTTGATTTATAAAAACATTCATAACTTTTACAGTTATTTAATACAATAACAACATAGGTGGCAGCCTCAGTTTTAATTAAAATCGGCTTATCACATTATTTAGTTATCAGGCACACACTTTCTCCATCCTATGTCCTCCCACAAACATGGTTACAGCCAATGTTCTTAGCTCAGCCAATCATATGCAAATACTACAGGTAAGCTGCTGCCTACCAATTAATTTTATTACTGGCACTGCAGGCTTTCCTTCAAATTCCCAGTAGTTCCTTCTTATATCAGTGTGCAGGTCGTTTGATATTCTGTCTGTTTCCATTCTGTCTGCTCATCCAAGCCATTCTTAAAGGCATTAACTGAATCAGCCATTACAACATCACCTGGCAGTGCATTCCACAACCTCACTGTCCTGACCGTGAAGAACCCACTACGTTGCTTCAAATGAAAGTTCTTTTCTTCTTGTCTAAAGGGATGGCCTCTGGTACGGTGATCCTTTTTATGGGTAAAAAGGTCCCCTGCTATTTGTCTATAATGTCCTCTAATGTACTTGTAAAGTGTAATCATGTCCCCTCGCAATCGCCTTTTGAACCTCATTTTCCAGTTTGCTGCCCAGTTTTCTTAGACAAATCACTCTGCAAAGTGGCAGCATCCTGCATGGAACCTATAGTTCTGTACAATTTAGTATCATCTGCAAAAATAGAAACAGTACTTTCAATGCCCACCTTCAGGTCATTAATAAAGAAGTTGAAAAGCAAGGCACCTAGTTCAGAGCCCTGTGGTACTCCACTAACAACACTGGTCCAATTAGAAAATGTTCCATTTTCCACCACTCTTTGTAGTCTATCTTTTAGCCAGTTCTTTATCCAGGTACAAATACTATGTTCCAGGACAACATTCATTAATTTAACCAGTAACCTTTTGTGTGGCACTGTATCAAATGCTTTAGCAAAGTCTAAGTAAATCACATCCACTGCCATCCCAGAATCGAGGTCCCTGCTTACCTTCTCATAAAAAGAAATTAAGTTAGTCTGGCAAGATCTATTACGCATAAAACCATGCTGGCATACACTCATAGTATTATGATTTGCTATAAAGTCCAGTATCTTATGTTGTTGGAATCAAATTTACAAACAATATCTTGGCCTATCTGAAGCAGTCAGTGTAGGGAAACTGTCCACTCTTGCTCCCTTCTGCAAACACCCATGTATATACCAATGTATAAATGTCAATGCAGTGTGAAGTACCGTAACCCTAACCTTAAATTGAATAAGAAATTAAGAAAAATATCACTGATAAAAAGCAATAGTAGTATTGTATAGTATGGTATTGTAGCTGCTCAAGTTAGTTGATACATGACCTTAAAAATGAATACTGACACTAAAAAAAATTATTTACAAAATATTAATGTACATAAAATGTTACCTATAGTTTATGTTGATTGTTTATTGCTGAGGTGTCTGCTTTTGTAGGTAATAGTTAATAAAGACACACAAAGGCATCACGGTTTGCAAGAGTTATCTTAAGTCAGTTTGCACACTACTACACACATCTATATAACAGCACAAAGTTACCTTCCAAAGCTGTCCCCAATAAGATAAAAACATACTTTAGATATAAAAAAATACTTGGAGAAATGCATCACATAAAAACTATCCCTGGAGCACACCCAGATGCTGCAGGCTAAAATTACTGGGAAAGAAATTACAGCAGTGATTGAAAAAAGTAAACCTATGGCTTTACCATGCTATATTACAAATGCTTTATAAAAGAACTACTCCCCCATATGCAGTCACGGTTCAATGATATCCCCAAAAATAAGTTGCAAGTTGTCCCTTGACATACTAAGAATGATCTTTATAGTTGTGCTCAAGCTTCTACCCTTTAAGTGCCAGCAAAAATCCGCCTTTTAGACATTTTTGAAACATATTGTGCTCTCTCACTTTAGGGGCATTTTCCTAAGAAAACTATATATATTTTTTTTTTGGGAGAACCTGAGCTTTCTAAATCTGTCTGAGTTTTCATGTATTTCCACATCTGCAAAAAGATTTATAGCGTAAAATACCAAAAATGTTTAAAAAACGCATATTTTCCATAATATATTAATTTATACCAGAAAAATATTTCATTTTATGCATGGAAAGCCTCATGTCTATTGAACATGCCAATATCAGATATGTATAGTTTTAGGGAGATTTTACGACTTCTGTACAGCAAAAACTCCCGTCAGTATATTACCAAAGCACTTAACAGAAAACGGCATACTTTAGATTCCAAGGCCAAAAAATCCTGAAACAGTAGGTTCACCCAGAAAACCATATATTTTTGAAAAGTACACATTCTGCAGATTCAAAAATAAGTAACTATGTCTCTCTACTCCTAACTACCAAATATCAAAGCTTGTCTTTTATAAAAATGTATTAAAATTCTGAAAAATCACTTCAAAGTGAAAAATCACCCTGAATATGATTGCCAAGGGTCCACTGAACATTTTGATGCCCATTGTGCATAGTTTTACCAAAGTATCTGGCATTTAGAGACCCCAATATGAAAATTGTCCAGGACTTAAGCTAATTAAAAATCAACACATTTACTGCATTTTTTGTGGGGTAAAACAGAAAAATATGTTTACCCCCCAAAAACCATATATTTTTGTAAAGTACACATTGTACCAAATCTAAAATGGGTACCAATGCCTTTCTGTCACAAGGCTTTCCCAAAATTGGCGGTTTTGGTGAAATACCTGAATATTGCCTCAAAGCTTCAAATTTCCAACATCATATCGCCCATGTATAATTACGTACAAAGAAAAAGCATGCTAAATTTGATTATATTGGCATACAGAGACAAGCACCTGGTATGTGTATTGTGCGGCATAAGTCCCCATAACAGTTCAGAGACCCTAGAAAACCATATTTTTCTAAAAGTACACATTCTGAGGATTCTAAAATGGGTAAATATCTCTTTCTACTGCAAACTTCCAAACAGCAAAGCTCTGCTAAACATAACACTTTTTATGAAATTTCTGAAAATTGTCGCAAAGCTTGCATTTCACCCCATTAAATATCCCACATTTTATAACGTACCAGCAAAAGGCATCCTAAATATATTCAGGGGTCTAGTGAACAGCTTGGTGCCCAACATGCATATATAAACCAAACTATGTCACGCACAGAGATCCCCAAATGCAAAAATCCAACAAAACCACAAAATTTCAATGCTTTTTTTTTTTTCGCCTAGTGTAATCAGCAGTCAGAATCACAATCTGAATATTTCAACATCGCCAAATAGGTTTTACGTGGACAGAAATAAGCGAACAACACCTAGGCAAAGCTGAAAATGCTATAAAATGCCTAAACATTCAATGAAATGGCTAAAATGCAACAAAATCACTGAAATTCCCATATAATCACCATAATAACATACAAAAGGTATTGCACAGTGCGATTAGCGAATTGTGTGTGTATGAGTATGGTGAATGTGTGAAAATCCCTGAAACCCCCAAAAATACATGTGAGTGTGTGTAAGTGTAAATGTAAGTGTGCAATAGTGTAAAGGGTGTGTTTTGTGTGTGTTAACACTAACCTGAGAGGATTGCAGGCAGCAGATAGTCTTCTGCGATGTGGGACATACTAGAGGCTGTGATTGAAGCTGCCCCATGAAGATTCGGGTTCAGGGTCGCCAATGGACGAAAAGGAAGTCAGCGCAGAAGCAGGCAGCAGCAGACCCACATGTCTGCTGTGCCATTGGGGCCCCTGGGCGATTGCGCCACATGGGCCACTTTCCAACCCACTCTGCTTGTGGATTAGGGGCATATGAGCAAGCAGGGAAGGAGCGAGCTGCTGCTCCTCCTCTCGCCCGCCCAGATGTGCTGCTGAACGTAGAATCTGTGTTCTGTGGCACAATGACGTACATAACTCTGAAATCTCCGTGATTCCCACTGCCAATCCTCTTTACCACCCTCTTGCCTAGGCCATGTCGCGCCGCCTCAGTAGCAGCCCCAATTCGAAAGGAATGCAATCCATACTGAAGTGGGGCCATGCCCAATTCTTCCATTACCCTCACAAACTGAAATCTGGTCAGCAACGTGCCATCTTCATGAATTAAGAAGGGGCCATCCTGACCTGGCCGAGCGACCAAAAATTGTTTAACATTACCGTAAGGGCAAATCGCCCTGCCCTGTAAGGCATATAGCACCACCTATCACCCTTTGCCTAACTGGTCTGTCTTAGACTTGTGAAGCCATATTCCCACATACTCTAGACACAATTCCACATCCCACCTCTGAAGACTCCCGGGTGCCTGCACATTTTCTTCCAAATCCTGATGAGCCTACCATACCTTTTACTTGGATACGTATGTTTGAAAATTACATTATTGCTGCTGATCATGGGGAGATTTCTGTTGCTAGAAAGCGTGCTTTACTTATTCACTGCCTGGGAGCAGAGGGACAGCGCATATTCTATACATTACCCGATGATACTTATGAAACTGCTCTTACTGCTATAAAGAACTTTTTCATGCCAAGAGTAAATGTGGTTGTTGAAAGATATAACACTACTACTGGATAACACTACTCACACTTACCCACAAACTGTCATACCCAACCTATTTAACAATATTACTAATTACACACCATTATCAAGGTAAAGTGTAAAGAAGCCCTAGCGCTAGAAGCTCCTGAAGTTTAACTTTGGGTTTAAATAACTAAAAGAGGAATCCAACTGACCCCAACAGTGAAACATATGTAAAATATGAATTACCCCTATGATGAAAAGTCTTGTTACATTAAAGCCCATATCATGGCTGGGGAGACTGCACTCTTTAAAGAGGACCTATCACCCTAAAATAATTCCAAATCCTTTATATGTTGTTAGTTGAGCCAAATGAACTTTATTTACACCACATAAATCATTTCAATTTTGTTTACATCAGTCTTGAAACTAACTATAACAGCAAGCAGGCAGGTGCCATTTTGAACACACTGCTATCAAGGCAAGTTTTGCATCACCCCAAACACTTATGAATGCACAAGGATGGGGTCCTAATGCCCAGGTCCATGCACATGGTACACAATTATAGACACTAAGAAGGGGGGATGTGTGAATTGTCTGTCCCACCTCTATGCCCAAAGGGCAGTGTCAGGACTGTCAGGAGGGTAGGAGCCACTGGAGAAGAGCTTAGCAGTTAAAACTGCTTTAGTGTACAGCAGGAGCTCACAGGTGGTGGTAGCAGGCCGTGTCAGAGTAAAGAAGAATCCGTAGGCAGGCAGAGATCGAAGGGCAGGCGGAGTTCAAGCAAACCAGAAACAGGCCGAGGTCAGAAGGCAGGCGGAGTACAAGCGGTAGTCAAAACAAGCAGGGTCGATGGGCAGGCAGAAGTCAAACGGTGGTCAGAAACGGGCCGAGGTCAAAATCCAGGAATCAAGTTCAAAGAGAGGTACAACAGCAAAAGTTCAGGAGCAAGGAAAATAATCACCAAGCGCTGTTTGCTTTTTCCGACAAGGATAAATAGGGGCAGATTGGCGCCAAACGTAAGGACGCAGCGTCAGGACGCCGTGCGTCAACTTTAGCGCGCCCGCGACCGTCGCGACGCGCGCGCGCCCGAATGAACGACGCGGGCGCCGGAAACAGACGCCAAGGATGCGCAGAACCCTGCGCCTGCGCCCAAGAGAAGACTGAGCTGCGACCAAAGGTACCTTACATTGCCCCCCCCCTGAGGGGCGGCCTCAGGACGTCAAAAGCAGGCTTGTCAGGATATTTCCTATGAAAGGCTGTGGTTAACCTCGGAGCATGAACATTGTTCTTTGGTTCCCAGGAATTCTCTTCATTTGGAAAACCTTTCCACTTGACGAGGTACTGCAACCTTCTGCCATGAACTCTGGAGTCCAAGATCTTTTCCACTTCAAACTCAGCCTCGCCTTGACAAGAGATAACTGGAGGAGGTGGAGACACACGACCTGGAAAGATGTTAGGCACAAATTTTTTAAGCAGAGCAGCATGAAACACAGGATATACTTTAAGAGAGTCAGGAAGTTCTAATTCAAAGGACACAGGATTAATGACCCTCTTGATAACGAATGGACCCAGAAACTTTGGAGCCAACTTCTTGGAAGGAGTGGCGAGCCGAAGATTCAAAGAAGAGAGCCAAACTTTGTCACCACTCTTGAATTCAGGATCCTTCCCCCGTTTTCTGTCTGCGAAAGTTTTGAAATTTTGTTGAGCCTTACTTATCTGTTCCTTCAAAAAAGACGTATTTTGTTTAAGAAACTCCAAACGATCTTGTAATGCAGGAAGGGTCACCTCAGAAAGGACACCTGGAAACATGATAGGATGAAAACCCAGATTAGAAAAGAAAGGAGTCTGGCCAGTAGAAGAGTGCATAGAATTATTATAACAGAACTCAGCACATGGAAGAAGTGACACCCAATTGTCCTGCAAATAGGAAGAAAAAGTACGAATGTATTGCTCCAGCGTCTGATTAGTCCTCTCGGTCTGCCCATTGGTCTGTGGGTGATAGGCTGAAGAACGAGACAAAGAGATACCAAGGGATTTACACAACACAGTCCAAAACCTTGATGTGAATTGGGTACCGCGATCAGAAATAATTTCTTTAGGAAGACCATGTAATTTAACTATTTCTTTAATGAACACATCCGCAGTCATGGCAGCAGAGGGGAGCCGGGGAAGAGGGATAAAATGTGCCATCTTGGTAAGGCGATCGACAACCACAAAAATAGTATTACACCCATTGGATGGAGGCAGTTCAACGATAAAATCCATGGAAATAGAACTCCAAGGTCTCTCAGGAAGGGGCAAGGGACGGAGAAGACCCACAGGTTTGTTGCAAGAAGACTTGGATCTAGCACAGGACTCACACGATCGCACATAAGCAGTGCATTCTTTTATTAACGAGGGCCACCAAAAGAGACGTCTGGCCAATTCTAAGGTCTTTCGAATACCAGTGTGCCCAGCTAAAGGATGATCGTGAACTATTCTCAAGGCCTCCACCCGAAGATTTGGTGGAACCACCAACTTATTGTTCCTCAAAAGTAAATCATCTTGAGCAAAAATATCTTCAACACCAGGATAATCTGTTGGAGCTTGAGGAACCTTCTTTAGACGATCAATAAAAGAAGACTGCAGAAGTAAAAAATGTCCAGACTGAAGAATTGTATCAGGAACCATGGACACCTTCTCCACCGGAAAAACTCTGGACAGGGCATCAGCCTTTGCATTTTTGGCCCCAGGTTTGTAAGTAATATGAAATTGGAAACGAGAGAAAAAGAGTGCCCATCTAGCTTGACGAGGATTTAAACGCTTTGCAGATCTTAAGTATTCCAGATTCTTATGGTCAGTGAAAATGATAAAAGGATGGACAGCTCCTTCCAATAAATGACGCCACTCTACCAAAGCACCTTTAATCGCCAACAACTCACGATCTCCAACATCATAGTTCCTTTCAGTAGGAGTTAACTTCTTAAGAAGAACGCTACCGGATGTAAGTTGTCTTTGGGGCCAGCTCGCTGTGAAAGAATTGCTCCAATAGCTACCTCAGAGGCGTACACTTCAAGAACGAAAGGTTTGGAAACATCGGAATGGACTAAAATGGGAGCAGAAATAAAAAGTCTTTTAAGAAGTTCAAAGGCTTGTTGAGCAATTGGGGACCAGGAAAATGTAATTTTACAACTTGTAAGATCTGTGAGAGGTTTGATGATGGAAGAGAATTTATTGATAAACCTTCTATAAAAATTTGCAAATCCCACAAAACGTTGAACCCCTTTTCGGTCATTCGGGGGTGGCCAGTTAATAATCGCCTCAACTTTCTTAGTGTCCATCTTGAAACCTTGACTAGAAACTCGGAATCCTAGAAATTCAATGTGAGATCTCTCAAACTCACACTTTGAAGCTTTGGCGTAGAGAAGATGTTTCCTAAGACGAAGCAGAACCTCCCTCACATGAGAACGATGATCTTCTAAAGAATTGGAGAAAACAAGAATATCATCCAGGTATACGATGACAAATTGATCCAGTAAGTCATGAAAAATATCGTTGATAAAATATTGAAACGTGGCAGGAGCGTTACAAAGGCCAAAGGGCATGACGGTGTATTCGAAATGTCCATATCGGGAACGAAAGGCAGTCTTCCATTCGTCCCCTTCACGTATTCGAATCAGATTGTAAGCACCCCTCAAGTCTAACTTAGAAAAAACTGTAGCACGACCAAGTCTTTGAAAAAGATCAGAAATGAGCGGCAACGGGTAACGATTCTTAATTGTCACCTTGTTGAGTTCACGAAAGTCAATGCAGAGTCTTAGGGAGTGGTCTTTTTTCTCGACAAAAAAAATACCTGCACCGGCAGGAGAGGAAGAATGACGTATGAAGCCTTTAGCCAGATTCTCATCAATATAGTCCTTTAAAGTAGCTAACTCAGGCTCAGATAAAGGACATATTCTTCCAAAAGGGATGGATGCGCCAGGGAGAAGATCGATCGGGCAATCATAACTCCTATGGGGAGGAAGTGAGTCAGCCGCTTTCTTGTTAAAGACATCAGCGAATTCATGGTAGACTTGTGGGACAAATTGGAGAAGTTCATCATCGGAAATGGTTGCACCCAGCATCTTTGGAGGAAAACAATTCAAACGACAGTAATCCGAGTTGAAGAAAACTGTTCCAGCCTGCCAGTCAATAGTTGGATTATGACCCCTCAACCAGGGAATGCCAAGAATTACGGGAAAAAGAAGGTTTTCCATCACATCAAACTTTATTAACTCAGAGTGACCTCTTAATGAAGAAGCAAAAATATATGGGGTTTCTTGAGAAACAGAACCAGAAGAAACAAAATTACTATCAGCCATTTTAACAGGTATTGGCTGGGCCTTGGAAATAAAAGGAATCTTGTATTGACTCGCGAAGTCTTGGTTTATGAAGCACCCACAAGCTCCGGAGTCGATTACGGCATCCACCTCAATCTTTCTTTGGTTCCACTGCAAAGAGAGACGTAGAAGAACATAAGACTGGAGAGAGGGAACCAAGGGAGTATTAGAAGATTGCTGTGAGAGGAAATTACCATTGGGTCGAGTGGGGCAATTCCTTAACAAATGTCCAGAAAGACCGCAGTAAAGACATAAATTCAGCCGTCTTCGTCGCAGTCTTTCCTCCGTGGACAGGGTCTTGCGTACCACCCCGATTTGCATGGGCTCGCCATCAGAAGAAGGAGAAACAAGGACTGGAGGAGGAGCTGTAGGAAGCACCCATTCATGGCCCCATGCCTGACTTGGCATACTGGATCCTCTTTCCTGACGTCTCTCCCTTAATCTTCTGTCAATCTGGATGGCAAGAAGAATCAACTCTTCCAAAGAACCAGGAAGACCCACTCTAGCCAACTCATCCCTGAGTTGATCGGAGAAACCCTTGCGAAACTGATGCCGGAGGGCCCTGTCATTCCACAAGGTGTCTGGTGCCCAACAACGAAAGTCCGTCACGTATTCTTCCACAGGTCTACGGAGTTGACGTAAATTACTGATAGCCGCTTCAGCAGTCTCTACTTTATGAGGATCCTCATAGATCTTGGATAACGCCTGGATAAAGGAATCAGTGGAGGCAAGAAGAGGGCTATTCTGTTCCAACAAACGATGGGCCCAGGCTTGTGGTTGTCCTTGCAAAAGGGAAATCATAACCCCCACTCGGATCTGATCTGTGGCATGAGAGTGGGGCTTGAGGGTAAAGAGGAGGCGACAACCATTAATAAAAGTTCTAAAAGTCTTAGGATCGCCAGAAAATTTGTCGGGCATCGCTACCTTGGGTTCCCCATGTGATGCACTAGCAGCTGCAGTTCCCGAATCCGACTGTCCCGAAGAGGAAGGAAGCGAGGCAGCAGTGGACATCCGAATGTCTTGAAGTTGGACATTCTGATAGTCTCCTCGAAGATCCCTCACAACGTGGGTCAGAGCAGCAATCTGTTGAGACAGATCGACTAGAGTTGGCAACTCTTCTGACGGCTCCATTCTGGCTTGGTGATTCTGTCAGGACTGTCAGGAGGGTAGGAGCCACTGGAGAAGAGCTTAGCAGTTAAAACTGCTTTAGTGTACAGCAGGAGCTCACAGGTGGTGGTAGCAGGCCGTGTCAGAGTAAAGAAGAATCCGTAGGCAGGCAGAGATCGAAGGGCAGGCGGAGTTCAAGCAAACCAGAAACAGGCCGAGGTCAGAAGGCAGGCGGAGTACAAGCGGTAGTCAAAACAAGCAGGGTCGATGGGCAGGCAGAAGTCAAGCGGTGGTCAGAAACGGGCCGAGGTCAAAATCCAGGAATCAAGTTCAAAGAGAGGTACAACAGCAAAAGTTCAGGAGCAAGGAAAATAATCACCAAGCGCTGTTTGCTTTTTCCGACAAGGATAAATAGGGGCAGATTGGCGCCAAACGTAAGGACGCAGCGTCAGGACGCCGTGCGTCAACTTTAGCGCGCGCCCGAATGAACGGACGCGCACCCGCGCAAAGACGCGGGCGCCGGAAACAGACGCCAAGGATGCGCAGAACCCTGCACACCCCTGCGCCTGCGCCCAAGAGAAGACTGAGCTGCGACCAAAGGTACCTTACAGGCAGTCAACATATGATTGACAGTTCAGAATTGTAAATAGATTTATAACAGGTATGGATGGTTTAAAAAATGTGAGTTTAATTTGCAAATGACTTTTATTATACAGTTTTTAATGTCTAGGTGACAGGTCGCTTTAAAAATTATGGTAGCTCTGAATTCTCAAAAATATCATATTATAAACTGAACGAAAACAAAACGGTGGTAATGCCTTGCAATGTGAGCTCCCAGATGATAGAGAAAATTAGAGCTGCCCATATACCTGGACATCCAAGTCTGTAAAATACCTAGGTATATCTTTAACCCCTACGATCCCACAACTATATAAGGAAATCTTCGAACCTTGGATAATCAAATTAAAATCTCAATTAGAAAACTTATCAAAACTTGAATTCTCTTGGATGGGCAGATCAGCTGCCTTCAAGATGATCCTTTTACCCCAACTATTATATTAATTCAGGAACCTACCAATAAAAATTCCCAAAAAGTTTTTTGTAACTTTACAAAAAATGATAAATACATTTGTACTTATGAATAAATTCTCCAGGTTTTCACACAAAATCTTAACAACACATACATCCAATTTAGGTTTGGGAGTCCCAGAAATAGAGAACTATTACAAAGCCACAATTTTAGAACAATCCAGAGAAATCTGGACCCAAGACATCTCGAAACAATGGGTAGAGATAGAGCAAGATCAACTTCCAGTTAAATCCTTCAGATCAGTTTTAGAATCCAGATTAAACTGGAAGATATCACCTAATATATCTAATCCTATTACAGCAAATACAATACTGATCTGGAGAGAATTTACCAAACTTTGCAGCAATGATCCACTTGCGAGATCTACTCCCATTCCATTAATTCATTTATCAACTGCCTTGAAGAATTTACCATTAGAAAACTGGATTGACCAGGGTATTAAAAGTATCGATGACTTATTGGTGGGTACTGAAATTAAAACATTTGAAGAACTAGTACTATCATACAACATCCCCGAATCAGATAAGCCCAAATACCTAAAAATACACAAATTCCTATCAAAATATCCTTCCACCCCCATATCTATCCTTCCACAAATCAATAAATTATTAGATCCCCAAAATAAAACAAAAGGTATCTCAATGTTCTATAGAACATTATTAGCTCTGACAAATGATTTTCCTAGGTGGCAACTCAGAAAATGGCAGGAGTTTTTACAAATTGACCTTAAATTAGAGGACTTGGAGCTTGCATTCAAGTCATTAAAGAAAACATCACATTGCGTATCCCACCATGAGAACTTACTGAAGATGACCTGGCAATGGTACTTTACACCAGAGAAGATTGCCAAATTTGATAGCAAAACACAGTGGCGTAACTAGATATTACTGGGCCCCAAAGCAAATTATTTTTCAGGCCCCCAAAATGTTTAGAGGTTGACTTGTTTCTCCAATATTTATTGAAATTGTATATTAATTAGGGCCTCGTGGGGCCCCTATACCTCCTGGGCCCCCCTGCAGCCGCAGGGTCTGCTTCCTCTATAGTTACGCCCCTGGCAAAACATCTCAACTCTGCTGGAGAAATTGTAATCAAACAGGTTCTATAATTCATATTTTTTGGCACTGCCCCAAAATCCAAAAACTTTGGGAAGAGGTAGGAAACTTCCTAAAAAAATTGCCTGTATCACTCACCTCAATTCCACCTGGTATGGCCCTGTTACATCTTGGAACCATGGACTTGCCTCCAAAAGAGAGGCTGATTTTTAACCACTTGTTTGTCGTCACTAGAACGCTGATAGTAGAAAACTGGAAATCTAACATACTTCCAACCATAGATGAAATCCAAAAAAAAGTAGAATTCAATCTCATAGCTGAGAAATCCTGGGCCATCAGATGTGGTAACTTGCAAGCCTTTCTGAAGAGAGCAAGCCTTTGGCCTCTGGTATACCCAGATTCTAAACTAGTTGAACTCTAGATGATAAATTGCCCTCTCACACTAAAACTCAAACCCAATTACAGCTCTGCCGAGGTGAGAAAATCTCCAAAATAATACAGACCTCTTAACCATGTCATGAACAGCTGGTCCCGTTGGACTTAATGTTGTAGTAGTTTAGTCTAGTAGTCAGGGCGCATATATACTAAAAACAGATATAGATTGGAAATCTAAGCTAGATATATCAACAGTTAGAAATATGATATTTCACTCACAAATAATATAGCATATTTACTAAATTTGCATGGGTGCTTGTGGTGTGGCCTCCAGGATTTCAGTAAGGTGGTCTTAATCCTCCATTTCCTGGAGAGCCACCCCTCGGATAACTCATGAGACAAAATATTTTTTTTGCTTTTTTTGTCTTTCTTCATTGGTGATTAATTTTGGTTGAATCCTCAAAGTTATTAAAACAGTTAAACCAGAAGAATAGTTTCATAAGCATAGTTCAAATCAAGTTACTATACTATCCTATGGGTTTTTGCAACAGTTTAATTCCGCATTCAAATACGCATGCCTACTATTTGCATTATTTTATGCATGAATCTTAAACCATAAACATTCAAATACGCATATAGAATGCAGCATTATGCATATAATTTTACGCATGGTCTCATAAATCTATGCATCAAAAACCGGATGTAAAACACGACAATACACATGGGTTTGAAATAAATGCGTAAAAATATGCATAAAAACACGCGGTAGAGCTCACAACGGAATATGCATTAAACAACAAATGATGCGTCTTCAAGAAAATAAATAAGACGTATTTAAACAATAAAAACGAGCTACACTTACATTTTAAGGATTACATGTTACATGTTAATAACAGAATGCGAAGGAAAAATATAACAAGCTGCAAAAGATTATTCCATGGAATGTATAAAGGTCCTATTAAAAATGTAATACTAAATATGTCATGTAAACAGTTATGTATGTTGATATGTCATTAATTTGACAAATGCTGTTAATAATTGAAAAAAATTTCCAATAAAAATTATTGAAACATAAAAATTATGGTAGTTCACTTTTATATGTATTCCTCACACTCTCTATCCCGGTCAACACTTCAGAGATAGTGAATGTTCAGTTTCTTTTGGAATGATAAACACTCCAGAGTGAATAAACATGTTATTATGCGGCTTGTTGTGCAGGGAGCTTGAACTTTCCCTACCATCTCTGTTACTGGAAAACAGCCCTAATATCCCAGATGGTTAAATTACACTGCCCACCACTGACTGTCAGATGGGTCTTTCTGAAAGCTTGGTTGCTGGCCCTACTAAACCCCATATGTGTATTATGGATACCACAGAATTTCAAACCCACAGAATACAAATCCTGTTATAAAGCATACCGTCAAAGTCTGGTATGAGTTCAGGGCAATGCACAATTAGATCCCTACCCTCACTCCAATTATAAGTAACCTTGAATTTTTTTAACATAATTTGGACTTACGCACATTTGAATAATGGATTACTAATAATTCAATGGACATGACAGCTTGACTTCACTAGGCAAAATACTAATAAGGGGCGATATATATATATATATATATATATATATATATATATATATATATATATATATATATATATATTGATCAAACTCTTCATTCAAAAGAAACTGGGCAGGGAACCCAGAAGAAGCACATTGTCCAAATATATGTGCTCCCACCCATATTAGAGAAAGCAAATAACTTGGCTCTTTGCTAAATTGAACTCCCATGCTATCCCATACAAAAACATCTACAAATGACAATGGACACTGATCAATGGAAAAAGGCCTCCCACAACTCCCCTACGTAATAGGGAAAATATCGCGGAACTCCTGGATGGAAAAACTTTCGCCATCAATACATCACTGCATGGTAGACTTGATAAAGGGCACATAAGGCCCGAAACATGTTGTGTATTAGTAGTCGGTTATAAAAGAACTTCACAGCATATGATATGCTTTTTGAGTGCTCTCCTCAATTTCCAAGTTTTAAAGAATACAGTTCGGGATATCGATGACCCGATCAGGGAATGTTGCACTCCTACACTGGGTTTGAATAGCAGTGTGCTTGGATATCCTATAGTCCTGACATCACTGGACAAATATGAAAAGATCTGGACCCCATGGACACCATGGAATGAAACACACGCTGCGCAGACTGGTAATATTCCACCTAGGTAATCTTCCACCTAGGTAATCTTCCACCTAGGTAATCTTCCTGTATGCCACAGGAGTGCTTCTTTATATGTTCCTACAACTCACTTACATGGTAATATTACTAAATGATTTAATGTATTGTGATTAACGTACATATATTTTGTTGTCATATTATGGCAATTTGGTAACAATAATAATGCCAGACGAGAGCCCCCATTGCCCCCTTTTTTCTTACTTTCTCTCTTTAACGTCATATTTTATATATTTAGTTTTATGTTGAATATAAAAATGTATGCAACATTGTCCCACTAATTGTAACATCCAATGTAATGCTTGGGAATGTGTGTAACAAGGCCACTCATACTGCCTTGTTGAAAATGACAGAAGAAAAAGAAGTGAAATCAAAACACTATTAGTCCATAAACACTCACTTCAAAGCAAACTTGTTCAGTGTGGCGCCTACGTAGTATGATTGGCAAAACTGCCTTAAGTAAAACTTAACTTTTAATAAATTAGGCTAAAATTGGATTAAAGATTTGCATCTCTTTGGTAGAAAGCTTCTATTACGAAAACATTTCTACAAAGCGGACACACAAGAACAGTGGTCGGCTGAAGAGAAGCGTGCTTTACACGATATGTGTGAACTTTTGGAGGACAATATAAGGGGTAGGAGCGAAATGAAAGGGCCCTTTACTAATCTTAGACCAAAAAGTACCTTCACTCCCCCCAACTCTACCTGCACCAAAGTAGAGACTTTTATTGAGGGGTGTACAGGTGACCTTAAAATCTTACATGACAATAGTAAAGATATGAAGGCTCACAAGGGTAGCAACTTAACTTACAAAGAGAGACAAGGATTAAGAGACTTGGAAAACAATACTGACATAGTCATTAAACCTAGTGACAAAGGGGGCAATATAGTCATTTTGGACAGTACAACATATGTGCAAGAATGCAAACGTCTACTGTATTAAATGACACAAATTGTTATGCACCGTTAACATGTGACCCCACGTCTGGTTTCCAAACTGAACTTCTAACCATTCTAAAAAAATATAAGGCAAATGACCTCCTTAGCAAGGAAGAATTTGATTTTCTGGCGGTTAAGACACCAATCATACCCACTTTCTATATTATTCCCAAAATTCATAAAAACACACAATCTCCCCCAGGACGTCCAATCGTGTCTGGGATAGGAAGTCTCACAGAACCATCAAGCATATATGTCGATGACATTTTACAATCCTTTGTCTCAGGTCTCCCCTCTTTCATCCAGGACACTAGTGATGCCCTTCGACACCTAGATGGCATCGTCCTGGGGGAAGACCAATGGTTGGCATGTTTAGACATTGAGTCTCTCTATACCAGCATCTTGCATGAGGTGGGTCTTCAAGCAGTGCGAGAGACTTTGAGTCAGAGAGGGCAACAGTTCAGTTCCCATAACCATTTGGTTATTGAACTTCTGGAATTTATTTTGACACATAATTATTTTACCTTTCACAGTAAATATTATCACCAGCTAAGAGGGACAGCAATGGGAAGTACATGTGCCCCGTCATATGCAAATCTTTACCTAGGGTGGTGGGAATGTAATTTCGTCTTTAGCGACATACTGCTGGAATATACACAGGTAATTACACTTTGGTTGTGGTACATCGATGATGTCATACTAATCTGGTCCGGCACCAAGAATGACTTCTTTGCATTTGTTAACAAACTTAACATCAATGACATCAATCTCAAAGACACAGCAGAAATTCAAAAAGATAGTATTAACTTCCTTGACATCCGAATTTACAGAAGTAAAAATCACAACTTACACACTACAGTCTATCGTAAAGAGACAGCCACTAATAGCCTATTACAGGCAAATAGTCAACATCCTGTGAGTACCATCAGAGGGATCCCTACAGGATAATATCTCCAGATAAGGAGGATATGCAGCACCATGGATGACTTCAAAATTGAAGCAAAGAAGCTGTATGATAGGTTTAGAGCCAGAGGCTATAGTCACAATTGTTTAAAAAGCATTAACATCCAACAGGACAACTCTTTTGTTGCCAAAAAATCAACAGAAACGGCACAAACAAAAATCTAACAACTCTATTAGGATCATTGGTGACTATAGCACCGAACACAATCAGATCTCCAATATTCTCAACAAACATTGGCACATTCTGGAACAGTATAAGGTCCTTAAGGAAGTAATAGGTGCACGTCCTGTAGTTACATTCAGGAGAAGCAAAAATCTTAGGGACCGCCTCACGCATAGTCATTTTACTACTACCACCAAACCCACATGGCTCTCTGAGCTGACCATGGGTTGCTACAAATGTGGCAACTGTCTAGCCTGTCCATTTATTGAAAAAACTACCAGTATTAGAGGCCGCTCTGACATAGAGGAATTCAAACTAAGGCACTTCATGAATTGTAAGACCCCTGGAGTAGTATATATTATGAGGTGTATTTGTAATAAACTCTATGTGGGTAAAACTCGACGACAATTTAGGAGACGTATCTTAGAACATGTGGGGGACGTTAGAAACAAACGTAATACATCTGTAGCCATTCACATCAATGAACTTCATGGTGGAAATGTCAACACTATGAAGTTTTTTGCTGTTGAACATTTTCAACCCACTATGAGAGTGGGTGATATTGACACCAAATTATTACAATGTGAAGCCAAGTGGATCTATTGGCTCAACAGTCGGTCCCCTGCGGGTCTCAATGAGGGTTTCACCTTTAAACCCTTTCTTTAATTATTTCAAGCAATATTCGCCTGGCAGTTTTCCCTTTTTTCCCGCAATTGAGTGACTATTTTTTTATGTTTCTAATTCTTTTGATTTTTGTTATTTTTCCTTTAACTAACTTTGCACCTAGGTACCCCTTTTTGGCTTTATATTTGTCAGGCGTGCAGGCGCCATATGATTGTGCGAAAATACGCCAGCATACTTGTCAGGCACGCAGGCGCAATATATCTGTGCGAAAATACGCCAGCGAAAAGACGCACTAACGTGTCTATGACCTTTTTTGATGATGTCATGCGCAATACCCGGAAATCGCGTCCAGCGCAATCTCGCGCGAACATGCGGCGCGAACGCGCGGCGCGAATGCCTATTTAAACTTTGAAAAGATGAGCGCCCACCACTTATGCCCCTGAGGAAGCTCATGTAGTCAGCGAAACGCGTTGGGCGGCATAGGTGGACGGTGGCAGCCTAGCTCCCACTTTGTCCCTACGTAGACAGGCAGGTTCTTGCTGACTAACTTGGGGCACAAATGGAAGGGTGGGAGCGGGTAGTGTTTGCACTGTAACCAATGGTTTATACTACTACCGTCGAAGTATTTTGTTTGGCTGATTAAGATACCACCGTTTCCACCATTTGCTGGTTTTTAATTGAATGTTTTTTAGGGACATTGTTTCTGCACTGCGGCCTTATGGGCTATTAGCAGTGGGTTTGTCTTTCGTGGGCGCTCTTCTCTTTTTAGCCTAATTTATTAAAAGTTAAGTTTTACTTAAGGCAGTTTTGCCAATCATACTATATAGGCGCCACACTGAACTAGTTTGCTTTGAAGTGAGTGTTTATGGACTAATAGTGTTTTGATTTCACTTCTTTTTCTTCTTCTGTGATTAGTAGTTTAATCTACACAAACTTGCAGTGTGGTTGCCTTCGTTACGCTGTGTCTACCGCTCCTCATTTCATTTCCTTGTTGAAAATGATTCATAAATAAAACGTTTTTAAAAAGTCAAAAACATTTCATTAGTTGTGAACAAAAAATATGAAGCCAAAAAGGAACACCAAGAGCCCCAATAGTGTAATATGTTTTTACAAGGAGTAATGGTAGAGTAAACAAATTAATACTCACAAACCAGGGTTACCGATAGGCAACCACTGTATAGTCAGGTGGGGAGATTATCCTGACCCCACTCAGAAATAAGACGTCGCTCTCTGTAGAAGAAGAAAAAGGGGATGATACCCCTCCACTCGGGGTGGACTCGATATAGTAGTAAGACAAAACAGAGGCGCCAAAAGGATAAAATTAGCTAAAAACACTTAAAAACCCAATGGGTAATTCAGAGGAGGTAGTAGTGGACTTACCTCCTCCAAGCAGACACCAACGAAAGTGGTAATTTTCAGTAATAGTTTATTCACAAAACAGTATTGCAACGCGTTTCACAGGCATTTCCTGCTTCATCAGGCAATGTGGAACGGGAGCAAAAACAACAGTGTCTTTGTATAAACACGCCAGGCGCCTCTGGTGTCTGCTTGGAGGAGGTAAGTCCACTACTACCTCCTCTGAATTACCCATTGGGTTTTTAAGTGTTTTTAGCTAATTTTATCCTTTTGGCGCCTCTGTTTTGTCTTACTACAAAAAATATGAAGCGTTCAGTTGGTCAGTTTTAAAGTCACATGACACAAGGGTATAGATTTGGTTTGGCCATACAATGGATTCAGCAAAATCCCCAAAACAAATTTTGGGTTTGATATATCCCTACAACCAGGGGTGATTCCAGTCCCTTTGCAACATGAGGCAGCTGATCCCCCCCCCCCGCGGTCACCTTTTTTGGAACTGGAGGGGGTCCAGGGTGCTAGAATAGAAAAGCGCAATTGTGTTCTCTGCTCTAGTAGAGCCAAATTTCCAGTTTGAACACAAGAAAAACAACTCAAAGTTAACAGGAACAGCATTTTTTCTGCTACCTGAGGTGAGTAAAATGAAAAAAACACTCAACATTTCAGGCAACTCTTTCTCTCTTCTCTCTCTCTGTGTTTTGCAGAAGCCACAAAGATTACTCTGGCCCCTTCTGGCTCAGACATTAACCATGGGGACAGTGTCACACTACAGTGCCATGCCTCCCATGACCCCTCAATGGATATTACATTCACTTGGACACTGGATGGTATTCCCATAGACTTTGAGAAAGAATCACAACATTACAGGAGAGCTTCAATGGTAAGAATCTGAATGGGGACAGCATTTAGACAAATGTATAGCTCTTATTTTATGGCAGACTGCATACAGGCACGTTTCAGGGGCTGCTGCCGCCTGAGGCAGCAGCCCCAATGCCACCCCTCCTCCTGCTCCGCTCTTCTAACTACCAGCGTCGCGGGTGGAGGAGGGGCCGCATCGCTAGTGCAGTGAGCGCTATTGCGCTCGCTGCGCTAGAAGAGCCGAATTTCCGTTTTAAAAAACGGAAATTCGGCTCTTAAAGTTACCAGAGGCGGCTTTTTGCCGCCCCTGGTAACTGGCCGCTCCGTGCTGCCTGAGGCAAGATTCTCACCTTGCCTCATGGCCGGAGCGGCCCTGACTGCATATATAGCATGGAAGACACAACCAGCATTTTAGCAGGATGTGCTTGGATGTAGGTATGTTTAGATGCAAATACAAATGCAATTTATTTTTAATGGTAATGTTGTTTGTGTCTCACGTGTCCCTCCCATACTGTGTTTATTTTGGCACTGTTTGCTGGGTTTATTCACCACAAAGGACGAAACATCAGTCATCACAATAAAGAATTGAAGATGTCTCATACTAAGACCGGAGTCATGCAGATTCACTTGAGCTTATACATACATATGAAAATATATAAATTCTTTCTCTTTGCATTTTTTTTTTTAAATATAAGGAAGAGCACTACCTATACATATGCATTAGCAACCTACCCCAGTCCTGGTAAAAATGGTAAATAGAATAACACCAAACAGTTATTTAACTGATATAACTATTGATATAATGTGGGTACAAAATATAAAACATATAAATGTAATTCTTAAAGGCTTCATACAAGACATCAGGAAGATTAGCAAACACTTGAGGAAAGTCACATTTGTGATGTAAAGTACATCGAGGGAGTTCACCAGCAGTTGGGAATTGAGGGCCCTCCTTCAAGGTCTAAATACATGCAGGCTTCTAGTGATGTGCTGTGTGCAAATTAGGGATGCACTGAATCCAGGATTCGGTTCGGTATTCGGCCAGGATTCTGCCTTTTTTTACAGCAGGATTTGGATTCGGCCGAATCCTTCTGTCTGAACCGAATCCTAATTTGCATATGCAAATTAGGGGCGGACAGGGGCGGACAGGGCCGGACCAGGCCAGCCGGGCGCCCTAGGCAACCCAGCCTGACAACCCCACCCGCGCACTCATGTCCTGGTGCGACTGAGAGAGGTGAGAGCTACGTAGAGGAGGGAGCTGACATAGGAGGGAGCGAACTGAAAGCAGGGAGGGGCTGAGAGGAAGAAGGGAGCCGGCCGACGTAGTGCATTTTCGTTAATTCGCTGATTCACTAACGGACACTGGCATAAATTCGCTAGTGTTACTTCGCACCCTTACGCCTGGCGAATTTGCGCAACAGACGTAACTACGCAAATTCACTGACACACGCATTTTTCTGAACGCTACCTTTTACGGCAGACTTCCTTCTCCACCTCAGACCAGGCGAAGTGCAATAGAATAGATAGGGATTGCTTCAAAAAAAGTAAAACATTTTTCTAAGTCCCAAAAAATGCTGGAGTTTTTTCTTTTTTTATGGGTAATAGGCTGAAAAAGATCAAAAAATTTTTTGGGGCTACCCTCCTTCCCCCCTACATTTCCTAAGTCATGGCACCTTAACTATACAGTGGGCACATGTGTAGGGCAAAATAAAAATTTTATTTGCTGTTTTGAAGGTTTCCCAGGCTTGGGTAGTGATGCTACATATACCTCCATTGTAACTTCAATTTGGCGCCGTATGCAAATTAAACATCGCTAGTGTAACTTCGCTGTGCTTGGCGAATTAACGCTAGTGCAACTTCGCAAACCTTACGCTTCCCCTGAGCGCAACTTCGGATTTTAGAGAATTTGCGTAGCGCTGGTGAAAATACGCCTGGCGAAGTGCGGCGAAGCGGACGCTGGCGCAACTACGAATCTTAGTGAATTTGCCCCTAAGAGAGAAGAGAGGGGTGAGTGAGTTAGTGAAGGAACAGCGATGGAGAGGAGGGTCACAGGTGGGAAGTAAGACTGAGGGCTGCGGACAAGGGGTAGGCAGAGGACAAATTTGAGAGGTAGCTGCCCAGCGCCCCCCCCCCATCACTGCCCTAGGCAGCTGCCTCTTCTGCCTACCCCTAGTTCCGGCCCTGGGGGCGGAGAGGGAAATCATGTGACTTTTTGTCACAAAACAAGCAAGTAAAAAATGTTTTCCCCTTCCCGTCCCTAATTTGCATATGCAAATTAGGATTCGGATTCAAATAAATAGTGCAAAATAATGGATTTGGTGCATCCCTAGTGCAAATTGGAAAGATTTAGAGATAAAAAGGCTGCCTGCTGGAGACAATGAAGATCTGTCTAGGGGTGGGAGCAATTGTGGTAGGATCCCCCTACCCCCTTCAGTTATGTTTCCCATCATACCTAATAAAAACACAAAGACTTCTATAGTGGAAAAAAATCTGTGGAGGTCACATTCTTTATTTAACAACCTTTACATAAAGGACTATGTACACCCTGACTCCCAGCTGCGGCTCCTACCATTAAAAAAACGTGGGCACGCTGCCCATACCGCAACCAAATTTTAGGGAGCAGGGATCATGGGGCAGAGCGCCCTCTGTTGACCAACCTGTAACCCATCCTCTTGCTCCCCATCATGTACATTAATGACCCTAACCCAGCCTCTTGTATGACTCAGACTAGACCACACTTCACACTTGTGAGTTCACAAGGGTAGGCCTGCACTTCACTGAAACCGTCCCTCTTCCTGGAGCTGCACTGATGCCACCCAAAGGAAAAGGGGGGGGGGAGGATGCCACCAATCCTTTTTCCATGGCCCACCTAATCCTTCCGTGACCTCCACCATTCACCTACAAACTCCCTGATGTTCCACCGAGAATAAATCCAGACTTTCCTCTGTCAAATGGACTTCCCTTCTGAAGAGCTGGGTTTGCCTATACTTTATATTGTCATGCCTTATAATCCTATTACCGGAGGAACACATAAATTTATGCATGGCCCTGTTTACTTTTTTCCTGGCTTTCTCTATGCTCTTGGGGAAAATGGCTCCTCGCTATTAGCCTTTTTGTATTAGGGCATGCATGAGCTGATTTTGATGCATTCTGTGCAAGCTTAAAGAAAATCTCCCACTTTTCTCTAGACAAAGCATCCGCTATGGTGTTTTCCACACCTGGTACATGCTGGGCTCTAAATGATAAATTAAACCTCATGCAAATTAGCACAAGTTGTCTTAGCAGCCCATTACTGGGGTTGAATCTGACAAGTTATTAACTGCATGAACTACTCAGTGCTGGGCCAAGTCGACCAGGCGCCCTAGGCAACCTGGCTGACTACTGCGCTCCCAATTGTTTGCACGTGCACAGAAGAGGACGAGTGACTGCGCATGCACGGAAGTGCCGAGCTTGCGTGAGTGCGCATGCGCGAAAGCGCCGGTGCGACGCAAATGCGCATGCACAGATTATTGCACGATCGTCATTCAGCAGAAACTGCAGCCACAGATGCGTCAGAACTAGGGTGAAGCATCAAAAGAGGCGCCCCTTTGCCTTTGCGCCCTAGGCACGTGCCTCTTCTGCCTACCCCTAGTTCCGGCCCTGGAACTACTCCCATATTTCAGAAAATAAACTTAATTGCCCTATCCTTTAACTCTTCTGCCCATAGCTCTAGTGCTACCAATATTGGGAATAAATCCAGCAATGTCAAGTTCTTTGTCAACCCTAGCTCGTGCCATGTTTGCAGCCACCTGCCTGCAAACCACTTACCTGCCATATAGTCCCCCGAACCCCTCGCTGCCTGACGCGTCTGTGAGCAGCTCTGCTTCCTAATTAAGCTTGGATTCTGCTACCAATAACTTGACACCATTAAATTTTGATAAAAAACTGTCCCAAACTCTCAAATCTGCCTTCAATTCCTTCATAACTTTATCTTATGAAATGGTTTCTTAATAGTGATGGGCGAATTTGCGCCGTTTCGCTTCGCCTGAAAAATTTCGTGCGAAATGGCGAAAAATTCACGAAACTGCGCCGGCGTCTCGTTTTTGACGCCAACGCCCGTTTTTGACGCCGGCGTCCGTGTTTTTCGAAAAAAAATTTGACGCCGGTGAATTTTTGCCGCGAATTTTCACGGGCGTTTCACAAATTTATTCGCTGGCGGCGAAACGCGCAAATTCGAATAAATTCGCCCATCACTATTTCTTAATCCCTGCCGTGGATTTTTCCAACCTCGTGTTAAATATGCAGCCCATCTGTATTATCCTGTATGCAAAATTCAATAAAACTAGGGTTTGCTGCATTTCCCTTGATGAAACCTTAATCGCCTATACTAATTTCCTCACTGCTTGTCTGGTTTTCACTACTTTCTCCTTTTGGTAGCCTACATCTTCTGGCCTCTGTATCAATTTCGGCTAGCTTAAGTTCCTGTACACTTTGCAGCTGGGGGGGGGGGGGCTGTGACACTGGAATCCTAAAACCTTCCAAAAAACCTGTTGCTAGAAAAAATGCTGCTTTTTTATCTGGATAACTTGCCAATGCCTTACTTAGCCTGGATTGGCATTCTCTTCTGGTGAGTCGCTCGAAAGGGCTGCCTATTTACCTGTCCTTCCTTCTTTCTATTGCATTCACTCACCACATGAGAAGATCCACAAGCCAAACACGTGTGCTTAAATTTGCATGCATAGCCCCTATTGCACCTTTTCTCATTATATGCAAAACACACATTGGTTGAATGCATACACCCCTTTATTCATATTGCCAGCTAAACTATTATCCTTGGACCCAAATTTTGTCCAAAAGTCTATATCCTTCTGTCCAAAAGACAACACCTTGCTACTTTTCTCTCTAAGTATACACTTGCAAAAACCAATAAACCCTTCAACCACTCAAATATTGTTTACTCCTTTTGCCCTTTATCCTCTTGTTTCACCCCGTATTCCTTTGCCTGCACTGCTTCCCTAGATAGCTCATAAATATCAACACATTTTCCAGCCTCAATATTTTTTCTAATTTTCCTAGGCAAATGGGCTGCTGTCTTTGTAATCGCACATGCATAAGTATCTGCCGCCCCAACTGGAACCATTGCTGGACTACCTTCCTTTGCTTTTTCTGCCCCCCTGCTCTTTACCTTTCAAATATTTCTTAATTAAAGCCATTTAATCTTGCCCCCTTCTGCTTCGCTACCTGACCCTTCAGAATCAGTCCAAATCAGAAGATACATTCTCTTGTACATTCGACTCACCCATAGTAGCCTCCCACCTAGACACTTTAGAATTTGGACCAGGAACCGTATTATCCTTCTGCGCTTACTGCCCGGCTGCACTGGATCATTGCCACTCTCTCCTTGCCGCTTGAAGGCCCTTCCTCCTCTTCTTGCCTCTGCTCTCTCTCCTTCTCCATTGCAGCCAACTCTCCTCCTCCACCTCCTTTTTCCTAAAAAAGAAACTTGGCACGCGATTATTATCATAACCGGCATCCTCCCAACAAAACATCCTTCCAGGCCTCCTTTGGTTATACCATCACCTACTTGCAGGGAAAAAATCAAGATCATCCTCATAATCATATTCATCATCAATATAGCAAGTGCTATCCTCCTCCCAATAGTCAAAATCATTGCCACAGGACCAATGTGGATGTCTTGGATTGGTACTTGTACCTGTGGCCCCTGTTGGCCTGCTTGTTCCCCCAAGACACCCCTCCTGATGCTCCCCTCAACCCACGTGGACCCCTGGACCCTGCCTGCCCTTGGCTCCCACCTCCTGAAATCCCTGGTGACTTGTTGGTGGGGACAAGCGTTTCCTCTGTCTCACTGTGTGAGCCTCCAAACATCTCTTCCCTCGGCTCTCCTGCTTTTCTCAGGCTCCCAGCAGACGCAGTATCCGTCCTGGCTCCTTCCTCTGGCACAGTGACGTCACCGAAGTCTCGCGGGCAGTCTCGTGATGCCTTGTCTGCGCCATCATCTTTATTCGACCTGCGCCTTCCGATGTCCTCTTCCATCCTGAGTCTTCCTGCACCAACGCTGACGAGGTCTTCCTCCATCCTGCGCCTTCTGTCAGGGCTTCTTCCCTGGGGAGAAAAATGTACCCTCCTTTTTGATCTTGGGCTGGTGACCGCAGAGCTCTCCAACTCTTCCTAGAACCTCTGAGGGCTCCTTAGAGCACCGATTCTTCCTCTCTTCACCTCCATCTCAAAAGGAGTTTCACAGAGCTGCAGCTTCCGGTACACGTCCTGCAAGAGACAAAAAACAAAAGTTATTCTACCTGCTCTCTGCTACCCTCTCCTTTAGTAGCCCATTCTGGACTTACTTGCCCCCTGGTTCCACCCCCCAGCCCGCCCCCCTTTTTCCTGCCAAAAGTCACTTACCTATTGTTCTATTCTCTGCGTGCTGCTTGGGGGCCCTAGCCACCATGTACACACTCTATGGGGGAGGGGGCCCTGCTTAACATCACATCAGCCCTATGCAGGCCTCATTATTTTTTTATACGTTTGAAAAGAAGATCTTTTTGGTCTCTGAGATCATATCAATTTCTGACTATGGTACTCATTTACATTGTATGTAGGGGCCCCTCTCTAAACTAAACTAAATTAAGTTTATATAGGTAACGCACAATTTATTTTATGCATTGGATAGAATAACGTTGTACTGCACTCAATAGGAAAGGGAATCTAAGGTGCCTGCATTCTATCCCTGGTGATTCAGCGTGCATGATCACAGGTTATTATCCATTAATAAAATGGATCAGCACTCCCTTGATAATGTGCTAGTTATTTCACATAATAACACAGAATCAATTTGATAATTTTTAAATACAGTAAAAAAAAAAGACCAGCATAGTTTCACAAAAGGGATCAAAACACCGTACACGCACTGAATAAAGATGATTTATTCACTGGATGGAGACTTCCTGAGAGCTGTTTTTTTTCTTCCTATATGCCAAGTTTTAATAGGCACTGGGGTAATGGCATTTGAAGCGTGGTGCTGTCTGCTGTATGATTTGATATATATATATATTGCTAGGGAATCTGATGAAGTGTGTAATAGACCTCAGTGTCACACCAAAGGCAGGCTGCATGCTACTTACATTGGACTACAGGACTACTGCAGGCTAGGCACAGAAATGAGCAGTAACTCTGTAAAAGCAGAAATCCATTAGGGCAGACAGTGGTGGGTGGAGCTTAAATCAGGACACGCAACAGAGTAGTTCATGAGATCAAGCCAGGTTATAAACAGGAATCAGAGAAACGAAGCACAAAGGGATGAGACTAGCAGATGGCCAGGAAACAAACCAAATTCACACACAAGAATCTACAACAGTGCAGCATTAGCAGCTTTCACAACAAAACTTTCCTAAAGAGTTGGGAGTTAAAGAATTACTAAAGCAGGAATTCCTCAGAGGGGAAACATCCTAGTCCTGGATCAACTTGTACTATGAGCTATCTTCCATAACCCTGTATTCACTCACTTGCTAAAAAGCCATCCAACCCATTCTTAAAGCTATCTAATGTATCAGCCGGTATGACTGATTCAGGGAGAGAATTCCACATCTTCACAGCTCTCAATGTAAAAAAAAAACCCTTCTGAATATTTAGGTGGAACCTCTTTTCTTCTAGTCAGAATAGGTGACCTTGTGTCAGCTGGAAAGACCGGCTGGTGAATAAAACATTAGAGAAATTATTATATAGTTACATAGTTAAATTGGGTTGAAAAAAGACAAAGTCCATCAAGTTCAACCCCTCCAAATGAAAACCCAGCATCCATACACACACCCCTCCCTACTTTTAATTAAATTCTATATACCCATACCTATACTAACTATAGAACTTAGTATCACAATAGCCTTTGATATTATGTCTGTCCAAAAAATCATCCAAGCCATTCTTAAAGGCATTAACTGAATCAGCCATCACAACATCACCCGGCAGTGCACTCCACAACCTCACTGTCCTGACTGTGAAGAACCCCCTACGTTGCTTCAAATAAAAGTTCTTTTCTTCTAGTCTAAAGGGGTGGCCTCTGGTACGGTGATTTACTTTATGGGTAAAAAGGTCCCCTGCTATTTGTCTATAATGTCCTCTAAGGTACTTGTAAAGTGTAATCATGTCCCCTCGCAAGCGCTTTTTTTCCAGAGAAAACAACCACAACCTTGACAGTCTACCATCATAATTTAAGTCTTCCATCCCTCTAACCAATTTAGTTGCATGTCTCTGCACTCTCTCCAGCTCATTTATATCCCTTTTAAGGACTGGAGTCCAAAACTGCACTGCATACTCCAGATGAGGCCTTACCAGGGACCTATAAAGAGGCATAATTATGTTTTCATCCCTTGAGTTAATGCCCTTTTTTATGCAAGACAGAACTTTACTTGCTTTGGTAGCCACAGAATGACACTGCTCAGAATTAGACAACTTGTTATATACAAAGACCCCTAGATCCTGCCATTTAGTGTATAACTTGCATTTATATTATTTTTGCCAAAGTGCATAACGTTGCATTTATCAACATTGAACCTCATTTTCCAGTTTGCTGCCCAGTTTTCCAATTTAGACAAATCACTCTGCAAAGTGGCAGCATCCTGCATGGAACCTATAGTTCTGCACAATTTAGTATCATTTGCAAAAATAGAAACAGTACTTTCAATGCCCACCTCCAGGTCATTAATAAACAAGTTGAAAAGCAAGGGACCTAGTACAGAGCCCTGTGGTACTCCACTAACAACACTGGTCCAATTAGAAAATGTTCCATTTACAACCACTCTTTGTAGTCTATCTTTTAGCCAGTTCTCTATCCAGGTACAAATACTATGTTCCAGGCCAACATTCCTTAATTTAACCAGTAACCTTTTGTGTGGCACTGTATCAAATGCTTTAGCAAAGTCTAAGTAAATCACATCCACTGCCATCCCAGAATCGAGGTCTCTACTTACCTTCTCATAAAAAGAAATTAAGTTAGTCTGGCAAGATCTATTACGCATAAAACCATGCTGGCACAAACTCATAGTATTATGATTTGCTATGAAGTCCAGTATCTTATCCTTTATTAACCCTTCCAAAAGCTTTCCTACCACTGACGTCAGACTAACTGGCCTATAGTTTTGAGGCTGAGAAGGGGATCCTTTTTTGAATAGAGGCACCACATTAGCAATTCGCCAGTCTCTCGGCACTATGCCAGATCTTAAAGAATCCTGAAAAATTAAGTAAAGAGGTTTGGCAATCACAGAGCTAAGCTCGCTAATTACCCTGGGATAAATACCATCTGGCCTTTGTTAATCTTAACATGTTCTAGTCTCTTTTAAATTTCTTCATGTGTGAACCATGCATTATTAGTTTTATTACTAGAATTGGGACAATTAAGAAGGAAACCTTCACTTACTGGTTCCTCATTTGTGTAGTCAGATGAAAAATACGAGTTCAGAATCTGCGCTTTTATTTTGTTTTCATCAACCAGCTGACCCCCCTCTGATAGTAAGGGTCCCACCCCTTCCTGCTTAATTTTTTTACTCTTAACATATTTAAAATATAATTTTGGATTTTTTTTACTGCTTGCTGCAATATCCTTTTCTATAGCAATTTTAACTTGCCTTATAGCTTCTTCGCATGATTTATTGGCCTCCTTGTACCTTATAAATGATTCGCTGTTCCAGCTAACTTGAAAGCCTTAAAAGCATGTCTTTTCTTACCCACCTCAACACCAAAGCTTCTATTGAACCAAAAAGGTTTTGCTTTGCAACGAAGTTCCTTGCATACAAGTCGAATATACTGACAAGTATATTTATCAAGCAGCATTTTAAAGACTTCCCATTTTTGTTCTGTGTTTAACCCTGTGAAAAGCATTTCCCACTTAATATGTTGCAGAGATGCCCTTATACTGTCAAAGTTTGCACGTCTGAAATCTAGTGTTTTAGTTACTCCCTTATAGAATTGCTTCTGCAACAGAATCTCAAAGGAGACCATGTTATGATCACTATTCCCTAAATGCTCACCTTCACAAATGTTAGAAATGAGTTCAGTATTATTAGTTATTACAAGGTCCAAAAGAGAGTTATTCCTAGTAGGTTCTTGAACGAGCTGGAATAAAAAGTTGACATTCAGCATATTTACAAACCTACTAGCTTTTTCTGTCTTAGCAACCCCATTACCCCAGTCAATGTCTGGATAATTGAAGTCACCCATAGCAACAACTTGACCCAGCTGTGAAGCCGCTTGTATCTGCAAGAGTAGCTGGGCTTCATACTCGACACTTAGGGCTAGTCCACACGGGGAGATAGCGACGCGTTTGCGGTCGCGGCGACAAAGCGCCGCGACAGTCGCCGCGACCGGCGCAGGCGACAGTTTTGTATGGGCGCCTATGTAAAAACGCCTGTGCTAACCACACGAGGCGATGCGCTTTTCAACAGTCGCCTGAAAATGCCTCGCCAGGCTTTTTCAGGCGACTGTTGAAAAGCGCATCGCCTCGTGTGGTTAGCACAGGCGTTTTTACATAGGCGCCCATACAAAACTGTTGGCTGCGCCGGTCGCGGCGACTGTCGCGGCGCTTTGTCGCCGCGACCGCAAACGCGTCGCTATCTCCCCGTGTGGAATAGCCCTTATACGAGGTGGTTTATAGCATACACCAATGATAATTCTTTTTGTTACCTTTTACCCAGTCAAAATCTCTACCCAGAGTGATTCTACACCCTCACCAGTGCCAGCTATTGTTATTTCTTTAGCCCATGGCTTTAATTCAGGCTTTACATACAAACACACTCCACCCTTTTTAATCCCTCTGTCCCTCCTAAAAAGGGTGTAACCATTTAAATTCACAATCCAGTCACATGTTTCATCCCACCAGGGATACCAATTATGTTGTTTTCTCTGGAAAAAATGCGCTTGCGAGGGGACATGATTACACTTTACAAGTACATTAGAGGACATTATAGACAAATGGCAGGGGACCTTTTTACCCATAAAGTGGATCACCGTACCAGAGGCCACCCCTTTAGACTAGAAGAAAAGAACTTTAATTTGAAGCAATGTAGGGGGTTCTTCACAGTCAGGACAGTGAGGTTGTGGAATGCACTGCTGGGTGATGTTGTGATGGCTGATTCAGTTAATGCCTTTAAGAATGGCTTGGATGATTTTTTGGACAGACATAATATCAAAGGCTATTGTGATACTAAGCTCTATAGTTAGTATAGGTATGGGTATATAGAATTTAATTAAAAGTAGGGAGGGGTGTGTGTATGGATGCTGGGTTTTCATTTGGAGGGGTTGAACTTGATGGACTTTGTCTTTTTTCAACCCAATTTAACTATGTAACTATGTAACTATAATTTTTAGAGCATGCAATTAATTCTAGGTCTCCCATTTTACCTGACAAACTCCGTGCATTTGCCAGCATACAGCGTAGGTTACTACTTTTACTTTTGAAATTTGCATTACTTAGTGGAGAATTATATGTTAAACTAGAGAGGTACATTTCCTGAAGAAAATGTGAGTGGTGCTTGCCGTGGCAAAACTCAGGCCCAAATCTGATTGGCTGTTGTTGCCCCGCCCCTTTTTTTCCTAATTGTGAACCACAGTCACTCAGTGACTAACATACCAAAGTTTGGGAATGCTGTCATTTAATGTGTAAAAATGGCAGCATTTCTATTTTTTTCTATTGAAAATCAATGAATGAAATTTGATTGGTTGTTGGTGGCTCCGCCCACTTTTTCTAAACTTGAAGTGGAAACCCCCAGCGACCACATTTGTGATATTCAAGGTCCCTGACATCAATACTGAGAGAATGGCAGCCTTCTTAATTTTTCCCATTAAAACCAATCAAAGAAATCTGATTGGTTGGTTTTGGCTCCACCCACGTTTCTTAATTTTAATCCCAGTCCCCCAGTGACCAACTGTGCCAACTTTGAGGAGGCTGCCATTAACCGTCTAAGAGCGGCAGCAGTTTAAAATTTTCCTATTTAATTGAATGGCTGAAATTTGATTGGCTGTTGTAGACTCCGCCCACTTTTTGTAAATTTTGGCCGCAGTCACCCAGTGACCCACGGTGCCAAGTTTGGGAGCTCTGGCTTTATTACTGTGAGAATTACAGCTGTTTACATTTTCTCATTGAAGTCAATAGGGAAAATCTGATTGGTTGTTTGCGGCTCCGCTCACTTTTTTGGGTCCCCAAAATAGGACAGAAAAGTCACAACACCCCATTCCCGAATAAGATGAACGGTTTGACACCTCATTCATGGGTCTGCGACAAACTAATTATTCGATAAATTCCCCATTATAAGTCAATGGGGCAAATTTGGGGACCTCTCCTGCCCCGGGGGTAAAACTTATACCCTCGTGTGGGGTATCATCTGACACAGGTCGCAAACCAGGTGGTAAATTTAACGTTTCTACAAGATTCCCTCTCTGCGCTAGAATCCGTCAAAAGTTGGCCTCAATGTTAATCTATGGGACTTTTTGGGGTGGTTAATTGCCCCCGCAAGGGGCAATTAACCACCCACCCCTTAGAAAAGTCATACCACCCCATTCCCGATTAAGCCGCACGATTTGACACCTCATTCATGGGTCTAGGACAAACGGTGCGGGACTAGTTACGCGCCAAACTTTCATACGGAAGAAGAATAAAAATAAGTTTGCAAGATAACAGTAGTGATGCTTTGCTTCGCAAGCACCACTAATAAAAATAAGTTTGCAAGATAACAGTAGTGATGCTTTGCTTCGCAAGCACCACTAACAAGATAACAGTAGTGATGCTTTGCTTCGCAAGCACCACTAATGATGCTTTGCTTCGCAAGCACCACTAATAAGTTTGCAAGATAACAGTAGTGATGCTTTGCTTCGCAAGCACCACTAATTAGTATTATTCTGTTTTCCTTGTAACAGAGGGACCTCCTTAGCTGGTAAACTGTATGCCCCCCTCACTCCTCCGCCATGACCCCTTACTAACCCCACTGCCCCGTCTACCCTAGCTTCCCCATAATTCTTTATCTCACACCCCCCCCTTGTCTAGTTTAAACACTCTTCCAACCTCTTAGCCATTCTTTCCCCTAGCACCATTGACCCCCTTCCATTGAGGTGCAAACCGTCACGACTGTATAGGTTGTACCCCAAGGAAAAATCAGCCCAATCTACCATATATTTTGTCATTAGTACCGATATGCACTAAGACAGCTGGGTCATGCCCAGCCCCACCCAATAATTTGTCTATCCGATCAACCACATGCCGAAGCCTGGCACCAGGTAGACAGCAAACTGTTTGGTTGTAGTGATCCAGACGACAAATTACCCTATCCACTTTCCTAATAATTGAGTCCCCTACAACCACAATCTGCTTAGGCCTGACTCTACTCTCCTCCCCACCACTATGAGAGAAACTGGTCTCCCGGCTGTTAGAGAGAACAGCCCCATCTAGAATTGCCAATCCAGAGTTCATACTCCCATCATCTTCACACAATCTGGCAAATTTGTTGCGATGTATAAGCTCCGGATCAGCCTCCATTTTCCTTTTGCCCACCTTAGATTTTCTAACTGTAACCCAGCTAGCTGCCTCAACATCCTGCTGCTGTTCTGTTCCCCCCAAAACTATCTGACCCCGCTAGGTCCTACTCAGTGAGCAAAAGACTCCTTTCAAGATTGTCATTCGACCGCAGTGTTGCAATTTGTTGCTCTAGTGCTCTAACTTGAGCCTCCAAAGTGGCAATTTGCTCACAACCACCACAGAGGTAAGCATGTTGGATCTTTTATTCCAAATCTTCATAGATATGACAGACCTTCAATCTTGCTAGCACTCATTATCCCAGTTACAGATCAAAACAGGGAAAAAAATAAAATAAAAATTAGGGTTTAGAACAAACTTTTGACCTAGTTTGAACCGCCTTTAGTTTGAAACTCCTGTGTTTGTAACTCCACTTACAGATCCCCCACTTAAAGGGATACTGTCATGGGGAAAAAAAAAATTTCCAAAATGAATCAGTTAATAGTGTTGCTCCAGCAGAATTCTGCACTGAAATCCATTTCTCAAAAGAGCAAACAGATTTTTTTATATTAAATTTTGAAATCTGACATGGGGCTAGACATATTGTCAGTTTCCCAGCTGCCCCTGGTCAACTCTTTATTGTTGTACAGCAAGTTGGAGTGATATCACCCCCTCCATCCCTCCCCCCCAGCAGCCAAACAAAAGAACAATGGGAAGGTAACCAGATAGCAGCTCCCTAACACAAGATAACAACTGCCTGGTAGATCTAAGAACAGCACTCAATAGTAAAAACCCACGTCCCACTGAGACACATTCAGTTTCATTGAGAAGGAAAAACAGCAGCCTGCCAGAAAGCATTTCTCTCCTAAAGTGCAGGCACAAGTCACATGACCAGGGGCAGCTGGGAAATTGACAAAATGTCTAGCCCCATGTCAGATTTCAAAATTGAATATAAAAAATCTGTTTGCTCTTTTGAGAAATGGATTTCAGTGCAGAATTCTGCTGGAACAGCACTATTAACTGATTCATTTTGAAAAAAAACGTTTTCCCATCCCATGACAATATCCCTTTAACTCCCATGTTTGTAACTCCACTTACAGATCCCCCACTTAACTCCCGTGTTTGTAACTCCACTTACATATCCCACACTTTAGAGAAGCTAACACTAGAGCAAGCTCCACTGGAGTCCCAGGGGTTCTATTTATACAGTCTGTTCAGGTGCAACTAATCAAAACCCACCCCCTCAAACTGAGGCAAAGCTAACTGCAAAATAAAGCAGGTTGTGACAAACTTGCTGCAAGCACACTAGCACACCAAACTTTGCTGTTTAGCACCCAAGACAGAAAAAAAACCTTTAAAAAATAAAACCACAGTAGTTAAATATAAACCCTAATATAAAATAGCAGTTAATAACAAATACTTATCCTTTTCAGTTGATTTGTTTGCTTTAAGTTGTTTTATTCCAGTCAGCAGCCTGTTTTAAACAGACTCACTGGAGTCCCAGGGGTTCTATTTATACAGTCTGTTCATGTGCAACTAATCAAACCCCAGCCGCTCAAACGGAGGGAAAACTTACTGCAAAGTAAAGCAGGTTGTGACAAACTTGCTGTAAGCACACTAGCACACCAAACTTTGCTGTTTAGCACTCAAGACAGAAAAAAACCTTTAAAAAATAAAACCACAGTAGTTAAATATAAACCTTAATATATATAAACCTTAATATAAAATAGCAGTTAATAACACTTATCCTTTTCAGTTGATTTGTTTGCTTTAAGTTGCTTTATTCCAGTCAGCAGCCCTTATATATTTATACATAGTTATCATATCCCCCTTAACCCTTTGCCTGCCAAGCACGTACGCTGTACGTTCTGGCAGGCAAGGGCTTTAACTGCCAAGCACGTACATTGTACGTTCTTGCAGTTTAACATGCTGTACTCTGCATCAGCGGCTTTAGCCGCCTCTGCAGAGACTTAGCAGTGCTGACAGCCCCCTGGGCAACAAGGCTGGGGGGCTGTCATGTCGGTCCTGCAACAGGATTGTTGCAGGATCGACCTAAAATCGCAAAAAGAAGCAACTTACCAGCTCCTCCGTCTTCCTTCTGCTCTCTGCTGCTCTGGCGACGCCCACGCACTTCCTGACTGCAGTGACTCAGCACACACGCTGCTGAAAGAGGATTAGACTCTCTCCCCTGCTCCAGCAATGGTAAGTGGCCTTTATTTGCTAAATTACACACTACACAAACACTACATACACACTACACTACATTGTATAGATCTGTACACAGTTACACAGTCATTTTAGTAAAGATTTTTTTATTTTTTTTTTTTATTTTTTTGGAAAGTTATGTACACTTATTTGCACTTATTTCACACTTATATACACACTGTCACACCACTTTTAGAAGTGTATACACATGTATACACAAAAAACTCACAAAGAGGGATTTTTTTTTTTTTACTTTTTCATTTTACTAATTTGTGTTTTTTTACCCCTAAAAACCATTTGTTTTGGCAGCATGACTATTGGGTAATCGATTTTGGCCACTAATTATGCTGTTGGATCAGTAATTTTGTTATTTCATTGATTTACACAATTTTTGTGGTTTTATTGCAATTTATCCCTGCATTATTTTTCCTTATGTATCTTTAGTATAGTTTTGCTGTTTGGTGCTTTGGTATAGAATGATAGATTTTACTTTGTTTGATCCGTCAGAATATGTACTTTCCAAAAATGTATGCTGTTCTGGGGG
Source organism: Xenopus laevis (assembly GCF_017654675.1). Taxonomy (NCBI): domain Eukaryota; kingdom Metazoa; phylum Chordata; class Amphibia; order Anura; family Pipidae; genus Xenopus; species Xenopus laevis. Next base: position 70,747,727 of record NC_054373.1, on the reverse strand, counting down.
CTTTTTACAGTTTGGGGGTCTTACAACACATAACGCAAAGTTGGAGTACTGTTTTCAGCAGCTTAGTTGGCTAGTGTGAAAATTCATATGCATGTTTTTCATTTGGGGTCCGTACACACCACATACTTGGGTAAATCTATGCATATTGGGCATCAAGCTATTCATCAGACCTCTGACGTCCATATTTAGGGTGATTTTTCTTTGTACGTAAAACATTGTGTGCGAAAAATGCGGCAAACTGCAGCATTTTTAGGCAATTTTCAGAAATGTTGTAAAAACCTCTAAGTTTAGAAAAGCTTTGCAGTTTGGTAGTTTGGTGTAGAAAGACATCTTTATCTTTGTTGGATTCGTCAGAATGTGTACTTTCCAAAAACATATGGTTTTGGGGGTCTTTGCTGTAAGGAGGGTCTTGAGGCACATAATATGAAGTCAATGGTCTATGTTCACAGAAGGCGAATCGGCAGCGGAGAAAACTCATATGCACTATTTTTATTTGGGGTCTGCACATGCCAGCTGCCTTGGTGTATCTATGCATATTGGGCATCAAACTGTTCAGTCGTCCCTTGGCATAAATATTTATGTTATTTTACAATTGTATGCAAGAAATTGGGTGAGATAAATGTGGCCAATTGCAATATTTTTAGGCGATTTTCAAAAATGTAAAAACCGTTGCTTTTATCGCCAAATTTAGGAAAGACTTGCGACTTGGTACTTTGGAGTACAAGGACATGTATACCCAATTTAGATTCCTGGGAATGTGTACTTTCCGAAAATATATGGTTTTCTGGGGTGAACTTACTTTTATCTACATTTGCCCCCTTCAAAACAATATAAATGTGTTGATTTTGCAGTATCTGAAATGACAGACCATATGGGGGTCTTCTTTTGGGGCCCCTATATGCCACATGCTTAGGTACACCTATACATATTGGGCATCAAACTGTTCAGAGGACCCTAAGCTTTCATATTTGGGGTGATTTCTCTTGATACCTAAAAGTATGTGGGTAATACGATGCTGCAGGGTAGAAATTTTGAGGTGATTTTTGGAAATGTCACCGAAATCACCACATTTAGGAATGATTTGCAGCTTGGTACTTTGTAGTACAAAGACATGCATACCCAATTTAGATTCGTGGGAATGTGTACTTTCCGAAAATATATGGTTTTCTGGGGTGAATTTACCCTTTTCTACTTTTGCCCCCCCCCCAAAACGATGTAAATGTCTTGATTTTGCAGTATCTGAAATGACAGACCAAATGGGGGTCTTCCTTTGGGGCCCCTATATGCCACGTGCTTGGGTACACCTATACATATTGGGCATCAAACTGTTCAGAGGACCCTAGGCTTTCATATTTGGGGTGATTTCTCTTGATACCTAAGAGTATGTGGGTAATACGATGCTGCAGGGTAGAAATTTTGAGGTGATTTTTGGAAATGTCACCAAAATCACCACATTTAGGAATGATTTGCAGCTTGGTACTTTGTAGAACAAAGACATGCATACCCAATTTAGATTCGTGGGAATGTGTACTTTCCGAAAATATATGGTTTTCTGGGGTGAATTTACCCTTTTCTACTTTTGCCCCCCCCAAAACGATGTAAATGTCTTGATTTTGCAGTATCTGAAATGGCAGACAATATGGGGGTCTTCTTTTGGGGCCCCTATATGCCACGTGCTTGGGTACACCTATACATATTGGGCATGAAACTGTTCAGAGGACCCTAAGCTTTCATATTTGGGGTGATTTCTCTTGATACCTAAAAGTATGTGGGTAATACGATGCTGCAGGGTAGAAATTTTGAGGTGATTTTTGGAAATGTCACCGAAATCACCACATTTAGGAATGGTTTGCGGCTTGGTACTTTGGAGTACAAAGACATGCATACCCAATTTAGATTCGTGGGAATGTGTACTTTCCGAAAATATATGGTTTTCTGGGGTGAACTTACCCTTTTCTACTTTTGCCCCCCCCAAAACAATGTAAATGTCTTGATTTTGCAGTATCTGAAATGACAGACCATATGGGGGTCTTCTTTTTGGGGCCCCTATATGCCACGTGCGTGGGTACACCTATACATATTGGGCATGAAACTGTTCAGAGGACCCTAGGCTTTCATATTTGGGGTGATTTCTCTTGATACCTAAAAGTATGTGGGCAATACGATGCTGCAGGGTAGATATTTTGAGGTGGTTTTTGGAAATGTCGCCAAAATCACCAAATTTAGGAATGGTTTGCGGCTTGGTACTTCGGAGTACAAAGACGTGCATACCCAATTTAGATTCGTGGGAATGTGTACTTTCCGAAAATATATGGTTTTCTGGGGTGAACTTACCCTTTTCTACTTTTGCCCCCCCAAAACAATGTAAATGTCTTGATTTTGCAGTACCTGAAATGACAAACCATATGGGGGGGGGTCTTAATTTTAGGGCCCTTATATGCCACATGCTTTGGTACACCTATACATATTTGGCATCAAACTGTTCAGGGGACCCTAGGCTTTTATATTTGGGGTGATTTCTCTTGATACCTAAAAGTATGTGGGTAATACGATGCTGCAGGGTAGAAATTTTGAGGTGGTTTTTGGAAATGTCGGCATAATACCAAATTTAGGAATGGTTTGCGGCTTGGTACTTTGGAGTACAAAGACATGCATACCCAATTTAGATTCCTGGGAATGTGTACTTTCCGAAAATATATGGTTTTCTGGGGTGAACTTACTTTTTTCTACTTTTGCCCCCCCCCAAAACAATGTAAATGTGTTAATTTTGCAGTACCTGAAATGACAGACCATATGGGGGTCTTCCTTTTGGGGCCCCTATATGCCACGTGCTTGGGTACACCTATACATATTGGACATCAAACTGTTCAGAGGACCCTAGGCTTTCATATTTGGGGTGATTTCTCTTGATACCTAAAAGTATGTGGGTAATGCGATGCTGCAGGGTAGATATTTTGAGGTGATTTTTGGAAATGTTGCCAAAATCACCAAATTTAGGAATGGTTTGCGGCTTGGTACTTTGGAGTACAAAGACATGCATACCCAATTTAGATTCGTGGGAATGTGTACTTTCCGAAAATATATGGTTTTCTGGGGTGAACTTACCCTTTTCTACTTTTGCCCCCCCCAAAACGATGTAAATGTCTTGATTTTGCAGTATCTGAAATGACAGACCATATGGGGTCTTCCTCTTGGGGCCCCTATATGCCACGTGCGTGGGTACACCTATACATATTGGGCATCAAACTGTTCAGAGGACCCTAGGCTTTCATATTTGGGGTGATTTCTTGTGATACCTAAAGTATGTGGGCAATACGATGCTGCAGGGTAGATATTTTGAGGTGGTTTTTGGAAATGTCGCCAAAATCACCAAATTTAGGAATGGTTTGCGGCTTGGTACTTTGGAGTACAAAGACATGCATACCCAATTTAGATTCGTGGGAATGTGTACTTTCGGAAAATATATGGTTTTCTGGGGTGAACTTACCCTTTTCTACTTTTGCCCCCCCAAAACGATGTAAATGTCTTGATTTTGCAGTATCTGAAATGACAGACCATATGGGGGTCTTCCTTTTGGGGCCCCTATATGCCACGTGCGTGGGTACACCTATACATATTGGGCATCAAACTGTTCAGGGGACCCTAGGCTTTCATATTTGGGGTGATTTCTCTTGATACCTAAAAGTATGCGGGCAATACGATGCTGCAGGGTAGATATTTTGAGGTGGTTTTTGGAAATGTCGCCAAAATCACCAAATTTAGGAATGGTTTGCGGCTTGGTACTTTGGAGTACAAAGACATGCATACCCAATTTAGATTCGTGGGAATGTGTACTTTCGGAAAATATATGGTTTTCTGGGGTGAACTTACCCTTTTCTACTTTTGCCCCCCCCAAAACGATGTAAATGTCTTGATTTTGCAGTATCTGAAATGACAGACCATATGGGGGTCTTCCTTTTGGGGCCCCTATATGCCACGTGCGTGGGTACACCTATACATATTGGGCATCAAACTGTTCAGAGGAACCTAGGCTTTCATATTTGGGGCGATTTATCTTGATACCTAAAAGTATGTGGGTAATACGATGCTGCAGGGTAGAAATTTTGAGGTGATTTTTGGAAATGTCGCCAAAATCACCAAATTTAGGAATGGTTTGCGGCTTGGTACTTTGGAGTACAAAGACATTCATACCCAATTTAGATTCGTGGGAATGTGTACTTTCCGAAAATATATGGTTTTCTGGGGTGAACTTACCCGTTTCTACTTTTACCCCCCCAAAACGATGTAAATGGCTTGATTTTGCAGTGTCTGAAATGACAGACCATATGGGGGTCTTCCTTTTGGGGCCCCTATATGCAACGTGCGTGGGTACACCTATACATATTGGGCATCAAACTGTTCAGAGGACCCTAGGCTTTCATATTTGGGGTGATTTCTCTTGATACCTAAAAGTATGTGGGCAATACGATGCTGCAGGGTAGAAATTTTGAGGTGATTTTTGGAAATGTCGCCAAAATCACCATATTTAGGAATGGTTTGCTGCTTGTTATTGTGGAGTACAAAGACATGCATACCCAATTTAGATTCGTGGGAATGTTTACTTTCCGAAAATATATGGATTTCTGGGGTGAACTTACTTTTTTCTACTTTTGACCCCCCCCAAAACGATGTAAATGTGTTGATTTTGCTGTACCTGAAATGACAGACCATATGGGGGTCTTCCTTTTGGGGCCCCTGTATGCCACGTGCTTGAGTACACCTATACATATTGGGCATCAAAGTGTTCGGAGGAGCCTAGGCTTTCATATTTGGGGTGATTTCTCTTGATACCTAAAAGTATGTGGGTAATACGATGCTGCAGGGTAGAAATTTTGAGGTGATTTTTGGAAATGTCACCGAAATCACCACATTTAGGAATGATTTGCAGCTTGGTACTTTGTAGTACAAAGACATGCATACCCAATTTAGATTCGTGGGAATGTGTACTTTCCGAAAATATACGGTTTTCTGGGGTGAACTTACTTTTTTCTACTTTTACCCCCCCCAAAACGATGCAAATGTGTTGATTTTGCAGTATCTGGAATTACAGAACTGATAGCTCAAATGAGGTGTCTATATTTTAGGGCCCCTATATGCCACATGTTTGGGTACACCTATATATATTGGGCATCAAATTGTTCAGCGGACCCCAGGCTTTCATATTTGGGGTGTTTTACATTGATACCTAATGATTTGTGGGAGATATGATTCTGTAGATTGGAAGCTTTGAGGTAATTTTTCAAAAAATTCACCAATTTCTATAAAACATTATAACTTTAGGAAACAATTGCAACTTGGTAGTTTGGAGTACAACGATATATTTACCCATTTTTGATTCACCAGAATCTGTTCTTTCTAATAATGGGTAGTTTTCTAGGGTAAACCTACTGTTAGTGGAATGTTTGGCCTTGAAAGCAGAAGTATGCCGTTTGGGGAGCGGAGCTTTGGAAATTTGGTTGTGTACTGCTTTTAGATTTTGATCTATACAAGTGAGAAATCTCCATAAAACTATATATATTTGGTATTGCCGCGTTCAGGAGACATAGACCTTTCCAAATAGGCTGTGTTCTCATACATAAAGTAAATGATGTTTCTGATATATGTGATTGTTCTTTGTGAAACATGATTTTTTTCATTTTATTGGACACTTAGAAGCCAATATTTTTTTACAGAAGTAGAATTACACCAAAATTCCTGCATATTTTGAAAGTTCAGGTTGTCCTGAAAAAAACAATATATTGTTTTGCTGGGTAAACTAAAAGACCGCCCCAGGAAAGGCCCTTAAAGTGAAAGAGTGCAAAATATCTAAAAACTGCTTGGCAGTAGATGTTCGCATCTAGGACAAAATGGCTGGCAGGTAAAGGGTTAAATGCCTCTTCTCCATGAACATCATGAACGTGAACATCTCCAATTTGACCAGTCTTTTCTCATAGCTAAGATTTTCCATACCTTTTACCAGCTTAGTTGCCCTTCTCTGTACCCTCTCTAATCCACTAATGTCCTGTTTGAGTGATGGAGACCAAAACTGCATATACTAGATGGGGCCTTACTAGTGCTCTATAAAGTGGAAGTATGACCACTTCCTGCCATGAATCAATTCCCCTTTTAATGCAGCTCAAGACCTTATTTGCCCTTGATGCTGCTGACTGGAATTGCTTGCTACAGGCAAGTTTATCATCTATAAGGACTCCAAGGTCCTTTTCCATAATGGATTTCCCTAGTGCAGTTCCATTAAGCATATAAGTGGCTTGGATATTTTTACATTCCGGGTCATGGTATATCTGTAGAAATAAGTCAAATCAACTGGACTTGCTGTGTTTTTTTTTCCTTGAAGATGTTTCACCAGTCATCCAACTGGTTTTCTCAATTCAGAATAACTTGTAAATAGGATCTTTTTTCCGCAATAGAGTATCCTCTGGAATGTTGCTCCAATCAGCATAATCTGTTTATTATAATCAGCAAGGATATTATGTAAATTAGTTGTTGATTGTTTTAGCATGCTTGGAGCTTTGAGGTGTTATTAAACCTTCCAGGGAGAGGTGCCAAAACACCATATATTGCAAACAATAATATTTGCAATCGCTACCCTGTGGTGTGAGGGGCAAAGGGTTCGCAAAATGTCTGTTACAATTTGGCAAAGGCAAAATTGTTTGCAATGAGAATATTTAATTGCTTTGAGAACAATTTTTCCATTAGTGAACTATATTAAATTCCCCCAATTGTTTGTAAAAACATGCTTAAGCCGATGTTCCCATCAAGACAGTGTTCTTTGTATCAGTCCAAAGTTAGTTTAAAAGCGATGTATTCACATCTGCTGCTTAACTCTCTTAAATACTGAACTATTGGGAAGCCTTCAAGAGGCGGAATAATGAGAGAACTAACATTAAAAAGAAAAAACACCTTCACATATTATATGCACATATTCAGCAGTAATGGCGCTCATCCTATAGTTTAAAGAACAATTTTGGGTGCACTAGACATGGTTAAACTATATATAATTCAACTTTCTCAACACTGCAAAGATATAAGTTGGCAAAAATGCATTATAAGAAAAATGTTACACCTTTAGAGTGCACTTACATTCCTATAGTATTACATATTGTGTGATTAAAATTATCTGTTATTGATCTATAATAAACTAATGGAAAAATCTGGAATTGAATTAGGAGATAAGCTTTTCTCTGATGAATCTGACTCTAAATGAGAAAATCTTATATCACTGTTCTATAAAGTGAAAATTCATCAGAAACTGTTTTAGCTTTAAACTAAATCTCGCCCATAAGTTTTCACATGATAACCCATAAAAAAAAGTTTTCAAATTGATTTGAATCTGTGCAATAATTTGGCATATTCATTTTTATGGCTTACACAACAATTATCTAATTGAGCTAATAAAAGTAAAACTATAACCATAAGAATAAATACATAACCTACAGTTTAAATCATAATAAGTGACCTGTTAAAGAATCTTACCTAATTGGTATAGGTATAGGATTCATTATCCAGAAAGCTCCAAATTATAGAATGGCCATATCCCATAGACTCCATTATAAGCAAATAATTCTAATAATATATAAATGATTATCTTTTTCTCTGTAATAGTACAATAGTAGCATGTACTTGATCCCAACTAAGATATAATTAAGGATGTAATACTTGTTTGTACTTCAATAAACACCCATTTTTAAACCAGTGGCATAACTAGAGCGTGTCGGGCCCCCTGCAAAAAAAATATTCAGAGGGGCCTTGCGCACCCCATCCTCCTTACCATCCTGCCTCTGCCCCGCCCATATCCTGCCCCAACTGCACCCAACTCCCGCCCAACTTGCTTCCCCCTTCCTCGCCAGTAAGAGAAAGTGGCTGAGGAGGAGGATTTTTTTATTAGCTATAGAGGAAGCAGACCCCACAGTCTAGGCCCCTCTGTTTTCCCGACTCTCTTGTGACTGTGGGGTCTGCTTCCTCTATAGTTATGCCACTGTTTTTATAACAAATCTGCCTGGATGATTGCTCTTTAAGTGTCTGTTCTACAAATGAATACGGTGATGTCCGCTGCCTCAAGCTGAAGGCTCAGGGCAGAGCACTTGAGCCTCCTCATACATGTGCTGAGTCTCCAAAAACTATTTTTGATGCTAGGATATAATTAATCCTTATTGGAAGCAAAACTATTGTATTGGGTTTGGTTAAAGTTTAAAGGATTTATCAGTACACTTAAAATATGGAGATCCAAATTACAGAAAGATCCCTTATCCAGAAAACACCATGTTCCGAGCATTCTGGATAACAGGTCCCATATAATTATGATTTACATCTTTTACTTTGAACTGCCATTTTTTGATGGCCTGTGTGTTCCCATGGAGATCACCTGACTGAGGCAGAACTCTGTATTATTTGACTGGTGTATCCTAGCATGTATGAATGCCCTTGGTTTGGTATAAGCACAGAAAGCAATATGAGTCAGGGAACAGCCCTTAGTAATATAAATGGCAGTTTTTCTATTTGGTTTTTATTTAGTTTATACAATGGCACACACCAGCAATATAGTTGAAAAGTGTGTTTTAATGAAAATTATCTATTTAGAAGTAGTATTTTACACATGGGCTGTTTTATGCAATATAATTTTATAGAGACCTGAAATCTTCAAGGGTATAGTTTTCTAGCATTCTTGACCTGTTTAAACAGGTCATGGATTCATTAAAGTAATTGATATTACTAGTACTATTGCTATTACTTTATTAGTGCTTGCTCAAACCAAAAAAACTTCTGCATCTAATGGCCCTATATGAGGTATTTATCTCTTCACTAGACTCTTGTGTGTAGTTGCAATTTCTGCTCTGCCACAAAAGCTTCAAACAGCTCAGACTTCAAACAGAGCCCCTTCCATTCTGGGTTTGCTTTACAAGATGGGATTATTCCCCATTTGCCTACCTTTACAGATTCATTTACCACATTACTTAAACAATACTTTATGCTGTGCCTCTACAGGATGAAGCTGTTGGGGATCTACATATTATTCATGCACTGCTGAGACATGCTGGGAGATACACATGCATAGCACAAACTGTGGTGGACCAAGCATCAGCTGTGGCATCTCTTCTCATTCGGGGTAACAATTTTGTTGTGTAACCATGATTATGGCACTAATAGAAGATTAAGATAACAGAATATTTGAATCACAACCTGCAGGCAATATCATCTATGTTGTAAACCAAGTTCTGCAACCAGTGAAGAAGGTATTAATGGTAACAGAAGGCATCAAATACACTTCAAGCTATACTAAAAAAATAATGAGAAAACAATAATACTTATACAGTGAGCACTAAACTATGTTAACTATGTACAGGTAGATGTTAACATACAGTTAACACTTTTATAAGAAACCTTTTTCACTTATACTGTATGAAAAAGGCTGCTGTTAAGGTTACTATTATTACTAATACTATTATTATGTAGCACATTTAATCTTTGTTTCAGAGAGATTTAAAGAATCTTAGTGAATATTGGATGGAGAAAACAAAGTTGACAAAGAAAATATTTTAGATGAATATTTAATATAAGTCTCATAAAATGAAATGTTATTTAAGGGGCAAAGTTTAGTATGTTTCTTGTAACAAACGTTACAACAAAAGTTGAGAAAATCGCCTCAGGCTGCAACAGCCTGCGCTAGTAACAAAAAGTGATCAATCAGCACTATTTTCTATTTGAAATATATGGGTTTGTAGATCTAGCATCATCATTAACCTCAAAGTACCTATATTTTCTATATATTGTTTTATTTGTTTTCTGGCCACAGTGGGCCAGATTCATCTCATAATTCAGATCCGATTTTCCCACAGAGTAAGATGCAGTTCATTAAGAAAACCATATCTCACTGTTTCTCACATGAAAAAAATAGTAACATCGTAATCCCGTCCATCAGGTAGGCCTAACAGCTAGTTGATGCAGAGGAAGCTTTCTGAAGCCTCTCCAATTTTCCTCAGAGGGGGATAAATTCAAGACTCCAAGATGGCAATCTAACCAGTGCTTGGATCAACTTGTACTAAGAGCTATTCAATAACCCTGTATTTTCTCATTCGCTAAAAAGCCATCCAACCCCTTCCTTAAGCTATCTAATGTATCTGCCATTATGACTATTTCAGGTAGAGAATTCCACAACTTCACAGCTCTCATTGTAAAAAAAACATTTTCTGCATATTAATATGGAACCTTCTTCTAATCAGAATGTATATATATTTATACATAGTTGTCATAGCACCCATGAGAGCCTCTTCTCCAGTGTAAACAATCTCAACTTGGCCAGTCATTGTAATGAGACCTGGTGGTCTAGTGGGGTGGTGGGAATTCCCGTTGCTCTCCTTGCGGAGGCACCTTGTCTGTTTTTTCATTGCCCAACGTAGGTCTATTGTGAGATTGTTCCTGGGTGCGCTTATTGTCTGGTTTCCTGTTCTTGATCCTTGCCTGTCCCTGACCTCTGCTGATCCGCTGCCTGTACTGACCTTACCCTGTTACTGGCTATTCCTCCGGATCCTGAATTTGTACTGGTTTGACTCCAGCCTGTGTCCTTTACTACGCTTATGGGTCTTGATTTTGTCTGATTGGTATTGAACCCGGCCTGTTCCACAACTACACTTACTCTTTCCCTGTCCTTCCTGACACACGTTCTGGTTCCTTTGCCTGCCCAAAACCCTTGCCTTGGTTCTCTCACTATAAGACCTGGTGGCATCCGAGTAGCAAAGGGCTCCTCCCGACGTTAAAGGTGGCTGTTATAGGCAGAAGCGTTAGCCCTGACCAGAACCTTGACCTTTGTTTTGGGTTTGGGTTACTGCATGTGACATTATGTTGGGCCAGACATGGACACCGAAGGAGCAGCTGCTTCCCCTGCCACCACGGAAGCAATCCTGGCAAGTCTCTTCCAGCATCTCAGAGATGCATTAGGCCTATGAGGAAGTAGCAGACCAAACTTGTAAAATATAAGTGACGTCACAGGAGAGCACCCTATTGACGAACACAAGGGAATAGACGCTACAAGACGTTTTGCATTGAACCCAAGTGCGTGTTCTGGACTTATGCCAAAGGGGAGATTGAATGGAACATTTACATAGATATGTTTTATATCATAGACACCATGTGAGTTTATTTTAATACTTTGTTTTTAAAAATAAAAAAGTAGTTTTACACTAGTGCTGCTGCATATCATCTTACAGTACCAGAAGGGGAGCTATGTCCCAGGATACATTTTTATGTGCAAGCTGTGAGAACATTTGTGAGTACCCACCTGCATAAAAACAGGATTATATAAGAAAAGTTATTCTTACTTTTATGTGATGGTGGCGTTGCAACTTGAAGGGGTTTAACACATATGTGGTGCACATAGTAATCTCCATAAAGCACAATACAGGGTGTTATTTACTAAACAATATTACCCTGTATATTTTTCCTTGTTTGTTCCTGTGCCTTTGGCGCTGGCTTTTATTTTAGATATTGGGATTTGGACTTGGAGGGATACAATTGTAAGCCGGACAAGGAGTGTGAACTTATTAAGACCTTGAAACTTTATTTTGGATTTAAGAGAGAATCAGCCATATGCTAAGATTGAAAAATGCATTATTGCGGTCTTTGTACACAAAAATGCTAAATTTGTGAGTTTTTACAAACAGAAAGACACATCATAAATATGAATTCCATGCATCACTCACTGTGCATATCCATAGTGCTCAAATATAAATGATCATATAAATATATTCTTATATATTGTCGCTAGTCTACCGATTTTGATTCTCAACTAGGGATATATGATTCTCGCCCACAATGAGTAAGTCTCTCTTGGATTTAAATAAATACCTACTCAAATCGAGCCTGGCCCCGAAGTTCCCCCTGGGCCTGACTTGAACCATTCAGATTCACTCAGGATATTAACCAGACAGCTTTATTTGAGGTATACATTTATACAGAGTAATATAATACAGAGTATTAAATAATAGCTCGTACGTCCTGTAAGCTAGTAAGGACATGAAGGGAACAATTAGCAATACAACAAATTACCATTTTAACCATTTTTTCCATGGGGCTGATCCAGTGGCATCCAATCATCATCCTTGTTTTATCATAACTGTGTCACTATTTCCATCTTAGGGACAGACTCGAGGGAACGAAACCTGTATAGGGGAGAGTGGGACTTAGGCAAGGGACCCCTTCCCCCAGGGCTTTAGGTAGTTTGTCACGTAGCTGGGGCTGTCTGCCACCCCAGCCCCCCTTCCCTCCCTCTGGACACATACAAAGGGAACAAAGGGAGAGATACCTGGTGGCGGGAAAAAAGGGGGCGGGCTGGGGGAGGTAAAGGGGGCTGGTGCAGAGAAGGGACAGATGCTTAAGGAGGAAACCAAGCCAGGAGCAGCAGACTAATTTTTGTTTTCGTACGTCCTGTAAGCTAGTAAGGACATGAAGGGAACAATTAGCAATACAACAAATTACCATTTTAACCATTTTTTCCATGGGGCTGATCCAGTGGCATCCAATCATCATCCTTGTTTTATCATAACTGTGTCACTATTTCCATCTTAGGGACAGACTCACAGTCTCAGTACAATAGCCAACTAAGGTACATCTACTGTGTCAGCACAGTGTCCAGAATAGTATTGGTGCTGTGGTTACTAAAACTATAAGTGTCTTTCTTAACCTTGCACTAAGAATACTTGTGACTTGAGACAACGGATGTAATCCTTGTTCTGTGCAAACATTCTACAACCCTAATAAAAGAATGGCCTTTAACCTTGAGCTTCTTCTACAACACAGCAATTCTGTGTCATGTTCTTTGATCTTTGTTCTCTGATAATAACCACTTATGGCTTAAATAGAAAACCCTGATATCTACCCACACCACCACCCCCAACCACTAAGGACTGCTCTGATTGTTAGATACAACTATATGCATTTGACACATATGATGTTTGATTCACAGCTGATCAAATAAAACATGTGATATGGCATGCATTTCAGTTGAATGTACATGGTTCCTTTTACTAGCTCTTTATCCTTTATGAGTTGGCACCAAAATTGATTGGGATCAAGGACAACTGGTCGTTCTCCCTCTTGTTGCCCATTAGATCTGCCATTGAGCACTTGCATTTTCATACACTGTTTTGCCTATTTGATCTTCTTTGTCCTTGTGTCTTACCCACTACAGGACCACCTGGTCCTCCTGGAGGGGTGGGGGTAAAATATGTTGGAGAAACAACAGTTCAATTGAGTTGGAGCCGTGGATTTGATAATCATAGTCCTATAAGTCGCTATGTGGTGCAGATCAGGGAGCCACTCACAGAAACATGGATATTAGCACGGACAGGTCAGTACCCGTAAAGCAAAATTAAAATATCCATGTGCTCCTTATGTAAATTAATAATGTCATTAGCTGGAGCTGAAGGGCATCAAAGTGAAGTTGTGTCCTACTCGTAATATCGTAATATGGCGTGGTAAGTACAAAAACAGTATAAGTGGGTGTTGCATACGTAAAATAGTGTATATACAGAATGATATGAATGTTCTTGACTATGACCTGGGAAAGTATGTTTTATTTAGCTTCTAATTAAGTTAACCATTAATTATTTGTGCACATTTTTATGCGAATGATACTTCCCCCATTCGATAAAAATCAAACTACAGCAAATAGCATGCTGTGTACTATCTGTAAAGTGGTACAGTTCAATTTGAAGGTCAGTTTAAATCATGTGGAAATACACAATTTTCTTAATAATATACATGGGTTGCATATTTTGTTGTCAGTGGTTATGGAGGATATTACAGCTTGTTTAAAATTGATTTAGTATGTTATATTAAAAGGATCATTTTAAGTTTGAGACATTTATATCATTAAAAATTAAAAATGTCTTTTCTATTTTCTTTTGTGGGCTTTATATTTACTGAATAGACCTCAATTTGTTTCTACATACAGATCCTCCTACTGTGGAGGGTAATGCAGAGTCAGCTCTTGTGGTTGGGCTAAATCAATGGACAGATTACTTGTTACGAGTAGTGGCCAGCAACATTTTGGGAGAAGGGGATCCTAGTGCCCCTTCTGCTTTGATCCGGACAAAAGAAGCTGGTAAGTTATTCAATTTGTGGTAAGTATGGAACGCTAATGCTCTATTGGGATAAAAGTGATAAGCACATAGAGCTTGTATTTAATGAGTGTAATGATGATATAATCTGTGCCTCAAATGTTATAACTAAGTGTTCAGTCTAGAGATTAATGACACCTTTCACATTCATCTCCTTATATTTTATGTGCAACCAATTCCTTAACATTGTATAAATTAGACAGTGCCTATTTTTTTCATTTTTCTGACTACAGCTCCCAATGTGGCTCCATCGGGAGTTGGTGGAGGGGGAGGAGCTCCAAATGAGTTGACCATTAACTGGAAGGTGAGTGACGGTGAATTAGGTAAAAAATTTTATGCATGCAATGTGGCTAGTGTGGCATTTATTTTAATCTACAATAAAGTTGGCTAATAAATAGCACACAAACTCCACTGTTAAAATAAATTTTTTTATTTTTGAATGCTAATTTTCTGTATATACTTAAAATATCATTTAAAAAATGTCATAAAACAATTACGATTGCTTCCCTTAGCACAGGGATGTCATTTTATTATAATATATATGAGTGATTTGTGAAAAAATGACTGACTATATAGAAAAAGGTGTACAATACTGCTCTCCAACGGTGTTGCTGGTGTTTATAAAAAGGTAACTAATATTTTATAAATCACATTTGCACATTTTATGCTTTATCATTTAACATCAATAAGACTGAAAAGCACAGGCTTAAAATACAGCATATAAATCCTGGAATTTGCCTCACATTGATGGTTGTGGCAATGACCGGTTGTTAACGAACTAACACATTAATCAATTCAGATATATGTGTCAGTTTTCAAAATGAGTTAGAGCTAGCTCTAAATACATCTAGCAAAGAGAGCAATGTATTAGACCTACTTAACAATCCAAATTTGACCCTGACTTCTGCGTTAAGAGAGAATGAGAGACAGAGACAGATTGTTGAAAGGGGAGTAGTGAAGAGTAACTTGTTTCAGAAACTGTATAATATTGATTATATTTAGAAAGATTCTTTAGAAAGATTTCCATGAGATGAAGCTTGTATTAAATGTTCTTTTTCGCAATACCCTTTAAGGATTTAGACAAGGGATCTCCAAGCTTTAAAACCCATGAGCAACATTCAGAAGTAAAAGGAGTTGGGGAGCAACACTAGCATGAAAAAATGTTCCTGGGATAACAAATAAGGGCTGTGATTGGCCATTTAGTAGCCCATATGTGGATTGTCAACCCACATTGAAGCTCTGTTTGGCAGCACACCTTGTTTTTATGCAACTTAATCTTGCCTCCAAGCCAGGAATTCAAAAATAAACACCTGCTTTGAGGCCACTGGGAGCAACATCCAAGGGGGTTAGAGAGCAACATGTTGCTCGTGAGCTACTGGTTGGGGATCACTGATTTAGACAAATCTTTTACTTACTGGAACAAGCCAATTTGGAGAAACCGCACACCTCACAAACCCAAACAGAGTTTCCTGGTGCTCAGTGGTAGGGGAATCGGCAAACGCCCAGCCAAGGTACGTAGAAGGATCACCGGCACACAGGAGTTTGGTTAAGCAGGACAAGTCCTTGCAATTTTATTAATGCAGTGCAACATTTCGGGGCACGCCCCTTTGTCAAGCATAGTGTGGACGTAGTGCAGGCATTATTTAAACAGTGTTCAATTAACATACAATTAACAACCATGTGGTAAAAAAGTGTAAAACTTTATATAAATAATTACATACACAAAAATTTCAGACACAAGTCCCAGTGGCACTCTGCTTGTAGTACTTACTGGAACAAAACAGAACAGATTCGAACATCACTGTAAAATGTGTATATAGCGGAAATTGAGTCTGTTTGCCCTGAATTTGGTAGGCCAGGTGAATTGAGTTTTTGATCCATTGTTCCTTTGGATATATATGGATTGTCAAAAATACTGGATAAATCAATCTAATTACTTTCTAAAGCCTCAGTCCAAGGGGTTAAGGACAGATTCAAGGTGTGTCTGTAAGTTGGACCAGTGCTGTCCAACTTGCGAGCACCTTGTTTCTAACTTTCTTAATGGCACCTGCATTCACACACCCTTCAGATTAAGACTGTTAAAAGAAACTGCATTTATTCCATATTGACACCTCAGGTTCAGGCTGTAGGCATCCACACTAATGAATGATTTGACTTAGCGAGCAGTGCAATGATGGTACCTGCCTGCTGCATGTAAATACAGCTGTCCTTGACTGAGTGAGAGAGAGCTCTAGCATGGTTCTGATTGCTACATATGCCTGTCCAATGCTGCCTGTGCCTGTTTCCTATGCCTGACCTACAGTGAGTGCCTTAAAGAAGAAATCAACCTGTAGGGAAAAACCCCCTACCCCCCACACCAGGTATCCCTCCCTCCTCCCCCCCCCCCCCGGGGAGATGCCTCATACTCCATACTTACCCTTTGGCGCAGATTCAGTGAAGTTCCATGCGTCCATCTTCGGCTCCTCTGTAAGATGACTGAGAGATTGTTATTTCTGTGCAAGCGCAGTTGGAGCAGTTTGCCGGTTTGCAACAACTGCGCATGCAAGGAATTACACGGAAATTGCTGATCTCTCAGTCAGCTTACAGAAGGAGCCTGAAGATGGATGCGTGGAACTTCGCTGGAAGAATCCATATGGAGTATGGGGTATCTCCCCGGTGCGGTAGTTAGCCTGGGGGGAGGAGGGAGGGAGGTTTTTTTCCCCACAGGTGAGCTTGATCTGGGGGTTATTGTCAGGATTTGAAAGCTGTTGCTCTAGGGGTTTCCTTTTTTTTCAAAATTCACTTGAAAAAAGGTATAAAAAACTATGTAAAATAAACAGGGAATTTATCGGAAGTTCAGGCGGAAGTTGATCGAAGAAAAAGCATGTAAAAAAATTATGCCATTTTTTTTCATGGTGATGCCTGGCAATGTGTGACAAATTATTCTGCCGTTTTTCACACCACTTAATAAATCTGCCTCATAATGTTGGGTGGTCAGTGTCCTTTAATTATGTGGGATGATGTCATTTGGAGGCCCATTTATCAAAGGTCGAATTTCGAATGCATGTAAATTTTCTGCCGAACTGAAATTTCGAATCGTATTCGAGTTGTATTCAAATTGAGTTTTTCTCCCGAAAAAAAAACTTGAATGTCAGGAAGGCTATTAACATCTACAAATGGCTCAACTGACCTCTGACAGTGACTTGTAAATTAACCCACCAGGTTTTAGGTGGTGAATATTTAAATTAGGACTGTTTCCATGGTCCAGGTGTGATAAATCACATGTAAATCATCATGTAAATTTACATTTGAATTGGATGATTAAAATTCGAATGTATGAATTTTGACACTCAAAAATCTGATCTACTGCTTAACCACCCTTCATAATTGCCTATTTAATGTCCATAGAAAGATATGTTGCTGCTGTGTTACCATTGGACTTTAAAAAATAAATTGATAAAATGGTTTCTCTGCAGTGTTATGGCATGCTTCTGTTATGTCACTGTTGAACTGGTTATGTCCTAGCCAGGTAATATTTCAATGCCTGGACAAAGTCAAGTTTGTGGAGGGAAAGTTCACTGGTACTTTTGGGTCTTGGACACAGTGGAGGCAATGTAATATCTTAATTTAAAGGGGAACTAAAGTCTAAAATAGAATAATGCTAGAAATGCTGCATTTTGTATACTAAACATAAACATGAACTTACTGCAACAGAAGCCTAATTGAACAAATGATTTATGTTATCAAAGTTGGCGGCAGGGGGCTGTCATCTTGTAACTTTGTTATACATCTTTGTAAGACCAACACCACACACATACTCAGTGTGGTCTGGGCTTCAGTTGTGAGATTAATCTTAGGGATCGTCATAAATTATCAAAACAGCACAAGTCAAATAATTTCTGCCATAGAAACGATATAGCAAGACTGATTAATAATCAGAATATGCAGACTGCCCTGGGTCTGCGGATACAAATCTCTACACAGTCGCCGGCTGCTTTATAGGGAAACAAACAAAGCTGCTTGAGGTCAGGGAAGTAAGGTTGGGGGCCTCCCTCCTGCTGTTTCAAAGTATGATCATTTCCCTGCAGAGCAGTTAGGGACCGTCGGAAAAAAATCTGCAGCTGTCGAGTAAAACAAAGGGGGTATTTCACTGCATACAGTAAGGTGTTTTATAAAACGGTACACATTTTTAAATTAAAGTATACTGGAGATAGATTTCTTTTTTATTAAATAAAGTAAAAATGGGATTTTATTTTTTTGCCTTTACATCCCCTTTAATGAAAATCATAAACAAGTTTGGTTAAGTCTGAGGCTATCCTGAGACCTCTTTGTCCACATAAAAATGCACAGAGGCAGTATACAGAGAGAATTACAATTTCCAAAACCCTTTGGGCTGAGGTAATGGCAACCATGAAGGCCACATTTCAAGAAAGAAACTTTAGGCTGACTGAATGCAGTTCAAATGGTGCTTTCTAGAGAGCTCTCTTGAAAATAGATGGAAATGGTGGGGTGGAAATGCGGAGCATCCTGAATGAAAGTCTTAACATCCTGCAAAAGTGTCAGTGGTGGTTACAGCAAGACGGAATGGGTAGAATTATGTAACTTTATGGAGCTGTCTAAGACACAATCATATCAGCTGAGGAAAATTGTATCTTTCTGTTTGCTGCAGGTAATCTCTTTTTTTTCTAGCCTGCAACAGGGAGTCAGAATGAGGGAGAAACAAACCAGAGACACCAAAATGCAAGATGGCTCAATTGGGGGAATATAAGGCATGACTGAAACCCAGATGCTGACAGCCCATATGATATGCATAAGCATAAGAGCCTGCTCGATCGTGCCCCAGTGTAGAGAGTGTGAAAAGGCAGTACTGCAGTATGCTTATTATTTAACCTAGAATTAAGGATGAGCTAAATAGTTGCTGGATTTTTCAGAGAAACAAACACATATACTGAATAGTAAAAACGTGTCTTGCAGTGTTAAAAATTGTCGCACAGTCTGAAAAATTGTCACATGAAAACGCTGGTTGACTATAATGCATTGCCACAAGCTGTCAGACTTTCTCCTTCTTTCCAAACTTTCAAGCGCTCCTTAAAGACCCACCTGTGTATCAACCCATGTGTATCAAAATGACAAAGTGTTTATATAATCCTAATGTCTCAATTGTACCCTAACCTTTAGTTTGTAAACTCTAATCTCTAGGTCCTTCTAACCCTATTGTACTCTGTAATCCCTGTTTGTTATCCACCATTTATTCCCTGTTTGCTATAACTGCAGTAAAGCACTGCCTATCTTGACAGCGCTATATAAATAAATGATGATGATGAAATGATGATTTATCAAAAACTGAAGAGGGAGAACATTTAGTTGGGAAGAGGTGGAGAATTATCCCTGTTAAGTTTTATTGTATTGTTATCCTGACTCCTTAGATGGAAGCCAGAGTTAAGCCTTTGGTAGACCACATGCTTTTTAGGGACAACCATGAAAAAAGATTATTAATGTGAAACAGCTGATATTCATTATTTATTGTTTGTTCTAATTAAAAAATCCAGATGGATAATAATTTCATCTTTCTGGTTTCAGTATTGTGACCCATGAATCAAAATTTTTTTGTAACAAAAATGTAATGCAAAGAGTTGTTAGTTGTATTTTGAATAGTATTACTTTGACCATTATATGTTTCTATATAATATTAGCAGTAATAAGAATACTTGTTGCCTAAAGTACTTCAGAGATATAGCCCATGCATAGTTTTATAAGTAATGTAAATAAATCTAATTATAGATCACTTTTTATTGCAATATAATGTTCTGCTTTATTTTTTTCCCTTTCTTCCAAACTTTGCTCTGTAGTGGTAGGAGAACTCTAGAGACTACAAATGCATGAAATACCTTCTTAATTAACATAGAAAAATAATCACATGCCTTTTTGTTGCAGCCAATTGGAAGGCAATACCAAAATGGAGATGACTTTGGATACATTATTGCATTCAAAAGAAAAAATGAGACCACATGGCAAACAGTTAGAGTTCCGGGGGAGCAGTCACAGCAGTATGTGTACCGTAATGAGACCATTTCTGCCTATACCCCTTTTGATGTCAAGATCCAAGGATATAACCGTAAGGGAGAGGGTCCTTTCAGTCGAGACACTACTGTTTATTCAGCAGAGGAAGGTATATGTTACCAATGTCTATATTTGGGCTGAAGCAAAAGACAAGGAACGTATTAGTCAAATTGCATACAATGCCTTTAAATTCTTAAAGAGGCAGTCTATTCCCTTTTTGACCATTAAGGTGAATAAAGACACACATATACATCTACATATAGAAACCTGTATTAACTGCTATTTGATCTAGATGAAGGCAAAGACACCAGTCCCTGGATCAACTAGTACTTTGAGCTATCTTCCATAACCCTGTATTTCCTCACTTGCTAAAAAGCCATCCAACACTATATTGAATCTATCTAATGTATAAGCCAGTGCAACTGATTCAGGGATAGAATTCCACAAATTCACAGCTCTTATTGTAAAAAAAAAAACCAATTTCTGAATATCTAGACCAGTGATCCCCAACCAGTGGCTCTCGAGCAACATGTTGCTCACCAACCCATTGGATGTTGGTTGCATGAAAACCAAGTGTATTGCCAAACACAGCCTCCTTTAGGTTGCCAGTCCACATTGGGACAGCCAATAGCCACAGCTGATAGTTGGCACCTTCAGGAACTTTATGCATGCTTATGTTGCTCTCCAACTTCTTTTACATTTGAATGTGCCTCATGGGTAAAAAAGACCCCTCATCTAGACAGAACAACCCCACTGCCCAGCTTGTTACTTAACTCATCATAAAAAGCTATCATGCTGATTACTGCTTATAATGCCATTCTCCAGGACATTTTTTTGAATGTGATCACTTAACAAGCCTTCAAATAATTTGCCCACCACAGATGTTAAATTTACTGAACCATAATTGACAGGCTGAGATTGTAAACCCTTTTTAAATATGGGAATTACATCAGCTTTCCTCCAATCCATAGGTACCATATCAGATGAAAGCGAGTCTGAGAAAATCAGAAATAGAGTCCGGTCTAAAGCTAAACTAAGCTCGCTCAATACACGAGGGTGTATTCCATCTGGCCCTGGTGCCTTATTCACATTTATTTGGAGTAAAACTTTATATACCATGTCCTGCATCAGCCACTGATTAGATTGAGCTGATCCAACAGTACAGCTATCGGGGGGGGGGGGGTCTTGGAACTCCTCTATTGTATATAGTGGAAGATCATAGAAAGCATGAACTTTTGAAATATAAGGACAAGCTTACCACTTTCCACAAGTAGTCCGGGTGCTCATGCTCCAAACCCTCAGCAAAGGGGGAATACATACAAAAAATGAAATTTGATAAAGTAGTACAAAAATCTTTATTTACATCTTGTATAAAAAATAATATATTCTTATGGATCATGTAATCCTTTTCGTTATTGTGTCTGGTTCCACTTCAGAGTTAAGCCCCCGCCAGACCTGCAGACTTTCACAATTATAACATAGGACTCTGGAGAACCAAAGTGTTGATTCAGTGATTCATTTTATTCATACAGTGCACATTTATTCATACAGTGCACTGTATGAATAAAATGAATCACCGAATCTCCAGAGTCCTATGTTATAATTATAAAAAATAATAGCCTGACGTGTTTCGCACTTAATCATAGGCTTTATCTATTGTATACACTGAAGAAAATAATTGTAATTACTATATTTAAATGATATGAACATACTGTATGGGACTATGCAAACAGCCAGTTTAGTATTATGTTTTTTAATTTACTTATTTGCATGATAATCTGTTTTCACAATAAATTCTCAGAGATGGCACCCTAATCTGAGAAAAAATGGGAAGATCAAGTCAAGTGGATTTTATTGTAATTTCAGCCTTATACAGTAAATACAGTACATAGTTAACATTGTTGGAGATACTAGAAATTATTAGATGTATTTACAGGGCAAACTATCCTATGCTTTCAAGGATAGCAAGCATTGCTGGGCCAATTATCCATAATTAACAGTAGGGAATAGATGCCGAATTAAAGCACAAATGAAAGCTATTTACCTAAAATTTAAGCACTGTCTCATTGCTAGGGTTGCATGTGACATAACCCTAAAAAACAAAACATGGCTGCCTTCACTGGTACAAAGTAGCTAAAAAATTTTGAAAGCTTCTGAAGCATCTCAGTTTACAAGCACATAGCTGCATTGTTATTACATACTGAGTTATTTAATTTTTGTCTTTGACTAATCCTTTAACAGGACAATGATTTTGTCTTTCCTGCCTCAGCCCACTGATTGGGTCATATAGATGGACTGCATTGACAGCCTTGGCCGATGGAGACTAACTGAGGGACATAATTTTCCCATAAATGAGGAATTGCTTCAGCCTCCTACATAAGTTACCCAAGAGACCATTGGCCTATAGGCATCCATATGGGCCAATTCACAGACAAAAAGTACCCATATAGCTAGGTCTAAACCATCACCCATAATCAGAATTCAATAAGGGCAAAAGGCGGCACTTTGAGGAACAATTCACTAAATAAACTTCCATTGAATAATAGATATGGGCCCTTTCAGAAGGTGGGCAGATACACAGATACATTTGAGCATCCTAAACATACCACTATAAGTTCCTGGTTCTGAGAGGTCAAAGGAGATCTTTGGACCTTATCGAGGAACCAGAGCATGCATGAAAATATAAGAGAAAATGTTTTGTTCCTTTATAAAGGACTAAAGTTTGCCCCCAGATGCGGACCCAATACATTTTAAATATACAGTATACTGATGTACATAAATGTGTCCAACAACTTAAATTAAAAAGGCACTATTGAGAACTAGAGGAGAGGAAACACAAACATCACAAGAAGGTACCCCATTAAAAACTCTCACATTTGATTTCCCTAAGTTTAAGATAAATAATTTTTGTCCCAAGTTCTATCATAAATTGGTACAAAATTATAATTTTGTACCAATTTATGATAGAACTTGGGATACAACATTTGTTCAGTAAACCTTGGTTTATTGATAAAATGCCCTACAAGCCCTAATGGACAAGCAGACAAAGGATGGTTGGTTTTACAGGATGTGTGACTATTATAGAGAAGTTTGGAAAATTCTAAGAGATGGCATTACAAGGTACAAGGTATTACTATCTCTTAGAATTTTCCAAACTTCTGTCAAAGGACATGCTATGGTCAAGTGTCCAGTAATGAAATTTTGTTAAATTTTGGTTTATCCAACTCCCTAGATTAGCTATTTATTATCATACAATATATTTGTTAAATATGATTGGAGTACTTCCTTGGAAAGCATCTTATCATTGGCTAAGCTGTGTATAATGATACACATGCATTTCACATGATATGGCTGCCTAAACCCCTGAAGAAGAATCTGGCTGCTGAGAGCCCATATACAGACCCACTGCAAGAATTTTTAGTGAGGGGCATACAATTCATTCTTATATATGGCAATATGGGAGGACAAATATATCTGGGTGTCAGTGAGATTCAAAGCCCACATTATCACCTATATGAGATACAGTACATTGATGATTTGTTATTTGTGTACGATGAGTTTATGGATTACATCAACACTAATGATTATAATCTTCGGTTTATGACACCTACACAAGAAACACATTACGTATATGTAACACTTTTTCTTCTACGTCCCTCCATGTCAGTACACATGGGGCATTGCCCCTCCCAGATCTGGAGGTAGGACCTATAACATAGCCAATCAAAATGAATCATGACCTATAAGACCACATGACTTCCTCCTCACCACAGTTATTTTTTGTCCTACTGGACAGGGAGGTAGGATCTCCCTCCTCACTTTTTATTTTTTGTTGAATTTTGAGAGAAATCAAACACAGTTTTTGTTTTTTGTTTTTCTTTTGTATTTTCTTTTTGTTTATTTATTTATTTTTTACCTCTGTGTAGACACAGAGGGATGATTCCCAGGTAATGGAGAAGATTTTACCTGATGCCTCAAGACGCATAATCTGTAAATTATCGCTTATTGGGAAGAAGCGCAGGTGTGGACATATCCATGGTCCTAGCCCTGTGCTAAAATAGCCCCCCCTGCTATATGCCCAGCGAGGCACAAGATTCAATCTAGTGCTTTTTGGGAAGAGACACATTTGTGGGCTTCCCACATTATTACCTGTGAGCCTTTTGTTTTTTCTTCTGCATTTTTATTTATTTATTTATTTTTGCTTATTTTTTACCTCTGTGTGGACACAGAGGGATGATTCCCAGGTAATGGAGAAGAATTTACCTGATGCCTCAAGACGCATAATCTGTAAATTATCGCTGATTGGGAAGAAGTGCAGGTGTGGGCATACCATGGTCCTAGCCCTGTGTTAAAACAGCCCCCCTGCTATATGCCCAGCGAGGCACAAGATTCAATCTAGTGCTTTTTTGGGAACAGACACAGGTGTGGGCTTCCACATTGTTACCTGTGAGATTTTTGGACTCCCCTTTTCTTTTGAGTTATGTGAGACTTTACAGAACTCTACAGAACTTCTGCAAAAGGGCCGTGGGTATGCATATGGGCTAGTTATAACTGCCTGAAGCTGGTGAGTATGATGCTTCATTATCTACTGTGTGTAGTGCACTGGGAAGTCTGCATGCTAATTAGCTAATTATGTCCCTCAGCTGAGAGCTATTGGGGCTTTGGCTGGAGTTTCCATCCAGCTAATTAGCCACTCTGATAAGGTGGAGGTGTGCCTTCGCCCCGTTGCTATTGCTGTTTAATATTTTAAGCCTTGTATGGGTGAACCTGCATCCTTTATGCAGACACAGAAGTTATATTGGCTCATGTTACTAAGGCACCTCCAGGAAGGGCTAGAGGTTGCACTGATCAAGCAATATGGCACCTCCTTCTTATGAGTCTGCTCTTAACAAGCAGTGTTCCACCTGGATATTCCTGCTGACAAGCCTGAGCTATCTGGTAAGGTGCCTGTGTTCCCTTGACTTCTTGTATTATCTGAAGTCTTATGTTGTGAGCTGGCATCCTCTGTGCAAAATACAGTATTGGCTCTTGCTACACTTTAAGTACTGGCTGGTGAATCCCTCTGCCTAAGCAGTGTGGTACCTGAATCCAGAGATTTTGATTTCTCAGTATCCATTGTGTATTTGAAACATTAATTTCACTGGGAAGTCTGCATGTTAATATGCTTAATATGTCCCTCAGCTGAAAGCTATCAGGGCTTTGGCTGGAGTTTCCATCAAGCTAACTAGTCACTATCTGGTAAGGTGCAGGTGTTCCTTTGGCCCCTTTGCTATTGCTGTTTAATATTTTAAGTTTTGTATGGGTGAACCTGCATCCTCTTGGCTGACACAGTGGTTATATTGGCTCATGTGCTCAAGCAGTATGGCACCTCCTTCCTTTCTTATGAGTCTGCTCTTAACAAGCAGTGTTCCACTGGACTGGATATTCCTGCTGACAAGTCTGAGCTATCTGGTAAGCTGCCTGTGTTCCTTCTTATATTATATGAAGTCGTATGTTGTGAGCTGGAGTCCTCTGTGCATAATGCAGTTACACAAGGTACTAAGTCTGCATGTTAATAAGCTAATTATGTCCCTCCACTGAAACCTATCCAAGTTCTAGCTGAAGTTTCCAACCTGCAGACTTTTCATTGCTATCAGGTAATGGACAGATACTCCTCAGTTTGCTACTGTTGTTTCTATTGTCCTCTGTGCAGACACAGGTTATATTTGCCTTTTTATTACACTGGGTGCTTGCAGGGTTGGCTGGAGGCTTGCACTGCTGAAGCAGTATGGTAGCCCCTTCCTTCCTTACATTGAGTCTGCTCAGTGCTGTAACCAGATGTCATTGGGCCCCACAGCAAATTCATTTTAGGGCCCCTAACAGATCCAGAGGTTGTGCTTTTTTACCAATACTTATTGAAATTGCTCTTTATTTGGGCCTCATGGGTCCCTATACATTTTGGGCCCACCTGCAGCCGCAGGGTCTGCTTCCTCTTTAGTTACGCCCCTGAGTCTGCTCCTTAGAAGCAGTCTGCCACCAAGGATCTGTCTGGATTATTCCTACTGTCTAGCGCATATTATCTGGTTTGGTGCCTGTATTCCTCTGACTTCTTGTATAGTTGTCATCTGAGGTCTTAGGTTTGTGAGCCCGAGTTCTCTGCGCAGACACAGTAGGTAAGTGTGCTCTTATTACACCTGGTATTTCCAGGACCGGCTAGGGGTTTGTTCTGCTGTAGCAGCATTGTGCCCCATTTTTTCCTATGATGTTTCCACACTTAACAGGCAGTGTTCCGAGTTATAATGGTGTCTTTTTGTGTGATGTAGGCCTTCTCTTAGATATTCTATTCCCATCTGGTGGCTTTTGTTGGGAGCTCAGTTGTAGTTATACTACATCTACTGAGTTTTTGTGACTGTAGGTTTCCCTTCTTTAATTGTTGGTGGATTAAAGGGCACTTACTGTTATGTCTATTGGCACCTTAACATGCTTGAAGCCAGCTTGTACTCTATGGTCCTTTGTGTGGCCTTGGGCATCTCGCCAGGGAGCTGGGTTTGTGTGGCCTCTGGCTTTCATTTTGGCCCTTGGCTTGGGTTAGAGCCCTTGTTTTGGTCCATGGCTTTTTACCATGGTCCTCGGCTCCTGGGTCTGCTGGCCTTTTACAAGGGCCCTTGTTCTACTGGCCTGTTGCATGAGCCTTTGGCTCATGTGGTCTTTTACCCTTGGCACATTTGTTTGGTTGTCCTTTTACCTGGGTTATTATGGCTGCGGGCCTGTTTTCATGGCCCTTAACTTAGGTGCTTGCTTGCCTTTTACCAGGGTTCTTGGGCTGTTGGCCTTTTCTGTGGCCCCTGGCTAAGGTAGCCGCTAGTTTTTATTATAGTCCTTGTGGGCTTGTGGCTGCCAGTCTTGGCTGTGACCTATGGTGCATAGGTCGCCAGGCTGTGGCGGCTGATAGGCATGGTTACTATTCTTGCTGTGGCCCTTGGTGGGCATGTCTGTTTGCCTTGCGGCAATCCTTGGCAGGACAACAGCCATCGGTTTTGTCTTGTCTGCAATCCTTGCAGGTATGGTTCTGGTTACACCAGCAGTAGGCATGATTGACTATTAGGTTGGATCTAGCATGGGTTGTACCATCAGCTGGTGTTTGCTCTGAGTTTCACAGCCCATAGCTAATTTTGTTGCTGATTGGTATTCAGCAGCTGTGGTTGGTCATATGTTGTTGGCTTACAGCTACATTTTTCTTCTGCCTTACATGCATTGTTTTTCGTCTTGTATGCCACTGCTTATTATCAATAAGGCTGGCTTATGGACCAGGGTTTTGCAAGTTCAACAACTGACGTGCTCCGTTGTTGCATGTATGGAAATTGACTTTTGTGTCAGGTGCTAGTGCAGTTGGTTACCTTGTCCCTAAGGGTGGCATTCACAATAGCTGGCTTATTTACTATTGCTTGTGTATTCGAATTCCACTCTGGTTTTTTGCATCTTGGCCTGCTAGTGTGACAATGGCCTTGCACATCTATGTTGGAATACATAATAGCTGGCTGGTCCACCACTGGTTGCATGTATGGTGGCTGGCTCTCTGCCAGTGGATTGTGCATCATTGCTGGTTGGTACCAGTTTTTGTAAGCTATAAGCTTCTGGCATGCCTGATTTTGGATTGTGATCCCAGCTGTTGGCTGGTTCAGTAGCTTCTATGTATGGTCACAGATTTGGTTCAGTTTTTGCATAAACTGTATCATTGTGCAGCTTGAGCTGTAGTGGCCTCGGCTTTTGTGGGTGTTTTCTAGAACTGTAATTGGCTTGGGTCCAATTGCTTGCTTATGTAGCAGTTGGCTGGGGCAACAGCATAGCTTACTGGTAGATGGCTTTAAGTCACATTGGTTGGTGCAGCAGCTTATCCTTGTGCTGTTGTATACCCAGTTTAGATTTGGTGGTTGGTGGAGCTACTGGGCTGTACCAGCATGGCTCTACAATGGTTAATGATATGCTGATTTATGATAACCCAGAGTTGGTGTTCATTTAGTTAAGTCTTCATTAGGTATTATTAGCATGGAGTTAGTGGATCTTGGACTGATCTCTGGTGTAGAGGTGACTCCGGTCAACACTGGTTTGAGCTGCTTCCATTAAGATGCAGGACCAGGCTAATGTGGGCCAAGTCTTTTTAGGGCCACTTGCTATTGCTGAGGATCGTGTATTTCTCCAGCACTGGTGATAGATGCATTCAAGTTGTGTTTAGTTTCTGATCTGATTGATTTCCTGGTGGTTTCTAGGGTGTTTTAGTTCTGAGATGGCTATTGCCATCATTCTGGTTTTGTCCTAGGGCACTTTTTTGTTTTAACAGTTGCAGGATTTTTGTTCTTCCCCAGGTGGAGTTGTGTCAGATAACCATATTGCAGGTATCCCTCTAGTCACTGAGGGAACCTTTTTAAACAGAATATGTTTATTCTTAATCTGCAATGCTTGATCCTCAAGTACTGGTCTCTGTAATTTTGTGGTTGATTTTGTAGCTCTTGTTAATCGTTTACCATGTCCTAGGACATGTTGTTCTTGTGCCTTTTATCTACCCTTTTCAGGAGATATACATTTTATCAGCTCCCCTGTTGGATGGATGTGATGCTGGCCATTTCTCAGGGCCTCCTTAGCATCAGTTTGGTTTTTGCATTATGTTGGTTATTCCCACCCCTTGTTTTCGGTGCATGGCTTGGTAGATCCCATGTGTACTGACATGGAGGGACGTAGAAGAAATAGAGAATTTTACTTACCTACTTGACGTAAATTCCTTTTCTTCTAGTCCCGACATGTCAGTACAGGGTTTCCCATCCCAATTATTTATTTTGGTTACTGTACTGCTATGGCAAAAGTATAACTGTGGTGAGGAGGAAGTCCTGTGGTCTTATAGGTCATGATTCATTTTGATTGGCTATGTTATAGGTCCTACCTCCAGGTCTGGGAGGGGCAATGCCCCATGTGTACTGACATGTCGGGACTAGAAGAAAAGGAATTTATGTCAAGTAGGTAAGTAAAATTCTCTATTTATTAATCATGAATGGGCTGAGAGTAAATTCCTTTGTAAACCCACTGAAAGAAATGGTCATTTACTACACGACTCTAGTGGCCATGAATTGAATTCTATTAGAAATATTCCCAAGGGACAGTTCCACTGGGCAAATAAAAATTAGAAATTAGATATTTCTAGAAGGCAGGTTTAAAAACAATGTTATAGCACATGGTGGGTTAGGAAATCAAAAGTGTTAGCCTCCAATAAAAAGAGAAATGAGCTTAGCAGTTAAGGCATGCCCAAGGAAAGCTTTTTTTTTTATCTTTAACACTAAATTTAATGATGCCTCTAAATAAAAAAAATAAAAAAATATATAGTAATTAGACATTGACATGTGTTGCTAGCAGATCCCCTGTTCGGCCTGGTGGTTACAGAAAAGCCCCAAGTAACTTCTAAGAAATCCAAAACTGTAAAAAACCTGTTGTTACTTTTCAAGGTATGGGACGTGGTTAATAAACTTGTCAGGCTTGGCCACAGGTGAGTGGCTGGTAGTTAGGAGCCATGGTGCTGTATAACACGAGTACAGCGGGTATTTGAGGTTTTGATAGGCCCGGAAACATGTTATGCAGAATAGTATTTTAATAATGAAAAGTATGGCAGTATAACAGATGAACCAAAAGATAAAAAATATAAGTTCTTACACCGGTCGGTGGTCAAGGGCAGGCAACAATAAAGCAAGTCCGAGAAACAGGCTGAGGTCGGGGGCAGGCTGAAGGCAATAACAAATCCGTATGGCAGGCCGAGGTCAGAGGCAGGCTGATGGCAGAGGGTAGTCCAGTAAACAAGCCGAGGTCAATTACCAGGAGATCCAATAGAGAGCAGGTAAGGGGAACTGTAGCAGAGAACAAAGGCACAGGGAGCAAGGCAGGAATCTCAGGAACAAAGCAGGAATCTCAGGAACAAAAGCAGGAATCTCAGGAACAAAAGCAGGAATATAGCTTGGGAGCTTCAATGATCAAGCACCGGGGTAACATTAGTAACAGGCTTATAAAGGCCCTTAATTATCAAATTACCAACACCTGGTAGAGCAAGAAGGAGGAGGAGGAGGAGGAGGAGGTGAGAAAACATAAAAGGTAGAAAGTCTTTCATCATACCAGTAGAATCAGAATCCAAAGGTCTCCAGTGGCTCAATGAGAAAATGCAGGAGCTTGTAAGTGTAAAGTTCAGAGTTCGATCCCAGGTAGCTCCTGACATTACCCCCCCTCAAGGATCGACCACCGGGCGATCCCAGGATCTGGTGGAACCTTCCTTTTAGCAGAGTTCTTGATTATAGTCCACATATTGTCCAACAGAAAATTATAGTTAAGATTAGCAGAGTACATAGTGAATAAGGCAAGGAAACATGAACATTGTGGCATGTGGATAAATTGAAATAAAGAAAAAGCACATATGAAAAAACTCAATCTTAGAACAAAACAGACAAAAAGAAAGTTGCTCCAAAAATAACCCAAGTGGAGGAAATGGCAAAACTTGTGGAACATCAAAATCAGGGGCCAGGACCGGTAGAATGGCAGAAACATGAGCCACTGCAGGACAGTTGCCAGGAACTTGAACCGCTGCCAAGGAAAGGAACCACAACAGATGGGCTGACAGGAACATGAGCCAGAGTGGCAGAGTTGCCAGGAACTGGTACCACAGCAACGGATGGACAGAGCCAGGAGACAGGATAAATAAATTACCAGAAACGGGAGCCAGTGCAGGAACATCAGCCAGGTTGGAAGCTGTAACAGAAGAGTCGCCAGGGTCGGAAGCCAAATCAGAAGAGTCGCCAGGGTCGGAAGCCAGATCAGAAGAGTCGCAGGGTCGGAAGCCAAATCAGAAGAGTCGGCAGGGTCGGAAGCCAGATCAGAAGAGTCGCCAGGGTCGGAAACCAAATCAGAAGAGTCGCCAGGGTCGGAAACCAAATCAGAAGAGTCGCCAGGGTCGGAAGCCAGATCAGAAGAGTCGCCAGGGTCGGAAGCCAGATCAGAAGAGTTGCCAAAGTCAGCCAGCAGAGCAGAAGAATCAGCCAAGGCACCCATTACAGGTGGCGGACCAGCAGAGGCACCCATTACAGGTGGCGGACCAGCATAGGCACCCATTACAGGTGGCGGACCAGCAGAGGCACCCATTACAGGTGGCGGATTGCCCAGGACAACAGGAAGACCATCATGAACAGCAACAAGACTGGTAGACTCTGGAGCACCAGAACTATCAGATCCCGTAGCAGGTACGGCAGGTCTAGAAGTGGATTTGTCCTTGGGCCCAGAGGCCATAGTACACAGGTCCTCACAGACTGAAGCCGATAAGGCTGCTGGCTCGGAGGCTGGAAGCGGCAAGGCTGCTGGCTCGGAGGCTGGAAGCGGCAAGGCTGCTGGCTCGGAGGCTGGAAGCGGCAAGGCTGCTGGCTCGGAGGCTGGAAGCGGCAAGGCTGCTGGCTCGGAGGCTGGAAGCGGCAAGGCTGCTGGCTCGGAGGCTGGAAGCGGCAAGGCTGCTGGCTCGGAGGCTGGAAGCGGCAAGGCTGCTGGCTCGGAGGCTGGAAGCGGCAAGGCTGCTGGCTCAGAGGCTGGAAGCGGCAAGGCTGCTGGCTCGGAGGCTGGAAGCGGCAAGGCTGCTGGAAGCGGCAAGGCTGCTGGCTCGGAGGCTGGAAGCGGCAAGGCTGCTGGCTCGGAGGCTGGAAGCGGCAAGGCTGCTGGCTCGGAGGCTGGAAGCGGCAAGGCTGCTGGCTCGGAGGCTGGAAGCGGCAAGGCTGCTGGCACAGGAGCTGCAGACGGGACCACTGGCACAGGAGCTGCAGACGGGACCACTGGCACAGGAGCTGCAGACGGGACCACTGGCACAGGAGCTGCAGACGGGACCACTGGCACAGGAGCTGCAGACGGGACCACTGGCACAGGAGCTGCAGACGGGACCACTGGCACCGGGGCTGCAGACGGGACCACTGGCACCGGGGCTGCAGACGGGAGGGCTGGCACCGGGGCTGCAGACTGGAGGGCTGGCACGAGAATGGACAGAGGCAGCTTTCGGGGAGCCGGCACGGGAACTTGCAGCTTTCGGGGAGCCGGCACGGGAACAGGCAGCTTTCGGGGAGCCGGCACGGGAACAGGCAGCTTTCGGGGAGCCGGCACAGGAACAGGCAGTGGCACAGGTTGAGGCAGCCATTGGGATACAGGCACAAAGGCTGGAAAAGGCTGGGGAGCTGGCACAGTTATATTAGAAAAAGAAACAAATTGAGGTTCAGGCCTGAGACTCAGAGAGGCTGATACAGGATCGGTAACGGACATGGTAGCAGACTGAGGAGTAGGTAGAGAGTGGAAGACAGGCTGACACTGGGAGACTAATCGGCCCTTGAACCTAGTGGTAAATGCGGTAGGTATTTCATCCTCATCCGATTCCACATCTTCCCAATCTTCCTCATCAGAAAAATCTGTACAGTCCTCTTCAGTAGAGAAATTCTCCAAATCTTCCTCATCCGATATATTCCCCCAATCAATTTGGAAAGAATCATCTACCTCTGAATCTTCATAGGAAAAGGTAGTAACAGGTTGACAAGTACTTGGTCTTTGTAACTTGGAGCAAAAATGAGAAAACCTTGGAACAGGAGGGGTG
The DNA here is from genome assembly GCF_017654675.1 of Xenopus laevis. Lineage (NCBI taxonomy): Eukaryota > Metazoa > Chordata > Amphibia > Anura > Pipidae > Xenopus > Xenopus laevis. Next base: position 70,714,916 of record NC_054373.1, on the reverse strand, counting down.
AGCTGGAAAGGCTTGGTTTGTTTAACAGAAGAAGAATCCTTGGAAGAAAATAAATTGGAAGCAACTGGCCACAAATCTCCGGTAAATGTTGCCTTTAGAAAAGATAGAAAGGAACAGGGGTCCTCAAAAAATGAGCTTCTTTATCAATACGTGCCTCAGCCCACTCCAAGGCCTTACCTCCCAAAAGAAACAGAATAATTAACTTGCTTATCATATTATCTGGGGCTTCTTTGACAAATGGAACCATAGAAAACTTCTTGCACAAATCAAGTAGATCATGAAAGGAATCATCTTCACCCTCATACCTTTTAATGGAGGAAAGCCATTCTGCAGATTGTTGTAGTTCAGACTGCACAGCAGAGGTGTCACCAGCAGGCTCCTGATTAAATGGCTTGATCATTCTGTCAGGCTTGGCCACAGGTGAGTGGCTGGTAGTTAGGAGCCTTGGTGCTGTATAACACGAGTACAGCGGGTATTTGAGGTTTTGATAGGCCGGAAACATGTTATGCAGAATAGTATTTTAATAATGAAAAGTATGGCAGTATAACAGATGAACCAAAAGATAAAAAATATAAGTTCTTACACCGGTCGGTGGTCAAGGGCAGGCAACAATAAAGCAAGTCCGAGAAACAGGCTGAGGTCGGGGGCAGGCTGAAGGCAATAACAAATCCGTATGGCAGGCCGAGGTCAGAGGCAGGCTGATGGCAGAGGGTAGTCCAGTAAACAAGCCGAGGTCAATTACCAGGAGATCCAATGGAGAGCAGGTAAGGGGAACTGTAGCAGAGAACAAAGGCACAGGGAGCAAGGCAGGAATCTCAGGAACAAAGCAGGAATCTCAGGAACAAATGCAGGAATCTCAGGAACAAAAGCAGGAATCTAGCTTGGGAGCTTCAATGATCAAGCACCGGGGTAACATTAGTAACAGGCTTATAAAGGCCCTTAATTATCAAATTACCAACACCTAGTAGAGCAAGAAGGAGGAGGAGGAGGTGAGAAAACATAAAAGGTAGAAAGTCTTTCATCATACCAGTAGAATCAGAATCCAAAGGTCTCCAGTGGCTCAATGAGAAAATGCAGGAGCTTGTAAGTGTAAAGTTCAGAGTTCGATCCCAGGTAGCTCCTGACAAAACTAGAGGGACACATTGGCCTTAAGGGTACATGTAAGTGCTCTAATAAAAGATGTGTCACTTTCAAATATGTTTACCCCAACAACACAGTTTGAAGAGACATTTGTCTGACCCACTGCTCGATTGCCATTGAAATGCATAAGGGTCTATTGTGAGATTTTGTTTCCTGTCCACTGAGCTGGAAATCATATGACAAAATAAATTACCCAATGTGTCATTACCATAAGATACTGTATGCCAGATAAACCATTCACTTACATTGAGAACAGTCTACAGTCTCAATTCAGTTAATTATTTTTTAATTTTCATGGTACTTTATTATGTAAAGTAGCTTTGCTTGGGTTTAACCAGTGTCAAGAATTGTCATATATACTGTACTGTATAACATTACAGAAGAGCAATCCTATAACTGGTCCATTTGAAAAAGGGTATGTAAGACCTGAACCATGTTGTGTAGTAGTCTTTAATAAATCACAGCATTTTGCAACTTTGGAGTGCTTTCCTCTTACTATATTAATTGACCAATCCTATAACAAACTATACTTCATACATTTATACTTTGTTCCTTCTAGAGCCCACAATGTTTCCTTCTGAAGTTAAGGCTACAGCAATTTCCTCTTCGGACATAGAGGTGACATGGAACTCTGTACAAGCTTTGAAAGGTGTTCTGTTGGGATATGAGGTGAGGTACATAATTACTTAAATTAAGCTTTATAATGGATCTGATGCTTGGAGGCCCTTTTATTAAAGGTTCGATTTTAGTGGTATTGGAACTTTTTGAAACAACAATTAAACTCCATTTCTCTAAAAGCACGAATAGCATGAAAGTTATAAGAAGATTCGAACATAAAAAGCACAAATGAAAAAAAAGCTAAATGATCTGAAAACAATACGAATCTCTCTAAAACCAATAAAAATTAGAGATTTCGAACTACTATCGAAAAAAAAACCCGAAAACCTCTAAAAGTCTGAATGGTTAAAAAAAAAAGTTCCAATTGGATCAGCTCCTGTTGACTTCTATGGGACCTCGACTGTTTTTACTTGGTGAAGTTCTAGATGTTTTTATACTAAATACATTTTGAATTTTTAGAGTTTTAGAGAAATTTTAAAAAACCAAACATTTTTAGAGAAAGAATAATATTTGTGGAAAGTAAGTATTTTTCGGCTCCTCGGTAAGAGATCAGCAATTTCCGTGTAATTCCGCGCACGGGCAATTGTCGCAAACCGTCAAACTGCTCCAACTGCGCATGTGCAGAAATTCTGATCTCTCAGTCAGCTTACAAGGGGGCCGGAAGATGGACGCGATGGAACTTCGCTGGAAGAATCTGCGTCAAGGTGGGGGATAAGGGTTTTTTTCCCACAGGTTGATTTCTCCTTTAATTAGACACATTATGACCAGATTATAGACACCTGGCCTTAATGAGAGTGAGAGTAGAGACAGCAGAGGTAGTAAGTGTCAGGTGTTTGTATGAACAGTCAGAACCAGTGAACTCACAATGCCTCCAGTGTTCAGCAGGGTACTACACCTGATGAATGTCATGCAGGCCAGGGTTGGAATCTGTCTGGGGTGCTCCGCTCCCTGTCCAAGATGGCGTCGCCCAGTGCTATGCACTGACGTCATCTCTCCTGCGCAAAATTTGAAAATAAAAGACCTTCCAGGTCACGGGTTTAATGCCCGATAATAGGATTTACTTAGTGTATTCCTGGGTGTTCCTAAATTGTTCCTAATTATTTTCCTAATTATATTTCTGGACTTTGACTCTTGCCTGAACCAGTTACTACGATCCTTTGCTGCCTGCCAATTGAACTATTGCCTCAATCTGACTATGATTACTCCTGATCCTTATTGGTTACCATGAATTTGAATTTAACCCTAATGCTTCCTGGTCCCGACTTCTCTTGGAGCTGATAGGCCCCTGACAGTATTATCGGGCCATGAACCCCACTGAGGAAGCTCCACCTGATGTGGAAAGAATTCTCCGGGAGGTTGGCGACTTGACCTCTTCAGTTGGTGAGCCTCGCATTCCTCCACCACATCACTATAATGGAGATCCTCACATCTGCAGAAGTTTTGTGATGCAATGCTTAATCCAATTCGAGATTTAACCCTAACAGTGCTCCAGTGAACGAGCCAAGGTGGGGTATGTGTACAGATTGGAGGGTGAAGCGCTAGAGTGGGCAACACCTGTTTGGGAGAAGAGTTCTCCTCTGACCTTTGATGCCAAACCTTTCCTCCAGACCTTCCAAACTGTGTTTGATGATCCGGGTCGTATTGCTAATGCCTCTTCCCAACACCTACAGATCCTGCAGGGGAATCAAAGTGCCAGTGAGTATGCTATTGACTTTAGAAACTTGATGGTCGAAACCAACTGGAATAATGAGGCTTATGGAATTGTTTTCTATCAAGGCTCATCTAGCAGCCTCAAAGATGACCTAGTCTCCAGGGATCTTCCTGAACAATTGGAAGAATTGATTGCTCTTGCCATCAAGGTAAACACCCGACTCAGGGAGCATCAATCCAATAAGAAGTGTAGCAGAAGATTCCTGCCTGTTCTGGCACCTCAGTTTTAGAGACCACTCATTCCTGCTTCTGTTTCTCCTCCTCCTGTCACTCCAGAGGACCGAATGCATCTCTCCGCATAAGAGAAACTAGGGAGAAGTTTGGCTGGACTATTATTGTTATTATTATTAACATGTATTTATATAGCGCCAACATATTGCATAGCACTGTAAAGTAAATGTGATTATACAACTAAATCACATGAAACTATATACATAGAACATATGGAGTTACATACATCACAATCAATACAGGTACAAAAAGGTGAGGAAGGCCCTATGCATTAGCATACACTCAAAAGGGAAGGGAGTAATACACAAGGTGTGGGAGTGGGCAAGATCGAATTAAGTGGGTGAGAAATGTGGTATTGTATGTGGTGTTGCATTTGGTAGGTAAGCAGAGTGAGGGTAGGCTTCTCGAAAGAATTGCGTTTTAAGAGATTTCTTGAAAGCAGAAAGTTTGGGAGAAATTCGGACAGACCGTGGGAGAGAGTTCCAGAGGAGGGGTGCAGCCCTTGCAAAGTCTTGAATGCGAGCATGTGAGGAGGTATTGAGAGAAGAGTTGAGTAGCAGGTCCGTAGAGGAGCGTAGTAGCGGCTGGGTGAGTATATGGAGATCGCTTCAGACATGTAGGGTGGGGCAGAGTTATGAAGTGCTTTGAAAGTCAGTGTCATTAATTTGAATTTGATTCTGAAAGGTAACGGAAGCCAGTGCAGGGATTGACAGAATGGCGAGGCAGAGGAGAAGCGATTGCTGAGGTGTATGAGCCTCGCAGCAGTGTTCATTATGGACTGGAGAGTTGACAGTCTCTGGAGGGGAAGGCCAATTAAAAGAGAGTTACAGTAGTCTAGACGTGATATGATTAGAGAGTGAATACGAATTTTGGCAGTATCTTGGGTGATAAATGATTGTATTTTGTATATGTTCCCTAGGTGGAAGTGTCATGATTTAATAAGTTACTGGATATGAGGAGTGAATGGCAGGGCAGAATCTAGGATAACCCCAAGGCACCGGGCCTGGGGAGAGGGGGGTGATAGTGGAACTGTTAACTATGATGGATACTTCCGGGATGTTACTGGTGTTAGTTGGAGGAAAGATAACCATTTCAGTTTTAGAGAGGTTTAATTTAAGGTAGCGTTGCGACATCCAGGTAGAGACAGCGGACAGGCAGGAGGAGACGCGAGTTAGGAGTTCTGGGTTGAGATCAGGAGATGAGAGATAGAACTGAGTATCGTCAGCATAGAGGTGGTAGTGGAAACCATACGAGTTGATTAATTTGCCGAGGGAGGAAGTATAGAGGGAGAATAGTAATGGTCCCAGGACAGAGCCTTGAGGAACTTCAACAGAAAGAGGTAGGGGAGAAGACACTGAAGGAACGATTGGTGATGTAAGAAGAGAACCAGGACAGGGCTGTGTCAAGAAGGCCAAGTGAATGGATGGACTGGAGGAGGAGAGGGTGATCTACAGTGTCAAATGCGGCTGAGAGATCAAGCAGCATTAGTAGTGAGAAATTATTGTTGGCTTTAGCGGTTAAATGGTCATTAGTTAGTCAGGGCAGTTTCCGTGGAGTGGCTTAAAACCAGATTGTAGGGGGTCCAGCAGGTTATTGTCAGAGAGGAACGAGGTTAGTCGTTTGTAGACTAGGCGCTCAAGTAGTTTAGAGATGAAAGGTAGCAGAGAGATAGGTTGGAGGTTGTCAAGATTGGAGGGATCAAGAGAGGGTTTTTTTCAGAATGGGGGTGACAAGAGCATGTTTTAATTGTGAAGGAAACAGTCCTGTTGAGAGCGAAAGATTAAATAGGTGAGTTAAGGCTTTGATTAGACAAGGATTTGTATTGCGGAGAAGTTTTGAGGGAATTAGATCAGGCAGGTGGTAAGGTGAGAAGAGGCCAAAAGCTTTGAGACTTCCTCATCAATGACAGGGGTGAAGGAGCACAGGAGAGAGTGGGGAGGGTGGTGGAAGTCTGGGGGGAGTGAGTAGTGTAATGTCCCTTCTGATAGTGTCAATTTTGTTTTTGAAGTGCTCAGCAATATCTTGAGCAGAGACAGATGTGCATGGAGGGGGTGGAGAAGGGGAAAGGAGAGTGTTAAAGGTGGGGAAAAGTTGTGCTGGTTTTTTAGAAAGGGAGTTGATGAGTGAAGTAAAGTATGTTTGTTTGGCTTGGAAGAGGCTGGTGTTATAGGAGCGCAGGGCAGATTTGTAGCTCCAAAAGTCTGATTCTGAACGGGATTTGCACCAGCGACGCTCAAGTGCACGTGAGTGTCTTTGGAGCGCTTTTGTATGAGCAGTATGCCAAGGTTGAAGTGGTTTGGGTCTAGAACGTTTAGTTTTTATAGGAGCAAGCTCATTTAGTGGTGAGAGTACTATAGTAGACAGAGGTAGCCATATTAGGACATGAGATGGCTGAGATATTAGAGTGAAGAGAGTCAAAGGAAGAAGAGAGATGTGAGTGCAAGTCACGGTAAGTATGTGTTTGGGGAATAGCAGGGGGTGAGGAGGGAGTTGAAATGTGAGCATATTGTGATCAGAGAGGGAAATGGTGAGTTAGTAAAATTGGTGGTTGTACAGAGTCTGGTAAATATGAGATCCAGAGCATTACCATTGGAGTGAGAGGGGGAGTCTGAGCACAAAGATAAGCCTAGGGAGGAGGTTAGTGAAAGAAGTTTAGAGACAGAAGAGTTGTTAATGTTGTAACGGGTATATTAACCCTTTAAGTGCCAGCAGAATTTCACATTTTGGTTACGCGAAATGCCAGCCGTTTTTGAAACATTTTGTGCTCTCTCACTTTAGGGGCATTTTCTGAGGGGAAACCTATAGTTTACCTAGGAAAACTATACATTGTTTTTTTCGGTAGAAACTGAGCTTTCTAAATCTGCCTGAGTTTTCATGTATTTCCACCTGTGCAAAAAAATTTATAGTGCTAAATACCAAAAAAAATGAAAAATTACCATTTTTCATCGTATATCAATTTATACCAGAAAAATATTTCATTTTACGGATGAAAATCCAACTGATTTGGAAAGCCTTATGTCTCTCGAACGTGCCAATACCAGATATGTATAGTTTTAGGGAGATTTAGGATTTCTGTACAGCAAAAACTCCCGGCAGTATATTACCGAATTTTGAAAGCACTAAGGCAGAAAACGGCATGCTTTAGATTCCAAGGCAAAAACTCCTGAAACTGTAGGTTTACCCCAGAAAACCATACATTTTTGAAAAGTACACATTCTGCCGATTACAAAATGGGTAACTATGTCTCTCTACTCCCAACTACCAAACATAAAACCTTGTCTGAATATAGCGGTTTTTTCAACAAAAAATTCAAAATTCTGAAAAATCATTTCAAAGGTTTTATTTTGCTGCTCCGCATATCCCAAACTATATTAGGTACCAAGAAAAAGCACCTGAAATATGATTGCCAGGGGTCCACTGAACAGTTTGATACCCATTATGCATAGGTTTACCAAAGTATCTGGCATTTAGAGACACCAATATGAAGTTAGCACATCCAAATTGTTCAGGACTTTACTTCAGCTACTGAGAAATCAACACATTGACTGCATTTTTTGTGGGGTAAAAACACAAAAATATATGTTTACCCCCCAAACCCATATATTTTTGGAAAGTACACATTCTACTGAATCTAAAATGGGTACCCATGCCTTTCTGCTCCAAACTACTGAGTCGCAAGGCTTTCCCACAATTGTCGGTTTTGGTGAAATATCTGAAAATTGCCTCAAACCTTCAACTTCCCAGCACCATATCGCCCATGTATCATTACATACTAAGAAAAAGCACCCTAAATATGATTGCCAGGGTTCCTCTGAACATTTTGGTGGTCATTGTTCATAAGTTTACCAAAGTATCTGGCATTTAGAGGCCCCAAAATGAAGTTAGCGCATACAAACAGTCCCGTGGGTAACTTCAGCTAATGAAAGATCAACACACAGGAGAAAGCTCTCTGTTTAGTGCTGAATTAAGCATTGAAATTCCTGTTTGAGACAGGATTTTTTGTTATCAACTTGGTGTGTGAATGTGTTGTCCACTTGGTGGGTGAAATTTGGGAAGTTTTGAGTTGATTTTCTTTACTAAAAATCGATTTTTCTTTTGACCCTGAAGGTGAGTGATTCCTAGCCCAGTTCCTTTCACTTGCTCTGGGCTACAAACTCACTGTTAGATCCCCTACCCCTCCCCCGCACCTGGGTGTCAGTTTCATTTGCATTTTTCTCTTGTTTCAGCACAAATTGTTTAATTTTTGTACAGATTGAGTGGATATTTTGATTTTGCACTCAGTTCTGTGAGGAGAGAAAGCTAAAGGGAGAAGGATTTAATATAAGTATAAATATAAAATCTTTTCCAGCAGCAGCAGTGCAGCTCCCAGGCACCTGCTCACATTAACCCTCTCCCTGCCACAGCTTCTCAACTTAAAGCTTACTTTTTTGTTAATCAATAGTATAAAGCTTTCTTTTTGTGTGGTGTTGTATAAAATAATGGGAGGGAATAAAAAGGAAAGTTATAAAAAAACATCTCTTGGTTCTAAAGCAAAAGGACCTGAAAAACCCAGCTGTAGCTCTGCAAGGAAACACCAGTCAGAGCCCATGTCAAAAAGCCCCATTGCCTCTACTTCTGCTGCTGCAGCCAATGTGACCCCTGCTAAAACATTTGCACACGCGGTAGCTACTGGCAGCAACCCTAGCCAAGTCACTGCTGGGGTAGAGAAGCTTACAAGGAAGCATGGGGTCAGATGCCTAATGTCAAGCACTCATGGCATAGAGGCTTATATAAAGGCTGCAGCTGAAGTGGTGGGCCACTCTGCAGTAGTGGCAGCAAGTAAAATGTATGGGAAAGCCATAATCTTTGCCCGTACTCTAACTGCAGTGCATACTCTGGTACAGAGGGGTATCACTGTGGGAGGGAGTTATGTCCCTGTAGAACCCCTAGAAGGATTGGGCACAAGGGTGGTTTTATCTAATGTGCCCCCCTTCCTGCAAGACCACTTATTGTACCCCCACCTGCAAGCCCTTGGGGAGTTAAAATCAAATATGTCTAGAATTCCCCTGGGATGTAAGGAGAGCAGACTGAGGCACGTCCTTTCCTTTAAAAGGCAGGTGCAACTACTTTTACCTCGGGGGCAAGACACTATTGAGGGGTCTTTCGGGGTTCCATTTGAAGGGGTGCTGTATAAAATTTTTTACAGCACAGAGGAAGTGAGGTGCTTCCTTTGCAAGAACCTGGGGCACACTCGCCAGAGTTGCTCCAAAGGGCAAATTAAGACCACAGCCCCTGTTCCTGCTCCCAGTGCCTCAAATAAAACATCTTATCCTGCTGGGACTATTTCAGCAGGGTCCTCAAAGGGGATATCTCCTTCACTGAAGAACCTCAAGGTGGCTGTTACACAACCCACCTCTACAACATCCAAACCTCCTCCTTCTTCACTGAAGACATCTAAGGCTGCAGCATGTCTTACAATTGCGGCAAAAGAGAAGGGGGGAAAACATGTCAAAGCTTCCCCCAGGGTCACAGTTGTTCCTACCACAAAAAGGTGTACCCCTGTTATGGGCACCCCTGAAGGTGTGGGGGTACCCATGATTGCAACACCTGTTGGGGTTGGGGCAGATAGTGGCCTTTCCTCTTCAGATGCCAAGAAAAAGAGGAAATTTAAATCAAACTGGCTGGTACCTGAGGAATGGGCATCAGTGGTTAATGATGGGGCACCCCCATCCAAGGGTAAAAAGGGCAGCAAAACTTCTGCTCCTCATGTGGTGACATTGTCTGGCCCAACTGTTGGTCACGATCAACCGGTGTCAGACCATGCACTCTTGCCTCCAGACCAGGTGGGGAATAATGAGGTTAATGGTCTGCATGGCCTTGAACATGGCAGTGTTGGTTTCCCCACAGAGTCAGGGGTGCAGTATCTGCCTCAAAATCATTTGGAAGATCTTCCCTTGGAGTGTAAAGAGACACCTAATGAGACTCCTGCAGAGTGGGCAGTCAGTGTTCCTGAGGTGCTGAGATTTGGCAACTGCAACCAGCCTCAGTTTTTAGTGCCTCAGGGTATTTCACTCCAGGAGGGGGAGAATATTGGGCTAACCCCCATACAGGACCCTGCAGATAAAACTGCTGGGAAGGATGGTGAGGGTGGAGTTGTAAATACGGTGGAGGGTAGCCAGACAACCTCTACTGTTCATGCTAAAATCTCTCCTCCCTTGTCTTCAACTGACCCAAATGTTATTGCCATCCAGAAAGCACAGGAGGTAGTAGAGAGGGCAGAGGCTAACCATCGAGCCTCCAAAGCTCTACCTGTTGCTGGGGAGCTAATTAGTTCTGTTGCTCCTGTGTCAAACACTTCCAAATGTGTTTCAGGTGAAGTTGAAGGAACACCTGAGCCATTGCAGGGTCTCCAGAAAAGTGATTCTGATACTTTTCCTGTAACAACTTGTGGAGAGATTCTCAAAGCTCTAGTGGAGAGGGGAGATTATCAATCCCTTAGCCAGGAAGAGCTCATGGATGAGGGGAACATCGAAGAGGAGGTTGACATAGGAGTGGCAAATCCTTCTACCCCAATTATCACTGCTGAGGAACTCAAAAAGTTTCTTGAGAGCACCCTTGGTGTTAAATTAGAGAAGAAGATGCACATGGCTCTGGAGAAGTGGCATGATTTTCCTTTAGTTATCAATTCTGTGAGACGATACATTAAGGTCATAAAAGAGGCCAAGAACTATGGAACAGCGGAATATCTCCGTATAATGAAGTTTCACAAAAAATGTTTGTCTCATCAGACCTTGATGAAGGTTAAAGCACTTCCTAAGACTCAGTAATGGCCTTGAGTATAAGCACACTTAATACTAATGGCTGTCGGAATCCTTTCCGAATGTTTCAGGTACTCTCCTTTCTTCGTCAAGGAGGGTACTCTGTGAGTTTCCTCCAAGAGACCCACACCACTCCAGAGCTTGAAGCAAGCTGGAATCTGGAGTGGAAGGGAAGGGTCTTTTTTAATCACCTCACTTGGACATCATGCGGGGTGGTGACCCTTTTCTCAGATTCCTTCCAGCCAGAGGTCCTGAATGCTACCTCTGTCATCCCTGGCCGTCTATTGCATCTTCGGGTCCGGGAGTCAGGTAGAACATATAATCTAATGAATGTGTATGCTCCTACTACCGGACCAGAGAGGGCACGGTTCTTTGAAAGTTTGTCAGCCTACATGGAGACAATTGACTCTGATGAAGCCTTGATTATAGGGGGTGATTTTAATTACACCCTTGATGCTCGAGATCGCAATGTACCCAAGAAAAGAGACTCGTCTGAGTCCGTTTTTGCGAGAACTAATTGCTCATTTCTCCTTGGTTGATGTCTGGAGAGAACAGAACCCAGAGACGGTTGCTTTTACCTATGTCAGGGTGAGAGATGGTCATGTTTCTCAATCCCGGATTGATAGGATATATATATCGAGCCATCTCATGTCACGAGCCCAGTCGAGCACCATTAGATTGGCACCATTCTCAGACCACAATTGTGTATCCCTGAGAATGTCAATCGCACCATCTCTGCCAAAAGCTGCTTACTGGCACTTTAACAACAGTTTATTAGAAGATGAGGGTTTTGCAAAGTCAGTCCGGGATACATGGAGAGGCTGGAGGGCCTTTCAGGATGAATTTGCCACATTGAACCAGTGGTGGGATGTAGGCAAGGTTCACCTAAAGCTCTTGTGTCAAGAGTATACCAAAAGTGTGAGCGGGCAGCGCAATGCAGAGATTGAGGCACTGAATGGGGAGGTGCTTGATCTTGAGCAAAGGCTATCAGGCTCTGAAGACCAAGCCCTTCAGTGTAAATATCTAGAAAGGAAAGAAGCGCTGCGTAACATGGAACAACGACAGGCTCGTGGTGCCTTTGTGCGAAGCCGGATGCAGTTACTTTGTGATATGGATCGTGGTTCCCGATTCTTCTATGCTCTGGAGAAGAAGAAGGGGAACCGAAAACAAATCACATGCCTTTTTGCGGAGGATGGAACCCCCCTTGAGGATCCGGAGGCTATCCGGGACAGAGCCCGGTCCTTCTATCAAAACCTTTTTTCTCCAGATCCCATCTCTCCAGATGCCTGTGAGGAGCTATGGGATGGGCTTCCAGTGGTCAGTGAGAGGAGAAAAGAGAGGTTGGAAACACCAATCACTCTAGATGAACTCTCTCAAGCACTCCGTTTAATGCCCCACAATAAATCTCCTGGGCTTGACGGACTGACCATAGAGTTCTTCCCAGTTCTTTTGGGATACTCTGGGCCCTGATTTCCATAGGGTCCTAACTGAGGCCTTCAAGAAAGGTGAGTTGCCACTTTCGTGTCGTCGAGCAGTGTTATCACTACTTCCTAAGAAGGGGGATCTCCGTCTTATTAAGAACTGGAGACCAGTCTCACTGCTTAGCACAGACTATAAGATCGTGGCCAAAGCTATCTCACTTAGGCTCAAATCTGTGCTGGCAGAGGTGATTCATCCTGACCAGTCCTATACAGTCCCCGGTCGGACAATTTTTGATAATGTCTTTTTAATCCGAGACTTACTACATTTTGCGAGAAGGACTGGTCTATCTCTTGCTTTTCTCTCTCTGGATCAAGAGAAGGCATTTGACAGGGTGGATCACCAATATCTTATAGGCACTCTGCAAGCCTATAGCTTTGGCCCACAGTTTGTGGGCTACCTGAAAACAATGTATGCCTCTGCAGAGTGTTTAGTTAAAATCAACTGGTCTCTGACTGCACCTCTGGCCTTTGGACGAGGAGTTCGGCAAGGATGCCCCTTGTCGGGACAACTGTACTCGCTGGCCATTGAGCCCTTCCTGTGTCTCTTAAGGAAAAGGCTCACGGGACTGGTGCTCAAAGAACCTGACATGAGGGTGGTTCTCTCAGCCTACGCTGATGATGTAATTCTTGTGGCCCAGGACCTAGTTGATCTTGAGCGGGCACAAGAGTGTCAAGAAGTCTACGCTGCTGCCTCATCTGCCCGGATTAACTGGTCCAAGAGCTCAGGCCTTCTGGAGGGTTCTCTAAAGGTAGATTTTCCTGCCTCCTGCTTTTCGTGACATCTCGTGGGAGAGTAAAATCATTAAATATTTAGGCGTCTACCTATCAGCTGAGGAGTATCCTGTCTCACAGAATTTCATTGAACTTGAGGAGTGTGTTCTAACGCGCCTTGGAAAGTGGAAGGGTTTTGCTAAAGTACTTTCTATGAGGGGGAGAGCTTTGGTGATTAATCAGCTGGTGGCCTCTCAGATCTGGTACCGGGCTGATATGTCTTAGCCCAACCCAAGAATTCATTGCTAAGATCCAGAGAAGGTTACTGGACTTTCTCTGGATAGGAAAGCATTGGGTTTCTGCAGGTGTCTCAAGCCTCCCGTTGAAAGAGGGAGGGCAGGGAGTCGTGTGTATACGTTCTCAAGTGCACACCTTCCGTCTCCAGCAAATACAGAGAATACTTGTATGCAGATCCTTCTCCACAGTGGTGTACTCTAGCATCGAGTTTTTATCGTCAGGTACGAAATATGGGATATGACCGGCAATTTGTTTATAATTGAACCTGAGGGTTTCCTAAGAAACCTTTCAACCCTGCCAGTTTACTACCAAGACACGCTAAAAACCTGGAGCATGGTATCCGTGTTAAGGCAAGGAGCCATTGAAGGGGAAGACATTCTAAATGAGCCCCTACTTTACAATCCATCTTTTAAGACTAGGATGTTAGAATCCATCAGCATCCGACGTCCGCCTTTGCCAGGCCTCGGTTAACCAGAGTGGAGATCTCCTGGATTTTGAGAAATCAGATTGGGGTGGACTCTCAGCAGTTATGCAACGCATGGATTCCTCACCACTAGGGTTCCACACCGTCTTCTCAAGGAAATCAAGGACACAATCTCTCCTGATTCTCACACCTTCAATTGATGGGGTTTTACATGCTGGAGAGCCACGTCCACCTTGGAACTCCTCACCTCCAGACATAATAAGCACCCTTAAAACCCGTCAATCCCCCCAAGCACCCTCCTTCCCCCAACTTGAGCCAGTTGGAGAATTTTCCATTGACACGCTTTCATGATATAACAAGAAAGCTATTGTACTCTCTAATGCTTCACACTGTACACTTCCTTGCCCTCATCTCCCGATATGATACCATCTGGAGGACGTGTTGCTTAATGAGGGTGAAAGACCTCAGTGGCGAGCTCTTTATTCCAGTTTGGTGCCTAGACCAACTGGAGACTTGAGTTGGAAAGTGCTGCATGGTGCATTGAGCCCGGGGAGAGTATTTAGCTCGTTTTACAGACTCCCCAGCTGCTTGTCCATTCTGTGGCAAAGGAGAGTCTGTGTTTCATGCTTATTTTACGTGTGTCAGCGCTGCAACCTCTATTGGCTCTTTGAGGAAGCTTTACCTGCAGTTCTGGTTACACTGTTTCCCCGTCGTTTATATTTTTGGACGCCCCAGTATTCCCGGGACAATATAAAGGAGAAAGACCTTGCTCTCCAACTTGCTCCTGGCTTTAGCTAAATTAGTCATCCATAAATCTAGAAAGCAATGTTTGGAAGGTGGGAATCCTCTGCCAGCAGAGGTCTTGTTCCGAGTGCTGGTGCGTTCCCGCATCCGAGCAGAGTACACCCAAGCAGTGTTTACTGGTCGGTTGAAAGAATTTGCTGACCAGTAGAGATGTCGCGAACTGTTCGCCGGCGAACTTGTTCGCGCGAACATCGGGTGTTCGCGCTCGCCGGAAGTTCGCGAACGTCGCGCGACGTTCGCCATTTTGGGTTCGCCATTGTTGGCGCTTTTTTTTTGCCCTCTCACCCCAGACCAGCAGGTACATGGCAGCCAATCAGGAAGCTCTCCCCTGGACCACTCCCCTTCCCTATAAAAACCGAAGCCCTGCAGCGTTTTTTCACTCTGCCTGTGTGTGCTGAAGAGATAGTGTAGGGAGAGAGCTGCTGCCTGTTAGTGATTTCAGGGACAGTTGAAAGTTTGCTGGCTAGTAATCGTTTTGATACTGCTCTGTTATTGGAGGGACAGAAGTCTGCAGGGGTTTGAGGGACATTTAAGCTTAGGTAGCTTTGCTGGCTAGTAATCTACCTTCTACTGCAGTGCTCTGTATGTAGCTGCAGTGGGCAGCTGTCCTGCTTCTGATCTCATCTGCTGACTGCTGCAATAACAGTAGTCCTTGTAAGGACTGCTTTTATTTATTTTTTTGTTGTTTTACTACTACTACTACTACTACTATAAGAGCCCAGTGCTATTAGTCTAGCAGTGTTGGGGAGTGGGACTGTGTGTGCTAATCTGCTGCTCCTAGTAGTTCAGCAGCACCAACTTTAATTTTTTTTTTTTAATATTCATTTTTTTTTTATTTTACTTTTTTTTATTTTACTACCGCTGTAGTAGTGTATAAGTTGACCTTTTAGGCATTATTTGCCCTGTAGGCATTATTTGCACACTGTTTTTCTTCAACCCGCCATCTAGCTGTGTGACCTTGTTCACATTCTGTCTAAATATCCATAATATTACCGTCTCCAGAAAAAACACCGGAGTGACTTTTTTCAAGCAGCCATAATATATTTTACGTAATCCGTATCCACCGCTGTAGTAGTGTATACGTTGACCTTGTAGGCATTATTTGCACACTGTTTCTTTCAACCCGCCATCTAGCTGTGTGACCTTGTTCACATTCTGTCTAAATATCCATAATATTACCGTCTCCAGAAAAAACACCGGAGTGACTTTTTTCAAGCAGCCATAATATATTTTACGTAATCCGTATCCACCGCTGTAGTAGTGTATACGTTGACCTTGTAGGCATTATTTGCACACTGTTTTCTTCAACCCGCCATCTAGCTGTGTGACCTTGTTCACATTCTGTCTAAATATCCATAATATTACCGTCTCCAGAAAAAACACCGGAGTGACTTTTTTCAAGCAGCCATAATATATTTTACGTAATCCGTATCCACCGCTGTAGTAGTGTATACGTTGACCTTGTAGGCATTATTTGCACACTGTTTTCTTCAACCCGCCATCTAGCTGTGTGTATTATCGTTTCCAGAAAAACCAACTGAGTTTTTGTTGTTGTTGTTGTTTTTTTAAAAATAATGCCAGGCAAAGGCAGGCCGCCATGCAGAGGCCGTGCTAGGGGCCGTGCTGCTATGCAATCCTGTGGCCCTAGCAAATTGCCCAGTTTTAAAAAGCCAATGACCCTGAACTCCCAAAATGCTGAAGAGGTAGTTGACTGGCTTACACAGCACACCCCATCCTCTACCGTTTCTAACTTTACCACAACATCCTCCTCATCCTCCACTGCTATGGCCACCCCACGTAACACTTCCTCCACCACCGGTGCCCCTTCTTCACTGGGGTCAGAGGAGTTATTTTCCCATGAGTTTCTTGAACTGAGTAATGCGCAACCATTATTGCCAGAAGAAGATGAAGGAGATGAGGACCTTACACCAGATTTAATTCTGGCAGAGAACACGATAGAGATGGACATAATGAGTGATGAGGAGGAGGTCCCCGCTGCTGCTTCCTTCTGTGATGTGTCAGAAGAAATTGATGCATCTGAGGAGAATGATGATGAGGAGATTGATGTTTTGTGGGTGCCTAGTAGAAGAGAGCAAGAGGAGGGTAGTTCAGATGGAGAGACGGAGAGTCAGAGAGGCAAATAGGAGAATAAGACTTAGAAGAAGCAGGGAGGACAGCCGCAGGGATCAGTAGGGCAACAACATGTATCGGCACCTGTGTTCAGCCGGCCAACGCACCCGCCATTGCCGCCAATACCGCCAACTCCGCCAACTTCTACTGTTACCGCCAGATCGCACACTTCCAAAAAGTCAGCAGTGTGGGATTTTTTTAATGTGTGTGCCTCTGACAAAAGCATTGTAATTTGCAATGAGTGCAGTCAGAAACTGAGCCTTGGTAAGCCCAACAGCCACATAGGTACAACTTCTATGCGAAGGCACATGAGCGGCAAGCACAAAGCACTTTGGGAGCAACACCTCAAAGGCAACAGGCAAACTAAAAGCCACACTCCTTCTGGTCCAGCATCTTACTGCTCTACCTCTGCTCTCCTTGACCCGTCTGAACCACCCTCCACTCCGCCTTCCACCTTGACCACCTGTTCCCATTCCCAGTCATCTGCCACCAGCCAAGTTTCTGTGGAAGGCCATGTTTGAGCGTAAGAAGCCAATGTCTGACTGTCACCCCCTTGCCCGGCGTCTGACAGCTGGCTTGTCTGCACTCTTAGCCCGCCAGCTTTTACCATACCAGCTGGTGGACTCTGAGGCCTTCCGCAAATTTGTAGCAATTGGGACACCGCAGTGGAAGGTACCCAGCCGCAATTTTTTTTCTAAAAAGGGAATAACCACACCTGTACCAACATGTGCAGAGCCAAGTTACCGGCATCTCTGTCACTTAGTGTTGGGCCAAAGGTCCATATGACTACTGACGCATGGTCCTCCAAGCATGGTCAGGGCAGGTATGTCACCTACACTGCCCACTGGGTGAACTTGGTAATGGCCGGGAAGCAGGGAATGGGTAGCTCAACAACAACAGTGGAGTTGGTGTCACCACCACGGATTGCACGCGGTTCTGCCACCACCTCTACTCCTCCATCGCTCTCTACCTCGTCTTCTTCTTCTTCTTACTCTGCTGCTGGGTCCTCCTTCTCCTCCTCCACACCTGTGCACCCCCAGCTCCCCCTAGGCTATTCGACGTGCCAGGTACGCCGTTGTCACGCTGTCTTGGGGATGACGTGCCTGGAAAGCAAAAACCATACCGGATCTGTACTCCTGTCATCTCTGCAGTCACAGGTCGATCGGTGGCTGACCCCACACCAACTGCAGATCGGAAAAGTGGTGTGTGACAATGGAAGCAATCTGTTGGCAGCGTTGAGACTAGGCAATTTAACACATGTGCCCTGCATGGCACATGTGTTAAATTTAATAGTCCAACGTTTTGTCTCCAAGTACCCAGGATTCCAGGACGTTCTCACCCAGTCCAGAAAGGTGTCGGCCCATTTCAGACGTTCCTACACAGCCATGGCACGCCTTGCTGACATTCAGCAGCGCTACAACATGCCAGTCAGGCGTTTGATTTCTGACAGCCAGACTCGCTGGAATTCAACGCTCCTTATGTTGGAACGTCTGCTGCAACAACAAAGGGCCGTCAACGAGTAGCCTTTTTGAACTGGGTGGTAGGACTGGATCTGCACAGCTGGGGATTTTTTTCCCCCGTTACTGGGTGCTTATGCACGATGCCTGCAGGCTCATGCGACCTTTTGAAGAGGTGACAAATTGGTCAGTCGCACCGAAGGCACCATCAGCGACCTAATACCCTTCGCTTTCTTCCTGGAGCGTGCCGTGCGACGAGTGACAGATGAGCTGTAGACCAGCGTGACGAGGAGCTGGAAGCGCACGATATCTGGTCGGAATCACCAGAACGAACCCAGGCACCTGCTGCAACGCAGGGAGAGGTGCCAGAAGTGGAGTCAGAGGAGGAAGGTGGCTTTGTGGAGGAGGAGGAGGAGGACCAACAGGAGCAGGCTTCCCAGGGGGCTAGTGGTGACCTTTTGGGGACCCCTGGTCTTGTACGTGGCTGGGGGGAGGAGACCGTGGATGATGCAGTCCTTGATAATGAGGAAGCGGAGATGGATAGCTCTGCATCCAACCTTGTGAGAATGGGGTCTTTCATGCTGTCATGCCTGTTGAAGGACCCCCGTATCAAGAGGCTTAAGGAGAAGGACCTGTACTGGGTCGCAACGCTACTAGACCCTCGGTACAAGCATAAAGTGTCAGAAATGTTACCAACATACCACAAGTCCGAAAAGATGCGGCATTTACAAACCAGCCTGCAAAACATGTTGTACAATGCTTTTAAGGGTGATGTCACTTCAGGAACTCATCAACATTCCAGGGGCAGAGGTGCCAGTAATCCTGCCACGAGCACACCTGCAAGGACAAAGCCCTTTGGCCAGTCTGTAACGTCAGACATGCAAATGTTTTTCTGTCCAAGGCAGCGCCACAACCCTTCTGGATCCACCCTCAAAGAACGCCTCGACCGGCAGGTAGCGGACTACCTGGCATTAACTGCAGATATCAACACTCTGAGGAGCGATGAACCCCTGGACTACTGGGTGCGCAGGCTTGATCTGTGGCCAGAGCTGTCACAATTTGCCATGAACCTCTTGTCTTGCCCAGCCTCAAGTGTGCTCTCAGAAAGGACCTTCAGTGCAGCAGGAGGGATTGTAACTGAGAAGAGAACTCGCCTAGGTCACAAAAGTGTCGATTACCTGACCTTTATTAAAATGAATGAGGGTGGATCTCGGAGGGTTACTGCACGCCGGAAAGACTTGTTCTGACTTCTATGCAGCTGTCCTTCTCTTCAAGCCTCATGACTCCACACACAGCTGTCCTTTAGCGTCCTCCTCCTCCCTCCGCCACCGTTACAAACTAGGGTGCAAACCCTACTGGTTTAATTTTTTCTGGCCTCTGTGCTTCAGTGGCTGCAACCAAAAAAACTGGGCAAACAATGTCTACAAGGTCAACGTATGGCAAAAAATGACTATTTTCAGCATTTATATGGCATATTTTTTCTGGCAACTGTGCTTCAGTGGCTGCGTCCAAAAAAATGCATATTTTCTGCATTTATATGGCATAATTTTTCTGGCAACTGTGCTTCAGGGCTGCGACCAAAAAAATGCATATTTTCTGCATTTATATGGCATAATTTTTCTGGCCTCTGTGCTTCAGTGGCTGCAACCAAAAAAATTTATATTTTCAGCATTTATATGGCATAATTTTTCTGGCCTCTGTGCTTCAGTGGCTGCAACCAAAAAAATTTATATTTTCAGCATTTATATGGCATAATTTTTCTGGCAACTGTGCTTCAGTGGCTGCGACCAAAAAATTACTTATTTTCAGCATTTATATGGCATATTTTTTCTGGCCTCTGTGCTTCAGTGGCTGCGGCCAAAAAAACTGGGCAAACAATGCCTACAAGGTCAACGACGTTGACCTTGTAGGCATTGTTTGCCCAGTTTTTTTTGGCCGCAGCCACTGAAGCACAGAGGCCAGAAAAAATATGCCATATAAATGCTGAAAATAGTAATTTTTTGCCATACGTTGACTCAACGTATATGGCAAAAAATGACTATTTTCAGCATTTATATGGCATATTTTTTCTGGCAACTGTGCTTCAGTGGCTGCGACCAAAAAAATGCATATTTTCTGCATTTATATGGCATAATTTTTCTGGCCTCTGTGCTTCAGTGGCTGCAACCAAAAAAATTTATATTTTCAGCATTTATATGGCATAATTTTTCTGGCAACTGTGCTTCAGTGGCTGCGACCAAAAAAATGCATATTTTCTGCATTTATATGGCATAATTTTTCTGGCCTCTGTGCTTCAGTGGCTGCAACCAAAAAAATTTATATTTTCAGCATTTATATGGCATAATTTTTCTGGCAACTGTGCTTCAGTGGCTGCGTCCAAAAAAAACTGGGCAAACAATGTCTACAAGGTCAACGTATGGCGAAAAATTACTATTTTCAGCATTTATATGGCATATTTTTTCTGGCAACTGTGCTTCAGTGGCTGCGTCCAAAAAAACTGGGCAAACAATGCCTACAAGGTCAAACGTATGGCAGTTGTTTAAAGAGAACAGTAGATTACTAGCCAGCAAAGCTACCTAAGCTAAAATGTCCCTCAAATCCCTGCAGACTTCTGTCCCTCCAATACAGAGCAGTATCAAGCAGATTACTAGCCAGCAAGCTTACTATCATCTGTCCCTGAAATCACTAACAGCTCTCCCCCTACACTATCTCTTCCAAGCACACACAGGCAGATTTTTCAGATACATTTTTGCCCTTGATCCCCCTCTGGCATGCCACTGTCCAGGTCGTTGCACCCTTTAAACAACTTTAAAATCATTTTTCTGGCCAGAAATGTCTTTTCTAGATGTTAAAGTTCGCCTTCCCATTGAAGTCTATGGGGTTCGCGAACCGTTCGCGAACCGCTCGCATTTTTGCGCAAGTTCGCGAATATGTTCGCGAACTTTTTTTCCGACGTTCGCTACATCCCTACTGACCAGTGGGCAATAGATGGGGTACTTTGCTCAGTATCCCCAGAACTGGTTTCTGTTCAGACAATTCTCACACTCCATATTTAAGTGCACTTTAATTTAAGTGACAGTTGTATTTTAATCAGTTAATTATCTCCTTTGAGATGTGATTAACTTTGGTGAGCAATCACTCACCTACAATTTGAATAATATATCAGCTAATGAAAGATCAACACATTGACTGCATTTTTGTGGGGTAAAAACACAGAAATATATGTTTACCCCCCAAAACCCATATATTTTTGGAAAGTACTCATTCTACCGAATCTAAAATGGGTACCCATGCCTTTCTGCTCCAAACTACTGAGTCGCAAGGCTTTCCCACAATTGTCGGTTTTGGTGAAATATCTGAAAATTGCCTCAAAGCTTCAACTTCCCAGCACCATATCACCCATGTATCGTTACGCACCAAAAAAAAGCACCCTAAATATGATTGCCAGCGTTCCTCCAAACAGTTTGGTGGCCATTGTTCATAGGTTTACCAAAGTATCTGGCATTTAGAGGCCTCAAAATGAAGTTAGCGCATACAAATAGTCCTGTGGGTAACTTCATCTAATGAAAAATCAACACATTGACTGCATTTTTGTGGGGTAAAAACACAGAAATATATGTTTACCCCCCAAACCCATATATTTTTGGAAAGTACACATTCTACTGAATCTAAAATGGGTACCCATGCCTTTCTGCTCCAAACTACTGAGTCGCAAGGCTTTCCCAAGTTGTCGGTTTTGGTGAAATATCTGAAAATTGCCTCAAAGCTTCAACTTCCCAGCACCATATCACCCATGTGTCATTACGTACTAAGAAAAAGCACCCTAAATATGATTGCCAGGGTTCCTCTGAACATTTTGGTGGCCATTGTTCATAAGTTTACCAAAGTATCTGGCATTTAGAGGCCCCAAAATGAAGTTAGCGCATACAAACAGTCCCATGGGTAACTTCAGCTAATGAAAAATCAACACATTGACTGCATTTTTGTGGGGTAAAAACACAGAAATATATGTTTACCCCCCAAAACCCATATATTTTTGGAAAGTACACATTCTACAGAATCTAAAATGGGTACCCATGCCTTTCTGCTCCAAACTACTGAGTCGCAAGGCTTTCCCACAATTGTCGGTTTTGGTGAAATATCTGAAAATTGCCTCAAACCTTCAACTTCTCAGCACCATATCACCCATGTATCGTTATGCACCAAGAAAAAGCACCCTAAATATGATTGCCAGGGTTCCTCCGAACAGTTTGGTGGCCATTGTTTATAGGTTTACCAAAGTATCTGGCATTTAGAGGCCCCAAAATGAAGTTAGTGCATACAAATAGTCCTGTGGGTAACTTCAGCTAATGAAAGATCAACACATTGACTGCATTTTTGTGGGGTAAAAACACAGAAATATATGGTTACCCCCCAAACCCATACGTTTTTGGAAAGGACACATTCTACAGATCTAAAATGGGTACCCATGCCTTATTGCTCCAAACTACTGAGTCGCAAGGCTTTCCCAAAGTTGTCGGTTTTGGTGAAATATCTGAAAATTGCCTCAAAGCTTCAACTTCCAGCACCATATCACCCATTTGTCATTACGTACTAAGAAAAAGCACCCTAAATATGATTGCCAGGGTTCCTCTGAACATTTTGGTGGCCATTGTTCATAAGTTTACCAAAGTATCTGGCATTTAGAGGCCCCAAAATGAAGTTAGCGCATACAAACAGTCCCGTGGGTAACTTCAGCTAATGAAAAAATCAACACATTGACTGCATTTTTGTGGGGTAAAAACACAGAAATATATGTTTACCCCCCAAAACCCATATATTTTTGGAAAGTACACATTCTACAGAATCTAAAATGGGTACCCATGCCTTTCTGCTCCAAACTACTGAGTCGCAAGGCTTTCCCACAATTGTCGGTTTTGGTGAAATATCTGAAAATTGCCTCAAAGCTTCAACTTCTCAGCACCATATCAACCCATGTATCGTTATGCACCAAGAAAAAGCACCCTAAATATGATTGTCAGGGTTCCTCCGAACAGTTTGGTGGCCATTGTTCATAGGTTTACCAAAGTATCTGGCATTTAGAGGCCCCAAAATGAAGTTAGCGCATACAAACAGTCCCGTGGGTAACTTCAGCTAATGAAAAATCAACACATTGACTGCATTTTTGTGGGGTAAAAACACAGAAATATATCTTTACCCCCAACCCCATATATTTTTGGAAAGTACACATTCTACAGAATCTAAAATGGGTACCCATGCCTTTCTGCTCCAAACTACTGAGTCGCAAAGCTTTGCCAAATTTGGCGGTTTTGGTGAAATATCTGGAAATTGCCTCAAAGCTTCAACTTCCAGCATCGTATTGTCCATGTATCATTACCAGCATAAAGCATCCTAAATATAAACATATGGGTCTACTAAACAGTTTGATGCCCAATGTGCATAGATATACCAAACTATGTGGCGCACAGAGACCCCCAAATGACAATATGTATAGACATTTTCACGGCTGACGCGCTGGCTGCTGCAATATAACCACCCGGTGTGTGTATTATGCGACATTAGACCACCTAACAGTACAGAGACCCCAGAAAACCATATATTTTCAGAAAGTACACATTCTGACGAATCCAATATGGGTAAATAAGTGTTTCTACTGCAAAACTGCCAAACTGCAAAGCAATGCTGAACATAACGGTTTTTATCAAATTTCTGAAAATCATCACAAAGCTTGAATTTTACCCCATTATATGCCCCACATTTCGTAACTTATCAGCATAAAACATCCTGAATATGAACGCCAGGGGTCTACTGAACACTTTGATGCCCAATATGCATAGATATACCAAACTATGTGGCGCACAGAGACCCCCAAATGACAATAGTGTATATACATTTTCACGGCTGACGCGCTGGCTGCTGCAATATAAGCACCTGGTGTGTGTAATATGCGACATTAGACCCCCCCCTAACAGTACAGAGACCCCAGAAAACCATATATTTTTCAGAAAGTACACTATTCTGACGAATCCAATATGGTAAATATGTGTTTCCTACTGCAAACTGCCAAACTGCAAAGCTATGCTGAAAGTAATGGTTTTTATCAAATTTCTGAAAATCGTCACAAAGCTTGAATTTTACCCCATTATATGCCCCACATTTCGTAACCTATTTAGCATAAAACATCCTAAATATGAACGCCAGGGGTCTACTGAACACTTTGATGCCCAATATGCATAGATATACCAAACTTTGTGGCGCACAGAGACCCCCAAATGACAATAGTGTATATACATTTTCACGGCTGACGCGCTGGCTGCTGCAATATGAGCACCTGGTGTGTGTATTATGCGACATTAGACCCCCCTAACAGTACAGAGACCCAGAAAACCATATATTTTCAGAAAGTACACATTCTGACGAATCCAATATGGGTAAATAGTGTTCCTACTGCAAACTGCCAAACTGCAAAGCAATGCTGAAAGTAACGGTTTTATCAAATTTCTGAAAATCGTCACAAAGCTTGAATTTTACCCCATTATATGCCCCACATTTCGTAACGTATCAGCATAAAACATCCTAAATATGAACGCCAGGGGTCTACTGAACACTTTGATGCCCAATATGCATAGATATACCAAACTATGTGGCGCACAGAGACCCCCAAATGACAATAGTGTATATACATTTTCACGGCTGACGCGCTGGCTGCTGCAATATGAGCACCTGGTGTGTGTATTATGCGACATTAGACCCCCTAAAAAGTACAGAGACCCCAGAAAACCATATATTTTTAGAAAGTACATATTCTGACGAATCCAATATGGGTAAATAAGTGTTTCTAATGCAAACTGCCAAACTGCAAAGCAATGCTGAAAGTAACGGTTTTATCAAATTTCTGAAAATCGTCACAAAGCTTGAATTTTACCCCATTATATGCCCCACATTTCGTAACGTATCAGCATAAAACATCCTAAATATGAACGCCAGGGGTCTACTGAACACTTTGATGCCCAATATGCATAGATATACCAAACTATGTGGCGCACAGAGACCCCAAATGACAATAGTGTATATACATTTTCACGCGGCTGACGCGCTGGCTGCTGCAATATGACACCTGGTGTGTGTATTATGCGACATTAGACCCCCTAACAGTACAGAGACCCCAGAAAACCATATATTTTTAGAAAGTACATATTCTGACGAATCCAATATGGGTAAATAAGTGTTTCTAATGCAAACTGCCAAACTGCAAAGCAATGCTGAAAGTAACGGTTTTTATCAAATTTCTGAAAATCGTCACAAAGCTTGAATTTTACCCCATTATATGCCCCACATTTCGTAACGTATCAGCATAAAACATCCTAAATATGAACGCCAGGGGTCTACTGAACACTTTGATGCCCAATATGCATAGATATACCAAACTATGTGGCGCACAGAGACCCCCAAATGACAATAGTGTATATACATTTTCACGGCTGACGCGCTGGCTGCTGCAATATGAGCACCTGGTTGTGTATTATGCGACATTAGACCCCCCTAACAGTACAGAGACCCCAGAAAACCATATATTTTTAAAAAAGTACATATTCTGACGAATCCAATATGGGTAAAATAAGTGTTTCTAATGCAAACTGCCAAACTGCAAAGCAATGCTGAACATAACGGTTTTTATCAAATTTCTGAAAATCGTCACGAAGCTTGAATTTTTACCCCATTATATGCCCCACATTTCGTAGTGTATCAGCATAAAACATCCGAAATATGAACGCCAGGGTCTACTGAACACTTTGATGCCCAATATGTATAGATATACCAAAACTATGTGGCGCACAGAGACCCCCAAATGACAATATGTATATACATTTTCACAGCTGACGTGCTGGCTGCTGCAATATAAGCACCTGGTGTGTGTATTATGCGACATTAGACCCCCCTAACAGTACAGAGACCCCAGAAAACCATATATTTTCAGAAAGTACACATTCTGACGAATCCAATATGGGTAAAATATGTGTTTCTACTGCAAACTGCCAAACTGCAAAGTACTGCTGAACGTAACGTTTTTATCAAATTTCTGAAAATCGTCACGAAGCTTGAATTTTACCCCATTATATGTCCCACATTTCGTAAAGTATCCGCATAAACCATCCTAAATATGAACGACACGTGTCTACTGAACACTTTCATGCCCAATATTCACAGATTTACCAAACTATGTGGCGCACAGAGACGCCCAATTGGATATATAGTAGATAAAATTTACAAGACATAACAAAATAATACAGAAAGTGTGAAATTCAAATAAAATTACTAAAATCCAATAAAACCACAAAAATCTATGCTTTTTTTTTCAGACTAGTGTAATCAGACATCAGAATTACAGTTTGAATATTATAGCTTGGCAAAATGGGTTTTTTTACGGACAGAATAAAGCAAGCAACGGTTATGCAGCGCTGAAAATGCAATAAAATGGCTAACAATGCACCAAAATCCCTAAAATTTCCAAATAATCACCGAAATAACATACAAAAGGTATTGCACAGTACGGTTAGCGAATACGCTATTCGCAAAGGCAATAAAACATTTTTTTGAGCCAAAAACACAACAATGCAATATGAAAAAAAAAAAAAAAAAGCTACACAACAGTGTATGTGTGTGCACATGTGTACAATTGGTAAATTGCATGTTATGTGCATGTGTTTGGTGTGTGCAAGTGTATGTACCCCCCCAAGTGTGTGTGACCCCCCTGATCCCCCAAAAAATGTATGTGAGTGTGTGTAAGTGTAAATCTAAGCATGTATTAGTGTATAAAGTGTGTGTAAGTGTATTTTGTGTGTGTGTTACACTAACCTGGGGTGTGTAGCTGCAGATCTGTGTCCATGATGGCAGGAGGAGTGGAGAAGCAGGAGGGAGTCGCCAGATCCGTTGATCCGATGCGTGGGCGTCGCTGGAGGGACCCGGAAGTGCAGGCAGCAGCAGCAGCGCGCAGCCACGTGCGTCTGTTGCGTTTGTGGGGCCCCTGGACGATCGCGCCTCAGGAGCCCCTTTCCCACCCGCTCCGCTCGTTGCCTAGGGGTTGTGAGCGAGCGGGAAGGAGCGAGCAGCATTTAAAGCCGCTCCTGAGCTCCCCGCACGCTTATGCTGCAGAACGTAGAATCTACGTTCTGTGGCATTTCAAGATACTTTTCCACAGAACGTAGATTCTACGTTCTGTGGCACTTAAAGGGTTAAAGTCACCTAATATGATGGATGGGATGTTAGATGAAAGGAAGTAAGGAAGTCAGGCAGCAAAGTTGTCCAGAAATTGTGCTGTTGGTCCTAGTGGTCGATATAACAGCAATGCAGAGTGAAACAGGAGAAAAGAGCCTAATGCAGTGAGCCTCAAATGAAGAGAATGATAGGGAGGGAACAGGTGGAAGAACTTTAAAAGTACAGCGGGGAGAGAGAAGCAAACCTACCCCACCTCCAGGTCTGTTACCAGGTCTGGGAGTATGAGTAAGGTGTCGGTAGGAGAAAGCCAGGTTTCAGTAAGTGCGAGTAGGTTAAAGGAATTTGCAATGAAATGGTTGTGTATAGTGGCGAGCTTGTTGCAGACAGATCTGGCATTCCAGAGAGCACAGGAAAGATTAACTGGGTTTTTGGGTATAGGAGTAAGAGTTCTGTACTGTTTGAATTTGCACCGGAGAGAAGGAGCTTGTGGCCGTGATATAACTGGGATGGGGTAAGGGCCAGGGTTTGGGGAAATGTCCCCAGCTGCCAGCAATATAAAGGACTACAGCCATATTGTGGCGGTAAAACCCATTTTGCCAACAACTATCCTTCAGAGTTGGGGAAATCTCCAAGCTCAGGTAGAAAAGGGGAATATTACCGAGCCGATGCCCCAAGAGAACTTTCATCAATTTCTTTTGCCATTACAGATTTGAGCACCTTCTAAGACTATCAATGTATCCTCTTTTTTTGATACCGGGGCTGCAGGAAATTTAATGGATGCTACTTTAGCCAAGCTTCTGGAGATTCCCCTATTCCCTCTTTCAATTCCACTGAGGGTTTTGTTGATGATCAACCGTTAACATCTGAGATAATCTCTGAAACAACTGGAAAACTCCCACTGTTGGTCGGATCCCTACATCAAAAGAAATTATCTTTCTTCATCATAAACTATCCCTTGGCTCCTGTGGTGCTGGGTTTACCCTGGATCCGTCTGCATAAACCTTCTATTGACTGGTCAGCCAACCAGATATCTCATTGGCGTCCTTTTTGTCAAAGAAACTGTTTACCTGCTAAATTCGTTCACCAGGTGTCCCTCCCTGCAGCTGATCTTCAGTCTTTCCCTTACAGTTTATAAGGACTTTTATAAGGATTCTCATCTCTGAGCTCTTCGATCAACTCAGAGGGACAAAGATCTTCAATAAGTTGGATCTTCGAGGAGCTTACAACTTAATCCTCATCCGAGAGGGGGACAAATGGAAGACGACATTCAGCACCAGAGATGGGCATTATGAGTACCTTGTAATGCTCTTCGGCCTCTTCAATGCCCCTGCGGTCTTCCAAGAATTTGTAAACTACATTTTCAGAGATCATCTGAGTCATTCCGTATTCGTGTACTTAGACGACATCTTGATCTTCTCCAAAGACTTGAAAAAGTCACCGACCCGGTGTCAGAAGTACTCTCTTGTCTGAGGGAAAACTCCCTTTTTGCCAAGCTGGAGAAGTATGTGTTTGAGGTGTCCAAGATTCTCTGGGTTACATTATTTCTCAAGAGGGATTTGAGATGGATCCTTCGAAAGTCTTGGCAATACAGGATTGGTGTCGCATATGGCTCTATAAATTCAGAACAAGTGCTAAGCTCCCTGGTCACGGCTCAATCTTCTACATGTAACAGCAGCCTTTGGCCTCAGGATGAGTAATGTTACAACATTACCCAACCTCGAGGAGGGGCCAATGGACCCCCAGGCTTGTTAGGAAACCTAAAATTAAATTGTTTCCTAAGATGATCAGCCCTGACATCACAAACAGGAACCCAATTCGGGCTGACCTTCTACCAACACTGGAGGACCTGCATGGCTGGTTTTTAGAGAAAAACATGAAATGAGCTAGAAATTTTAAAATTATCAGGCACTTTGAGATGGACAGAGGAAGGATTAATAATCTCCAAAATAGGGTATGGACCAATAAACCTGGGCCCCAACTTTAATATTATTTGCGGGTAACCAGACAAAGTTTCCCACCTGATATTTGGGAGCCTCCCTACGGGACCTATCAGATGCTCTTTTTTGAGTGACAGAATCTGCTTAAAAGGGAATCATGTACCCCAGACAAATTTTAAGAAAAATGTGTTAAATAGGAGTTAATAGATGGTACAGAGGATAAACAAACACAGTAAGAAAATGCTTTAGGATGCAAACCATTAACAATAAAAAATGGAGATTGCCCAGTAGATGCATGAGATGCATTACTATAGGCAAATTCTACCCAAGGCAACAACTCTTGAGGATTGATTATCAGAAATATTGCATCTTTTTTTTTTTTTTTGTAAGTCTTTATTTTACTTTTCATATTAATAAGGGGTACAGAAAGGAAAAAGGGGTGAGGGTCACACATTTGCATAAGTCATCCATATTCAAAGATCAATTGTCTACACCAAATTCAGCACATTATTGCATATTACTTCTATTGCGCCGACTGGCAATCTCCAGCAATTGAAATATAAACAGTCGTCTCCTGCTTATACATATTGGTAACCGACAACTGAGCACTGAGCAAAGGTGCGAATGGGGGAGAAAAGGAAAAGGAGGGAGGGAAGTAAGAGCAGAAAATATAGGTAGGGTCACAACAGGGGAAAGAAGGGGACCAGCTCAAGGGACTGGTTATCTCTTTCCATCTGACCACTGGTTTGAGGATGGTAAGCAGTGGAAAATGATAAATTGATCCCAACCAGAACTTAGTAACAAATTGTACTCCCCTGTCAATGTGAAAATGTTAGAAATAAACAATTCCTGATCCAATGGAAAGGTTTTGGTCCCGAGGAGTGCTCTTGGATAAAACAGGCTGATGTCCATGCTCTTCAATCGGTATGGGAATTTTACAAACAATTTCCACGGAAACCAAGATGTGGTGGTCCAGTGCTCCCCCCCCCAGGGAGGAGGTACTGTCAGGGGTGATGGGAGTGCTCCGTCCAAGATGGCGGTGCCTAGTGCCACAATCCCTCGTCGAGTGATTGCATTGCGTCGAAGAACGGAGTGAAATTTGAAAATAAAAGATCTTCCAGGTCATGGGTTTAATGCCCAATAATAGGATTTACTTAGTGTATTACTGTGTGTTCCTAAATTGTTCCTAATGATATTTCTGGACTTTGACTCTTGCCTAAATCTGTCACCACTATTCTTTGCTGCCTGCCGATTGAACTATTGCCTGAATCTGACTGCGATTGCTCCTGATCCTTATTGGTTACTGCAAATTTGAACTTAACTCTAAAGCTTCCTCCTTAGTCCGGACTTCTCTGCACTTGGAGTCAATAGGCTCCTGACAGAATCCCCAAGAGTCCTGACAGTATGTAGAATTTTTACAAATGTTGCTAAATTTATCTTGACAAAGTAGCCACACACAGATCAGTTTTGCGGAAAAATAACCAGCTATCCTATGGCTCATTTGATAACATTTTTGATCAATTTGGCCACACATGATCAAATGCTTGATCGCAGAGCTCCAACTAATCATCTTGCAGAAACGTAAAAGAGACTTGCAGTTAGGGATGTCGCGGACTGTTCGCCGGCGAACTTGTTCGCGCGAACATCGACTGTTCGCACTCGCCGAATGTTCGCGAACGTCGCGCGACGTTCGCCATTTTGGGTTCGCCTTAGATGGCGCTTTTTTTTGACCTCTCACCCCAGACCAGCAGATACATGGCAGCCAATCAGGAAGCTCTCCCTCCTGGACCACCCCCACACCCCCTGGACCACTCCCCTTCCATATATAAACTGAAGCCCTGCAGCGTTTTTTCATTCTGCCTGTGTGTGCTTGGAAGAGCTAGTGTAGGGAGAGAGCTGTTAGTGATTTGAGGGACAGTTGATAGTAAGTTTGCTGGCTAGTAATCTACTTGATACTGCTCTGTATTGGAGGGACAGAACTCTGCAGGGATTTGAGGGACATTTTAGGTTAGGTAGCTTTGCTGGCTAGTAATCTACCTTCTACTGCAGTGCTCTGTATGTAGCTGCTGTGGGCACTGATCTCTTCTGATCTCATCTGCTGACTGCTGTAATAACCCAATAGTCCTTGTAAGGACTGCTTTTATTTTCTTTTTTGTTTTTTTACTTTGCTACTATAAGAGCCCAGTGCTATTAGTCTAGCTGTGTTGGGGAGTGGGACTGGTGTGCTACTGTGCTGCTCCTAGTAGTTCAGCAGCACCAACCCGAGTAATTTTTTTTTTAATATACATATATTTTTTTTTTATTTTACTTATCTTACTGTTCTTTAACGTGTCCAGTGCTGTTTGCTGTTCTTCATAGTAGTGCACCAATAGTAGTGCACTTGCAGGCATTATTTGCCCAGTGTGTTCTTCAAACAACTGCCATCTAGCTGTGTGAGCTTTTTCACATTCTGTCTAAATATCAATAATAATACCGTCTCCAGAACCACCACCCGAGTGACGTTTTTCAAGCAGCAATAATATATTCCGTATCCACTGCTGTAGTAGTGTATACGTTGACCTTGTAGGCATTGTTTGCCCAGTGTGTTCTTCAAACAACTGCCATCTAGCTGTGTGAGCTTTTTCACATTCTGTCTAAATATCAATAATAATACCGTCTCCAGAACCACCACCTGAGTGACGTTTTTCAAGCAGCAATAATATATTCCGTATCCACTGCTGTAGTAGTGTATACGTTGACCTTGTAGGCATTGTTTGCCCAGTGTGTTCTTCAAACAACTGCCATCTAGCTGTGTGAGCTTTTTCACATTCTGTCTAAATATCAATAATAATACCGTCTCCAGAAACACCACCTGAGTGACGTTTTTCAAGCAGCAATAATATATTCCGTATCCACTGCTGTAGTAGTGTATACGTTGACCTTGTAGGCATTGTTTGCCCAGTGTGTTCTTCAAACAACTGCCATCTAGCTGTGTGAGCTTTTTCACATTCTGTCTAAATATCAATAATAATACCGTCTCCAGAAACACCACCTGAGTGACGTTTTTCAAGCAGCAATAATATATTCCGTATCCACTGCTGTAGTGTATACGTTGACCTTGCAGGCATTGTTTCAATTTGTTTGCCCAGTGTGTTCTTCATTTTCAAACAACTGCCACCGAGCTGTGTGAGCTTGTTCACATTCTGTCTAAATATCAATAATAATACCGTCTCCAGAACCACCACCTGAGTGACGTTTTTCAAGCAGCAATAATATATTCCG
The DNA here is from genome assembly GCF_017654675.1 of Xenopus laevis. Classification (NCBI taxonomy): domain Eukaryota; kingdom Metazoa; phylum Chordata; class Amphibia; order Anura; family Pipidae; genus Xenopus; species Xenopus laevis. The sequence continues at coordinate 70,682,702 of NC_054373.1, read as the reverse complement.
TATCCACTGCTGTAGTAGTGTATACGTTGACCTTGCAGGCATTGTTTCAATTTGTTTGCCCAGTGTGTTCTTCATTTTCAAACAACTGCCACCTAGCTGTGTGAGCTTGTTCACATTCTGTCTAAATATCAATAATAATACCGTCTCCAGAACCACCACCTGAGTGACGTTTTTCAAGCAGCAATAATATATTCCGTATCCACTGCTGTAGTAGTGTATACGTTGACCTTGCAGGCATTGTTTCAATTTGTTTGCCCAGTGTGTTCTTCATTTTCAAACAACTGCCATCTAGCTGTGTGAGCTTTTTCACAATCTGTCTAAATATCAATAATAATACCGTCTCCAGAAACACCACCTGAGTTGTTGTTGTTGTTTTAAAAATAATGCCAGGCAAAGGCAGGCCGCCACGCAGAGGCACTAGGGGCCGTGCTGCTATGCTATCCTGTGGCCCTAGGAAATTGCCCAGTTTTAAAAAGGCAATGACCCTGAACTCCCAAAATGCTGAAGAGGTAGTTGACTGGCTTACACAGCACACCCCATCCTCTACCGTTTCTAACTTTACCACAACATCCTCATCCTCCACTGCTATGGGCACCCCACGTAACACTTCCTCCACCACTGGCGCCCCTTCTTCACTGGAGTCAGAGGAGTTATTTTCACATGAGTTTCTTGAACTGAGTGATGCGCAACCATTATTGGCAGAAGAAGATGAAGGAGATGAGGACGTTACACCAGATTTAATTCTGGCAGAGAACACAACAGAGATGGACATAATGAGTGATGAGGAGGTCCCCGCTGCTGCTTCCTTCTGTGAGCTGTTAGAAGAAATTGATGCATCTGAGGAGAATGATGATGAGGAGATTGATGTTTTGTGGGTGCCCAGTAGAAGAGAGCAAGAGGAGGATAGTTCAGATGGAGAGACGGAGAGTCAGAGAGGCAGGAGGAGAATAAGACTTAGAAGAAGCAGGGAGGACAGCTCGCAGGGAACAGTAGGGCAACAACATGTATCGGCACCTGTGGTCAGCCGGCCAACGCACCCGCCATTGCCGCCAACGCCGCCAACTTCTACTGTTACCGCCAGATTGCCAGCTTCAAAAAGGTCAGCAGTGTGGGATTTTTTTAATGTGTGTGCCTCTGACAAAAGCGTTGTAATTTGCAATGAGTGCAGTCAGAAACTGAGTCTTGGGAAGCCCAACAGCCACATAGGTACAACTTCTATGCGAAGGCACATGAACGGCAAGCACAAAGCACTTTGGGAGCAACACCTCAAAGGCAACAGACAAACTAAAAGCCACCCTCCTTCTGGTCCAGCATCTTACTGCTCTACCTCTGCTGTCCTTGACCCGTCTGAACCACCCTCCACTCCGCCTTCCACCTTGACCACCAGTTCCCATTCCCAGTCATCTGCTCCCAGCCAAGTTTCTGTGAGGGCCATGTTTGAGCGTAAGAAGCCAATGTCTGCGAGTCACCCCCTTGCCCGGCGTCTGACAGCTGGCTTGTCTGCACTCTTAGCCCGCCAGCTTTTACCATACCAGCTGGTGGACTCTGAGGCCTTCCGCAAATTTGTAGCAATTGGGACACCGCAGTGGAAGGTACCCAGCCGCAATTTTTTTTCAAAAAAGGGAATACCACACCTGTACCACATGTGCAGAGTCACCGCATCTCTGTCACTTAGTGTTGGGCCAAAGGTCCATATGACTACTGACGCATGGTCCTCCAAGCATGGTCAGGGCAGGTATGTCACCTACACTGCCCACTGGGTGAACTTGGTAATGGCTGGGAAGCAGGGAATGTGTGGCTCAACAACAACAGTGGAGTTGGTGTCACCGCCACGGATTGCACGCGGTTCTGCCACCACCTCTACTCCTCCTTCGCTCTCTACCTCGTCTTCTTCCTCTTCTTCCTCCTCTGCTGCTGGGTCCTCCTCCTCCACACCTGTGCACCCCCAGCTCCCCCTAGGCTATTCGACGTGCCAGGTACGCCGTTGTCATGCTGTCTTGGGGATGACGTGCCTGGAAAGCAGAAACCATACCGGATCTGTACTCCTGTCATCTCTGCAGTCACAGGCCGATCGGTGGCTGACCCCACACCAACTGAAGATCGGAAAAGTGGTGTGTGACAACGGAAGCAATCTGTTGGCAGCACTGAGACTCGGCAATTTAACACATGTGCCCTGCATGGCACATGTTCTGAATTTAATAGTCCAACGTTTTGTCTCGAAGTACCCAGGATTCCAGGACGTTCTCAGGCAGTCCAGGAAGGTGTCGGCCCATTTCAGACGTTCCTACACAGCCATGGCACGCCTTGCTGACATTCAGCAGCGGTACAACATGCCAGTCAGGCGTTTAATTTGCGACAGCCAGACTCGCTGGAATTCAACGCTCCTCATGTTGGAACGTCTGCTGCAACAACAAAGAGCCGTCAATGAATACCTGTTTGAACTGGGTGGTAGGACTGGATCTGCAGAGCTTTTGAAGAGGTTACAAACATGGTCAGTCGCACCGAAGGCACCATCAGCGACCTAATACCCTTTGCTTTCTTCCTGGAGCGTGCCGTGCGACGAGTGACAGATGAGGCTGTAGACCAGCGTGACGAGGAGCAGGAAGCGCACGATTTCTGGTCGGAATCACCAGAACGAGCCCAGGCACCTGCTGCAACGCAGGGAGAGGTGTCAGAAGTGGAGTCAGAGGAGGAAGGTGGCTTTGTGGAGGAGGAGGACCAACAGGAGCAGGCTTCCCAGGGGGCTTGTGGTGACCTTTTGGGGACCCCTGGTCTTGTACGTGGCTGGGGGGAGGAGACCGTGGATGATGTAGTCCTTGATAACGAGGAAGCGGAGATGGATACCTCTGCATCCAACCTTGTGAGAATGGGGTCTTTCATGCTGTCATGCCTGTTGAAGGACCCCCGTATCAAGAGGCTTAAGGAGAAGGACCTGTACTGGGTCGCAACGCTACTAGACCCTCGGTACAAGCATAAAGTGGCAGAAATGTTACCAACGTACCACAAGTCCGAAAGGATGCTGCATTTACAAACCAGCCTGCAAAACATGTTGTACAATGCTTTTAAGGGTGATGTCACTTCAGGAACTCATCAACATTCCAGGGGCAGAGGTGCCAGTAATCCTGCCACGAGCGCACCTGCAAGGACAAAGCACTTTGGCCACTCTGTAACGTCAGACATGCAAATGTTTTTCAGTCCAAGGCAGCGCCAGAACCCTTCTGGATCCACCCTCAAAGAACGCCTCGACCGGCAGGTAGCGGACTACCTGGCATTAACTGCAGATATCGACACTCTGAGGAGCGATGAACCCCTGGACTACTGGGTGCGCAGGCTTGATCTGTGGCCAGAGCTGTCACAATTTGCCATGAACCTCTTGTCTTGCCCCGCCTCAAGTGTCCTCTCAGAAAGAACCTTCAGTGCAGCAGGAGGGATTGTAACTGAGAAGAGAACTCGCCTAGGTCACAAAAGTGTGGATTACCTGACCTTTATTAAAATGAACGAGGCGTGGATCTCGGAGGGTTACTGCAAGCCGGAAGACTTGTTCTGACTCCCCATGCAGCTGTCCTTCTCTGCACGCCTCATGACTCCACACACAGCTGTCCTTTAGCGTCCTCCTCCCTCCGCCACCGTTACAAACTAGGGTGCAAACCCTACTGGTTTCATTTGAATCCAGGTAAATCCTGAGTTTTTCTGGCCTCTGTGCTTCAGTGGCTGCAACCAAAAAAATTAATATTTTCAGCATTTATATGGCATATTTTTTCTGGCCTCTGTGCTTCAGTGGCGGCGACAAAAAAAAAAGAATATTTTCAGCATTTATATGGCATATTTTTTCTGGCCTCTGTGCTTCAGTGGCTGCGACAAAATTTTTTTATATTTTCTGCATTTATATGGCATATTTTTTCTGGCCTCTGTGCTGCAGTGGCTGCGACAAAAAAAATGAATATTTTCAGCATTTATATGGCATATTTTTTCTGGCCTCTGTGCTTCAGTGGCTGCGACAAAATTTTTTTATATTTTCAGCATTTATATGGCATATTTTTTCTGGCCTCTGTGCTGCAGTGGCTGCGACAAAAAAAAAATAATATTTTCAGCATTTATATGGCACATTTTTTCTGGCCTCTGTGCTTCAGTGGCTGCGACAAATTTTTTTTATATTGTTAGCATTTATATGGCATATTTTTTCTGGCCTCTGTGCTGCAGTGGCTGCGACAAAAAAAAAATAATATTTTCAGCATTTATATGGCACATTTTTTCTGGCCTCTGTGCTTCAGTGGCTGCGACAAAAATTTTTTATATTGTTAGCATTTATATGGCATATTTTTTCTGGCCTCTGTGCTTCAGTGGCTGCGACAAAAAAAATTTATATTGTTAGCATTTATATGGCATATTTTTTCTGGCCTCTGTGCTTCAGTGGCTGCGACAAAAAAAACATAATTTTTCAGGAAAGTACACATGCCTAATTTTTCAGGGTTCTGCAACAGTGGCAAAATCGACACCTTTTATGGTCACCGCAGGTGATCAATAAAGTAGACCAAAACTGGGCCCACACTGCAGAATCAGTGTTTTTTGGTTCACTTCACTGTACATTGAATTACCTCTGCCTGACCGTGCACGTGCGCACAAGCACGGTGACTGCTAAACACACCACTACAGAAATATTGCCACCAACAGGACGAACATCCTGGAGGTGACAAGCTCAACTAGTAATTAACAACTATTATTTGCTCACTTGACGGTATCATTCATTAAAGCTCTTTGCGTTTTTTTGCGTTGCAGTAAGCGCCGCGTTTCGTCTTTGCGTGTGAACAGGCTGTAACCTTTACACGACTTGATTGGCATGTAGACGCCGGACGTTTTAAAGCAGTTTATTACACAGGTTTAGAAATGTAGTGTGATTTCTGCCCTTTACAGCACAAAACGCAGCGCTGTGTCAACAATGTATTTTTCAGATACATTTTTGCCCTTGATCCCCCTCTGGCATGCCACTGTCCAGGTCGTTGCACCCTTTAAACAACTTTAAAATCATTTTTCTGGCCAGAAATGTCTTTTTTAGCTTTTAAAATTCGCCTTCCCATTGAAGTCTATGGGGTTCGCGACGTTCGCGAACCGTTCGCATTTTTGACGCAAGTTCGCGAATATGTTCGCGAACTTTTTTTCCGACGTTCGCTACATCCCTACTTGCAGTATTATGTGAAAAACAAGAATGTACCAGTGCATTAAACTCTCTTTATATATTAGAAGGAATATGCATTAAAAAGTTGTGTTTCTGGTTACTTAGTTGAAAATTTCTGCAAACTGCACCCCACCTGTGCCACTTCCTGAAGCCTGTCTTTGCTTTTGTCACTGCAGAGCTATGATCAACTGTCCCCTCCTACTGTTCCTGTGTACTGGCAGGGACCTTTAGAACACGCCCACCCCTCACGGACAGGGACCAGAGAACATATATGGGGGCTCAAATAAAGGGGCTATTTTTGAAGACAATATTAAACAAACACCACATAGTATACGTTATTGCCTACAAAATTAGGGGGGGGGGGTTCCTTTATCCTATATGTCTCCTTTACAACAGAAACTTGACCCTGAAATATTAAGCACAGTCATTAGATGTATATCGCTAAGCCACATCCTACAATCCACCTATGCCAGCCCTACGCATTTCCACTTATATGCAACTACTTCATATAGGGCCTAAAAAGAAGCTTTGACTTTTTTTAACTTCAGCCCCTTATTTTAAGATCATTGCAAATGTATTGTAAACATTTTTCTAATCTTTTCTTTAACATATCTATCAGATGCATCTAACCTATATATAGCCCACCTCTAATGGTTTAGATCCGGTACTGGAAGACTGGTGATAAAGAGGCTGCTGCAGATAGGGTGAGGTCAGCTGGAATGGCTACAACTGCTCGTGTAACAAGTCTGAAACCAGACACTTCCTATTATGTAACAGTCAGAGTCTACAACCAAGCTGGAACTGGGCCTTCAAGCCCTGCTACTAATGTAACAACATCCAAAGCATGTGAGTTCATAAACTGCATAACTTGTATTGAAAAATAAAAAAATAGGTTTGCTTGCTGTCCAAGTCTCCTGTTAAAAGATGTTTAGCATAATGTCTATGAAGCTTTCATTCATGCTAATATTATATCTTCTACTTTCTACTGCACAGTTGTGCTGTCATATTGTGCTGTAAGAAGTGTGTGTTGACAAAGTATCTTTAACTAATGCCTTTTTTTAATGCAAGTGACTACTGGTAAATTTACATGCCTGCGACTGTGGTACAGTAAGTAAATGACCCCTTTTGTCTTTCTCGCTATACAGTTCCAAGTAGATCACCAGAAAACATCACATGGACTCTGTCTCGTAAAGGTCTTATAATTAAGTGGGATCCGATGATAGCACTGCAAAATGAATCCTTTGTTACAGGGTACAAGGTACATTTTTTCTCAGTACACTTAGGGGCATATTTTTTATGCTGTCTAAAACGAAAAACGTTGTAAAAAGCTGTGTAATAAAAATTTATCAAGGTGTGTTTTAATTTACCCATACGAACGTCAGATTTGCCAATGTTATTTAACATTGCTTCTGGAAGAAGTCACTCTAAGAAAAAAATGTACACAGTTTTTTGCATGGCGAAGTTCAGGGGAAGGGTCACAGAGGCAAACTGTTCTAATTTGATACATTAGTTGACATATTTCTCATTTTGGCCCTACTGAGCGGAATCCCTGATTTTTATTGTACATGTAACTCAGCAACATAGCACTCTTTTAAAGAGATGATGACATAGATGATTGACATAAAAAAATCTAAGACTAGTGACTAATGGTATATTGGAGATTAATGGATCAATGTTAGCATAAATAAATTACTGCTGAAATGGCCTTTTTGTGGCAACATACTTTGACCCCATACTTACTGTCTACAGATTCTTTACCGAATGAACCATCATTCTACTACTACCCTCTATGTGACAAGCAAAACACATATAGAGTTTCCATTTCCTGAAGGAGCTAGCACTGTGACCATACAGCTACGTGCTACAGGAAAAGGAGGTGATGGTAAACCAGCTGAGGTTCACATCCCAACAGATTCAGGTACCAATCTGTCTGTACTATTTTTTGTTAGTTTTAATTAATTAATTAAAATATATATACCCACAGACATGTATTCATGATGAACTTAAGGGGCATACCCCCATTCCTCATGCTCTCAAAATCAATATATATCTATATATAAATATATCGGCCATGAGAAAGTTTCCAGGGAGGGCTGAAATTTGCACTATTTGTTTTTTTCCTAATGCACTACTAATTCACTTCAGATAAAAAGACCAGTATAGGTACTGAAGTTAATGAATCATAACCTATGTAGAGGGGGTCTAGGAGTGAGGTCTCTGTCAAGGAGGTAGGAAGTGGGGGATAAAAAAACACCAAGATGGCAAAATGGTCAATCTGTTAAGTAGACCCATGGCATTCATATTGAGGATGACATATGAATAAAAATGCTTACACCAAGGAAAAATAAGTAAACCCCCTCCCTTCCACACACCTACCCAATTATAGACTAAATAAGTGCTTAGTGCAATAAATAGATTTTAAAATCAAAATTATATTACTAGCATGAGGCTTTATTGGGAATATAGTTATCCAAGTGCTTAAGTCTCTGATTGATTGCTTATAAAAACATTTAAGGTGCTAAGTGCTATTTCAATGTATAAAGCAAATCTTCAATTTAATTAATCGACCATGGATCAACCACCATTAAATTAATACATTTAAAGTGCTAATGCCACAAACTAACTGCAATCACAGATTGCCCATGTGCAGACAAAATAAATTAGAATTGGTTTTAAGAAAAACAGCTGTCTGGTATAGGAAGTGAATTAATAAACCATTTATAATATACAGACCAAAACCAGAATTTGTGAAATAAAAGCACGGAAATGGAAAATAGTTAAGAGGTGGAGAAGTCCCTAGAATCTACTGCCTGGTTGTATTTTCTAGGCCCTGCACAGGGAGAAAGTAGGACACTGGGGACTGTGGTCTCAAGTCTACCTTACTATCTTGAAGGAGAGCTGAACTTCCCTATAAAACCACAAATCCCACAGAGCCTTATAGTAAAAGAGATTGAAGAAATACAAATGCTGTCAAAAAAGGTTAAAGTATCCAAAGTTAGAAAGGATTAATAAAAGCAATTTTTGGAATCCAATCCAATTGCTAAAATGCTAGCAGTTTGCCAACATGCGTTTTGCCTTTGGCTTTATCAAGACAAATCTGAATTCACTCGTTACAAATCACACTTTTAAAAACTTTTGTGTTTGGGAAATCTTGCGAGAATTACGCCTTCACGCTGGGGTAATTACACAGCGTATATTCATAAAACACATATCTCTAGTTTGTACGGACGTTTACGCTGGCGTCATTAAGCTGTGTCCCATAGTATATTTTCGTTTTTATAAACTACTATCTAGCTAGCAAGAATTATAGTAGTGGAATTGTACAACGATTCCACAGATTTAGAAAACTTAATAACTGACAGAGATGAGCCAACAACTTTTTTTTTTTTAAAAAAAACTAGGAAAGGCAGAAAAAAGAATCCGGGCATGCATTCCAAACTTAAAATTGTTATAGAAAAGACATGGAAAATGGGAAAAAAGCAGTATACATAAAAGCTATACCATACTTCTTTGCCATAATCAATGGAGAAACAAAATGAAAAAAGCACACATCTATATAGCTATTAAAGTGCACCATAACCACAGATAGACAGCATTATCATGTATCATGGAATGAATGCATAGAAACAATATATAATCAAATGAATTATCAATTCATAAATATAACTCTTCACAGAAAAAATTCATACAGATTCCTAAAATACCATAGGGAGGGGAGTTTGGTCACAAACCATAACATTTGCTGCTGGTGGAGGTGTACCAATAGGATAACTGGAATCAAGATCATATATATATATATATATATATATATATATATATATATATATATATATATATATATATATATATATATATATATATATATATATATATATATATATATATATGTATGATCCTGATTACAGTTATCCTATTGGTACATATATATATATATATATATATATATATATATATATATAGGTATGGGACCTGTTATCCAGAAAGGCCCTGGGTTTTTCAGGATAACAGATCTTTCCGTAATTTGGGTCTTCATGCCTTATGTCTCCTATAAATTCATTTAAACATTAAATAAACACAATAGGCTGGTTTTGCTTCCAATAAGGATTATTATATCTTAGTTGGGATCAAGTATAAGCTACTGTTTTATTATTACAGAGAAAAAGGAAATAATTTTTAAAAATTTTGATTATTTGGATAAAATGGAGTCTTTGGGAGACAGCCATTCCATAATTCTGAGCTTTCTGGATATCGGGTTTCTGGATAAGGGATCCTATACCTGTATATAGTAAATAAAGTACCCCCTCTTGTAAAATATAAGGATATTACAAGTTACCGAGGAGTTTCGTGACCATATAAAAACACGAGGCCGAAGGCCAAGTGTTTTTATACAGGTCATGAAACTCCGAGGTAACTTCTAATATCCTCATATTTTACAACTGGGGTACTTTATTTATTATAATACACAAATTTCAATGAGTCATGTGACTGAAATGACATCAGAACTCACTGTTTATAACTGATGACATCAGAACTCACCGTTTATAAGGATATAATTTACAAGATATTCATGGCTTTTGTGTATTATATATATATATATATATATATATATATATATATATATATATATATATATATATAATGAGAAGGATCTTGGGGTTTTTGTAGATAACTAATTCTGGGCAGTGTCATTCTGTGGCTAAATAAAGTTCTGTCTCATTAACTCAAAGGATGAAAAATAATTATGCCTCTTTTATGTCCCTGGTAAGGCCTCACCTGGAGTATGCAGTGCAGTTTTGGACTCCAGTCCTTAAGAAGGATATAAATGAGCTGGAGAGAGTGCAGAGACGTGCAACTAAACTGATTAGAGGGATGGAAGACTTAAATTATGAGGGTAGACTGTTAAGGTTGGGGTTGTTTTCTCTGGAAAAAAAAAAGCACTTGCGAAGGGACATGATTATACTTTACAAGTAAATTAGAGGACTTTATAGACAAATAGCAGGGGACCTTTTTACCCATAAAGAGGATCACCATACCAGAGGCCACCCCTTCAGACTAGAAGAAAAGAACTTTCATTTGAAGCAATGTAGGTGGTTCTTTACAGTGAGGTCAGTGAGGTTGTGGAATGCACTGCAGAGTGATGGCTGATTCTGTTAATGCCTTTAAGAGTGGCTTGGATGATTTTTTGGATAGACATAATATCAAAGGCTATTGTGATACTAAATTCTATAGTTAGTATAGATATGGGTATATATATTTATGTGAAAGTATGGAGGGGTGTGTGTATGGATTCTGGGTTTTCATTTGTAGGGATTGAACTTCATGGACTTTGGGGTCCGTTTACTAAAGTGCGTTAAAAATATTCGCACAATATATAGACAGAATTTTCGCCAAATATGTTATCGCCAGTTTACTAACCTGCGGTAAATATAAATTTGCGAATTTTCTTGCGCAAGAATAATTGTTCGCCAGTTATCGCATTTGCTGAAAATAACGCTACGTACACATTAACGCATGGTTTACTAAACAGCGAAATGTGCTAAAGACAAAATTAACGCCAGAATATTCGCAAACTTTTACCGCCACATATGAAGTGGCGTAAAAGTATTTTTTCTGCCAGAAAATTCTCAAGGGGCAGGAAATATCCCATAATAATGTTTTTTTTTTACCCATCATTCTTTGCTGACAGGAGAGAGATCTGTAGCTATTGCTGACAGGATGTTTTGGCTTCTGCTTCTATCTGGTGCAACAGCAGCAGTTTCAGCTCAGAGTCGTATTATTGGCAGTGGCATCACAGTCCAAGGATTCGTCAGCCTCTACACTTTTTGGTTTCAATGGGATTGGCTACATTAAACTGTGCATTTCTATGAAGCAAAGAGATTGACTGGTATCATTTCCTATGATTCTATTGGCAGAAGAGTTTATATGATGCAGACATGTTTGATTGGTATTACTCTGGTGATGTTGTTGGATGGTATAATCATCAGTCAATAAAGTTTATAAGTTTTGAAGATGCATTTCTGGCCATAAATGTCACAGTAAAAATTGCCATAATAACCGCCATAAAACAAGACTATTTTATAGCATAAATATTCGCAAAAACGTAATTTTTCGCCAGAAAATTCGCAACTCGCTAAAATTACCGCTAACGTAAGCTGGTTCCTTAACGTAGTTACCGCAAGTGATCGCAATGACTTCTGAGCGCATCGCTGTTTAGTAAACTTAGTCGCTGCGAATATTCTGGCGTAAAAATATTCTCAGCGATAACATGCGGAAACTTAAAGTCAGATTTACCGCACTTTAGTAAACGGACCCCCTAGTCTTTTTTCAACCTGATTAAACTATGTAACTATATTGGCAACAATTGGTAAACCACATTCAATATCCATGGGGTATGAACATACAAATTTACATACAAAAACAACCAGTAAATGATACAAGAAAAAAGAGAGCCTTGTCCAAAAGAGCTTACAATCTGTAGAACTATACTGGGAAATATTAGAGGTCAAGCAGAGTTAAGGGGTCAGTCCAAATATGTCAAAGCATAATCAATTATAATCCATTCTCAGACTGACCCCAATATTATCTGCAACCATTTTGCACTCATATCCAATTTGTTAACATGGTGCTACAAATTAATATAGATATATTTTTAATACTTATCTAATGCTACAGTGATTAATCAGAACACTGAGACTTTCTAGTTCAGGATCTAGGAATTAAATTACTTAAAAAGAAGCCCGCCCTATTGCAGAGCTGCAAGCTAGAGAAAAAAAACACCCATTTAGCAATGTAACCAGCCTAAAATGTGAAGCAATGTGGGTTATCATACATGGATGTGACCTTGTTTCCTTTCCTAGCAGTGACATGACATTGAGTTGGTTTGTAACTAGGTGAAATTTTATTATGTTTCTTTTGTAATGCAGTCACAGTGGCATCTGTTTTTGTGCAGGGGAGTACTGAGCATGGCTATGTTTCAAATCTGTATAAATCTCTTTGTGGTTGGGTAGTTGTAGCAGTAAGGTGTTTCTGTAGTTACGCATGAATGCATTCCGTTTAGCTAACAGACCTACGTGTGCCTTGTAGCTGTATTGTGCGCATGAGCAGAGGAGGTGCAGTGGAGCGGGGAAAAGGAAAGCTGTATCGCATCCAGCTACAAGGCACACGTATCGAAACAATCATTCATGTGCAGGGAATGGAGCAGGAGCGACCAGGGCAGGGAGCGGTGGAGGGGGCCTGGCCAGTGACTGATGATGAGAAGCGGCTGCCGCTGCCAACATTGATTTACAGCTCCCTCCACCGCCTCCACTACCACCGCTTCCTCCAGTGTCCAGGTGGGCGCTTCTCATCTATAGTGCAGGAGGAGGAGGGGGCCCGAGCAGTCACTTCATCGCATCACAGACATGAGGCATCCATCTTGCTCCTTCACACACTGTCAGTAGAGTAGCCAGGGAGGAGAAATCGAGCCCAGCAGCATCGATGGTCGCCCTTTCGCCGTTTCTGTACAGGACAGGAAGTGCAGTTTCTGTAAGTTATTTCTTAATAAAGGCTTTGTGATTTTAAATTATAATTTGTGGTGGTGTTTTTTTTTTTGATGTGTACTAACGATTTTTTTTAAAAAAAATTTTGATGTTACTGGTCCTTTAAGAATGGCTTGGATGATTTTTTGGACAGACATAATATCAAAGGCTATTGTGATACTAAGCTCTATAGTTAGTATAGATATGGGTATATAGAATTTAATTAAAAGTAGGGAGGGGTGTGTGTATGGATGCTGGGTTTTCATTTGAGGGGTTGAACTTGATGGACTTTGTCTTTTTTCAACTCAATTTAACTATGTAACTATTCCCTATGTTTGAATCCAATGTATCCTTCAAATTGTTTAAAGGAGAAGGAAAGGTCTTCTAACTTGGGGGTGCCAAAAGTTAGGCATGACCAAGTGATCACATGTACTTACCTGAAAGAAGAAAACTGCACCGGGCTGGGATTTTTCCAGCAAGTACCGCGGAGAGAATGGCTTCTTCTATCTTCAAATTTCCCAAGGTAGTCAATGTTCGGCTTTCGTGCAACTACGCATGCGCAGCCTAGAGAAAAAAGAAGCCAGAAGACGATCGCTCTGTCCTGGTCTGAGGACCTGTCTGCCCTGGCCTCATGGCCTGAGGACTTGTCTGCCCTGGTCTCATGGCCTGAGGACCTGTGGACCTGTCTGCCCTGGCCTCAGGACTTCATACTGGAACGGCACCACCAAATGCCTTTATTGTATATTTTTAGGACATTACAGCATAGTTTAAAGCCCTACTTGGCCCTGGCTGAACCCACCATTTATACCCACCACCTTGTGGATATTCTTTGTAAATGGTTATCCAAAACAGTGTATCTAATTTTGCAATGTAACAATAAGAGAACCAATGTCCATTAGAAGTATCAAAACATACATACTCCATAAAGTGCAGATGAAAAAAGTACTTTTTCAAAATATCTGTAAAAGATAAAAAAGATTGTATAAAAGCTAAAAAAAAGAGGACTCATCTAAAAAGAGGTCTAAGATCGTACAATTAGCTTTTAATACTGTCCTCGTTGTCTGTCTGACACATGTCAGCCGACATGAGCACTTGTTGAAATACACTTTAATTTATGGAGGCCTTTCCAATGTCTCCTGTACCAAACGGGGGAGCGTGGACGTCAGTTTGCTTTTCCCGGGAACACTCTTCGGGACCGAAACCTTTCCACTGGACCAAGAACTGGAGGGACCCTCTGGAGATTCTTGAGTCCAAAATCTTCTCCACTTCGTATTCCTGTTGACCATCCATGGTGACAGAAGAAGGAGGGTTTTGCTCAGACGAGAAGCAATTAGCATTAGCAACACATGGAGCACATTAGGGATTCGCATTTCAGGGGGAAGCTGGAGTCTGACAGCCACAGGATTAACGATCTCCACTATGGGGAATGGACCCACACATTTTGGACCCAACTTGGGAGAAGGAACTTTGAGACAAATGTTCCTTGTTGAAAGCCACACTTTGTCCCCAAGTTTAAATAAAGGAGCTGATTTCTGTCTTTGATCAGCATATCTTTTGTGAGATAGGGAACTTTTCTCCAAATTGGCTTGAGTGGCAGACCTGTGGGCTACATGATCACCGGCTGCTGGAACATCAGACAAGAGGAAGTCTTGAGGGAAGGTTTGGGGATGCTGCCCATACATGGTCAAGAAGGGTGGTGTACCAGAGGAGGCATGACAAGTGTTAGTATGAGAGAATTCCGCCCAAGGGAGTAGATCGGCCCAATTGTCCTGACAGAGGGATACATGAATTCTCAGGAACTGTTCCAGCGCTTGGTTTACTTTTTTAGCTGCCCTGTTGGATTGAGAGTGATAAGCAGAGGAGAATTGAAGAGCAATACCCAGGTCTTTGCACAAAGAGCGCCAGAATTTGGACACACACTGGGAACCTCTGTCTGATACAATCTCTGCTGGGAAGCCATGAAGTCAGAAGATATATCCAATGAGCAACTGAGAGAGTTCAATGGCAGAGGGAGGTTTTCGAAGGGGGATAAATTGTGGCATCTTACTGAATCAGTAAATAACTGACAGTGTTTCTTTTAGAAGGTGGTAGTTCGACAATAAAGTCCATAGCTAAATGAGTCAGAGGACGGGAAGGAATGGGTAGAGGATGCAAGGATGTACTTGCGTATTGATACATGTTACAGTGTTACTGAGGGCTTATAGTACTTCACTGGGGCTTGTGATTAAAATGTGTGGTGCTCATGCGATGGCTTCAAGTTTAAAATGTTTTTAAAGGCTTTATGTCTAGTTTTGAGACTGCTTAATAGAGTATGCCTTTTTAACTGTGATCCTGCAGAGTGGTTCCTAATATAGGAATGGCCCTTTTTTCGCGTTAAAATCATCCCTGGTTTGTTCAGTGCTAACCTGATTCAATAAGATTTAGTGTGTAGGTCAATTAATAGAGAATGAAACAATTAAATCCTTTGTGCAATTGAAAACAGAATATAATCTCCACAGCCGTTATTAATTTTGCTGTCTACAAATCAGCCTTGACCTCACACTACCAATAACAATTTGGTAATATTCTTTAATAGGTCACTTTTTAGGATATATCTGCTGCTTTTAATGCTGTTAATGACTATGCTGTTAATGACTATCCTAAACTGGAATGGAAACCAGTGCCTGTATAACTAGTATGCAATCAGGATATACAATAAGCCTTGATCTCCATGCTTTATTGCATACTTCTTCTCAGTGCTGCCATTAGAAATCACGGGGCCCAGTACAACAACATTTTCTGGGCCCCTTGGGCCCTGCCCCACAAGCCCCACCCCAGATCCTGCCCACTCCACACCACAGTTCAAAGACCACACAGACATGAGCGCTAAAAACTGTAAACAATGCCATTGATAGCCATAAAAAGTCATTGATGTTCAGGGCCCCCTTACAAGTTAAAAAAAAGTGTGTCGCCAGGGCCCCCCATAAAAGTTTATTTTTTAAAAAAGAAATGGTGGTCAGGGCCCCCCTACAAGTTGAAAAAAATAATTGGTGACTAGGGCCCCCCATAAAAGTTTTTTTAAAAATCATTGGTTTTCAGGGCCCCCTATACTTAAAAAAATGTTGATGCCAGGGCCCCCATAAAAAATTTTTAAAAAAACACTGGCACCAAGTTAAAGTTAAAAAGAAACATTTTACATTAGCTGATTCCCATCTAATGTAAAGATTAATCTAGACAGTCCGCTGCATTACACAAACCTGTAGTATGATATTTAACTTATAACATGTTTTATGATACGGTGCAGAATTTCCTGTTAATCTAAATGTGTTATTGGTTATAGGCTAAATTAAGTCAGGTCAAGAAACAGGTGATGGATCCTGTTTAACATGTTCTTAACATTTTGGATGTCAGTTGTTTACCTTGCCATGTGGCAAAGAGCAATCCAAGGTCCCTTGATCCAGTCCAGCTGCAAAAGTTATTTTTTCTCTTCAAAACATCTTTATTTAATAAATACAAACAGTTCTATATTCCATAATCAGCAAAACAAGCCAGTTATGTGAGAGATTCAAGCCATTCCTTGACAAAGGGGTCACCTCTTACCAACTTTAATGCCCCATGGGTCTGAGACCCCTAGAATTGGTAGTTTTATTTTGGTACAAATAGCCTACTTCTAAAAAATGTTCTACAAGCTGCAGCAGCTGGGGTAAGGAGTACATGATGGTCCCATGCCTAGAGGTGGGTGCATAGTGTGCGACACCCCCCCCTCTCCAGGACATGGATAAGACTGCAGGTTTCAGCCTGAACTCATCTGGAGACTACTTTGCCCCTAGGGCCCCTAGAATTGCTAGGAAGGGACTAAGGAACCAGACAGCAATACAGACATGGTAATCATGAAAGCAGGACCTATCATGATCAAAGCGTAATGATTAAGCACTGAACAACTTCCAGGGGCAAATTTACTTACGTGCTGTAATAACTTACCCCGGTAGGGGTTGTGGAGTGCGACGGGGACGCTCGTCGCACTCCAAGCGGGGACGCCCGCAGGGATCTTCTGCGCCTAGGGCGCGCGCGCCGCTTCCGTCCGCGCAATGGCGCGAGTTTTGAATGTATTTAAAGGGACAGTTTGTAATTTTAGATTGCCCGTGATAGGATTTGTTCCTGGTGCTTTAGCTGTTGCTATTCTGTGTGAATCTGTTCCTGATTATCTGTTTTGACCCTTTGCCTGCCTGTTTGACTATTCTGATCTCTGGAACCTGACCCTTGCCTGAAACCGACCTTGACTCTGCTTAATCCTCCTGTTTGACGTTCCGGTTTGACCTCTGCCTGTTATTTGACTCCGATTCTGCCTCAACCCATCTGATTGATCACCTGGTTTTTGACCCTTTGCCTTCCTGACGATTCTGTTATCCGCCTGCCTCGATCCAGCCTGTCTGACCATCCGCTTGCCTTGACCTTTTGTACCGTGACCTTCGGCCTAAAGACTCTGCTAAACAGCCGTGCCCCTTTGCCAGCCAGAACATCTCGCCTTGCACCCCTCGTTAAGTCCAGGTGGCACCCAAGTAAGCTGAGGGCTCCTCCCGAAGCCCAACGGTGGTCACACTACTGGTGAAGCCGAGCCGAGACCAGGGTGCTTGGCATTTGTTCTGGTATCGGGTGCCGGCCGTGACATTATCACGGGCCATGGAGGACGAAAGTCTAGACGGTGCTTCTGCTGCTGCTTCCGTTTCACCTCCTCCAACTACCACTGAAGTGCTCCTTACTGCCCTGCTACAGCGCATGGAGGACCATGAGCAGAAGCAAAACTATTTGCTTCAGGGGTTTCACAATCTGACCCGCAAGCTTGAAACTTCGCAGCAGCCAATCAGACCAGTTGTCTCTTCCCCTGAGGGTTCTTCTGCTGTTTGGGGTGATTCTGCTAGACCCCAGGAACCCAAAATTGCATTCCCTGATAAGTTCAGTGGGGATAGAGCAACATTTTTTGTCTTTAAAGAGGCATGTAAATTATACCTGGGTTTCTTCCCTCACTCCTTTCCAACAGGTGAGGAGAAAGTAAGGTTCGTTATGACTCTATTACAGGGTGATCCCCAAATTTGGGCTCTTAGACTGCCCGCCTCTGATCCAGCCCGTTTCTCCTTAGATACTTTCTTCGAGACCATGGCCATACTCTACGATGACCCGGATCGCGCCTCTTCGGCCGATACCACGATTCGTAAGTTGCGCCAGGGGAAACGGGATGCGGAGGTGTACTGCACTGAGTTCCGCCGGTGGGCAGTAGACACCGGGTGGAACGATATGGCTCTACGTAGTCAGTTCCGTATAGGGCTGTCAGATCCTGTCAAAGACAGTCTGGTAAATTTCCCCCTATCTTCCAATCTGGATGACCTCATGTCTTTCGCCATCCAGATAGATAGGAGACAAAGAGAGAGAAGGGGTGAAAGGGGGACTTCTTCTTCTTATTCTGGTGTCACTAATGTTAAGGTATCTAACCCATCTGTGTCTTTACCTCAGGATGAGCCTATGCAGTTAGGCCTATCCCACTTATCTCCTGAGGAAAAGGCACGCAGGCGTTCCCAAGGTTTTCTGTATTTACTGTGGGGAAAAGGGTCATTTCCTTAATCAGTGTACTAAGAGGCCGGGAAACGCCCAAGCCTAAATGGAGAAGGGGAGCTCCATTTGGGTGCAGGCGTTTCCTCTCCCCAATCTGCCTCCAAGGTTTTATTACCAGTTAAATTGTCTTGGCCTACGGGTTCTGTTAATTTGTCCGCTTTTGTGGACTCTGGGGCGGAGGGTAATTTTTTGGATACTGCTTTCGCAGCCAAACATGGTATTCCTCTGGTCCCTCTGTGTACCCCCATGAGAATTTTAGCGGTGGATAAAAGACCCCTAGTACATTGTGTATTAATGATTCTCACAGTGAGGAGATAGCCCTTTTTCTTATTGAAGGTGCCTCTTCTCCTCTTATCTTGGGGTTACCCTGGCTCCAGGCTCATAATCCTCATATTGATTGGGTTACGGGGGAGATTTCTCAGTGGGGTTCAGATTGTGGGGGCGTATGTATTCCTCCAACAATAGCAACTACCTCAATTGAGGGTTTACCTGCAGCCTATTCGGCATATGCCGATGTTTTTTCCAAAAGGGCTGCTGAAACCTTACCCCCACATAGACAGTATGATTGTCCCATTGACCTAGTTCCAGGTTCCACTCCTCCTCGTGGTCGTACGTATCCTCTTTCTTTACCTGAAGCCCAAGCAATGAGGGACTATATTGAAGAAAACCTTGAGAGAGGTTTCATCCGACCCTCTAATTCTCCTGCCGGTGCTGGGTTTTTCTTTGTGGGTAAGAAAGACGGTGGTCTTCGCCCTTGTATAGATTACAGGGGTTTAAATAAAATCACCATTAAGAACCACTACCCCCTTCCTCTAATTTCTGAGCTATTTGACCAGGTTAAAGGTGCCCAAGTCTATACCAAGCTTGATCTTAGAGGTGCTTACAATCTCATTCGTATTAGAGAGGGGGATGAGTGGAAAACAGCATTTAACACCAGGGATGGCCACTACGAATACTTAGTAATGCCCTTTGGGCTCTGTAACGCCCCCGCAGTTTTTCAAGAATTTGTCAATGACATCTTTCGAGATCTGCTGGGGGTATTCGTAGTGGTCTACCTTGACGATATTCTTATTTTTTCTTCCAATCTAAACGAACACCGTAATCATGTTTGCGAAGTCTTACGTAGGCTAAGGGAGAATAATCTTTATGCAAAACTAGAGAAATGTACCTTTGAGGTTTCTTCTGTTCAGTTTTTGGGGTTTATTATTTCCAACAAGTGTCTAGAAATGGATCCAGGCAAGGTGAGAGCTGTCCTGGATTGGGCCCAACCCCTTTCGTTACGTGCTGTTCAAAGATTTCTTGGTTTTGCCAATTACTATCGTCAATTTATTAAGAATTTTTCTCTTATTGTAGCCCCCATCACAAGTTTAACCAAGAAGGGCGCTGATCCCAGTATTTGGCCTCCTGAAGCCTTACACGCCTTTGAAACCCTCAAAAGAGAGTTCTGTTCTGCCCCTATTCTTCAACACCCTGATCCCGCTCTTCCTTTCATTGTAGAGGTTGATGCTTCTGAGGTGGGAGCGGGGGCAGTCCTTTCCCAAAGGCATCCGATTTCCAACAAATTGCATCCCTGTGCCTTTTTCTCTAAGAAGTTTTTACCTGCAGAGGTAAATTACGACATAGGGAACAGGGAATTGTTGGCTGTCAAATTGGCCTTTGAGGAATGGCGGCATCTCCTAGAGGGTGCAAAACATGTGGTGACGGTCTATACTGATCATAAGAATTTACTTTATATTGAATCCGCTAATCGCCTAAATTCTAGGCAAGCCAGATGGGCCTTATTCTTCTCAAGGTTTAATTTTGTTTTAACTTTCAGGCCTGGTTCCAAAAATACCAAGGCGGATGCACTCTCTAGGAGTTTTGAATCTTTCCCCTCCGACTCTAGTGAGTGTACTCCCATCATCCCCAAAGAATTAATTTTAGCCACTTTAGAATCCGATCTTTCCTCCCTATTACTTCCCTTACAAACATCTGCTCCTACCGATACTCCCCTGGGAGATGGTTTGTTCCTGAGGAGCTTAGGGAGCAAGTTTTGAAGGAGGTTCATGATTCTAAAATGGCGGGGCACTCAGGAGTTACTAAAACTGTTTCTCTACTGTCCCGTCATGTTTGGTGGCCTTCTTTCAAACGGGACACAAAATTTTTTGTCAACTCCTGTCCAGTCTGTCAAAGATCTAAATCCTCTCGTCAGTTATCTCAAGGTCTGTTAAATCCATTGCCAATTCCTG
This sequence comes from Xenopus laevis, assembly GCF_017654675.1. NCBI lineage: Eukaryota > Metazoa > Chordata > Amphibia > Anura > Pipidae > Xenopus > Xenopus laevis. The sequence continues at coordinate 70,662,198 of NC_054373.1, read as the reverse complement.
AGAAACCTTGGTCCCATCTTTCGATGGACTTCATTGTAGATTTGCCCCCTTCCCAAGGGAAGACTGTGATTTGGGTGGTGGTGGATAGGTTCAGTAAGATGGGCCATTTTATTCCCCTTCCACACCTCCCTTCTGCTAAAACCTTGGCTGATCTATTCATTACTCACATTTTTAAGTTACATGGTTTTCCTGAGAATATTGTTTCTGACAGGGGGGTCCAGTTCGTTTCGAAGTTTTGGCGTGCTTTCTGTTCTTTAGTAGGGATTGAATTATCCTTTTCCACTGCATATCACCCCCAAACGAATGGTCAAACTGAAAGGGTAAACCAGTCCCTTGAACAATACCTTAGATGCTATGTGTCTGATAATCAGTCTACATGGTCCGAACTGTTACCCTGGGCAGAATTTGCATACAATAATGCTACCCATTCCTCCTCAGGAGAGTCTCCCTTCTTTATTGTCTACGGGTTACATCCCAAAGCATTTTCTTTTTCTGGCTCTAATTCCCCTGTACCTTCTACCAATTCCTCTGTCGTTAAATTTTCTGAAATTTGGTCTCGGGTACACAACTCTTTGTCCGCAGCTTCCCTAGCTCAGAAAAAAGCTGCTGATAAATTCCGTAGGGAAGCACCCAAGTACAAGGTGGGGGACTTGGTATGGTTGTCTACAAAAAACATCAAGCTGAAGGTCCCCTCTCCCAAATTGGGTCCCAGGTTCATTGGTCCATACCCCATCATTGCTATAATCAATCCATCCTCTGTACGTCTTCAATTACCCGCTAATTTTAAAATTTCTAACTCCTTCCATGTTTCTCTCTTAAAGCCTGCCACTAATGTTCGTCACTTGTCTGTTCCTCCCCCAGTGTTGGTTTAAGGTCAGCCTGAATATGAGATCCAGGAGTTCCGCAACTCCCGCCTTGTGCGAGGTAAGCTACAATACCTTACTAGGTGGAAGGGCTTTGGTCCTGAGGAGAACTCTTGGGTCTCAGTTGAAGACATCAAGGCTGATCGCCTCAGGAAACAATTTCACACCAAATTTCCTGGTAAGCCTGGGGGTCCAGTGGCCCCCCCTAGAGAGGGGGGTAATGTAATAACTTACCCCGGTAGGGGTTGTGGAGTGCGACGGGGATGCTCGTCGCACTCCAAGCGGGGACGCCCGCAGGGATCTTCTGCGCCTACGGCGCGCGCCCCGCTTCCGTCCGCGTCTTAAAGGCGCAGGCGTGCTGACGTGTGACGTCAGCGCGCAATGGCGCGAGTTTTGAATGTATTTAAAGGGACAGTTTGTAATTTTAGATTGCCCGTGATAGGATTTGTTCCTGGTGCTTTAGCTGTTGCTATTCTGTGTGAATCTGTTCCTGATTATCTGTTTTGACCCTTTGCCTGCCTGTTTGACTATTCTGATCTCTGGAACCTGACCCTTGCCTGAAACCGACCTTGACTCTGCTTAATCCTCCTGTTTGACGTTCCGGTTTGACCTCTGCCTGTTATTTGACTCCGATTCTGCCTCAACCCATCTGATTGATCACCTGGTTTTGACCCTTTGCCTTCCTGACGATTCTGTTATCCGCCTGCCTCGATCCAGCCTGTCTGACCATCCGCTTGCCTTGACCTTTTGTACCGTGACCTTCGGCCTAAAGACTCTGCTAAACAGCCGTGCCCCTTTGCCAGCCAGAACATCTCGCCTTGCACCCCTCGTTAAGTCCAGGTGGCACCCAAGTAAGCTGAGGGCTCCTCCCGAAGCCCAACGGTGGTCACACTACTGGTGAAGCCGAGCCGAGACCAGGGTGCTTGGCATTTGTTCTGGTATCGGGTGCCGGCCGTGACACGTGCAAATTTACACTTTGGGAAACTTCACCAGACTTCGCGCAACTATGTCAGATGTTACTTTGTGGCAGATATGCGTATTTATCAAAATGCAATACTTTGTCTCTTCAAATTAACACTGGCGTACTTTCACCAGTGAAAAAGTTTCCATGCGAAAGTTTCTTAGTGAATTTTCTCTAGCATTACATTCTTCCTAGCGAAAATTTGTTAACATATGATTACTTCAATTTAAATATGGTGGGTACATAAAGGTAATATGTATGTATTTATTAGGGACATTTTTATTGCTGGAAGTGGCAATTTATTAATAAAAATGTCCAAGGAAGTAAAATAAAGACAATAGACACCCTCCATTGTCCTAGACATAAGCCTACTGTAAATCAAATGTGGCATGAGCTTCAAATGGTTAAAAAAAAGTGTAAATTACAACTTGTAAACATAATCCCACATTAGAATATGAAAAAACTCCAGCGTTTTGTCTTTTTTTATGACTTTTTTGGAATACAGGATATAATGTCAATGACATCATAATGTTGCGGATGTAGCTGCCCCCCTGAGTCATGCTTAAATAAACCCTCAATTGAAAGACAATAAAAACATGGAGTTAACAAGGTGGGTAGCTAATCAGACTAATTGGCTCAGTTGGTAACTACAACAACAGTCCAACAGTCCAGAGATTGAAAGTCAATAAGTCCTGACAATTTTAACCCTTTAAGTGCCACAGAAAGTAGAATCTACGTTCTGTAGCAAAGTAACTTGAAATGCCACAGAACGTAGATTCTACGTTCTGCAGCATTTCCCCCAGGCCAGCAAGCGATGCGCACAGAAAACCGGCGCATCGCTTCTAACCGTCACAGATCCCCCTAGGCAACGAGCAGAGGCGGTCACCTTACCGGATCCCTTCGGCGATCGTCCCAGGCAGCCAATGGGAGCAGTGGAGACAACGAGGAGCACACTGATGACGTCTCCACTGCCCCCCCTATAAATTACTCCCCCCAATTGACACACCTTCCCTCTTGCTGCGCACTTGTGGTTGCTGGAGTTCCCCTGCTGCCTGTCTGAGCTTTGATCGCTGGATTGGTCGCCTGGATTGCCTGTATTCATTATTGTGAGCTGAACTGCACCTCTCTACACCCTTTATTTTACATATTCTCTCTAAAAAAAAATCTTTTTTTTTTCTTCTGTCTTTGGCCTTAGCACACTTACAGGCAACTTTGCCAAGCTCACACTCACACACTCACACACTCACACACTCACACACACATTCACACTTACACACTTACTTTCTTACTTTTTATCTCTACTTATTGTTTACTTTGCTTTCTTTAGTCATTTGTCTTTATTTGTTGCTCAAACTTTATTTCTGCTCTGATTTGATTGCATTTTACTGTTTTTTGGACATTTTCATCATTGGTTTGTGATTTTATTGCACTATTACTTGTTTTGTTCTCATCCGTAGAAAAGTTCTGTTTGCAGTGACGCTGGTGGATCTAGATTTCTGACCACCAATTTCACTCCAATGACTTCATTTTATTGCTTTTAGTGATTTTATTACGTTTATTCTTTATATTTTTCTTTACTGCTGGTTTAGTTTCCTAGAAAAGTTTCCCCCTACCCAAATAACTGTTCATTGTATTGCTTTTGGTGGTTTTATTACGTTTACCCTTTGCATTTTTCTTTGCTGCTAGTTTAGTTCCCCAAAAAACTTTCCATTTGCAGTGACGCTGGTGGATCTATAGTTCTGACCACCAATTTCACTCCAATAACAGTTTTTTTTATTGCTTTAGCTGTTTTTACTGCTTGCTTAGTTCCCCCGAAAAAGTTCCCTTTGTAGGACACTAGTGAATCTAGGACCCTTGACCGCTGATTTTAGTGTATTCGCTGTTCTTTTATTGCTTTGAGTAAGTGTTGCATTTTAGTGATTTTTTCAGGAGTTTTCTTTGCACTGTTTATTGCACACTTTTTTGCTTGTTTAGTGCCCCTAAAAGAAAGTTCCCTTTGCTGTGACACCATTTAGTGGTCTTATTATATTTTCTGATTTAGGTGATTGTTCCAGAAAGTCAGGGATTACGTGGATTGTAAACTGTGCCATATCTTTATTCCATAGCATTCCATAAGGGTTCATTTGTTCAAGCTCAAGTTTTTTTCCTTCTGCTTGTTTGTATTAGCAGGGGTTAACTGCTAGGGGTCATATCTTGCTGCCTCTTTTTTTTTTTTTTTCTTCTGGTTGATTCTGTTAGCAGGGGTTAACTGTTGGTCATATCTTGCAGCCTTGCTTTTTTTTTCTTCTGGTTGTTTATATTAGCAGGGGTTAACTGTTGGTCATATCTTGCTGCCTTGCTTTTTTTTCTTCTGGTTGTTTCTGTTAGCAGGGGTTTACTGTTGGTCATATCTTGCAGCCTTGCTTTTTTTTTTTTTCTTCTGGTTGTTTATATTAGCAGGGGTCTCAGTCATCTTGCTGGCTTTCTTTTTTTTTTTTCTTCTGGTTGTTTCTGTTAGCAGGGGTTAACTGTTGGTCATATCTTGCAGCCTTGCTTTTTTTTCTTCTGGTTGTTTATATTAGCAGGAGTCTCAGTCATCTTGCTGGCTTTCTTTTTTTTTTTCTTCTGGTTGTTTCTGTTAGCAGGGGTTAACTGTTGGTCATATCTTGCAGCCTTGCTTTTTTTTTCTTCTGGTTGTTTATATTAGCAAGGGTCTCAGTCATCTTGCTGGCTTTCTTTTTTTTTTCTTCTGGTTGTTTCTGTTAGCAGGGGTTAACTGTTGGTCATATCTTGCAGCCTTGCTTTTTTTTTCTTCTGGTTGTTTATATTAGCAGGAGTCTCAGTCATCTTGCTGGCTTGCTTTTTTTTTTTTTCTTGTGGATGATTGTATTAGCTTTTTTTTTTTTTTTATTTGTTTGACTTGCCTATTGATTCTTAGCTTTGTAGTTGTCTGTAAATTTCTTGCACAATGGCCAAACGGTGTTATACCGCTGAGGAAGCGGCTAGGTATTGCGAGGACTCCTACTCAGAGGAATTTAGAAATTCCGATTCTGAGTATGTCCCATCTGATGACTCTAGTGAGGAATCAGAGATTGGTGATAGCAGCACTATTAGCGCAGAGGCTAGTAGTGGCGGTATGCTTACTGCTGAAGCAGAGGAAGAGGCAGAGGCTGGTGGCAGTGTGCCAGATGCACCCATGGAGGTAGAAGAGGGTGAGGGTAGTGATGATGCAGCAGTTGGAGCGCCTATGTGGGGGCCTCCCTGTAATTATGCCCCCGAAATTCCCCCATTCACTGCAGTCGCGGGCGTCAAGGTGGACACCACTAACTTTCAAATCATAGATTTCTTCAATCTTTTTATCACAGAGGCCATCCTACAGGACATGGTCCATTACACAAATTTAAACGCTGAGCAGTATCTTGCCAGCCACCCTTTACCAGGGTATCCCACTACTGTAAATGAAATCAAAAGATTCCTGGCAATGGGACTCGTAGAACGCAATACCTTAGCTTCATACTGGGATACCACTACAGTCCTTTCCATCCCTCTTTTTTCAGCCGTTATGCCAAGAAACCGCTACCAAATTTTACTGCGGTTTCTTCATTTTAGCAACAATGCAGCGGCTGTTCCCCCTAATGAGCCCGGTCACGACAGGCTTTACAAATTGAGGCCCCTTATAGATAGCCTGTCTCAGCGCTTCGCAGAGGTCTACATCCCCTCCCAAAATATATGTGTGGACGAGTCCCTTTTGCTCTTCAAAGGGCGCCTAAGATTCCGCCAATACATCCCTAGTAAGCGTTCTCGCTATGGGATGAAATTTTACAAACTCTGCGAAAGCAGCACGGGCTATACTAATTCTTTCATGTTCTATGAGGGAAAGGACACTAATTTGGACCCCCCCGGTTGTCCCCTTGATTTGACTGCCTGTGGTAAAATTGTCTGGGAGCTCATATCTCCACTGTTGGGCCGAGGTTACCACTTATACGTGGATAACTTTTACACTAGCATCCCCTTATTTAGAACCCTTTACTGGTTGGACACCCCAGCCTGTGGCACCATTAGGCAAAACCGCAAAGGACTGCCTAAGGAACTGGTGCAAAAGAAATTAAAACGTGGAGAAGTATATGCTTTTAGAAGTGATGAGCTCCTGGCACTAAAATTTGCAGACACAAAAAATGTTTGTATGCTTACTACAATCTACAATGAGAGTGTAGTTGTCCAACACAGACGTGGCAGGCTCGCAAAATCAAAGCCACTATGGGTGGCGTTGATAAAACATACCAAATTCAAACTTACTATGACGCCACCAGAAAAACCAGGGCCTGGTACAAAAAAGCAGCAATTTACATGATTCAAATGGCCCTTTATAATTCCTATGTCGTTTACAAGGCGGCAGTACCAGGCCGAAAATTGTCTTTATACAATTATCTGCTGCAACTGCTCCCTGCCCTTTTGTTTGGTGATGTACAGGAGGTTCCAGAAATGCCTGGCAATGACAATGTTGCCCGAATGGTGGGTAAGCATTTCATTGCACAAATTCCACCAACTCCTAATAAAAGATATGCCCAGAGAACTTGTAAGGTTTGTCGTTCCAGGGATGTTCGAAAAGATGTGCGATATTTTTGTCCCAAGTGTCCTAGCAAGCCTGCTTTGTGTTTCCAACCCTGTTTTGAGGTGTACCACACTGTGGTAGAACTACGAGAGGACTTGAGTTGTGTTGGTAGGTTAGGGTTCTCTGGGTTTGTTGGTGGTAAAAGGATTTAGTAAATCTGTGTAGTAAACTTGGCATGCTCTGTTTTTATGCACATGCTAGCAGTAGGTGTGCTGGCAAAGTGATGCTTTTTATTTCGTGTTTTTTTGAAGTTGTGATTGTGCAGTGGTTTTTCAGGTTCAATCCCCTTTTGAGATATAACATTTCACACGCTAGGTGTCTATGCACACGCTAGCAATAACTGGTTAGGTGTGCTGGCAAAACTATGTGCTTTTTCTTTTGTATTTTGTGCAGTGGTTTTTCAGGTTCAAGACTCGACAGACAGACGGCACTTCTGGAATAGGTTTATTGGGGTTGTTGCTGTAAAAACCTAACGCATTTCGGGAGTAGATCCCTTAGTCATAGGTCCTATGACTAAGGGATCTACTCCCAAAACGTGTTAAGTTTTTACAGCAGCAACCCCAATAAACCTATTCCAGAAGTGCCGTCTGTCTGTCGAGTTTTGTAGCGTCCACAGTGGGGACACTGTTTGACTGAGCACCTGGATATAGGCAAGAGCAGTGAGCAGTAGCGGTCCTTCTTTGTTCTTTATTTTCAGGTTCAAGCCCCATATTGAGATCTAACATTTTACGCTCTAGGTTTTTATGCACACACTAGCAATAACTGGTTAGGTGTGCTGGCAGAATGATGCGCTTTTGTGTGTTTTGTGCAGTGGTTTTTTGGATTCAAGCCCCCCATCGAGATCTAACATTTCACGCTCTAGGTTTTTATGCATGAGCTAGCAATAACTGGTTATTTGTGCTGGCAAAATGATGTGCCTTTCTTTTGTTTTGTGCAGTGGTTTTTCAGATTCAAGCCCCCCATTGAAATTTAACATTTTGGCAGGTACCTACTTGGCTTATAACTAGGTTATAGATATTGGTAATAAAAAAAGTTTGACGAGGCAAAAGTTGGCAGTGTTTTTTCTGTATAGTAGTGATCTTTCATTTATGGTGTAGAATTTGGCACAGGGTGAGCAATTTTTTTTGTGCAGTGTAGCAGTAAAAACAATTGTATGTAGGTTTGTTCTTAGTCTATGCATTCAGCTTTTGTGTTGAGCTATGGTGCTTTAGGCCAGCTGTAGTTTTATGGATAGCATTTGTATTGCGCTGGTGCTATAGCAAACTGAGGTGCTGGTTGGTCGAGAGGGCGCACGATAGAACTTGTGGTGCGTGATGAATACATGGGATGATGTGCATCTCTAATGCTGATGCCACAAGTCTTTTTTTTTTACTGGCACCTCAAAAGCTCCTCTATCAGCGCATTTATCTATAGTTTTGTCTGTATTTCTGGGCAACATTTGCATTTGTTTTTGTAGATTTAGGCATCTCTGGATTTGTGGGTAGTATGTCTTCAGTTTTCTTGTATAATAAAGGTTTTTGAGCACAGGGTGGCGGAACACTATGGTCTTCCATTTAGAATTGTTTATAGTGTAGGCATTCAGAATTTTTTTCCTGAAAAGTTGTGGTTGGAACAATCCATTTTTTTTTTGTAATTGTAGCGCACATTGAATATTTATGCAGTATTTAGGTTAGACAAGTTGCAGTGGCTCTCTGAATAGGAATAGTACTTTGATCACGTGCCATGTCTGCCACCAGTAGGGCACCAGCTTTTTTACAAACTTCTGGTGTGCACTTCTTAGGACACTTGCATAATTTATGGGTCAAATGTACTATGGATTCTGTTGGTAAATATATTTGCAAATGTGGTACAGATTTTGTCATTGGTGAAAGTGTAGGAAGAAGCAAATAAATTGGTATTGTTGCACAACAGGACAGATGAAACTCAGACGCTCCACTAAATCGAAAAGGGTGAGTGAAATATATTTTTGGGGTAGTGGGGCCCAGATGCAGATCCATAAGAGTAGTCCCAAAATTATTGGGTATAAATCTAACTTTGTAAATTGTCTTTTCCTTTATTTCAGACCAAAGCACTGAGTTCTACAAAGGATTGTGGCCACAATTATCCGCGTATCGTTTTATTCAGGGGAACTTGCAGATTGTCATTGAGCAGGTTTTTGTTAGTTGTTATGGAAACTTAGGGAGAAATCTAATTTTGGAACTCTTTTTTCCTTTATTTCAGACCAAATCGCTGTCTTCTACAAAGAACTGCAGCCACAATTCTCTGTATAGAAAAGAAAGAATGGCATCTTTGAAAAGCTGAAGAAGTGTACTTTTAGGAAATAGATGGCTTGTGGGGGTTATTTCACAGGTAAGGGGCAGTTTAGAATGAAAAGTGTTGAGAACTGCACATAAATTCGCAGCCCCAATATTATGCATTGTGCCTGTTTTGAGGTGTTCGTGGCTGCGTCTCTATGTGTATCCATACATATGGAGTATCGTTCTATTCAGGGGAACTTGCAGATTGTTATTGAGCAGGTTTTTTTTAGTTGCCATGGAAACTTAGGGAGAAATCGAACTTTGTAACTCTTTTTTCCTTTATTTCAGACCAAATCGCTGACTTCTACGAACGACTGCGGACACAATCCTCCATGTAGAAAAGCAAGAATGGCATCTTTGAATAGGTGAAGAAGTGTACTTTACGGACATATATGGTGTGTGGGGGTTATTTCACAGTTTGGGGGTTGTTTAGACTGAAAAACTGCAAGTAGTAAACATAGAGAGCAGCCCCCAGATTTTCAACTGCAATTGCCCTTATGCGTTGCTCCTGTTTTGGGGTGTTTGGGGGCTACGTCTCTATGTTTAGCCATACATATGGGGTATTGTTCTATTCAGAGGAACTTTCAGATTGTCATTGAGCAGGTGTTTTTTTAGTTGCCATGGAAACTTAGGGAGAAATCTAACTTTGGAACTCTTTTTTCCTTTATTTCACACCAAATCGCTGACTTCTAAGAATGACTGCGGCCACAATTCTCCATGTAGAAAAGCGAGAATGGCATCTTTGAATAACTGAAGAAGTATACTTTTTGGACATATATGGTTTGTAGGGGTTATTTCAAAGTTTGGGGGGTGTTTAGACTGAAAAACTACAAGTAGTACACATAGAGCGCAGCCCCCAGAGTTTCAACTGCAATTGCCCTTATGCGTTGCTCCTGTTTTAGGGTGTTTGGGGGCTGCGTCTCTATGTGTATCCATACATATGGGGTATCATTCTATTCAGGGGAACCTGCAGATTGTTATTGAGCAGGTTTTTGTTAGTTGCCATGGAAACTTAGGGAGAAATCTAACTTTGGAACTCTTTTTTCATTTATTTCAGACCAAATCGCTGACTTCTACGAATGACTGCACCCACAATTTTCCGTGTAGAAAAGCAAGAATGGCATCTTTGAATAGCTGAAGAAGTGTACTTTTCGGAAATATATGGTTTGTGGGGGTTATTTCACAGTTTGGGGGTGTTTAGACTGAAGAACTTCAAGTAGTACACATAGAGAGCAGCCCCCAGATTTTCAACTGCAATTGCCCTTATGCGTTGCTCCTGTTTTGGGGTGTTTGGGGGCTGCGTCTCTATGTGTATCCATACATATGGGGTATCGTTTTATTCAAAAGAAGTTTGTCTTTCAAATTGTCTGTAGTTATAGCATTTAGAACGGTGTTATTTTGTCAGATTTACATTTGGTCCTGCGTCTTAGTTTGCATTTTAGAAAAAAACTAAAAATGCAACAAAAAAGCTCTAAATATCATGATGCACTGGTAAAATGTGTTTAAATTTTGAGTGAAAACTACAGCACCCCTAGAAACCTGAAGGTCTGTAGTTTCTAAAAATACCAAACATGAAGGGATAAGTTAGATTTACATATAAGTTATGCAGCATCAACTGTCACGTGTGCCTCTCTACTTTGTTCTGATGTAAAATTATACAAACTGCTGTTTTAGTTTGGGGGTTACTCCTGGACAAAGAAAGTGGGTTACTGATACATATTTGGTATCGTTGGACTTGGCAGGATCTGGGCTTTTAGAAACAGAAAAAAAATTCATGTAAAATTAACTTTTCTGTGGAAAAAAAACTCAAGATATACACACTTTAACAATTTTATTTTTTTTTACATATTTCACCCAAAATATACATTAAATCTCCTGAAAAGTCACAAAATTCCACTTGCATGTCGAAGCCCAATTTGTAACAAAAAAAACAATATATAATTTTCCTAGTTTCGTGGAGGTTTTCCTACAATAAAACCTTGTTAATCTGAACAAGTACAAAATGCTTAAAAACGGCTGGCATTTCGCGTAACCAAAATGTGAAATTCTACTGGCACTTAAAGGGTTAAATTGTGCATAACAGACTCCTCCCTTTCTCAGTTGTTTTTCTACATTATACAGAACTCAGTGTTACAAGACTGTACATGTACTCATGGCTCAGCTCAGACAAGTTGTCACTGGTGGACTTGGGATATGGTTTAAGGAATGGAATCCACTTTTTAAAATCAACAACATTTAAACCATATCCCAAGCTTTGATGTATTCATGGATGGGCAAAAACATCCAGGGCTGCAGTAATCTCCAAGTCTACAGTCAGTTTTGTTGTTGCCAAGGTGGTACATCACATAATTCTTACCGATGCAGGTCCTGAGTCCCCTTTGCTAAGTGAAAGGTACTGGGAAACTCCTCTCTGGCGGTGCCTCCACCTAATGGGGTCCCGGAATACACCTGAGGATAGTCCCATTAGATCAATCACACACTTTATTATATAAAAATATAAACTTTATACAAAGAAGTGCAATTTACAAGTAAACTGTAAAATTATACACATAAATGCATTCAAAGCATGACCCACTACCCTAGGAACCTGTAGCAGTCCAGTCCTGGTAATTCCATGCCAGGAAAAGTCCCGCAACTCAATTTTGGCAGCTCAAGAGTCTCCCTTGTCCCTAAAAGAGTACCAGTCCTAGGTAGCGCTGGAAGGTATTTGCTCCCACAAACAGCCTGTTTCTCCAAACAGGAGATTGCTGGATCCTTATACTTTCCTACCCCTTCCCTCAGGTAACACTCACCCCAAAGGAGTCCCACAAACGGGTAGTCTCACACAGAGCTGACACGGCGATGATCTCTTTATAGGCTCCAGACTCTCCCAGTCGAGCAAATAACAAGGCTTGAATCCTTTGGGTATTTGGTCCCGACACTGTCTATAGCATGAACTCTCCCGACATCCATTGCTGAACTGCAGCTTTCAACACCCTAAATAGTGTGAACATACAAATCCGAAAATCCAAACCCTCCTTGGTTGAGCTTTCAGTACAGTAACGTAACTGGAGGGGGGCGGGCCCTGGTGCGGGACGTGACCCCGGGCCCCCGCCCCCCTCCGTACCAGTTTTTTTTATTACCCAAAATTGGGCCGAAATCAACAGTGCGTGAGCTGCCGGGGGGCCCTGAGGGGGTGCGGGCCCTGGCCCAATTGCACCCCCTGCTCCCCTGGTAGTTCCACCACTGTTTCAGTCACTGGAGGATCCTGCCCAGCCTTGGCAGGCCTATCGAACTCCCTTTTGCCTACATTTTGCTGAATAGGATTCACTATCTCCACAGTGAAACAAGGTTCTGCAGCAATCTGTAATCTGTAACTATAATCCTGTATTGGCTGACTGAGCACATGGCATCTCCTTTTATATTGTTGCACAGCGACACCTTGTCGCTGCCTTTGCACCAATCACAAGGGCTCTGCCTCTTAGGAAACCCTGTATATACCATGAGGCTCCAACTAAAGGGGCAATTAACCCTTAAGGTCCCTACATTAGCTTGAAAAAAGACACACGTCCACAGGTGCGATCCGCCAATGAGGTGAGCTGAGGCGCTCACCTCAGACTACAGCGCAAGCTAGGTTTCCAGGGGCGGCAAAAAGCCGCTCCTGGTGCCTTTAAGAGACAAATTTCCATTTTTTAAACTGGAAATTCATCCATCCACATCCATCAAGTTAAACCTTTAAACTTTTTTTAACCTGCCTGCCAGTTGATCCACAGGAAGGCAAAAAAACCCCATCTGAAGCCTCTCCAATTTGTCTCAGAGGGGGAAGAAAATTCTTCCTAACTCCAAAATGGCAATCGGACTAGTCCCTGGATGAACTTGTACTATGAGCTATCTTCCAAACCCTGTATTCCCTGACTTGCTAAAAAGCCACCCAAACCCTTCTTAAAGCTATCTAATGTAGCAGCTATCTAGTGTATGTACTGTGTCATATAATGTGGGAAAATCTTAGAGGGTAGGTATGTCCCTATGAGACTGATCCACCTAGGAAAAGACAAATGGCTTTGGGTGAGCTCTTTGCCCTCAAAGAAAGTAGACTATAGTAATAAAGATAATCTGCTGGGTTTTCTGTAATCAATTTATTTATATGGTTGGCTAGCCTACTAATTAAGAATACTTAGGGGCAGATTTATTAAATGGTGATAAAAAAGTGGCGAAATAACATCAACATTGGTGTGTAAAAAGAGAAAAAACTATTTTTTTTTTTTAATTGTATTATATACTGATAGTTTTTTCCCGCTGAAAACTCTAGCAATTTGAGTTTTCGGGTTGTTAACCCTGAACTCGCTGAATCAAGTTTTTTCTTAAATTAGAAACCATTCGAGTTGTGAGTTCATTCTAGTTCATTTGAAGTATAAAAAAACTAACATTTGACCTTTGATAAATAACCCCCTAAATGTTATTTTTTTCTGTGAATACCATGGTGAGTATAAACACAGACAATATCTATGGGGTGCCGTTTGTCCCAAATACATTTTGTATACAAAACTATCCCTAATACACAGAATTAATGTCTCTCATGGTATATAAGTATTTGTGACCATACACAGATAAAAAAACATACAAAAGACTTATTTCTATTAAAGAATGAAAACAAAATCTGACAAAAGGATGTCATTATATCACAAACTCCATTATGTACATTTTAACAGGCAATCTGTCACACAAATGTATAACCTCCATGTAACGGACGCACTTATGTGCAAAGTTACTTATAGAATGAATTATGTAAAAAAAAAACTTGGATATAATATATAATAGTGTAACTAACTACGGTTGTCACCTGGCCGGTATTTTACCGGCCTGGCCAGTAAAAATGATGGTTGATCCCAATGTTATTAATAGGGAAAAAAGATAAATATATAGGAAGGCCGGTATTTTTTTCCTGAAAAGGTGGCAACCAGAGCCGGACTGGGAGTAAAAATCAGCCCGGGCAAAAAAAATCAAAGCAGCCCACATGTAAATACACAATACTCTTGTACTCAGATGCTTATATATTGGGTTAAAACATATATATTGGGGTTCACTTTGTGTGTCTGTTCACCATCCATGTATGCAAATGATCCTCTAAATAACTGTGATATACTGGCATAGATGCTATAATTCATCAGTGCAGTTGCCTATATAAATCATTCAATGGCTTGAAAATTAAAGTAAAGGTCCAAATTTCTGTTTTCGGGAACCACTCTTGTGCAATTTAGCATCTGTTAGTAAATCAGCCTCAGTGTATTTATTAAAGGCAAGGTGCTAGAGGCAAAGCATAGATAGGATATATGGTTTAATTTAAACAACCTGTAGGGCAAATAAAGCGACACCAGTGATTTTTGAGTTGATGAGGTAACAGACTACCTTCCTCAAACTAGACAAGAAAGAGTATCCTATAGTTTTGCGCGCACACACACAGGGCTGGTCTTACCAACTGTGGGGCCCAATTAGAACCATTTTGGCATTGCCCCCTAAATGGAGTTTTGCCATCTGGCACAGGGTTCCAGGGCTGGGTGACGAATAGTGACTGTCTTACCCTCTGTCCCATGATAATTACTCACTAATTTATTTTTCTAGAGTTCAACTGCATACACAGCAGATTAATTCATTTTCACAATATATGTAACCAAGTGCATTTTTAAAGAGCTACCCTAAAACCTTCCTTTTGTATGGTAAATAGTACAGGGGAATACCTATGTTAGCATGGTTTTGTGGCATCTCTCTGTACAGTCTATGAGCAAATTTAGGGACTGTTCCTGCTGAATTGTGCTTAGTACAGGGAATACCTATGCTGCCATAGTTTTATGGGATCTCTCTGTACAGACTATGAGCAAACTTAGGGGCTGTTCCTGCTGAATTGTGCTTAGTACAGGGAATACCTATGCTGCCATAGTTTTATGGGATCTCTCTGTACAGACTATGAGCAAACTTAAGGGCTGTTCCTGCTGAATTGTGCTTTGACTATGGCCACTATGGGAGATATATTAATGTACAAATAGCTGAATATTTCTTTTAGCGGTTCCTAAAGCACAAATCTCATCATTCTGAGAAAAAAAGACACTGAAGCAATTTAATTCATACAACCCAAACAACACACTCCAGAAATCACATCAGATTCATAATAGAATGACACAAATGCAATTTTTGCTAACAAGGAAAGGGTAAAAAAATCACAAGGCAGTATAATAAACGTGATTTGTATCCTTGGCCAGCATTCTTTGTGCACTGATAGTCGGGGGGGGGGGGATCTGCAGCACTAGAGTTTGCCATGCATTCTGCCTGTTAGAGTACTGGACAACACAGCAGATGTACACTGGTGGCTTTTTCACCCTGTCTGCAATTGGTTGTCATGTCCCATAGCTCAGGGCACCCAGCTTCACATAAGGAACCCTCGTTCTCCCAGTCCCAGCTCTCCACCCCACACTTGCTCAAACCCCCACCCCCCTCAGTCTGCTAAAGTCAGAAAGCAATCCGGACAGAGAGAAAAAAAAGGAAAACAGACACAGCCCTGGGGGTGGGCTCTTTCTGAAGAAAGTGATCGGTTCAGATCAGTATTAGTGCACGCAAAGCCAGGGAACATTTGGTGAGGGAGGTAAGTACCAGGGCCAGTCTTACCAATAAGCTTGTCCTTGGTGCGGCCCCCATGTGCATGGGGCCCGATTGCCGGCACTGCAGGCACCCACACACGCCCCCACCCCGTCTCTCTCCCCCTCTACCTGGAGATTCTTGCTTCATAAAACAGGGCAGGAACAGTCACATCACCCTTGCTGATTGATCAACGCCCAGCCCGTCTGCTGACCAATGAGAGGGCGTGGTTCGTTGGTCTTTCCCTGACTGATGGCCAATAATAGGAGAGAGGGAGGAATGGAAGGTTGTTCAGTGTAAGAAAGTAGAAGCAGAGCAGGCAGGGCTGGATTTACATAGCGGGCGCCCCTGTCCCCTTCCCTTTATTGGTGCAAATCTTCATGGAGATTGTATCTCCTGCGCATCCCCAGTGTTTTTGAAGCAATGTGGGTGTGGTTGGGCAGCATGCCGCCCCCCTAAAATCCTGCCGCCCTAGGCCCGGGCCTAGGTGGCCTTTCCACAAATCCGGGCCTGAGAGCAGGGGCAGTAACTAGCTTGCGTTCTGTTGTCTTTAACCCTGTCCAAGCCACCTGCGATAACTACACAAAGCGGCCCATTTCACAAATAGATGGAGCGGCCCTTCGGGCAATTGCCCGCCCCACGACAGATTGTCAGTCCAGGCCTGGTGGCAACCCTTAGTGCACGTCAAGCTAGATTTGAATGACAAAATACATATTTGTGACAGAAAGCAAGATTTTATAGTACAGGATTCATTTTTTTCCACAAAATGAAAGCTCAGTTTCACAAAACAGATATAATATCCATTCTGTAAAGCAATACTGTCAGTCATATTCCTGAACATTCCTAACAAACAAGATGAGAAGTTGCCAGCTCTGCTCCACATGGCTGCATCATCCCTAAGGCATAGTATCTCGCCTGCTATAGAGGGCGCCCTCTAATGTCCCCTCTGCTGCATAGTAATAAAAATGAACAAACATTTCCTAAAAGGGCTGCTGTTAAATACTACAGGTTCATAATTGGAAGTTTTTACAAATGGCTGAGAAATATAATGTTGCACTTGAGAAAAGAAAGTATGCAAAACATAAATATCATAATTTAAGTTGATATGGCTATTCGTATTGTAGTAACCTGCTTGTGTGGCCATTTTGGTTAAGGGCATTCCTGCTGTTTTGCCATTGTCTTATGATTCATTCCTGTTCCTGTTTCCCTCTTCCTGTCTAAGCTGAGAGCAATAATGGGGCACCTACCTGCCATGTTGTAATAAATGTAACAGAAGCAGGGGTGTAACTGCAGAGGAAGTAGACCCTGCAGCTGCAGGGGGGGGCAGGAGGTATAGGGGCCCCATGAGGCCCTAGTTCATATACAGTTTCAATAAATATTGGTAAAACAAGTCAACCTCTAAACATTTTGGGGGCCTGAAAAATTATTTGCTGTGGGGCCCAGTAATATTTAGTTACCCCACTGAGTCGAGAAGTTACTATGCTTGTCTGGCTGTTTTGCCTGAACTAACAGCAGAATCATTTAATCCACTACCAGACAGTTTATCACACATCACACAGCAGCCCACCATTATAATAGGCCTAATATCCCTTCAATGAGGTCTGACAAACTCTCAGAGTCAGTTATAAGTTTTGTATAGCCACATATACCAGATTATCAATCCATTAAACCAGATTTTATCACTATGGCAGCTTTTTCAAATGCAGTGTAAGAGTTTGTGAATGAGCAGAGACTACCCATGTGTGAATGTTTCCCATATGGATTAATCTGGCATATGTGGCTCAGTAAGGCAGCTGAATGACCCACTGGCAGATGGAGTTCAGCAGCACAGTCTCGTTGAAAAATTCTGAAGGAAAATACTATTTTTCTAATTATACTATTGTATGACATGCACATGGATTGCTGCTGGGCAAGGATCTGTGCAGTTCAGATTTGCCAGCATTACTTATACAACATCCCTAATTAGCGATGGGCGAATCTGTGCCACGAAATTCGCGAAACTGAGAAAAATTCACGAAACACATTGGGCATCAAAATAATTTTGACGCGAGCTACAATTTTTATACCTGCAACTATTTGGTCCAAATTCATTAAAGTCAATTGGCATCTGAATAATTTTGACACACAAAAATGTATATGCACGCAACAATTTTGACGCTCGCAAATTTTTTTTTGATGTGGTGGATTTTTTGCCGGCAAATGAATTCACTTGCGGCAAAATGTGGTAAGTCACATAGAATTTGTGTCTGGGTCATTTATGACCACAGTTGCCATGTTTTTTTTAACCACAATGCAGAATGCAGGTGAGATGTCTGACACAATTGCATCCAATGCATTACAATTTGCACAATTATATTTGTGCTCAGACAGTAATCAGAACCAATTGCTCTTTTCTAATTCTGGGTGTCGTCATTACTGATGTGACATGTGCGCAGTTGTGCTCTCTGCATCAGTGTTGTGCCCCCCTCAACCCGCTCTGATGTGAAAGGCAGTGCCGGGCAAAGTCAGCTGAGCACCCTAAGCAACCCAGCCGGTGAACAATCGCGTGCTCACAAACATTTGCATACGCGTGCACAGACCAGCGCACGCACAGACGATGCATACATGCGCATGCGTAGAGGAGCATGAGCGCCCACGGTGCTGAGATTGCTCGCGCGCATGTGAAGGCGGGGGTCCAGACTAGGGGGAATCCGCAGAGAGGTACTGTTCCTGGTGCCCCTCCAAATTTGCGCCCTAGGCATGTGCCTCTTCTGCCTACCCTTAGTTCTAGCCCTGGTGAAAGGGGTAAGCACTGGGCAGGTAAGGGGACAGCATCATTAGAGCCCTTTTGTTATAAATGAATGTAAAGCATTGTGCAGCTTGTTGCTTCTATATAAATATATGATGATCCTCTAAAATTGCCCCTGCCTAAATGACCCCTTTTGTCTACACACAGTACTCAGGAGTGGCTGTTCATATAACCTACATATCATCATCATTTATTTATATAGCACTGTCAAGATACGCAGTGCTTTATCATCATACTATACATAATATCTGTGCACATGATCAGTCCCACATCTCTGGCTAAACCTATTATGTAGTAGTTGAGCTATAGCTAAGCAGATTCTTAAGAGACTGCTAGAAGCTAAATGGTGCAAGATTACAGCTAGGATGAGACATTGGAGCCTAACAATCACATACAAAACTTATAACTGACTGAGAGTTTGTCAGACCTCATTGAAGGGATATTAGGCCTATCATGATGGGTTAGGCTGCTGTGTGATGTGTGATAAACTGGCTGGTAGTGGATTAAATGATTCTGCTGTGTTAGTTCAGGCAAAGCAGCCAGACAAGCACAGTAACTTCTGGACTCAGTGGCGTAACTAGATATTACTGGGCCCCACAGGCCAGGCCTCATGAGGCACCTTTACCTCCTGGCCCCCTGTAGCCGCAGGGTCTGTAGTTACACCCCTGCTTCTGGTACATTTATTATAACATGGCAGGTAGGTGTGGCCTGCCCCATTATTGCTCTCAGCTTAGACAGGAAGAGGGAAACAGGAACAGGAATGAATCATAAGGCAATGGCAAAACAGCAGAAATGCTCTTAACCAAAATGTCCACACAAGCAGGTTATTTAGCACCTAAAATGATTATATTTATGTTTTGCATACTTTTCTTTCTCTACAATCATTATAAGTGCAGCATTACATTTGTAAAAACTTCCAATTATGAACCTGTAGTGTTTAACAGCGGTCCTTTTAGGAAATGTTTGTTCATGTTTATTACTTTGCAGCAGAGTGGAAATTAGAGGGTGCCCTCTATAGCAGGCCAGATACTATGCCTTAGAGATGATGCAGCCATGTGGAGCAGAGCTGGCAACTTCTCATCTTGTTTGTTATATGGCAATAAGCTTTGTTCTTATTGGTTCAGGAATGTGACTGATAGTGTTGCTTCACAGAATGGATATTTGATCTGTTTTGTGAAACTGAGCTTTCATTTTGTGGAAAGAATGAATCCTGTACTATAAAATCTTGCTTACTGTCACTAATATCTATTTTGTCGTTCAAATCTTCATCATCATTTATTTATATAGCGCTGTCAAGATACGCAGTGCTTTAAATCTAGCTTGACATGCACTAGTTAGTTTATATATATTATATATTATTATATTATATATTATGTCCAAGTTTCTTTTACATAATACATTCTGTAAGTAACTTTGCACATAAGTGCATCAATTGCATGGAGGTTATACATTTGTGAGACAGATTGCTTGTTAAAATGTACAGAATGGAGTTTGTGATATAATGACATCCTTTTGGGCACTAACCAGCTTTTGTTTTCATTCTTTAATTGAAATACATCTTTTGTATATTTTTTTTTATCTGTGTATGGTCACAAATACTTATATACCATGTGTAGAAGCTGGGGGAATATATTGTAGATGACCGGTATATATCCCCATTCTTTAGGTTTTAAAACTACCTCTTTAAGAGACACCATGGGGTTAACCAGCCAGAGGTGGGCTGGACATCCAAGGGGTGTTTAATGTAGGTGAGCAGCAGCAGGTGAAAGGTGTGGAAGTTTTTCACAAGTGGTAACTCACTGCTGGGTTGAACAGAAAATGCTGTCTCTCTAAAAAGACTGGAGAGTTCATTCCCTAAAAACTGGATGTCATATGTTTGGCAAGTAAGCTATTCTTATGTTTGGACTTATATACTGCTGAAGTGAAGCTGTTTTGTTTTCTGTGCAACTGTTTGCTGCTGAAAGCCTAAACCTGAATCGAGAAAAAATAAACAGACTGTTTTACCTTCAATCTGGAGTGGTCTGCACGTCTGGTGAAAAACCTCACTGTGATCCCCCAAACTTCACAACTGGTGCTTGGATGCGGCAGGCACTACCGAAGGGTAAAGACAATTTTTTTTCTCTCTCTGAAAACTGACATTTAAAGAGCCAGTAATCCACTTTTTGCTAAGATGGAGGAACTGTTGCAGCAACTTGCTCGGGCTACAGTTCAGCTTCAGCAGAGTATGGTTGTGCAGCAGCAGGCTACAGAGGCTCAGCAAAATACTCTGACTGCTCAGCAAAAGAGTCTGGAGGCTCAGCTGCCTGCTATGGTGACTCAACAGCACTCCACAAATGCTCAGTTCTTTGCTCTGCAAGAGTCTGTAACTTTACAAGCAACCTTATTACAAGAGGCTACAATTGCCCAAGGCATTGGCTGAGGCTGTACAGCTCCAGGACGGGAGTCCATTGCTGTGGCTCTGGGGAACCAGGTAACCACCAGGGCAAGCAATTTTCTTCAAAAGTTAAGTCCCACGGATGATGTGGAGGCCTATCTTACCACGTTTGAGAGGACTGCAGAGCGAGAAGGGTGGCCTCGAGATAAATGGGCTGGCCTAATAGCTCCATTTCTGTCTGGCGATCCACAGAAGGCATATCATGATCTTAACCCAGATGACGCCATGAATTATGATCGGCTAAAGCAGAGATCCTGGCCCACCTAGGGGTAACCACTGCAGTCAGAGCACAAAGGGTACACAGGTGGAAATATCATACCAACCTACTGCCTAGGTCACAGAAGCATGACCTTATCCATTTGGCTACCAAGTGGCTGCAACCCGCGGATCTGAATGGACCCCAGATTGTGGAGCGAGTTGTGACAGATTGGTACCTTTGGTCCCTCCCTGTTGACCTACAGCATTGGGTGAGTCATGGGGACCCCAAAACAGCGGATCAGCTGGTCGAGATGGTTGAGCGGTACACGGCTACCGAGAAACTACTTACTCCCACCCGTCAGCGACCGTTCGCCATTTCACGTCTGGAGAAATCAACACCGGCCAGGAAAAGTTCCCCACAGAGTCCTAGGCTTAGTGTGAAAGAAGATGGAGAGGTGCAGCCAAATCACTCCGGGTAATTTGTATCCATGGGGATATCCGGTCCTACCCGCTAGTCCCAGTGACCATCACTATTGCTGGTGAATCCATTGTGCATGAAGTTGGGGTGGTGAGTAAACTGTTGCACCCCGCTATTTTGGGACTTGACTTTCCAAAGTTCTGGGACTTGTGGGGAAGGAAACCACTGACTTGAGGGTGGGATTGGGTCCCCAAAACCCAAGGGATGTGATAATTGATATACCCAGTGATGTTGAAAATGATGTGATGACATGACCGACATTAATTCTGTGTATTAGGGATAGTTTTGTATACAGAATGTATTTGGGACAAACGGCACCCCATAAATATCAACTTCAGTGTTTTGGCATGTCTGTTTGGAGTGTGTTGGTATAAATGTATTCCTGGGGGCCTGAAAAGCAATATTTACTACAGGTATAGGATCCATTATCTGGAAACCCGTTATCCAGAAAGCTCTGAATTAGGGAAAGCCCTTCTACCATAGACTGCATTTTTAGATAAATAATTACAATTTTCAAAAATAATTACCTTTTTCTCTATAATAATAAAACGGTACCTTGGACTCGATCTTAACTAAGCTATAATGAATACTTATTGGAAGCAAAACCAGCCTATTGGGTTTATTTAATGTTTACATGATTTTCTAGTAGATTAAAGGTATGAGGATCCAAATTACAGAAAAATACATTATACAGAAACCCCTCTGTATAACAGGTCCCATACCTGTACACATTTTACTACATTGTTAACCAAAAGCTCACATTTCAGTGAGCAACAGTTTTTGATAATTTTGCATGTATGACATTCTGAAATGAATCATGAATGTATCATTTGAGCATATGCGAAACCAGAAAACTAGGGATGGGCGAATTTGGGGCGTTTCGCTTTGCCGAAAAATTCACTAATTTCCCACGAAATTTGTGAAAAGGAGAAAGATTTGCAAAACGGTCCATTTTTGGCAAAATTGCAATTCCCGTGATTCGCCAGCGGAAATCCCGAAAATTCGCCGGCGTCAAAAAAAATGGACACCGGCATCTTTTTGGACGCCGGCGTCCATTTTTTTTGACGTTGGTGAATTTTCACGGTTTCTGAATTTATTCGCCAGTGGCGAATCACAGGAATTTGGCATGAATTTGAGCCTGCCGAATAAATTCGCCCATCACTACAGAAAACATTTTTGACTTTTCAAATTTTCAATCTTTTTTTTCCTAGGTACCAGCATGATGGTGGAAAATACTGCATCCCGTCCAATACTGCAAGTGCTGGCTGTTAACATAGCAACTCTGCTTTTTCTACTGAGATACCTAAATGTCTAAGAGCATTATGGGAACAGTAAAACACAAACTTCATTGTCTGAAAGACTGAAAAGCAGGGATGGATCTCTCCCTCCTCCATACACAAAAAGACACACGGCTCTCCTAAATGCATTTTCTTGTAGTAGCTAAAAAGTCTGTATGAATTATTTTTTGCTGTATGAGAGTTGAGAACCTGTTTAGCAGCAAAGAGTTGCAGAAGCATTTTTCTCAAAACAGAAGGGGTTGCTGATATTTGAATTCTTAGGGAATGCAGAACTTTTCTGATGTCATAGTGGGGAACTTTGTCTTATTAAGCAGTCGGTATATGCTTTATAAAAAACATTTTTTTTATGTCATATTGTGTTTGTTTGATTCTTTTTACCAATAACTCAATAACTGATGTCATTGCTGTCCAATTTATATGGTACAGAGGGCCGAAATGTTTCTAATCTACATGGTGGAGGGCCAATAATGGAAGCCATTAGCCACTCCCTGTTTTTAGATCACACCCACTTTAAACCACAAGACCATGTCCACATTAAAAGGATTGTTCACCTTCCAAACACTTTTTTCAATTCAGTTGTTTTTAGATTGTTCCCCAGAAATAAAGACTTTTTTCAGGTACTTTCCATTATTTATTTTTAAGGTTTTTCTCCAAAATCGAAGTTTAAAGTTCAATGTTCGTGTCTCTGGTGTTTGAGTCTGGCAGCTCAGTAATTCAGGTGCAGACTCTCAACTGTTACAATTTTGCAACATTTAGTTGATACATTTCTCAGCAGCATCTCTAGCGTATTAGCAACAATTGTATCAATTCTAACAGCTGCCTGTAATGAAACCCAGAGATTCTGCTCACCAGGGACAAAGATAAGAAATGTATCAACTACATTTAGAACAGTTTACAGGATCGGCGACCCCCCCCCCAGAGCAGCTTCAGAAGGAGAGAAATGACACTTTACACTTCAATATTAGAAAAACCGTCACACTTAGAAAATAGAAAGTCATTGGAAAAAGTTATTTCTGGTGATCTATCCGAAACCAACTAGTTCTTTGAAGGTGAACAACCCCTTTAATAGCACACCAAAAAAACAGATTGTTGGTGCTCACTGCAGGGATCAGGGCTGGAACTAGGGGTAAGCAGAGTAGGCGGCTGTCTAGGATGCCATCATTGAGGGGCGCACTTTTAATGGGGTTTTTTTTTTTTCGTTTTTTTTCAAGCGTTTATTTAATAATTTGTTTCGGTAATCATGTTCACTCAGTCGGGTGGAATCCCCCTCCTTCACCTTCTCCCTCTTGCCAGCAAGTAATAGCTCCTTCTGTGCGGTGCGGCAAGTGCAATGCGACGTGCGTATTCGTGTAAATGACTTCACTGATGTGGTTGGGTGGCAGAGAGAGGCAGAGAGCTGGTGGCCTGCTTGGTGTGGCTCACGCTCGCTTCTCTCAGCCTTGCACAGTTGCACTGAACTGAAAGACATTCTTTCTATTACTGTGAAAGTGTGAAGCTTCCTGCTGGCATAGCCAGGTACAGATTTGGGCCGGGGGCCATATGTTTGCTGTTGCTGCTGGGCTGGGCGCTGGCACAGCTACATAAATATTCAGGGGCAATATGATGTGATCAGATTTATTTTTGGCTGCTGCTGGCATAGGTAAAGATTCGGGGCAATATGATGGCTACTGGAGGGCTGTATGATGGATGGCTGCTGAGCTTGCTGGTACAGGTATGGGGGGGCAGTATGATGGATGGCTACTGGCACAAGTATGGGGGGCAGTATGATGGATGGTTGCTGGGCTTGCTGGTACAGGTATGGGGGGGGCAGTATGATGGATGGCTGCTGGCACAGGTACAGGGGGGCTGTATTATGGATGGCTGCTGAGCTTGCTGGTACAGGTAAAGGGGGCAGTAATATAAATGAAAAAGTGTTGTACATTTTCTTGCTTTCTTTATTTAAAAACCATCATGGTAAGGAGGTAAATGATAATGCAGGACAGGGGGGCACTGATTGAAGCTCTTGCCTAGGGTGCCAAACTACCTTGGCCCGGCACCAGCAGCAATGCCACTCATATGTGAAGTTAAGTCCTATTAAGATATACCCTTAAACCCATATGCCTCCTCCTCCCCTGTGTATAATACAGTACCCCAGCATATGATTAAACACCTTAGGGGCCCCTAACAATAATTTTCAAATGCTAGCAAACCCCCAGAACAAATACCTGGCTTATGTTCCATAGGGATCATAGGTCAGGCAGAGTATGGCAAAGAGCAGGCAAAGTATGACACACACAGGGAGCATAGGGAAGGCAGAACAGAACAGGAGACAGGAAAATCAGGACCATTCTAATATGTACTACATACAGTGACAAAGTGCTGGTGCCCCGTTAGGATTTTGTGTAAAGTGTGAACAGGTGAACAATGTGGGCAGTTTCAGTCTGGGTCTCAGATGTGAACAGTTCAGGGCTTTAGGATATAAACAATAGAGGTGTCACAAGTCACAATACAGGGGAAATTACATGTATTTCATGGCACACTGGGCTCTAGTGAGGGCGGGCGGTTTTCGGGTCAATCGCGGGTCACTTTTTTTGAAGTAATTAACTGACGTGAAATTTTAATGAATTAGATTTAAATATTCAATTTGGAAGTTGTATTAACTTAATTAATACACAGGTGTGTTGGGGATTTAAACCTGTTGTGTTGTGACAGGAAGTGAGGTCTCTGAGGAAGTGTTGTATCACGAAATGCGTCAGACCTCAGATACTAAGTTTGTCTGATTGATACTATGTTTGAATAAATAACTATATATTGATCTGGAGAAGAGCGATTATTATCTGATGCCCAGGAGTGCACTGCCTCTAATCTACTACCTTGCTTTTGGCGTTCACCCTAGTGACGGACTCGGGGCTGGCTGCACCTGGGTCACTACTATTGCAGGGTAAGAATCTCAGCTTTTTTCACCGTGGTTTGTATGAAAGAAGACTTTGAAAACCCAGTGTTCCTAATTAAGAGTAGGGTCCAGGGCATTTGGCACCCGGACCAACCGATATTTATGGTGAGCAAGGTTTAGTCTGTGACTAATTAAACAGCTGTAATTGGAACCCGCAAAACAGTTTTTAAAAGGAGAGTTAAGCAAGATTACAGAGCCGGATCTGTTCTCTATCAGTTGAAATGTATATTGGTTAAAACTGAACTTAGCTCTCTGACTAGATTGAGCTGAGTCAACAGTGCAGCTATTGAGTGGGTCTTGGAACTCTGACTCCTCTATTGTACACACTGAAGAAAAGAACGGATTTAGCACATTTGCCTTATTTGTATCCATAATAACCATATTGTTACTATTATTTAAGGCCACACTCTCAAAACGGCATCTTTTAAATATTAATATGCATAGAAAAATGTGCTGGACTGCTTTAATTTGCTATAGTGTTTATATTCACAACAAATGTTTCACCACAAAGAACTATAATAAGATCTAGCTATGTAGCTTTTTATTAACCATTTAATAACATTTTATGTGTCGTTAATGAGCATAACACATAAAAAATAAACAGCCATCTTTGGTAAGTAAGTAAGGAACTGATCGATCCTATCTAAAAATATAATCAAATAAGCCTTCTTTCAATATACCATACTACATTTTATAAATAATTATAATGCCATCCAAACAGGTTACAGGAGCCTCTCATGGTTTATGGCCCTGAAATAAATTTATATGACAAGTGGCCAGACAAATCTCTATCGCATAAAAACAAAACATAGCAGTAGTGTTAACATTCGAATTTAAAATATTTATGGATGCATGACATCTGAACCTTTTAAAAGTAGTGGAAGCTGAGAAATTTCCAGTGCATCATTATGCACTGGAAATTGCTCAGCTTCTACTACTTCTAATAGGGAAACCGTGCAGTGTTGGACTGTGGGACCCGGGGCCCACTGGGGCTTCTCTCTCTGGCCCCCCCCCCGTGAACCCTGAGGGCTGCTGCCTTAGGGCCTCTCGTCCAGTAAACCTCCTCTCTCCCCCTCTGATCCGTGTGCGCACTTGCACATTCGCATCAGCGCACGTACTGTTTGGTTGTGGCAAAAAACTACGTGTGATGATGCACATGCGCACTTGCACACACAAGCGGTGGCAAGGTTGTCGGAAGGAAGGCCCTGTGGCAGTGGCCCCTGATAAAGCAGAACTATTAGTGAAAAACCACTCTAGATCACAGTTGTATTAAAGACAACAATATGCCATCCACTATCCTTCATTGTAAGGTGTATTTTTTTTCCAAACACATTTAACATTTATCCTAAAAGAAAGGTACAGTATAAAAGTCCGCTGACCACAATGTGATAACTTTGGGATTTTGCAAGAAGTGGACGGACAACATTAATAACATATAATCAATATATCAGAGAAGATATTAGATTCTACTGATACTTATTCAGGTGCTTAGGCAATGTCATGGCTAAAGTAGCTCTATTTATACAAATTAATATCCAGGATATATTTCAAAGTTATTACAAGTAGTTATCAATAGTGAGCGAATTGTAGTTCAACCCAAAAAAAACATATATGCATGCGTTCTTTAGCCTCTTCTCAGTGGTGTAACTAAATGTTAGTAGGCCCCACAACAAATTAATTTTAGGGCCCCCAACATATCCAGAAGTTGTCCTGTTTTACCAATATTTATTGAAATTGTATATTAATACGGTCTCTTGGGGCACCTACTGCATTTATATTGTCTAGGATATATTTTCTAAGGGGTACACTTTTTTTAAGTTAACAAGGGGTTGTTTTTTACTGCTAGTAGCAAACAGCTTGTTTTTCCTCTTTCCTTCTGTCTGCTAATTAAGGGGGCAAATTCACGCCAAGCTTGGTGTTCTTTGGTTTGATACACGCACAAACAAGAAAAATTGCGGCTCTATCCAAAGGTGAAATCTCCAAATGTATAATAAATAACCGAAGCTCATCCGGCATAGAACTTGACCTGGGTTAGTGGCCCCAGGTCCGTCTCTTAAGGGTTCAGCATTCACGGCAATATGATATAAATGAACAATATAAATTTAGTTCGCACTGAGATGAAAGAAGGTGGCCCAGGTGCAGCGACCCGAACCCGTAGCTTGGCATGAGGTGTAAGGAAATAGTTGAATGAGCACGCACTCCTGCGACACACCAAGTTGAATAAAATTTTGTTCTTTATTCCATAGGTTAAAAGGAGTCCTAACGTGTTTCGTATCTAGAGATACGTAATCATAGGCACCTATGATTGCCTATGATTATGTATCTCTAGATACGAAACGTATTAAGACTCCTTGATTTTAACCTATGGAATAAAGAACAAAATTTTATTCAACTTGGTGTGCCGCAGGAGTGCATGCTCATTCAACTATTTCTTTGGTTTGATACCTCAATAACTTTCTATATGCACAGCAAGTGTGGGAGCTGCTAAGTGAGTGTTGCATGTGAATTAAAAGTTTAGCAGGTGTTGAAAACCTAAAGACGTTTAAAACTAAAAAATGGCATTTTTAAAGAATTGCACTTGGTGAATTGATGCGTATCGAGCATAGTTACATTGTTACATAGTTAAATTGGGTTGAAAAAAGACCAAGTCCATCAAGTACAACCCCTCCAAATGAAAACCCAGCATCCATACACACACCCCTCCCTACTTTTAATTAAATTCTATAGTCAGCAGGCTGACTCTCAGGGTGTGGGGGTGAAGATGGCTAGAAGGTTGGAGGAGATTTTAAACTCGGTGTGGGGGAGAGGGCACAGTAAAGGATTCCATGGAAGATAGGTTAGATGAGGTAGTGGGCCTAGGAAGGGGAACAAGATTTGGTTGGGGATGACTATACTTTGTTTCTGTGGGACAGAGGCAATATAAAAAAGCAGGGGTATTTCTGTTTGTTATACGAAAATAAGTTGGTGGAGGACACTCACAATATTCACAATAGAAAAAATACTTTTTTAAGGTTTATGAGGTGCAAATAACCCCAGGTAATCCCACAGTCAGTTACCCAAAACAGTATATAGAAATGGAGAGGGGTTGCACACTCAATAAGCGAAATAACAATTAATAGACAAAGGTGGGATTAGATTTTTTTTTATAGTAAATAGCAAAACAATGTTTTTACATCAGACAGGCTGGTATAATACAACAGTATTAGCAGAAATATATACATACCACCAAGTAACAGAGTCAGGTGACCAAATCTCCATATTGTGTTAAAATGCGCTGCTCCCGGTAGTTAAAGACATAACATGATATTATCCAGCACCCACTATTAGGACAGAGATGTTATAACTGAATGCCTCTTGGTACAGAGATTTGACCAAAACCCTTATTTCACTGTATAATGTGCTGCTTGTGGTTGCTATGGTACAATGTACACTGATACTGGTTTCATCGCCTGCGTTGGTAGGCGTTTACCCAGCGTAATAACGCTGGCGTATGTGAGGTCACGAATGCGGAAGTGCGGAAAGCGGGCAAAAACAGAGATTTTTTTAATAGAATTGAATGGGGTATTTATACTTCAGATAGCTTGGTGACACATCAGAATTCCCCTTGACAAAGGCTATAATGCCTGAATGCAGTCTTTTTTTTTAATTCAGGCAAGGTTTATTACATCAGTAAGATCATACAGGAGATGTTCACATTCAATAAACAGTGTCTATATAAGTAAACAGACCTGTGATTATTGTCAATTAACATATATATTGTACAGCATTCCTACTAACTTGAACATTCTAGATTAATACCTTTCTTTATCACTCATTTACTTATATTTAAGTTCATTTATTTATTTGCTTGTCTGGGGGGGGGGGCTCCACCAGCTGGTCAGTACCAGCACCAGTGTGCTTAGCTTAATGATGTATATCACTGGCCCGGACTGGGAGCCATGGAGACACCGTCTCCCCTATTCCCTTGTTCCTCAGTGTTTGCTATCCATACTTTCAATATAGAGTCATATTTCTCTAATAGACCCGACTGGGCATACATGTATTTTTCTAGTTCACATTGCTTAGACATATTAGCTGTCCAGTCCTCATAGATGGGGGAGGTGGTGTGTTTCCATCTCAGCATAATTTGCCTCCGGGCTAGCAACAAGGCCTGAGCCAGAAACATCTTATCCATGTGTAGGGTAACCGTTTCAGGGACAATGCTTAGGATACAGAGTTTTGGATCTTTTGGGAGTTCCACATCCATGCAAGTTGCTAGTTTTGTAAGTACCCAATAGTTAGTAATCTCCAAACATTCCCATATAGTATGTATTAGTGTTCCCACCTTGGCATTGCATCTTTGGCATTTTGGAGAGGTATGTGGGTACATTTTATGCAATCTGTGTCTTATGTAATAAGCTCTGTGTATCATATACAGATGCATGAGTCTGTACTTTGGGGAAACTGACACCAGGTTGGGTGCCTTCAGCGCCCTCTCTCATTGGTGGTCTGTAAGCTGCTCAAGGTCTGCTTCCCATCCTGCTTTACTCTTAAGGGGACTTTTCTCAGCTTCCCATCCTTTAATAGTTTATATATCAGAGATATTTTTCCAATAATTTTTGATTGTAACCATTGCAACAGCTTGTGCAATTTTTGTATGCCCTATCTCTATCGTTTTTTTCCTGACGGCTCTCCACATCTTATACAGTGGTTGATCTGCTAGAATCGTGGGTGTCTGAGCAATCTGGGAAGCCAGGTAGTAGGTATGCATACCTGGAAGTGCCAGCCCTCCTTTGCATTCTCTTCAGTGTCGGCAGGTTTAGTCTGGGCCTGCTTGGGCTAGATAATTTTTTTAAAAGATAGCCTCTAGCTGAGTAAAGAATGCGTTGTCTATCCATATTGGCATTTGTCAGAGGATTTAAAGTATTTTCTGGGCTTAAACCATTTTTATCAAGTGAATTTTCCCCACTGGTCCCACCAAGCCAGCTACTTCCGCAAAATTCTGGGTGACTGCTATTAGTTGTTGCAGCACGTTGCCTCTATCCCCCAGTGATAGATAGTTTGGGAGTCAGAGTTTTAATATGCCTTTTATAGAGTTCTATGGGTAGCCCAGCTGCTCCTGCTGCTTTACCTAGGGGGAAGGAGTTTACTGCTTCTGTTTTCCTGCTTCTGTTTACTGCTTCTAATTTCCTCCACTGTAAGCTCTAAGTCTAGGTACTGCCTCTATTCATGCGGTAGCCCTGCTGTTGTAATACTATCCAAAAAGGCATCTATGAATCCCACTTCCTCAGGTACTTGGGAAGAGTATAGGGTGGAATAAAATTCTGTGAGTATGAGTTTAATCTCATCAGGGTCTGTAGTTACTATTCCTTGTGCATTTTTCAAGGCCATGATTGGTGTGGGCGGGTTCTGTGAGGAGGCCACATATGCTAACAATTTCCCTGCTTTTTCCCCTTGTTGACCTTAGCTTTGGCAAAATAGTGTTTATGCTGTGCTTTATCATGCATTAGTTTAGCGTACTGCTGTTGTATTGTTTTCAGCTGCTCTATAGATGATGCAGTGCAAAGTCTCACTGGTTCTTTCTCTATTTCCAGCATTCTTTATGTCCATTTGGGATTGCATTATTTTGGATTGTTTTTTTTAAAGCAATGATCTCTGCATTGAGTATACCTCTCATGTATTCAGGTATGCTTTAAAAGCATCCCACCTAATAAGCTGGTCTGTACTGAAAGAATTCTGCTATTGTCCGATCTAGTTGGTTTTGGTTATCTAGTAGATTTATCCATACGGTGTTAAGTGACCACCTCGTTGGCTGCGGGTCCCTGGATAGGCCTAGTTGGAGTACTAGCGGCAAGTGATGAGAGACCCCTCTCGCTCTATACGGTAGCAGATATGACTTATCAAAGGTAGGGTTTTGTGGTTTGCTAAAGCCATGTCAATTCTTGACATCGTCGAGTGTGAAGCTGAAAAAACAGTAGTATTGTTGGGTTGTTGGATATGTATGCCACCATACCTCCACTAGTCCCAGTGTCCTCAGCAAGTTTTTAAGGCCAGTGGGTTTTTTTCACCAGTCATTTTGACCTTTTTGTACCACAGTCTAATTCTGGGTTCAACACTGTATTGAAATCTTCCATTGCAATTAAGTATGCTGTGGGATGAGAATCCAGGTATGTAGCTAGTTGGATCACAACCTCATCCTTGTATGGTGGGTGGGTGTATATGGAGCGAGTATTACCTCATATTTAGCAATATATCCATGCACAAAAAACAAATCTCCCAAAGCTATATTGAACTGCTGGATTTCAACTACGCCTCCAATGCTTCACCTTGCGAAGTTGAAACTGGATTTTGCATTTCAAATGGACTGGCTGGAGGCTAATCTTAATAGGGAACGACAGGTAGCAAGTTTCTTCAACACTTGGTCAAAATATGTGTATACTTTGTCCCCTCAAAGACAACAAGAAATAGCTTCAGTATTCAGATTCACATCATCGTATATGTCTGAGGAATTGTCGGGGAGGCAAATAATACCCACAGGGAGTCAGACATAGGGATCGATAAATGGCAGGCTAATTGATTATGAAGATGGGAAAGGTTTGGGGAACTGGGGGAATATTCAATTACATAAATTCCATTATGTTAACTCTGTCTTATATTGAACTGTAGTTGCATGTTATGCTATTATGACTGGTGACGGTCAAGAAGGGTGTGCAGACCAGACCCAGTCTCAAAACTGCAAAGTTTTATTCACAACTGTAATAACATGTTTGCTTTGTAATGTCTGTTGGATATTTCTGGTGCAAATAAAAACATTTATAAAAAAAAAAAAAATCTCCCTAAGGGGTCTGTGCATATCTCTATCATTTGAAAGGGGATTGTTTTCCCTATAAGTATTGCCACCCCTGAGGAGTGCGTAGTGTGTGTGGCGTGTAACTGCCAACCAACCCACGTTTTTTTTATGGATACAATTTTACTACCTTTCTGGTGAGTTTCTTGAAGACATACCAGTTTTACATTCTCCTTCTTTAAGTAATCCATTACTAACCGCCTCTTGATTGGGTCATTTAACGTCCTAATATTCCAGCTTATTATCTTATATGACATTTCCTGCATATTAGAGGATCAAACAGTGACTTTACCATCATTCTAACTTTCCAGGCCTTGACCATTTTTAACTCACATATATCAACATTCCCTTGCCTGTTTTAAACAACCAACATGTAAACTCCCCATTATTTCCCTCCCTTTCTCCCCTGGTCCCAACTGTGGGTAGAATTTAACCCTTAACTAGTGCAAAGAATTTGATTGAAATTGGAGGTGGTTCTTTTGCTAAGCCCCTGGGTTGGGAACTTATGGACCAACTAGTACAACTGTGCCCTTTCGCCCCTCCGCCCAGGCTGGGCTTTTAACTTTAACCATTACAGTTTACCATTTTTTTCCTTTACCCCCTGTATACTTGCCCTTTTGTATTGGTGGTATTGTTGCAAGGCTTTAGTCTCCCATCACAGTCTCTTAACATGTGTCCATCTCTGTTCTCAGTCTGTAAGGGAGGCCATGTTGTTGTAAAGTTAGTGTCCAAATGGATTGGGTGTTGCAGTGCAGGAGTCATCTGTTCCTTCCGGAGCAGCATCTGTTTCGTTATAGCCTATAATATGAACTAAGTTAAGTCCTGGGGTATCTCCGGGGGGGGTCCTCTGTTCTCCCGAGGTCCTTTATTGTCTACCGCCCAGCCAGTTGTTCACCTCTTGCGGATTGGTAAAAAAGAGGGTTCTGCCATCTGCTGTGACTCTCAGTCTTGCTGGGTACATCATGGCGTACTCAAGTTTGGCCTCTCTAAGACGCCTCTTGTCTTCAAAGAACTTTGCCCTTTGCTTTTGTACCTCGGTTGAAAAATCTGCATAGATGGATATTGTGCGTGCTTGGTATCTTAGTGGGCCTTTACTGCGGGCAAGTTTTAGGATGCAGTTTCGATCCCGAGCATTTAGGAGTTTTGCAATTAAAGGCCTGGCTGGGCCTCCCGGAGGTGCAAGCCTCGATGGTATTCTATGAGCCCTTTCTGTGCTGCCCTCATAGTGATTCTGGCAGAATTGCATTGTTGATGGGTGCACTGCCATTTGGTGGCCACTCTCACTGAGGCAGCTATAAAAAACAGGTACTGTATTAAATATGTAAGCAGGAAGTGAACCTAAACCAGGAAGTTATAGAATTGCTTTCACTTTGTATGTTTTCTCCTCATGACTCTGGGTGTTTCTTCCTCAATCCTGGGACATCAATTGTCTAATTGCACTAAGATGCTTAGATGTATAAGTGTGTTTGCATTTGTTCTGCATATGTGTATATACTGATTCACTGTTTTCTGTATTGTTTTTCAGTTTCACAAAAAAATATAAATATAAAAAATATAAGAATGTTAGAACACACCAGTAAATATTAAAAGAAAGTGACGTCTGTTTATTGAAGATTCTGGCTATTGTTTGGCTGACTGTCTAGCTGCACACACACAGTACAGAGCCATGAGGGCAGTACACTTTCAGTTGCAAAGGTAGTGCTGTTTTCAGCCATTGCTCAAGAAATTGTTCTAAGGCTGAAAAAAACCTATTCTGTTTGAATCAGAGGGAGGAAAACAGGAGAGAGAAAGAAAAAAATATATACAATACACTCACTTCAATACATACAGTTAGCACAAGGGAATGCACGTCCCAATTTAAGTTATATCCAATGCCTAAAAGGTAAATCATGTGTATCAACCTAATTAAGTTCCAAGGTCAATCTACATGGTGTCTGACCCTTACATGTAATTAACTCCAAACCAGCAAAACCAGTAATATCCCAAAGTAATCAGAGTAAACATTTATAAGGTACAAGGAGGCCAATAAATCATGCAAAGAAGCTATAAGGCAAGCTAAAATTGCTATAGAAAAGGATATTGCAGCAAGCAGTAAAAAAAATCCAAAATTATTTTTTAAATATGTTAATAGTAAAAAAATGAAGCAGGAAGGGGTGGGACCATTACTATCAGAGGGGGGTCAGCTGGTTGATGAAAACAAAATAAAAGCGCAGATTCTGAACTCATATTTCTCATCTGTCTACACAAATGAGGAACCAGTAAGTGAAGGTTTACTTCTTAACAGCCCCAATTCTAGTAATACAACTAATGATGCATGGTTCACACATGAAGAAATTCAACAGAGACTAGAACATGTTAAGATTAACAAAGGTCCAGGGCCAGATGGTATTCATCCCAGGGTAATTAGCGAGTTTAGCTCCGTGATTGCCAAACCTCTTTACTTAATTTTTCAGGATTCATTGAGATCTGGCATAGTGCCGAGAGACTGGCGAATTGCTAATGTGGTGCCTCTATTCAAAAAAGGATCCCGTTCTCAGCCTCAAAACTATAGGCCAGTTAGTCTGACGTCAGTGGTAGGAAAGCTTTTCGAAGGGTTAATAACATGATTACACTTTACAAGTACATTAGAGGACATTATAGACAAATGGCAGGGGACCTTTTTACCCATAAAGTGGATCAAATGGCAGGGGACCTTTTTACCTCTAAAGGGCCACCCCTTTAGACTAAAAGAAAAGAACTTTCATTTGAAGCAACGTAGGGGGTTCTTCACAGTCAGGACAGTGAGGTTGTGGAATGCACTGCCGGGTGATGTTGTGATGGCTGATTCAGTTAATGCCTTTAAGAATGGCTTGGATGATTTTTTGGACAGACATAATATCAAAGGCTATTGTGATACTAAGCTCTGTAGTTAGTATAGGTATGGGTATATAGAATTTATTTAAAAGTAGGGATGGGTGTATGTATGGATGCTGGGTTTTCATTTGGAGGGGTTGAACTTGATGGACTTTGTCTTTTTTCAACCCAATTTAACTATGTAACTATGTAACTATGTAACTATTGCGGTCAGTGAATTTTTATTTCTTTAATTCAGGCTAAATGTTAAATGAATAGGTTTGGAAAATACACCTTACATTGAAGGATAATGGATGGAATATAACAATATGTCATCTGTTATCCTTCAATGTAAGGTGGAATGCCTTTTATACAACTGCATTCCAGAGTGAGATTTCATAGCAATCAATAGTTTGGCTTCACCAGGGTTTAAATTCTGGATCAGAAGTCAAGTTTGTGACAAAATGTACATAAAGGGAGTTTGGTAGCAGTTGGGAATGGAGGGTACCCCTTCAAGTATCTGCTAATATCTGCTAATCCTCCTGATGTCTAAATGTATGTCAGCTTCTAACTACAGTATGCGCTGTGTGCAAATACGACAGATTTAGAGATAAAAACATTGCCTTGAGAATATAGAGATAAGGCTGTGAGGTGGATCCACATCTAGGAGTGAGAGCAAGCTAAATATTGTTTGTACACTAAAAATACATGCTAACTTTTGCCAACAAGACTTCACTTCCACTACTCTACAGACGGTATAGTGCTAAAACTGAAAAAATTGTCATGCACATATCTTACAGAAGGGACAGATAACTTCAGTGTGGGGTTAGATAAAGATGAATGAGAAAATGCAACTGTATTATTGTATCTATCTCTGTAGGGAAGCGCAAAATGGATACTATGGTGCTATACCTTTAATTAATTATAATAAAGTGTCAAGTGCAACACACTGGGGGTCATTTATAAATGGTGGGCAAATTTGCACCTGGGCAATAACCCATGACAACCAATCAGACAATTGCTTTCAGTGTTCAACTTGCAGCTGGCTGAAAGAAGCTAATCACTCATTGGTTGCTATGGGTTTACTGCCCAGGTGCAGATTTGCCCAGTGTTTATAAATGAGCCAGACTGTGCAATGTTAATTTTGTAATACTTCTTTAGAAAAACTGTGCTGTGGACCCTTCAGGTAAGTTAGACCAAAGATGTCAGTCACCCGATGGAAAAACATTATGTAAATACACTAACCACGTTAATGCTGATTCCATGGTCTTTTAAGTATTCATGCAATATTCATGAAAGGGAAAAGGTATATAACTACACATGGATCACCACTCTTCTTTAGAAAGAATATCTGCATCCCTCACTCTCAATCTAACCTTAAAAATAGATTGTGTTTTCAAAATGGAAATAATTATGTGTCAAAATATAATTAGTGCACACAAGGAATTTCTTCAAGGCTACAAAGGCTATATCATCTCTTCTCTCTCTTCCTCAGTTGTTCACAATTCCATCCCTTTAACATGTGGAATATTAGTGTACAGTGAGGTTACATCACATGTTACCCATACATAAAGGGATACTGTCATGGAAAAACATGTTTTTTCCAAAACACATCAGTTAATATTGCTGCTCCAGCAGAATTCTGCACTGAAATCCATTTCTCAAAAGAGCAAACAGATTTTTTTATATTCAGTTTTGAAATCTGACATGGGGCTAGACATTTTGTCAATTTCCCAACTGCCCCAGTCATGTGACTTGTGCCTGCACTTTAGGATGGAATTACTTTCTGTCAGGCTGTTATTTCTCCTTCTTAAAGGAAAACTAAAGCCCCAATACTTAAGCAACAGATTATATCAAATTGAATGACATATTAAAGAATCTTACCAAACTGGAATATATATTTACATAAATATTGCCCTTTTACATCTCTTGCCTTGAACCACCATTTCGTGACTGTATCTGTGCTGCCTCAGAGATCACCTGACCAGAAATACTACAACACTAACTGTAACAGGAAGAAGTGAGGAAGCAAAAGGCACAACTCTGTCTGTTAATTGGCTCATGTGACCTTACATGTGGTTTGTTTGTGTGCACAGTGAATCTTATGATCTCAGGGGGCGGCCCTTATTTTTTAAAATGGCAATTTTCTATTTATGATTACCCAATGGCACATACTACTAGAAAAGTATATTATTATGATAATGGTTCATTTACATGAAGCAGGGTTTTACACATGAGCTGTTTTACTCAGTATCTTTTAATAGAGACTTACATTGTTTGGGGGGTATAGTTTTCCTTTAATGTAACTGAATCAGTCTCAGTGGGACTTTGCTTTTACTATTAAGTGCTATTTTTAGATCTTCCAGGGAGCTGTTATCTTGTGTTAGGGAGCTGCTATCTCATTACCTTCCCATTGTTCTGTTGTTGCTGGTGGGAGAAAGGGAGGGGTGATATCACTCCAACTTGCAGTACAGCAGTAAAGAGTGATTGAAGTTTATCAAAGCACAAGTTA
Source organism: Xenopus laevis (assembly GCF_017654675.1). Classification (NCBI taxonomy): domain Eukaryota; kingdom Metazoa; phylum Chordata; class Amphibia; order Anura; family Pipidae; genus Xenopus; species Xenopus laevis. The sequence goes on along the minus strand of NC_054373.1, from coordinate 70,624,582 downwards.
CATGACATGGGGCAGCTGGGAAATTGACAATATGTCTAGCCCCATGCCAGATTTCAAAATGGATATAACAAAATCTGTTTGCTCTTTTGAAAAATGGATTTCAGTGCAGAATTCTGCTGGAGCAGCACTATTAACTGATGCATTTAGAAAAAAAACCCATGTTTTCTCATGAGGTATGGAAGACTTTCTCATAAAAAGTTTATTGTGGTGACTTCTAAAAAGGTAAATTGTGGCACAATTCTTGCTCCTCACCTTTCCCTGCCATAGAGTGCTGACCTTGCTCTATCACTGCCAAAATGGCCAACTTATTTCCTATTTGCTTTATTCACCTTTCACTACCAACAACTTCACAGTTTGACTTTACGGCTCACTGCCACCTAGTGGTCAAACTAATTATACATTACCAATTAACTTTACAATTCACATTTTTCCTTTTTCAGACATGTTCTCATATCTGCCAATCACCATCACTTATATGTCACTGTTTGTTGCTGTAGGTGGCCCCAAATGCTCCTCGGTTGGTAATGCCCGCCAAATAAGCAGCAGCCCCACTGGTGTGAAGGTGGGGACTTTCTCAGACTTCCCTTCCAGTTTGAGCAGATCTCTGTATACTCATTTGTACTTTCCTCTATCCCTGCAACCTACACCTACTTGGAAGGTGAGGTAGCTCTTTAGCTGGGATATGTGCAATCCCCCCAAGGCCAGGTAGCCTCTGCAGCACTTGCTGCTGTTCACACTTCCAGTCCACATTCCGCAGCAGCCGGCGGGTCTTTAAGTTGGCTGAGATCTGATTCCAATATTCTGGCCCCACACCGGCCAAGAGTAGCCCATCCAGTTTTTGCAGGACATTCATGCCAATGATAACCAGGGCACATTGGGGCTGGGCCTGTTTCACCACCACCACCCCCTTACAAGGCACACATTGCCTGAACAAAGTAATGTCCATCCAGGTGTTGCCCACCACTTTAATCAGTGTGTTGTCCACAGCCCACAGGGAGAAGCCTGATAACAGTCTCTCCAGGTTCTGAAGGCCAGGGTCATGGTAGTTACCTCTGAGCCAGTGTCCAGAAGGCAATGGGCTTGTCTCCTTCTCGGCTCTGCTATTATGAAGGGCCTAGCACCAATGAGCCCTTCCTCTTGCTCCACAGGACACATATCAGCTTCCCCCGCAGTTGGCCACTTGCCCGCAGGCTTCATTAGTTTAAATATGGGTCTTCTACAAGGGCCCCCCTTGTAATGGGCACACTTTCCTAGTGCCCCACAGTGCCAACATCATGGGGGCCCTCTCCCAATCTGCCCCTTGCTGGCATAGGCCAGTTTGAGTTCACTTGGCAGAGGCTGGCCACCTCTTCCCATATTGCTGCCAGAGACTCCCACAGCTCTTTCACCATTGTATTGAGATTGGGCTCTTGTTCAGTCTGTAGAGTGATTAAACTGACACACACAAGTAAAACAAACATAAGAGATTTATTGATACTTAGCTGAAGGGACCCCTCCATAAAATGGCTCAGCAGCAATTCCAACATAACCAGGCACTCTGAAGTCCAGGCAGAAGTCAAAGAGCCTCCCCCCAAATGAAGCTTTATATATGTTTCCCCCACACAGGATATAAGAAGATTTATACATTTTAGCAGCTAGCATACTATATATGGTAAAAACTACACGTAACATACTATATATGGTGAAAATCAAGCATTAACCAGTGTCACATTCCTTGAATTGCCAAAAGCTCTAGACGCCATCTTTAAGGTGTTGTTCTATTCTCTCTATCTTCTGCTCTGTGAATCACTCATTTTCCTTACAACCATTCCCTCTAGTACCTGAGGAGTTCTGCCCACCACTGACTCGGCCCTGGGGACAGCAACTGTTACAGCTGGGGGAGTTTGTTTTCCCTTCTCCGCTCCACCCTATACATACCTCCCAACATTTTGGAAGTAAAAAGAGGGACAAAAATGTTTTTTCCCGCACGTAGCGCAGCAATTTTTGGACCACACCCCTTTCTGTGGCCACACCCCCTAATTACCATGTTTGATTTACAAAATTTGGCAGGTTATGAAAGTTTGAAAATATTTCTCCTTATCTAAACTGTGTTTTTGTGTCTCAAAATTGTTACAAAGTATCTTATTTGCACCTGTTAGCTGTTCTGGGCTCTCTGCTAAAAGCCAATTAAGTGAGAAACTTTGTTTCTTTTTCTGGCTGTTCAGTGCAGAGAAAAGAGGGACTTTTCAGTACAAATGAGGGACTGCGGGTTGAGCTGTCAAAAGAGGGACTGTCCCTCCGAAAAAGGGACAGTTGGGAGGTATGCCCTATAGCCTTCCTCAAAACAACCCGGAAAAGATTGCTACTGTCGGCTTTCCTTTAATGCAGGTCTCACTCTCACTTCACATAGGCCCGCCACAATCTGGTCAGGAAAGAGGCTATTCAGCTCAGTCACCACAGCCAGTCCTCGGCCATCAACCTTAGTTAGTTTGTTCCAGAGTTCCGGTAGTGCCACTGCAAACTAAGGGAAGGTTACTCCTTCTCACTGTATTCTTGTAAAGAACCTGATGCATAGATCCAGGGCCGCCATCAGAAATCACGGGGCCCCGTATAGCAAAATTTCTGGGCCCCCTGGCCCCGCCCACACCAGATCCCGCCCCCACACCACATTAAAAAGTCCACACAGACACCAGCGCTAAAAACATAATCTTTCTATTCAGGTCCTCCCTTATTCATATTCCAGTCTCTTATTTAAATCAGTGCATGGTTGCTAGGGGAATTTAGACCCTGGCAACCAGATTACAGAAATGGCAAACTGGAGAGCTGCTGAAAAAAAAGCTAAATAAGTAAAAAACCACAAAAAATAAAAACCCAATTACAAATTGTCTCCCTCTCTACATCATGTATGGGTATGGTTCTATTAGAAAAATTTAACTTTTTTATAGAATAAGAAAGCAACATGATCACTAGAAAGATCTGCCAAGTAATAAGTACAACAGACATACTAGGATAGAATGGCAGCAACACTAGGCTGGTGCTAAAATAATTACACAAATACAGGCTGGAAAGAGAGGCTTCCAGTGCCAATGTTACAATACCTGACTCTTGCTCAGTCTGGAGTTGCAGGGTTAAACGCTTCTGCTCCTTTCCCCCTGCCTCCCTCCTTCTCTCCACGCCCACATCAGCCTCAGCCTGTCAGCAGCAGCAGCAGTACCGGAAGAGCAGGAGAGTGTACTTGCTGCATGGAGCTTAGTTAGTGACAATTCAGCAGCAAGAGCAGCAGCAGGACTTTGGCGCGGCTTTGGATCTTCAGCTGCACCGTGACCTTCGGCGCTGTTAAGGGGGGCCCGGCTAATTTGAAAAGTGTAACACCGCCGAGCCGGGCCCCTCTTCAGGCCCGGGCCCGGTACAGCTGTACCCCCAGTGCCCCCCTGATGGCGGCCCTGCATAGATCTGTGGTGACTGCAACTTCTCTATAGAGTCCTTCCAGCTTGGACACTAGGGAACCTCTTTCTACCACCAGTAGCTGAAGCACTGCCTTGTAAGTGTCACCCTCCAGTAAGCCAAGTGCCAAGTCAGATCCATGCTCAGTGAGCACCTTGTATAAGCAAGCCATCCCTTTCAGTCACTCAGCAAAGTCTACCACTGTCACATTCCTTCCATCAAACTTGGGTATACTGGCAAAGGCCACTGAAGTGACAGCTTCAGAGTCTTCCATCCTGCAGCACTACACCAAATGTAATCTTAGAACACAAGGTATGGAGGACTTTAGTTTATTGTGGTGACTTCTACAGGTAAATTGCAGTACAATTCTTTCACCTCACCTTTCCCTGACATAGACTGCTGTCCCTTGCTCTATCACTGCCAAAATGGCCAACTTATTTCCTGTTACTTATTTCCTGTTATTATTCACCTTTCACTACCAACAATTTATACTTCACAGTTTAACTTAGCACTCACTGCCACCAAGTGGCGTAACTAATTGTACATAACCCATTAACTTAAACCATATTTTGTCTCCTTACAAGTGATCAGCGCCTTTACATTGAGAAGCCTTCTGTGTAAGCAAACCCCTACATCCCCAAGCTGCAGCCTGTAAGGCTATGAGATAGGGAGCTGCTTATTATACAGAGTAGATTGCTCAGTTGTTTTCTTTGTGTTCTTATGAACTGAAAGTAGAATGAAAAATCACATTCAATTTCATTAGTGCAAGATATAAAAAAAACATACAAAGTTTCTGTGACATACCCTGGTGGTCTAGTGGGCCAGTGGGAATGCCCACTGCGTGGCGCTGCCTCCTCTTCTGGTGCTGGGGTTTCCTAAGGCATGCGTGCCATGCACTTCCACAATTTACTAGCCGTACATCATTATGATTTGGAGTGAAATTCAAAGCTATTTAAAGGGGCTTTAAACTAGAAGTCCTTGCCCATTGTTAGGTCTAATTTGTTAGTATCTGGGTGTGATTCTGTCTTGTTCTGATTCCCGTTTTCATCCTTCCCTGTCTGACTATTCTAAACTTTGCCAATTCTGAAACTTGCCTGCCCGACTATTCTGAACTCTGTCAATCATGATCCTTGTCTGCCTGACCATTCTGAACTATAACAATATTGACCCTTGCCTGCCTGACTCTTTGAACGCTGCTTGTACTGACCTCGACCTGATTGAACTTGCTTGAACTCCGCCTGTACCAACCACTGCCTGTCTGACCCTGCTTGAACTCTGCTTGTACCGACCCCGGCCTGCCTGACTATGCTTTTTGTGTACTCCAAGAACCGTTGCCATCTGTCCAAAACCTCGGAAACGCATGTGACCCTTTGCTCGTTCAGCACAGCTGCTTTGCTCCTCTCAAGTTAAGACCTGGCTGCATCTGAGTAGCTGAAGGCTCCTCCCAAAGCCAAAGGTGGCTGCTACATGCAGAAGATTGAGCCGTGACCAGGGAGTTTAGCACTTGTACTGAATTTAGGAATTTAGGCCTTACGCAATAGTACAACAGGCCAAAGATGGATGCCGAAGGTCATGCTGCCGCTGCTCTTCTGATCCCCTGAGATGCTCCTCTCTACCCTCCTACAGTGTTTAGAGGACCAAGAGAGGAAACAAAACTTCATCCTCCAAGGTCTGCATACTCTCTCAGCCAGGCTAGATGCAGTTGAGCAACTACCTATGCCTGCAGTACAACCACCTGCTGCAGTTCATAGCAAATTCTGGATGGGACATTCTGTCAAAGATAGCCTGGTTAGCTATCCATCTCCATCCACTCATGAAGTTAGCCATCCAAATTGATAGGAGGCAAAGGGAAAGGCGGGCTAAAAGGGGTACATATTTTCCTGCTGTATGTAGTACTGACAAATCACCAACTCACTCATTATCTCTTCCTCAGGAGGAACCCATGCAATTGGGGGTCACTCATCTGTCCCCTGAGAAAAAGGATCGATGGTGATCCCAGGGTCTGTGTATGTACTGTGGGGATAAAGGTATTTCCTTAACCATTGTCCTAAGAGGCCTGGAAACTTCAACGCCTAAATGGAGAAGGGGAGCTCCAATTGGGTCGAGAAGTTTCCTCTCCCCAATTTACCTCTAGGATCTTGGTTCCTGTAATTTTGTCCTGGTATGGAGGTTCAGTTATATAATATCTGCCTTTGTGGATTCTGGGGCAGCGGGGAATTTCTTGGATGGTGCCTTTGCAGTAAGGTATAATATTCCCCTTGTTCCCCTTATACCTCCTATGACTACCCTGTTGATCTGATTCCAGGGTCTACTCCTGGAGAGAACATATCCTCTTTCCTTGCCTGAGGCTCAGGCTATGAAAGATTATATTAAAGAAAATCTTGATAGAGGTTTTATTAGACCCTCTAGTTCCCTACCAGGTGTTGGGTTCTTTTTTGTGGGCAAAAAGGAGAGCCTTCATCCATGTATTGATTATCGTGGCCTTAACCATAATCACAATCAAAAAACTTTATCCCCTTCCGCTAATCTCTGACTTGTTTGATAAGGTAAAAAATGCTACCATATATACTAAACTTGATCTTAGAGGTGCATATAACCTCATTCGCATTAGGGAAGGGGATGAGTGGAAAACGGCCTTTAACACCAGAGATGGCCACTACGAGTATTTGGTCATGCCGTTCCGCAGTGTTTCAAGAATTTGTCAATGACATTTTATAGGATTTACTTTGCCTATTTGTAGTTGTGTATCTTGACATCTTAATGTTTTCCTCTAACTTGGGTGACCACTGACAACATGTGCGTGAGGTTTTCGTCAGATTATGAAAAAGCCCTATTCTTCGTCATCCTGACACAACCTGGGTGATTGTGGCAGCTTTAGGGTCAAATCTTGCAACACTTCTTTCTCAAGCACAGACATAAAGCACTAGACACCAAAGGGCCCCGGTGCGTACGTTTGCAGCTGGGCCTCCCCCCCTTAGTGTTGTGGGCGGGTAACAACAATTACTGACCTACTGTCATAGGACTGGATTTAAAAAGGTTTTTTTAATTACAGAAACAGTTTGTAAATGTGTGGTGGGCCAGATATTACTGATCAGTTACTTTTATGACAAATGTGGCAAACTGGCGGCTTGAACACTTAACTTTGGGGGAAATTTAGCAAATGGTAGGGCAGGCAGCATAGGAAAAAGGAGCAGTTAGACAGGGACACACAGGCTCTTCAAAGAAACATTGATTTATTTTCCCAAACAGTAAGTCATTCACAAACAGGGGTGACCATTTCAGTATGTATAACAAACCATAAAAATAAATCCTTGCCCACTGGGCGTACCTTATATGAAGTGTTCCCTCACTATACTGGGCCCCTTGTGGACTACCAGTCAAAACATAGGTTGGGGTCACCCCTGTACTCACAGTCTTTGAGGGAGTTTATCAGCCTCCTGGCTTTTCCTCAATGTCCCACACATACAACAAAATCTAGCTCTTAGTCACAGCCACGGGCTCCTCTGCTTCTTGCAGTAGCAGAAGGCACCACCAGCTCCACTGGGAGTTCCTAACACAACCAGGTCTCCTACCTGCTGAGAGACACTCTCTAAACTTCCAATTAAGTTTAAATACACTTTCCACAGGATAGCCTTCCTGTGGAAGGTGAGCTCCAAAATGTGAACTGGACCACTGGAATGGATTGCCTGTTCCTCCCAGAACAGAACACTATAGCATCCAGGGCCAGATAGCAATATCCATTAAACAGGGAGACTATGCTCTGATTAGTAATGCAGCTTTCATCTCCTATTAGGGAGAAATCAATGGTAAAACACACCTTTTTACACTTTTCCTTGGGCACTCTACCACACAAGGTAGAACTAAATATTTTACAGCGCACCAAGTACTCAAAATATAAAATAAGCTTCGGGGGAAAATAAGGGTATGTAAAATTATAGGGATACTGTGATGGGAAAACATGTTTTTTTAAAAATGCATCAGTTAATAGTGCTGCTCCAGCAGAATTCTGCACTGAAATCCATTTTTCAAAAGAGCCTCATTTCAGATTTCAAAATTGAATATAAAAAAAATCTGTTTGCTCATTTGAGAATTGGATTTCAGTGCAAGTCTGCTGGAGTAGCTATATGAACTGATGCGTTTTGAAAAAAAACACGTTTTCCCATGACATTATCCCTTTAAGGTTTCATTGTATATGGCGTTCTTGTATACAGACCAAATAATATTATACATATTAATCTCATGTATTATACCAGAAACAATAGGCACAAATAAGTCCAGTGCACACGGCCACAACATGTTGTGGCCGTGTGCACAGACATAAGAACTATGTATATGTAAATAAATTGCTCAACATCCTACTTGCTGCCTTGGTCATTTTCTGCTTTACTTGGCTTTCTCTCCGGCTTTGCTTTACTACCTCTCTGTATTTTTTTCCTCCCTGTTACAGCATTTCTTCCCAGTTGTTTTGCTTTTTTTTCTGTTCTCCCATTTGCCCCTTGTAATATAATGTGGCGCACACTAGGTGTCGCTATAACATGATAATGCTTTATACATAACAGTGTGTAACTTGTTGATGTGGGAGCTCCTGCGGCCATCTTAAGTTTTGCTGGACTGATAGAAATACAGATCCCTTACAACAAGAATATCTCCTGTGTCTTTATGAACAGTTTAAACCTCACAATCATAAACATTACATGGTGTCAGAAGCTGGTGATTTTACAGACCACAGCACTGAACACACAGCAGAGAGAAGACTGCAATAAGGAAAAGCATGGAGTTTGCAGGTATGCAGCTACCCAGCATGGACTGGGACAGCATTTATCTCTCAGAGGAATGGAAAAGGTTTAAACAGCATGCAGAACTAATATTTAAGGGTCCTCTCAAGGCAAAAGAAGAGGAAGACAAATGCTGTTATTTGTTGTTGTGGGCTGGAGAGAAAGGAAGGGACATATACAACTCATGGGGAGACATGTCTGCAGAGGAGAGCAAACAGCTCAGCGCTTATTATAAAAGATACACTGATTATGTAACCCCAAAAGCAAACCCAATCTTTGCAAGATATAAATTCTATAAAAGGGTGCAAGATGCAAATGAACCTGTGGGGCAATTTGTCACAGATCTGAAATTGCTAGCCAGGGACTGTGCATTCACTGATGCTGATGAAATGATTTGTGACAGGATTGTATTTGGCACAAATTCTCCAAAAGTACAAGAGAAATTAATAAATCAAGGTGCTGATCTTAATCTAAGCAAAGCAATTGATATTGCGAGATCTTATGAAGCAGCTCAGGCACAACTAAAAGTAATGACAGCCTCAGATAAAGTACATAATGTGAGCAAAACTCCCAATACCTATAACAAGTCACATACAAATAAAATTGCAGAAAAAACTCACAAAATAAATGCAGCAGATGTGGGAGATCACACACAGTGCAAAATTGTCCTGCAAAAGGCCAGACATGCCACAGATGTAAAAAGAACAATCACTTTGCCAGAATGTGTAAAACACAGGATGTGCAGGACATTGATGTAGTTTCAAATGATGATTCATGTGACTTATCCATAGAAATGGTAACTACAACTAGCAGATCTGCATTCATAAATGAAATTGCAAAAGATCATCCTGACCAGGTTTTCACTGAAATAGGAGTAGGAAGCAAACATTCACTGGTAAAATTCAAACTGGATACAGGTGCACAAGTAAATGTGATACCTTTAAATATATTTCAGCAGAACAGGTTTTCAGAACCACTCAGAAAAACCAATCACAAGCTGTATGGATATGGTGGAGAAGAACTAGATGTGAAAGGTATTTGCACTTTGGACTGTAACTATAAAGATAATAAACAGACACTGCAATTTTATGTTGTCAAGACTATGGCTAATCCTGTTTTGGGGCTCAGGGCCTGTCTGGATTTAAAGCTAATTCAGCTGGTACTGTCTGTGGTAGATTCACAGAATACAGGGACACCTGATAAAAATTGTTGTGATATTCTTAATACAAAGATGTCTTCCATGGACTTGGACATTTTCCTGGGGAGTACAAAATTCAGGTGGATAAAACAGTCCAACTGTACATGCTCCTCGCAGAGTGTCAGTGGCCCTTAAGGAAAGACTTTCCAAAGAGATTGACAGAATGCAAAAACTGGGTGTCATTGTTATGTCAAGTTGATGAGCCCACTGAATGGGTAAATTCAATGGTCATAGTAGAAAAACCTCGCACAGGAGAACTACGGATTTGTCTAGATCCCCGAGACCTAAACAAAGCAGTGAAACGAGAGCACTATCAAATGCCTACCCTAGAAGACATTACAAGCAGACTAGCAGGAGCAAAGTATTTCAGTGTCCTAGATGCCAGGTCAGGATACTGGCAAATAAAATTAGACCAGGATAGCTCTATGTTAACAACATTTAACACACCACAAGGAAGGTACCGCTTTACACGTCTTCCTTTTGGTATTCACTCTGCTCAGGAAGTTTTCCAAAGAAAAGTTGATGAAACATATGCAGATCTTCAGGGTGTTGCTGCTTATGTGGATGACCTTCTGGTTTATGGTAAAACTCTGGAAGAACATGATTCCAACTTAAAAGCCATGCTTCAGAGGTCCAGGGAAAGGGGAGTTAAATTCAATGTGGACAAATGTACTCTGAGAAACAAGGAAGTAAAATACTTCGGTCATATCCTGTCAGTGGAAGGCCTAAAACCTGATCCAAACAAAATTGCAGCAATAGCTAATATGAGACCGCCTGACATTCGGTCAGAGCTTGAAACAGTTTTAGGACTTGCTAATTACCTGACAAACTTCACTCCACACCTTGCTGATGTTCTGTCACCCCTAAGAGAACTTTTAAAGAAACACTCTGATTTTCAATGGGGATCTCAGCAGAATGAGGCATTTAACAAAATGAAACAGGTTATATCCAATGCTGGAACTTTAACATATTATGACACTAAAAAGGAGGTAACAGTTCAAGTGGATGCATCCAAACAAGGCCTTGGAGCAGTACTGCTGCAGGAAGGGAAACCTGTTGTCTTTGCATCCAAGTCACTCACAGACACAGAAGTGAATTATGCCCAAATAGAAAAGGAGATGTATGCAATTGTATTTGGATGTGAACGTTTTCATCAGTATATCTATGGTCGGAAAGTGACTGTGGAATCAGATAACAAGCCTTTGGAAATAATCATGAAAAAAAGCCTTGCATCTGCCCTAGCCAGGCTACAAAGGATGATGTTGCACCTGCAAAAGTATAACATTCAGGTGATATACAAACCAGGAAACATGATTCCTGTTGCAGATACCCTAAGCAGATTACCCCTTCAAGAAAAAAGTTCTACAGAAGAGGTTTTTGAAACACAAGTACATTTAGTTATGTCAAGCCTTCCCATTTCAGACCAGAAAATGAAACAGCTCAGAAGTGCAACTGCGGAGGACCCTCAACTAGCAGCAGTGAGGAAAGTAATATTAAATGGATGGCCAAGGTCAAAACATTCCTGTCCTCCAGCAGCAGCAGAGTTTTGGAATTTCCGCGAAGAACTGGTTCTTATGGACAACATCATCTGCAAAGGTGGCAGGCTGGTAGTACCAAAATCTATGAGAACAGAACTGATTAAACAAATACATCAAGGACACATGGGAGCTGAAAAATGTAAAAACAGAGCACGGGATATATTCTACTGGCCAGGTATGAATGCACAAATAGAAAACATTGTACTAACGTGTCCACTTTGTTTACAACATCGTGCAGCAAAGAACCAATGATTCCCCATGGTGTGCCATCAAGACCATGGCAAAAAGTGGCTTCAGATCTATTTGTGTTAGACAATGCAAACTATATTCTTGCAGTGGATTATTACAGTTGATTCTTTGAACTAGAATGTTTGAAAAACACTTCTACTTCTAATGTCATAAAAAAACTAAAAGCAATATTTGCCAGACATGGAATTCCAGATGAGTTTGTGTCAGATAATGGCCCCCAGTTTGCATCAGCAGAGTTTGCACAATTCACTAAAGCCTATGACTTTCAGCACAAAACTTCTAGTCCAAACTATCCACAATCAAATGACCAGATTAAGAAAACAGTTCAGACTGTTAAGCATCTGCTCTCAAAGGCAAAACAAAGTGGTGGAGATCCCTACATTGCCATACTGGAATACAGAAACACACCAATTGATGGAATTGGGTCACCAGCTCAACTACTAATGAGCCGCCGTCTGCGCTCCATACTACCCATGACACACAACCAGTTACTACCACAGATTATACCATCAGCTCTTGTGAGCACAAAACTGCAGAATAAACAACAAAGACAATCCAGATACTAAAACAGAGGTGCTAGGCCATTATCTGTCCTGCAGGAGGGAGATCGGGTCATGATGCAAAAGCCTGGAGGAAAATGGCAACCAGGACATGTGACTTCTAAGTTACAAACACCAAGATCATACCTGGTAGAAACTGATGATGGTGGTGTATACAGAAGGAACCGTAGACATTTGATCAAAACATGTGCACCACTATCTACAAACAGTTTAGATGATGATTTTGAAGTAAGTGAAAGTACACCAGTGGAGCAGCCTGAACTGCACCATAGTTCGCAAGTTCCTTCATCAGACACTGAGTCGACAAATGCTGGTGCAGGAGTACAACCACAGAACAGAAACATGAAAACTACAAGATGTGGTCGAATGGTGAAGCCACCCCAACGACTGAACTTATAATTATGCTTATTTACATTTTCATTAATGTTTCTCTATGCTTTAATACTTTCATGGTTATGTTCTTTAAAAGAAGGGATAATGTGGCGCACACTAGGTGTCGCTATAACATGATAATGCTTTATACATAACAGTGTGTAACTTGTTGATGTGGGAGGTCCTGCGGCCATCTTAAGTTTTGCTGGACTGATAGAAATACAGATCCCTTACAACAAGAATATCTCCTGTGTCTTTATGAACAGTTTAAACCTCACAATCAGAAATATTACACCCCTTAAATATTCTGTTGGTCTCCACCTTTCTAAAAAGGACGCACTATCCTGTGCAGAAATATGTATAGACTTGAATTACCATAGACTGTCACAATATTTTTTACATTTGAATGTGGCTCACATGTAAAAAAGATTGGGGACCCCTGGCATAAAGTGACCAGATTTTCAGAGAGAAATCCAGAGACAGGGGAGAATATGCTGGCAACATTTTTAGACACCCCCCAACCACTCCCCATTTTACAAATACATCCTCTGTGAATATATTAATGAATGTAGTGGCAATTCCCCAGAACTCGCCAAAGGTTGGCACAAAAGCATTATCATGCATTATTCCCCCCAAACTCATTGCAGGATGATGAAATTGCAGCTTCATGTATAATAACCTCAGAACTCAGGATGACAAAGTGGTAATTCTATGTATAATACCCCAGAACTCATAGCAGGATAATGAAGTGGCCATTTCATGTATAATACCCCCAGAACTCCTAGCAGGATAAAGTGGCAGTTTCATGTATAATACATGATAATCAATCAGAATTTGCCTATAATAATGCATCTCATGCATCTACTGGGCAATTTTCATGTTTTATCGTGAACTGGTTAACATCCTAAAGCATTTTCATACTATGGTCGGTTATTTTCATACTACGGTCGGTTATCCTCTGACCTCTGTACCTTCTGTTAACTCATCTTTAACGCATTTTTTTAAAGTTTGGTCTGGGGTCTGGGGTACATGATTTTCAGCAGCTACTGTTGCTCAGGGTTGGACTGGCCCACCGGGACAAATCCCGGTGGACCCCAGTCCTTGTGGGCCCCTGGGTCCATTAGACCACTCGCTCCATCATGCGCTCCAGTTTTGCGCAAAACAAATTATGTTTCCCACAGCTATAAGATCCCACATGGACCTAGTGGGCCCCACTGCCACTCCATCTAGTACGGTACTAGTAGTACTCATATGCTGCTATAGTAGCTCCACTGTACCTGCTGCACTCCGGTTGGGTTAATTTTTACTGATGTGCGCCCTGATGACATCACTCGCTGGTGCCCTTCACGTGGGTGGGGGAATCCGAGAGTGGCGCGTCAGGGAGTGTGCTGCTAGCACTATACCCTCTCACTGTTTCCTCTCAGCTGCAGCCGCATATTGCTACCTTCTTGACTACTCCTCTGCTGGTGAGCAAACAATCTGATGGGGGGGGGGGGAATATGGAATTTGCCTGTCTGGGCCCTGGGTGTGGAGGAAACAAGCTGCCAGTGAATGTTTTACATAATCCACACATACTGTATAACCCTGACTGCCCACCACCAACTTTTTAAATTCAATTTTATATTTAGCCCCTGAGGAATCTTCATTTGTTTGCCTCTTTAAGTTTGCTGCCCCATTTTTTATGTTATTGCCCATTTTCATGCTTCCATCCAGTTGCTACATTTCTCCATCTCTCTACCCCTGGTTGAGCTATAAATTATTTTACTGGGACTAGGTGGAACTGTGCTTACAATGAATTTAACAGTTGATTAAAAAAATTAAATGTTTACAGAATTTTTACTTGATTAGTAAAGTGTAACATTATATATATAATATATATATATTTAAAATATAGCTATAATATTGTTCACCTACTTTATTGGTACATTCTCATCAAACCCTTCCCTAAGGTCCTGGTCACATTATCTTCAATCCCTGCCCCAGTGAATTTACAATCTAAGTTCCCTATTGCATTCCCATTAGTCCTGCCCCAGTGAGTTTACAATCTAAGGTCCTATCACATTCTTTTCCGTTGTGGGCATTCGTGAGTAATGGGCCCTCCAGATCAGGTTCTCTGGTGGGCCCCAGTCCGACACTGCTGTTGCTCATAAAAGAGCAGGGTCTGGTTATCCAGAAAGAATATTAAGCTTAAGGTTCCTTCTCTTAGTTAGGGCCCAGGTTTATTGGACGCGCCAGGTGGTGCTCCCCTCTTCAATTCTAGCCAGGGCAGGGTGTTTGTATGTTTTCCCTCACAATTACCATCACAGGGGCTCAGTTTTAATGTCTGTCCTGTTGTAAAAAAAACCCAGCAATTCAGTACAAAGGAATTATGTTCTGTACACCGCTTCAGAGGATTGAAACCACTGCTAAATCCACTGACTCAGCTTTTAGTTCCACGCAAGCTCTTCATAGGAAAATTCCAAGGTGGCAGTTTCATGTATAATACCCCAGAACTGCATAGCAAAATGATAAAATGGAAATAACATGTACAATATAATACCTCCAGCCCCAGATTTCCATTGTGATGCACATTAAAGGGGTGGTTCACCTTTAAGGCAACTCTTAGTATGTTATAGAATGGCCAACTTTTCAATTGGTTTTCATTATTTATTGTTTATAGTTTTATAGTTATTTGCCTTTTTCTTCTGACTTTTTGCAGCTGTCAAATGGGCGTTGCTAACTCCCTTCTAAAAAACAAATGCCTGTAAGGCTACAGATATATTGTTATTGTTACTTTTTATTCATATTCCAGCCTCATATTCAAATCAGTACATGGTTGCTAGGGTAATTTGCATCCTAGCAACCAGATGGCTGAAATTGCATACCGCATAGCTGCTGAATAAAAAGCTAAATAACTCAAAAACCACACATAATAAAAAATGAAAATCAATTACAAATTGTCTCAGAATATCATTCTCTACATCATACTAAAAGTTATCGCAAAGGTGAACAACTCCTTTAATGACTAAGTAAAATATTATTAGATTTTTACTGTGAAAACAGCATGTCAGTCAGAAACTAGCATTCCTTGCTGCTGTGACTGTCAGCTGCTTTACTTCCTCTGCCTTAGGGCTAGTCCACACGGGGAGATAGCGACGCGTTTGCGGTCGCGGCGACAAAGCGCCGCGACAGTCGCCGCGACCGGCGCAGGCGACAGTTTTGTATGGGCGCCTATGTAAAAACGCCTGTGCTAACCACACGAGGCGATGCGCTTTTCAACAGTCGCCTGAAAATGCCTCGCGAGGCATTTTCAGGCATTTTCAGGCGACTGTTGAAAAGCGCATCGCCTCGTGTGGTTAGCACAGGCGTTTTTACATAGGCGCCCATACAAAACTGTCGCCTGCGCCGGTCGCGGCGACTGTCGCGGCGCTTTGTCGCCGCGACCGCAAACGCGTCGCTATCTCCCCGTGTGGACTAGCCCTTAGCTGTGTGCTCTGTGGGGGGTAGAAGGGGGATCGGGTTACATGGGAGACACAGACAAGAGCCAGTTTGCACACTAAAGTCATTGATGTTGAAGGACCTGGCTTAGCCGGCCATGTAATAGCCTGGTGATTCTGTAGTTTCAGGAGCCGTATTTTCCAGACGGGCTCCACCGGGGCCTGCAGTTGCACCCTCTGCAGGTGATACTCCTTTCGGGAGACTGTTTGTTCCTAAAAATCTGAGGGAGCAGGTATTCAGTGAAGCTCACAATTCTGAAATGGTAGGGCATCCAGGTATTACCAAAATGACTGCTTTATTGTCTTGAAATGGTAGAAGGTAGAAGAGGAATAAAATGACTAATTTTGCTGAATCTTCCACACCTTTCCTCTTCTAAAACTTTGAATTGTTTATTTCTAACATTTTAAAACTGCATGGTGTTCCAGTCAATATTGTGTTTGGCGGGGGAGTACAATTGTTTTCTAAGTTCTGGCGAGCCTTTTTGCTTGTTGGTTAGGATCAATTTATAATTTTTCCACTGCATACCATAATCAAACCAATGGTCAGACAGAAACCAGTGTTAACCAGTCCCATGAACAATTCTTATGATGCTATGTTTCTGATAATCAATCAGAATTTGTCTATAATAATGCATCTCATGCATCTACTGATTTTAATTTTATATTGTTAACTGGTTAACATCCTAAAGCATTTTCATACTATGGTCGGTTAAAGAATATGAACAATAATGTTCCTTCTCTCAAGTTAGGGCCCAGGTTTATTGGTCCATACTAAAAATCATTGTTCATATAATATTTTCTTTTTATCTACTTTAAATCTCCCCCAAACGCCCCTGGGAGTTAGTAGGTCTAGATAATGCTCTCTTTGCCCCATTCTGAGGGCAATGTACAGAGGGTGATTCCAACTGCTGTGTTTCTGAATGATAATCATCCGACAAACAAGTGATATAGCCTAATAAATGAATGGGAGCATTTCAAGATTTTAATAGGTTCCGTAGGGAGGCACCCAAATATCAGGTGGGAAACTTGGTGTGGTTATCCACAAAGAATAATAAACTTAAAGTTAGGGCCCAGGTTTATTAGTCCACACCCTATCTTGGAGGTTATTAATCCTTCCTCTGTCTATCTCAAGCTACCTTATGAACTGAGGATACTTTGGTGATACTTTGGTGAACACTTTCAGGCAGAAAAGAGCTCTCGGTGCAGAGCATAACTAGTGTGTGCTGGGCCCCACCGCAAAAAAAAATCTTCAAAGGGGCCTGCTGCACAGAGATCCCTACCCTGCTCCATCCTGCCTACTAAGCTTCTGTTGGGCAACTGATTCCTGTTATCTTGTTATTGATCCATTGTTCAGTTGACAGGCTAACCAGACAGCGCTCTGTATACTTTACACTGCCTGGTAAGTAGAAGTGAGTGAGGGCTTGTACAGACAACATCTGAAAATACCCTGCCGTTCATAGCATTAGAATCATTATTCTGATGCTGGTGTACTTGCATTATCAAGGCAGGATTGTTCCAGGCAGTGACACAGCAAGGTAAAAACATGCAAAGGTCAGGACTGGATAATCAGAAAGGAATCACACCCAGAAACTATCAGGGAATAGACCTATGTTGGAAAATGAGTCAGTGCAGTGCATTGTAGGGGGCTTTTATAGCGAGACTAATGGCCAGATTGGCAACAGGTGAGACAGGCAATGCTTACTTGCAGTTACAAAGCAAAGCCATAGGAGTGAAACAAGGCCTTATCTGTCTGCTCACATAGAGCAGCAGTTCCCTGCTGTCCCTGAATCTAAGAAGGCAGAACTTTCTATGTAACCCTTATTCCACTCTAAAGCTGGCCATAGACGCAAAGATCCTATCATATGAATCCTCGATTCGTATGATTTTCGGATCATGTGTGGAGTGCCCCGACATCTATTGTGCCATGGCGATCGGTCGTTCGGTCAATCGGACAAATTTGAAAATTTACATCGGCTGCAGATCTCTCTGACGATCTTCAGTTGGAGATTGTCACTAGCTGTTGTCAGACATAACTTTCGTACTATTGCTGTAGGGGCAATTTTGATCTAAAAAGGTAAGTGGCAGGTCGGGAGATGGGGAAGTCCGATAAGTCAGATTGTTCGAGGATTCGAACGATCGGATCTTTGCATCTATGGCCAGCTTTAGAGGAAAGTGATTGGGGAGTAGAAACAACAGGACCTAAACAGAACTAACCAGAACTAATAAGGTTTTGCCGAGATCCCTGTCTCTTGGGACAGGTATCACAAAAATGCACCTTATCCCCACTATATAAGCACAACTCTACAACCCTTTGCAGAGGACAAACAGGTAGAGCTGAATTGCATAGGTTCCTCTGAAGGCCTAGGGGCTAAGACTTCAGGTTTGGGTGCTAATTCTAAGGGGATATCATGAGGGGTAGAAAAGCGTGTTCTCGCCAGGTGCCTCTCCTTATGTCTCCTATCAATTTGAATAGCAAGGCACCTTAGGGAATCAAGGAAGGATGGAGCATAAAAGTTAACAAGGCTATCTTTGATAGTAACTGAAAGCCTCTGAATTGACATGGGACAGACAAGGACAGTACCAACCAGACAGTGCAGTACAGGATCAGGAATCAGGAGTGTAGTCAGGAGAAACAGGCCAGGGTCAAAAACAATCATTAACATGGTAAAAGTGTTAGCATCCAGAAGAGTGGTCAAACAGGCAAGGGTCAGGACAGGAATCACACCCAGGACCTATGTTGGACAATGAATCAGTGCAGTATAGGGGGTTTTATAACCAGACTAATGGCTTACACAGATCACCTGTGGCCAGATTGGCAATAGGTGAGACAAGCAATGCTTACTTGCAGTTACAAAGCATAGCCATAGGAGTGAAACAAGGTCTTAGCTGTCTGTTTAGCTGTTATGCAGACAGCACAGGAACATCAGGCAGGTTATCACACAAGGCTCACAGGATAAATTAATTGCACAGCCAGGGCCATTACATGGTCAGAATAGTAAAAACAGCTCTGCCTTTCTGTTACATTTCCTTGATTTTCTGAAAAAAGCTGGAATGTCTTGCATACACTAGGAGGGTAGAGTTAATGTGGGAGTGCCACAAATAATATGTGAAAGTCTATAACTCTGACTGTGTTCTACGAAACACAGAAAGAAATCGTCAGTGTTCATTCTAACTCACGCTGTGGTGTTGACCTGCTGGCATAGACACCATTGTCCTAACACTCGGTCTAATCCACACTCTGGAGTTGACCAGCTGCCTTAAATGATAAAAAGCCAATATTTGTACACAAAGAGAAAGAGAAAATTTGCCAGCGCACAGTTTGTCTTTAAAAATATTGATTACAAAAAATGAGGTGTTATTACCACACTGGATAGGGTCCTCTAGCCAGTGTCGGAGTGGCCCGGGCGGGGCCCCAGGAAAAAACCCGGTGGGCCCCCGCCGGGCCAGACCCCCCTACCAATATAAAAATTTAGAAAAAAAAAAGTTTTCGGCGAAGCGCATCGCCGCTCGCGCATCGAGAAGCACTGCTCGCGCATACGCACAGTCACGCAGAGTTCACCATGTCGCAGTAGGGGGACGGGGGCCCTGGACCACCAGTCCCGGTGGGCCCCGGGCCCCCCAGTCCGACCCTGCCTCTAGCCTTTTGTTTCCTTGACACTGAGCACTTGAATGTATTGAAATTATACTTTATAGTTATGTATTTCTAATGATGCACTTATTGTTACTTTTTATTTTAATGACCCCTTGTTTGTTACTACTAATTTATTGTTTTGCTGTACAGTGCTTTGCCCTCCCTCAAGGAGCACTATACAAATAAAAATACAAAATATGTAAGCTTACGTGCCACGTCAAGGCCGCTCAATGTATATGAGTCCTACTCTGTTTGTGAGCATTATAGGTTTGTGGTGCATTTAAAATCAAGTCCCCCAGCAACCAATGTGACTGAGTAGTAAGACCATTATACACTTTAACCCTTAGCTCAGGAGCTCTAGTGAGAACGCAGGGAGCTTTTAAGCTCCAGCCAACAAAATATACCTTCCTACACTATTAGCATTTTTAATTTGTAGTGCATTTAAAATCAAGTCCCCCAGAAAACAATGTGACTGAGTAATAAGACCATGGTGCACTTCCTCTTTAACTCAGCGGCTATAGAGAAAAAGCAAGGAGATTTTGAGCCCCAGCCAATTAACATACATCTATAAGTGATTCCTTGTTTAAAAGGCCTTTTTTAAGACACCATTGTCCCAGCAGTCTAACCAACATTCTGGAATTGACCACCTGCAGTAAACTATAAAAATTCAATATGTGTACACAGAGATAAAGAAAACATTTGCCAGGGCACGGTTTGCCTTTAAAAATAATTATTACAAAAAATGAGGCGTTAGAACCAAAAAATGTAAACTCACGTGTCACGTAAAGGCCCCTCATTGTACATGAGTCCTACACTGTTTGTGAGCATTATAAGTTTATAGTGCAAAAAAAGTCCTCCAGCAACCAATGTTACGGAGTAGTAAGACCATGGTAACTTACCATTAGCTCAGGAGCTCTAGTGGGAAAGCAGGGAGCTTTTAAACCCCAGACAACAAAATACACCTGTGAATAATTACATTGCTAACTTACAATGAAAACAGTGAAGGACACAAATACAATGAGGGGCCTTGACGTGGCATGTAAGCTTACATATTTTGGCCAAAGTGTGGTACTAACACATCATTTTTTGTAATTATTATTTTTAAAGGCCAACTGTGCGCTGGCAAATTTTCTCTATCTTTTGTGTACAAATATTGGCTTTTTATCAACGCCCCAGCATAAGTTAACCCTTTAAGTGCCAGCAGAATTTCACATTTTGGTTACGTGAAATGCCAGCCGTTTTTGAAACATTTTGTGCTCTCTCACTTTAGGGGCATTTTCTGAGGGGAAACCTATAGTTTACCTAGGAAAACTATACATTGTTTTTTTCGGTAGAAACTGAGCTTTCTAAATCTGCCTGAGTTTTCATGTATTTCCACCTGTGCAAAAAAATTTATAGTGCTAAATACCAAAAAAAAAAGAAAAATTACCATTTTTCTTCGTATATCAATTTATACCAGAAAAATATTTCATTTTACGGATGAAAATCCAACTGATTTGGAAAGCCTTATGTCTCTCGAACGTGCCAATACCAGATATGTATAGTTTTAGGGAGATTTAGGACTTCTGTACCTCAAAAACTCCCGGCAGTATATTGCCGAATTTTGAAAGCACTAAGGCAGAAAACGGCATGCTTTAGATTCCAAGGCAAAAACTCCTGAAACCGTAGGTTTACCCCAGAAAACCATACATTTTTGAAAAGTACACATTCTGCCGATTACAAAATGGGTAACTATGTCTCTCTACTCCCAACTACCAAACATAAAAGCTTGTCTGAACATAGCGGTTCTTCAAAAAAAAATTCAAAATTCTGAAAAATCATTTCAAAGGTTTTATTTTGCTGCTCCGCATATCCCAAACTATATTAGGTACCAAGAAAAAGCACCTGAAATATGATTGCCAGGGGTCCACTGAACAGTTTGATACCCATTATGCATAGGTTTACCAAAGTATCTGGCATTTAGAGACACCAATATGAAGTTAGCACATCCAAATTGATCAGGACTTTACTTCAGCTACTGAGAAATCAACACATTGACTGCATTTTTTTTGGGGTAAAAACACAGAAATATATGTTTACCCCCCAAACCCATATATTTTTGGAAAGTACACATTCTACCGAATCTAAAATGGGTACCCATGCCTTTCTGCTCCAAACTACTGAGTCGCAAGGCTTTCCCAAAATTGTCGGTTTTGGTGAAATATGTGAAAATTGCCTCAAACCTTCAACTTCCCAGTAGGGATGTAGCGAACGTCGGAAAAAAAGTTCGCGAACATATTCGCGAACTTGCGCAAAAACGCGAGCGGTTCGCGAACGGTTCGCGAACCCCATAGACTTCAATGGGAAGGCGAACTTTAACATCTAGAAAAGACATTTCTGGCCAGAAAAATGATTTTAAAGTTGTTTAAAGGGTGCAACGACCTGGACAGTGGCATGCCAGAGGGGGATCAAGGGCAAAAATGTATCTGAAAAATCTGCCTGTGTGTGCTTGGAAGAGATAGTGTAGGGGGAGAGCTGTTAGGATGTGAACAAGGTCACACAGCTCGATGGCGGGTTGAAGAAAACAGTGTGCAAATAATGCCTACAAGGCCAACGTATACATTACTACAGCGGTGGATACGGATTACGTAAAATATATTATGGCTGCTTGAAAAAAGTGACTCCGGTGTTTTTTCTGGAGACGGTAATATTATGGATATTTAGACAGAATGTGAACAAGGTCACACAGCTCGATGGCGGGTTGAAGAAAACAGTGTGCAAATAATGCCTACAGGGCAAATAATGCCTAAAAGGTCAACTTATACACTACTACAGCGGTAGTAAAATAAAAAAAAGTAAAATAAAAAAAAAATGAATATTAAAAAAAAAAAATTAAAGTTGGTGCTGCTGAACTACTAGGAGCAGCAGATTAGCACACCAGTCCCACTCCCCAACACTGCTAGACTAATAGCACTGGGCTCTTATAGTAGTAGTAGTAGTAGTAGTAGTAAAACAACAAAAAAATAAATAAAAGCAGTCCTTACAAGGACTACTGTTATTGCAGCAGTCAGCAGATGAGATCAGAAGCAGGACAGCTGCCCACTGCAGCTACATACAGAGCACTGCAGTAGAAGGTAGATTACTAGCCAGCAAAGCTACCTAAGCTTAAATGTCCCTCAAACCCCTGCAGACTTCTGTCCCTCCAATAACAGAGCAGTATCAAAACGATTACTAGCCAGCAAACTTTCAACTGTCCCTGAAATCACTAACAGGCAGCAGCTCTCTCCCTACACTATCTCTTCAGCACACACAGGCAGAGTGAAAAAACGCTGCAGGGCTTCGGTTTTTATAGGGAAGGGGAGTGGTCCAGGGGAGAGCTTCCTGATTGGCTGCCATGTACCTGCTGGTCTGGGGTGAGAGGGCAAAAAAAAGCGCCAACAATGGCGAACCCAAAATGGCGAACGTCGCGCGACGTTCGCGAACTTCCGGCGAGCGCGAACACCCGATGTTCGCGCGAACAAGTTCGCCGGCGAACAGTTCGCGACATCTCTACTTCCCAGCACCATATCACCCATGTATCATTATGCACTAAGAAAAAGCACCCTAAATATGATTGCCATGGTTCCTCTGAACATTTTGGTGGCCATTGTTCATAGGTTTACCAAAGTATCTGGCATTTAGAGGCCCCAAAATGAAGTTAGCGCATACAAACAGTCCCGTGGGTAACTTCAGCTAATGAAAAATCAACACACAGGAGAAAGCTCTCTGTTTAGTGCTGAATTAAGCATTGAAATTCCTGTTTGAGACAGGATTTTTTGTTATCACTTGGTGTGTGAATGTGTTGTCCACTTGGTGGGTGAAATTTGGGAAGTTTTGAGTTGATTTTCTTTACTAAAAATCGATTTTTCTTTTGACCCTGAAGGTGAGTGATTCCTAGCCCAGTTCCTTTCACTTGCTCTGGGCTACAAACTCACTGTTAGATCCCCTACCCCTCCCCCGCACCTGGGTGTCAGTTTCATTTGCATTTTCTCTTGTTTCAGCACAAATTGTTTAATTTTTTGTACAGATTGAGTGGATATTTTGATTTTGCACTCAGTTCTGTGAGGAGAGAAATCTAAAGGGAGAAAGGTTTAATATAAGTATAAATATAAAATCTTTTCCAGCAGCAGCAGTGCAGCTCCCAGGCACCTGCTCACATTAACCCTCTCCCTGCCACAGCTTCTCAACTTAAAACTTATTTTTTTTTTTTTTTTTTGTTAATCAATAGTATAAAGCTTTCTTTTTGTGTGGTGTTGTGTAAAATAATGGGAGGGAATAAAAAGGAAAGTTATAAAAAAACATCTCTTGGTTCTAAAGCAAAAGGACCTGAAAAACCCAGCTGTAGCTCTGCAAGGAAACACCAGTCAGAGCCCATGTCAAAAAGCCCCATTGCCTCTACTTCTGCTGCTGCAGCCAATGTGACCCCTGCTAAAACATTTGCACACGCGGTAGCTACTGGCAGCAACCCTAGCCAAGTCACTGCTGGGGTAGAGAAGCTTACAAGGAAGCATGGGGCCAGATGCCTAATGTCAAGCACTCATGGCATAGAGGCTTATATAAAGGCTGCAGCTGAAGTGGTGGGCCACTCTGCAGTAGTGGCAGCAAGTAAAATGTATGGGAAAGCCATAATCTTTGCCCGTACTCTAACTGCAGTGCATACTCTGGTACAGAGGGGTATCACAGTGGGAGGGAGTTATGTCCCTGTAGAACCCCTAGAAGGATTGGGCACAAGGGTGGTTTTATCTAATGTGCCCCCCTTCCTGCAAGACCACTTATTGTACCCCCACCTGCAAGCCCTTGGGGAGTTAAAATCAAATATGTCTAGAATTCCCCTGGGATGTAAGGAGAGCAGACTGAGGCATGTCCTTTCCTTTAAAAGGCAGGTGCAACTACTTTTACCTCGGGGGCAAGACACTATTGAGGGGTCTTTCGGGGTTCCATTTGAAGGGGTGCTGTATAAAATTTTTTACAGCACAGAGGAAGTGAGGTGCTTCCTTTGCAAGAACCTGGGGCACACTCGCCAGAGTTGCCCCAAAGGGCAAATTAAGACCACAGCCCCTGTTCCTGCTCCCAGTGCCTCAAATAAAACATCTTATCCTGCTGGGACTATTTCAGCAGGGTCCTCAAAGGGGATATCTCCTTCACTAAAGAACCTCAAGGTGGCTGTTACACAACCCACCTCTACAACATCCAAACCTCCTCCTTCTTCACTGAAGACATCTAAGGCTGCAGCATGTCATACAATTGCGGCAAAAGAGAAGGGGGGAAACATGTCAAAGCTTCCCCCAGGGTCACAGTTGTTCCTACCACAAAAAGGTGTACCCCTGTTATGGGCACCCCTGAAGGTGTGGGGGTACCCATGATTGCAACACCTGTTGGGGTTGGGGCAGATAGTGGCCTTTCCTCTTCAGATGCCAAGAAAAAGAGGAAATTTAAATCAAACTGGCTGGTACCTGAGGAATGGGCATCAGTGGTTAATGATGGGGCACCCCCATCCAAGGGTAAAAAGGGTAGCAAAACTTCTGCTCCTCATGTGGTGACATTGTCTGGCCCAACTGTTGGTCACGATCAACCGGTTTCAGACCATGCACTCTTGCCTCCAGACCAGGTGGGGAATAATGAGGTTAATGGTCTGCATGGCCGTGAACATGGCAGTGTTGGTTTCCCCACAGAGTCAGGGGTGCAGTATCTGCCTCAAAATCATTTGGAAGATCTTCCCTTGGAGTGTAAAGAGACACCTAATGAGACTCCTGCAGAGTGGGCAGTCAGTGTTCCTGAGGTGCTGAGATTTGGCAACTGCAACCAGCCTCAGTTTTTAGTGCCTCAGGGTATTTCACTCCAGGAGGGGGAGAATATTGGGCTAACCCCCATACAGGACCCTGCAGATAAAACTGCTGGGAAGGATGGTGAGGGTGGAGTTGTAAATACGGTGGAGGGTAGCCAGACAACCTCTACTGTTCATGCTAAAATCTCTCCTCCCTTGTCTTCAACTGACCCAAATGTTATTGCCATCCAGAAAGCACAGGAGGTAGTAGAGAGGGCAGAGGCTAACCATCGAGCCTCCAAAGCTCTACCTGTTGCTGGGGAGCTAATTAGTTCTGTTGCTCCTGTGTCAAACACTTCCAAATGTGTTTCAAGTGAAGTTGAGGGAACACCTGAGCCATTGCAGGGTCTCCAGAAAAGTGATTCTGATACTTTTCCTGTAACAACTTGTGGAGAGATTCTCAAAGCTCTAGTGGAGAGGGGAGATTATCAATCCCTTAGCCAGGAAGAGCTCATGGATGAGGGGAACATCGAAGAGGAGGTTGACATAGGAGTGGCAAATCCTTCTACCCCAATCATCCCTGCTGAGGAACTCAAAAAGTTTCTTGAGAGCACCCTTGGTGTTAAATTAGAGAAGAAGATGCACATGGCTCTGGAGAAGTGGCATGATTTGCCTTTAGTTATCAATTCTGTGAGACAATACATTAAGGTCATAAAAGAGGCCAAGAACTATGGAACAGCGGAATATCTCCGTATAATGAAGTTTCACAAAAAATGTTTGTCTCATCAGACCTTGATGAAGGTTAAAGCACTTCCTAAGACTCAGTAATGGCCTTGAGTATAAGCACACTTAATACTAATGGCTGTCGGAATCCTTTCCGAATGTTTCAGGTACTCTCCTTTCTTCGTCAAGGAGGGTACTCTGTGAGTTTCCTCCAAGAGACCCACACCACTCCAGAGCTTGAAGCAAGCTGGAATCTGGAGTGGAAGGGAAGGGTCTTTTTTAATCACCTCACTTGGACATCATGCGGGGTGGTGACCCTTTTCTCAGATTCCTTCCAGCCAGAGGTCCTGAATGCTACCTCTGTCATCCCTGGCCGTCTATTGCATCTTCGGGTCCGGGAGTCAGGTAGAACATATAATCTAATGAATGTGTATGCTCCTACTACCGGACCAGAGAGGGGAGTCAGGTAGAACATATAATCTAATGAATGTGTCAGCCTACATGGAGACAATTGACTCTGATGAAGCCTTGATTATAGGGGGTGATTTTAATTACACCCTTGATGCTCGAGATCGCAATGTACCCAAGAAAAGAGACTCGTCTGAGTCCGTTTTGCGAGAACTAATTGCTCATTTCTCCTTGGTTGATGTCTGGAGAGAACAGAACCCAGAGACGGTTGCTTTTACCTATGTCAGGGTGAGAGATGGTCATGTTTCTCAATCCCGGATTGATAGGATATATATATCGAGCCATCTCATGTCACGAGCCCAGTCGAGCACCATTAGATTGGCACCATTCTCAGACCACAATTGTGTATCCCTGAGAATGTCAATCGCACCATCTCTGCCAAAAGCTGCTTACTGGCACTTTAACAACAGTTTATTAGAAGATGAGGGTTTTGCAAAGTCAGTCCGGGATACATGGAGAGGCTGGAGGGCCTTTCAGGATGAATTTGCCACATTGAACCAGTGGTGGGATGTAGGCAAGGTTCACCTAAAGCTCTTGTGTCAAGAGTATACCAAAAGTGTGAGCGGGCAGTGCAATGCAGAGATTGAGGCACTGAATGGGGAGGTGCTTGATCTTGAGCAAAGGCTATCAGGCTCTGAAGACCAAGCCCTTCAGTGTGAATATCTAGAAAGGAAAGAAGCGCTGCGTAACATGGAACAACGACAGGCTCGTGGTGCCTTTGTGCGAAGCCGGATGCAGTTACTTTGTGATATGGATCGTGGTTCCCGATTCTTCTATGCTCTGGAGAGGAAGAAGGGGAACCGAAAACAAATCACATGCCTTTTTGCGGAGGATGGAACCCCCCTTGAGGATCCGGAGGCTATCCGGGACAGAGCCCGGTCCTTCTATCAAAACCTTTTTTCTCCAGATCCCATCTCTCCAGATGCCTGTGAGGAGCTATGGGATGGGCTTCCAGTGGTCAGTGAGAGGAGAAAAGAGAGGTTGGAAACACCAATCACTCTAGATGAACTCTCTCAAGCACTCCGTTTAATGCCCCACAATAAATCTCCTGGGCTTGACGGACTGACCATAGAGTTCTTCCAGTTCTTTTGGGATACTCTGGGCCCTGATTTCCATAGGGTCCTAACTGAGGCCTTCAAGAAAGGTGAGTTGCCACTTTCGTGTCGTCGAGCAGTGTTATCACTACTTCCTAAGAAGGGGGATCTCCGTCTTATTAAGAACTGGAGACCAGTCTCACTGCTTAGCACAGACTATAAGATCGTGGCCAAAGCTATCTCACTTAGGCTCAAATCTGTGCTGGCAGAGGTGATTCATCCTGACCAGTCCTATACAGTCCCCGGTCGGACAATTTTTGATAATGTCTTTTTAATCCGAGACTTACTACATTTTGCGAGAAGGACTGGTCTATCTCTTGCTTTTCTCTCTCTGGATCAAGAGAAGGCATTTGACAGGGTGGATCACCAATATCTTATAGGCACTCTGCAAGCCTATAGCTTTGGCCCACAGTTTGTGGGCTACCTGAAAACAATGTATGCCTCTGCAGAGTGTTTAGTTAAAATCAACTGGTCTCTGACTGCACCTCTGGCCTTTGGACGAGGAGTTCGGCAAGGATGCCCCTTGTCGGGACAACTGTACTCGCTGGCCATTGAGCCCTTCCTGTGTCTCTTAAGGAAAAGGCTCACGGGACTGGTGCTCAAAGAACCTGACATGAGGGTGGTTCTCTCAGCCTACGCTGATGATGTAATTCTTGTGGCCCAGGACCTAGTTGATCTTGAGCGGGCACAAGAGTGTCAAGAAGTCTACGCTGCTGCCTCATCTGCCCGGATCAACTGGTCCAAGAGCTCAGGCCTTCTGGAGGGTTCTCTAAAGGTAGATTTCCTGCCTCCTGCTTTTCGTGACATCTCGTGGGAGAGTAAAATCATTAAATATTTAGGCGTCTACCTATCAGCTGAGGAGTATCCTGTCTCACAGAATTTCATTGAACTTGAGGAGTGTGTTCTAACGCGCCTTGGAAAGTGGAAGGGCTTTGCTAAAGTACTTTCTATGAGGGGGAGAGCTTTGGTGATTAATCAGCTGGTGGCCTCTCAGATCTGGTACCGGCTGATATGTCTTAGCCCAACCCAAGAATTCATTGCTAAGATCCAGAGAAGGTTACTGGACTTTCTCTGGATAGGAAAGCATTGGGTTTCTGCAAGTGTCTCAAGCCTCCCGTTGAAAGAGGGAGGGCAGGGAGTTGTGTGTATACGTTCTCAAGTGCACACCTTCCGTCTCCAGCAAATACAGAGATACTTGTATGCAGATCCTTCTCCACAGTGGTGTACTCTAGCATCGAGTTTTTATCGCCAGGTACGAAATATGGGATATGACCGGCAATTGTTTATAATTGAACCTGAGGGTTTCCTGAGAAACGTTTCAACCCTGCCGGCTTACTACCAAGACACGCTAAAAACCTGGAGCATGGTATCCGTGTTAAGGCAAGGAGCCATTGAAGGGGAAGACATTCTAAATGAGCCCCTACTTTACAATCCATCTTTTAAGACTAGGATGTTAGAATCCATCAGCATCCGACGTCGCCTTTGCCAGGCTCGGTTAACCAGAGTTGGAGATCTCCTGGATTTTGAGAAATCAGATTGGGTGGACTCTCAAGCAGTTATGCAACGCATGGGATTCCTCACCACTAGGGTTCCACACCGTCTTCTCAAGGAAATCAAGGACACAATCTCTCCTGATTCTCACACCTTCATTGATGGGGTTTTACATGCTGGAGAGCCACGTCCACCTTGGAACTCCTCACCTCCAGACATAATAATAGCACCTAAAACCCGTCAATCCCCCCAAGCACCTCCTTCCCCAACTTGAGCCAGTTGGAGAATTTTCCAGTGACACGCTTTCATGATATAACAAGAAAGCTGTTGTACTCTCTAATGATTCACACTGTACACTTCCTTGCCCTCATCTCCCGATATGATACCATCTGGAGACGTGTGCTTAATGAGGGTGAAGGACCTCAGTGGCAAGCTCTTTATTCCAGTTTGGTGCCTAGACCAACTGGAGACTTGAGTTGGAAAGTGCTGCATGGTGCATTGAGCACGGGAGAGTATTTAGCTCGTTTTACAGACTCCCCAGCTGCTTGTCCATTCTGTGGCAAAGGAGAGTCTGTGTTTCATGCTTATTTTACGTGTGCCAGACTGCAACCTCTATTGGCTCTTTTGAGGAAGCTTTACCTGCAGTTCTGGTTACACTTTTCCCCTCATGTTTATATTTTGGACGCCCAGTATCCCGGGACAATAAAGAGAAAGACCTTCTCTCCAACTTGCTCCTGGCTTTAGCTAAATTAGTCATCCATAAATCTAGAAAGCAATGTTTGGAAGGTGGGAATCCTCTGCCAGCAGAGGTCTTGTTCCGAGTGCTGGTGCGTTCCCGCATCCGAGCAGAGTACACCCAAGCAGTGTTTACTGGTCGGTTGAAAGAATTTGCTGACCAGTGGGCAATAGATGGGGTACTTTGCTCAGTATCCCCAGACCTGGTTTCTGTTCAGACAATTCTCACACTCCATATTTAAGTGCACTTTAATTTAAGTGACAGTTGTATTTTAATCAGTTAATTATCTCCTTTGAGATGTGATTAACTTTGGTGAGCAATCACTCACCTGCAATTTGAATAATATATCAGCTAATGAAAAATCAACACATTGACTGCATTTTTGTGGGGTAAAAACACAGAAATATATGTTTACCCCCAAAACCCATATATTTTTGGAAAGTACACATTCTACCGAATCTAAAATGGGTACCCATGCCTTTCTGCTCCAAACTACTGAGTCGCAAGGCTTTCCCACAATTGTCGGTTTTGGTGAAATATGTGAAAATTGCCTCAAACCTTCAACTTCTCAGCACCATATCACCCATGTATCGTTATGCACCAAGAAAAAGCACCCTAAATATGATTGCCAGGGTTCCTCCAAACAGTTTGGTGGCCATTGTTCATAGGTTTACCAAAGTATCTGGCATTTAGAGGCCCCAAAATGAAGTTAGCGCATACAAACAGTCCCGTGGGTAACTTCAGCTAATGAAAAATCAACACATTGACTGCATTTTTGTGGGG
Source organism: Xenopus laevis (assembly GCF_017654675.1). Taxonomy (NCBI): domain Eukaryota; kingdom Metazoa; phylum Chordata; class Amphibia; order Anura; family Pipidae; genus Xenopus; species Xenopus laevis. Next base: position 70,594,283 of record NC_054373.1, on the reverse strand, counting down.
TAAAAACACAGAAATATATGTTTACCCCCAAAACCCATATATTTTTGGAAAGTACACATTCTACCGAATCTAAAATGGGTACCCATGCCTTTCTGCTCCAAACTACTGAGTCGCAAGGCTTTCCCAAAATTGTCGGTTTTTGGTGAAATATGTGAAAATTGCCTCAAACCTTCAAACTTCCCAGCACCATATCACCCATGTATCATTATGCACTAAGAAAAAGCACCCTAAATATGATTGCCATGGTTCCTCTGAACATTTTGGTGGCCATTGTTCATAGGTTTACCAAAGTATCTGGCATTTAGAGGCCCAAAATGAAGTTAGCGCATACAAATCAGTCCTGTGGGTAACTTCAGCTAATGAAAAATCAACACATTGATGCATTTTTGTGGGGTAAAAACACAGAAATATATGTTTACCCCCAAACCCAATATTTTTGGAAAGTACACATTCTACGAATCTAAAATGGGTACCCATGCCTTTCTGCTCCAAACTACTGAGTCGCAAGGCTTTCCCACAATTGTCGTTTTGGTGAAATATCTGAAAATTGCCTCAAAGCTTCAACTTCTCAGCACCATATATCGCCCATGTATCGTTACGCACCAAGAAAAAGCACCCTAAATATGATTGCCAGGGTTCCTCCAAACAGTTTGGTGGCCATTGTTCTAGGTTTACCAAAGTATCTGGCATTTAGAGGCCCCAAAATGAAGTTAGCGCATACAAACAGTCCGTGGGTAACTTCAGCTAATGAAAAATCAACACATTGACTGCATTTTTGTGGGGTAAAAACACAGAAATATATGTTTACCCCCAAACCCATATATTTTTGGAAAGTACACATTCTACCGAATCTAAAATGGGTACCCATGCCTTTCTGCTCCAAACTACTGAGTCGCAAGGCTTTCCCACAATTGTCGGTTTGGTGAAATATCTGAAAATTGCCTCAAAGCTTCAACTTCTCAGCACCTATCCCCATGTATCATTACTCTACCAAGAAAAGCACCTAAATATGATTGCCAGGGTTCCTCCTAAACTTTGGTGCCATTGTTCATAGGTTACCAAAGTATCTGGCATTTAGAGGCCCCAAATGAAGTTAGCGCATACAAATAGTCCGTGAGGTAACTTCAGCTAATGAAAATCAACACATTGATGCATTTTTGTGGGGTAAAACACAGAAATATATGTTTACCCCCAAAACCCATATATTTTTGGAAAGTACACATTCTACGAATCTAAATGGGTACCCATGCCTTTCTGCTCCAAACTACTGAGTCGCAAGGCTTTCCCAAATTGTCGTTTTGGTGAAATATCTGAAAATTGCCTCAAAGCTTCAACTTCCAGCACTATATCACCCATGTATCGTTACGTACTAAGATAAAAGCATCCCTAAATATGATTGCCAGGGTTCTCTGAACACTTTTGGTGCCATTGTTCATAGTTTACCAAAGTATCTGGCATTAGAGGCCCCAAAATGAAGTTAGCGCATACAAACAGTCCCGTGGGTAACTTAGCTAATGAAAATCAACACATTGACTGCATTTGTGGTTACGAATTAGACCCCAACCATAACAGTACAGATTACCCCAAAAACCATATATTTTCAGAAAGTACACATTCTGACAAAATTGGGTAAATATTGTTGCCTCAAACTCAACTGCCAAGATGCCAAAGCAATGCTCAAATTAACGGTTTTACAAATTCTGAAAATGTCACAAAGCTTGAATTTACCCCATTATATGCCACCACATTTCGTAATGTATCAGCATAAAACATCCTAAATATGAAGCCAGGGTCTACTGAACACTTTGATGCCCAATATGCATAGATATACCAAACTATGTGGCACAGAGACCCCCAAATGACAATAGCTGTATATACATTTCACGGCTGACGCGCTGGCTGCTGCAATATAAGCACCTGGTGTTGTATTATGCGAACATTAGACCCCCCTAACAGTACAGAGACCCCAGAAACCATATATTTTCAGAAAGTACACATTCTGACGAATCAATATGGGTAAATAAGTGTTTCTACTGCAAACTGCAAACTGCAAAGCAATGCTGAACATAACGTTTTTATAAATTTCTGAAAATCGTCAAAGCTTGAATTTTACCCCATTATATGCCACACATTTCGTATACGTATCAGCATAAAACATCCTAAATATGAACGCCAGGGGTCTACTGAACACTTTGATGCCAATATGCATAGATATACCAAACTATGTGGCGCACAGAGACCCCAAATGACAATAGTGTATATACATTTCACGGCTGACGCGCTGGCTGCTGCAATATAGCACCTGGTGTGTGTATTATGCGACATTAGACCCCCCTAAAGTACAGAGACCCCAGAAAACCATATATTTTCAGAAAGTACACTTTCTGACGAATCCAATATGGGTAAATAAGTGTTTCTACTGCAAACTGCCAAACTGCAAAGCAATGCTGAACATAACGGTTTTTATCAAATTTCTGAAAATCGTCACAAAGCTTGAATTTTACCCCATTATATGCCACACATTTCGTAACATATCAGCATAAAACATCCTAAATATGAACGCCAGGGGTCTACTGAACACTTTGATGCCCAATATGCATAGATATACCAAACTATGTGGCGCACAGAGACCCCCAAATGACAATAGTGTATATACATTTTCACGGCTGACGCGCTGGCTGCTGCAATATGAGCACCTGGTGTGTGTATTATGCGACATTAGACCCCCCTAACAGTACAGAGACCCCAGAAAACCATATATTTTCAGAAAGTACACATTCTGACGAATCCAATATGGGTAAATAAGTGTTTCTACTGCAAACTGCCAAACTGCAAAGCAATGCTGAACATAACGGTTTTTATCAAATTTCTGAAAATCGTCACAAAGCTTGAATTTTACCCCATTATATGCCACACATTTCGTAACGTATCAGCATAAAACATCCTAAATATGAACGCCAGGGGTCTACTGAACACTTTGATGCCCAATATGCATAGATATACCAAACTATGTGGCGCACAGAGACCCCCAAATGACAATAGTGTATATACATTTTCACGGCTGACGCGCTGGCTGCTGCAATATGAGCACCTGGTGTGTGTATTATGCGACATTAGACCCCCCTAACAGTACAGAGACCCCAGAAAACCATATATTTTCAGAAATTACACATTCTGACGAATCCAATATGGGTAAATAAGTGTTTCTACTGCAAACTGCCAAACTGCAAAGCAATGCTGAACGTAACGGTTTTTATCAAATTTCTGAAAATCGTCACAAAGCTTGAATTTTACCCCATTATATGCCACACATTTCGTAACATATCAGCATAAAACATCCTAAATATGAACGCCAGGGGTCTACTGAACACTTTGATGCCCAATATGCATAGATATACCAAACTATGTGGCGCACAGAGACCCCAAATGACAATAGTGTATATACATTTTCACGGCTGACGCGCTGGCTGCTGCAATATGAGCACCTGGTGTGTGTATTATGCGACATTAGACCCCCCTAACAGTACAGAGACCCCAGAAAACCATATATTTTCAGAAAGTACACATTCTGACAAATCCAATATGGGTAAATAAGTGTTTCTACTGCAAACTGCCAAACTGCAAAGCAATGCTGAACATAACGGTTTTTATCAAATTTCTGAAAATCGTCACAAAGCTTGAATTTTACCCCATTATATGCCACACATTTCGTAACGTATCAGCATAAAACATCCTAAATATGAACGCCAGGGGTCTACTGAACACTTTGATGCCCAATATGCATAGATATACCAAACTATGTGGCGCACAGAGACCCCAAATGACAATAGTGTATATACATTTTCACGGCTGACGCGCTGGCTGCTGCAATATGAGCACCTGGTGTGTGTATTATGCGACATTAGACCCCCCTAACAGTACAGAGACCCCAGAAAACCATATATTTTCAGAAAGTACACATTCTGACAAATCCAATATGGGTAAATAAGTGTTTCTACTGCAAACTGCCAAACTGCAAAGCAATGCTGAACATAACGGTTTTTATCAAATTTCTGAAAATCGTCACAAAGCTTGAATTTTACCCCATTATATGCCACACATTTCGTAACGTATCAGCATAAAACATCCTAAATATGAACGCCAGGGGTCTACTGAACACTTTGATGCCCAATATGCATAGATATACCAAACTATGTGGCGCACAGAGACCCCCAAATGACAATAGTGTATATACATTTTCACGGCTGACGCGCTGGCTGCTGCAATATGAGCACCTGGTGTGTGTATTATGCGACATTAGACCCCCCTAACAGTACAGAGACCCCAGAAAACCATATATTTTCAGAAAGTACACATTCTGACGAATCCAATATGGGTAAATAAGTGTTTCTACTGCAAACTGCCAAACTGCAAAGCAATGCTGAACGTAACGGTTTTTATCAAATTTCTGAAAATCGTCACAAAGCTTCAATTCTACCCCATTATATGCCACACATTTCGTAACTTATCAGCATAAAACATCCTAAATATGAACGCCAGGGGTCTACTGAACACTTTGATGCCCAGTATGCATAGATATACCAAACTATGTGGCGCACAGAGACCCCCAAATGGATATATAGTAGAAAAAATTTACAAGGCAAAACAAAATAAGGCAGTAAAGAGTGATATGCAAAAAAAATCCAATAAAACCACAAAAATCAATGTTTTTTTTTCCAGACTAGTGTTATCGGCCGTCAGAATCACAGTTTGAATATTTTAGCTGGGCCAAACAGGTTATACGGCTAGAAACAAGTGAACACAACATACGCAGAGCTGAAAATGCAATAAAATGGCTAAAAATTCAATAAAATGGCTAAAAATGCACCAAAATACCCAAAATTGCAATATAATCACCGAAATAACATACAAAAGGTATTGCACAGTACGGTTAGCGAATACGCTATTCGTAATGGCAATAAAACATTTTTTTCAGCCAAAAAAAGAAACGATGCGATAAGAAAAAAAAAAAAAAAGCCACAATGCCATTATGTGCGTGTGCGTGTGTACAAATGGTAAATTATATGTTATGTGCGCGTGTGTGCGTGTGCACGTGTGTGTAAGTGCAGTGAGTGTAAGTGACCCCCCCAATCCCCAAAAATGTATGTGTAAGTGTGTGTAAGTGTGAATCTAAGTGTGTATTACTGTAATAAGTGTGTGTTGGTGTGTTTGTGTGTGTAATTGTTGCACTAACCTGAAAAAGTCGCTGGAGACTGTTGCACACGATCAGGAAGAGCCTCTGGAAGAGATCTGCGACGTCATCTGTGTCCCTGTGCTGTGGGGGCGGAGATCTCCGGCGCGGTGTAGGCTGCAGCAGCAGGACACGTAAGTAACACGTGCCTGCTGCTGTTTTTGGGCCCCTGGGCGATCGCGCCCCAGGGGCCACTCGATCCCCTGCTCTGCTCGTTGCCTAGGGGCAGGGGATCGTGAAGGAGCGGAGCGAGCGGCTCTAACAGCCGCTCCTCCGCTCGCAAACCCGGAAGTGCTGCAGAACGTAGAATCTACGATCTGTGGCACTTTGGTCCTTTGATCCACAGAACGTAGATTCTACGTTCTGTGGCACTTAAAGGGTTAAACTAAAGATTTCACTCTGTGTTTCATGTACAAACAGGGAATCACTTATAAATGTATGATAATTGGCTGGGGCTAAAAAGCGCCTTGCTTTTTCATTATAGTCCCTGAGTTAAGGGGAAATGCACCATGATCTTATTACTCAGTCACACTGTTTACTGGGGGACTTGATTTTAAAAGCACTACAAACTTAAAATGCTAATAGTGTAGGAAGGTAATTATTCACAGATGTGCTGTTGGCTGGGACTAAAAAGCGCCTTGCTTTTTCACTAGAGCTCCTGAGCTAAGGGCAAGTGCACAATGGTCTTAATACTCAGTCACATTGTTTCCTGGGGGACTTGATTTTAAATGCACTACAAACTCACAAACAGTGTAGGACTCGCGTATAATGAGAGGCCTTGACGTGGCACATGAGCTTACATATTTTGGCCAAAGTGTGGTATTAACACCTAATTTTTTGTAATTATTATTTTTAAAGGCAAACTGTGTGCTGGCAAATTTTCTGATTGTGTTCTGCCTGAACCTGCAAGGAAATCCCCACCCATCTGCTGCATACTGTTTGTTCATAGAAAAAAAAACAAGCCTGTGTCACGCCTACCAGAAATGCTGAAGCATGAAGCTGGTAGAGATGGAAAAACAACACACCTTCCCTGTAAACTTTCCTCGCCCACAACTGGAATGCTGATTCCGGAAGCAGATGAATGTTCAGCAAAGGTGAAGCAAATAAGAACGTTAATGCCCTGTGAGATGCTATTTCGTGTGTGAAGCACTAGTGTATGGGTGCCAAAAGTTTTACCTATACTTAATAAACCTCTTTCAGGAGCTGATGTTAGAGAGGAGATTCCTATTTGTTGTTCATCTGGCAGATTATATTGGTCCTGAAACATTACTGTAATGTAATGTAAATGTTGACGGATATACACACCCACTAACTGCATTTTGAAACAACTTGTGCATAGGTTTGTTAAACCTATAAATAAGGGAAAACATGAGCTCGTCTGTAAAGTGCAAGTTTCGTAAAGAGGAAGTGAACAAAACTCTGTGGGAAATTCCACTAAGATATGCCAGTCTGCGTCTTGTGGGAAGTGGAGCCTATGGATCTGTGTGGTGAGTTTTGAGAAACAATTTCTTTTACTAAAAATTCTCAGTAATGCAAACTTTGTCTTATGCCAAAAATATGCATTTTCAAATACAAAGTTACTAACTTTTTTTCAGTTCTGCCATTGATTTGAAAACTGGAGAAAAGGTCGCCATAAAGAAGTTGAGTCGGCCCTTCCAGTCAGAAATCTTTGCGAAGAGAGCTTTTCGGGAACTCATACTTCTCAAACATATGAACCATGAAAATGTGAGAAAATATTGCTTTTTTAATGATCTGTATAATGAATTGACAAACAGAATTATAGAGGTACACAAAAGGTAAATCTGTTTATCTGTACTTTACAACTTTTAAATGTCTCCACTGTAAATATTGTACTGATATTGACATGCAGCCATTAAGATGAGTCGCTGAATTCATAGCTGTGGCTTGGTTGTTGTAAATATCTTTATGTGAAAAGTTATTATCCTGGGCGTATATAGCCTATAAAATTCGTGAGGACTGTGAAAAATTAACCTCTGTGTGAGTCATAGTTTACCCCAGTATCTTTCAACTTCTCTCATTTACACTTTCCTTTCATATTGAGCAATACAGTTGCATAAGATTCTCTCTCTCGTCATGGTTGCCTCATTACCTTGGATGAGTCACCTCAGTTCTGTGATTGCAATGTATTTTCCAGATTATTTTAATTGTTTTATATTTTTATTTAGAAAATAAACCGAGAAGCAAAATAGTTATTATAAACTGTTGTCTCTCCCTATGCTATGCTCCCTATAAGATCACACTTATTAATGACCTGGAATAGAAAATCATGCTAAATTAAATTATATGCATTTTTAATTATAAATCTTATTTTATTGAAAGTGAACATTATGTTGTACATTAAGAGAAAATCATTGTTACTGCCCTGTAGCATTCTAAGTGTAGCACAAGTAAGACAAGGGGTTTCTCCCTTTAATTTAATATGTTCCCCAGGAGAAAACTGTTATGGTTCAAAGTTCTTTAGCAGGAGCATCCAGAATAAAAAAAATATATTGCAAATAACAATTGTTAGCATACAGTATGCATAGGAGGTGGTTGGCAGAATGTACTGTCTGTAAAGTGCAGCTGATATGGGCCCTAGGCAACCCAACCGACTACGTGCCCCCCCCCTCCATTGGCGCATGCACAGAAGTGCGCTGTGCATGTGCAGAAGAGTGCACAATCGCATACCAAAGAAACTGTTCCACAGCTATGGAAAGGCATCAGAAGAGGTACGTGACTGGCGCCCCTCTACCTTTATGCCCTACACACGTGCCACTTCTGCCTACCCTTAATTCCAATCACAACAAAAAAGTCACAACCACAACTTTTCCTTTGATTGTAATTTGTTTTCACAACAATTGTGCACAATTTAAAAAAAAAATCATGAACACTTTGAGCATTCAAGCAAGCTCATATTTCTGTTTTCACCATTCATGATTTAGTTTGCTTGAAAATTAATGGGAAAAAATGTGATTTTGATTTTCTGTGACTTTTTGCTGCAACATAATGGGATTGTGATTAACCCTAATTCTAAATCTAGGCAAAATCACAAAAAAAATTTTTATTGTGGGAAAAAGCGTAGCTGTGACATTTACCCCAATTATGCTGTGCCACGCCCCCTTTGTTTGTTTTTTTTATTGGTCCCCTAAATCTAGTCAATGATAAACTGCAGCCTGTCTGTACAATTGCAATGCAACCAAGGTGGGCCCCTCCCCAATTCTATCATACCAGCTGAACTGGTTTTCCATGACACCAAAAGCTCTCCAGTAGTTGCCTGAATTGATAGGCGCTCTGTGTGTTTGTCTTTTACCAGTGATCTGCTACAGAGCCTGAGGTCAATAATATTATTATTATTATTAACAATAAGCCCTCAAGGGCTTGTGCCTAGAGAGAAAACTTTATAGAGGGGATTTTTAAAGCAATTCATGTTTCTGTATAGTAACCTGAGTAGGTGCCTATACAAAAACATGAATTGCTTAAAAAAAATCCCTCTCATGCATAGGCAGATTTTCATTAAGGCTTGGGGAGGCTAAGCTTCCCCAAACCTACCTGACCTCCCCAAGCCTTGATGAAAATGCGCCCATGTTTATTTCCACAGTTGCGTCTTCATTTTCACCTGATTTTGCAGTTTCCGTTCCAGAAGTAGTTAAATAGAATGACAGCTTTAAAATATTAAGGGGCCCATTTACTTAGTTCGAGTGAAGGAATAGAATAAAAAAAACTTTGAATTTCGAATGTTATTTTGGGCTACTTCGACCACGACTTTGAATCGAATGATTCGAACTAAAAATCGTTCGACTATTCGACCATTCGATAGTCAAAGTACTGTCTCTTTAAAAAAAACTTCGACCCCCTACTTCGCCACCTAAAATCTACCGAGGTGCCATGTTAGCCTATGGGGAAGGTCCCCATAGGCTTTCTATCAATTTTTAGGTCGAAGAAAAATCGTTCGATCGATGGATTAAAATCCTTTGAATCGAACGATTCAAAGGATTTAAGTGTTCGAGCAATTTTTCGTTTGATCAAGTTATTTGCGGTAAATCCTTCAACTTCGATATTCAAAGTCAAAGGATTTACATTCGGCAGTCGAATATCGAGGGTTAATTAACCCTCGATTTTCGACCATAAGTAAATTTGCCCCTAGGTGTCAATGTTGTCCAATAATACATCACTCCTTTTAACTCAGCTGGATTACTCTCATTTTGTCCCAAAGGCAGCCGATTGTGTCAGTGGTCAGACAATTAGTGCGGTGTCTGGCTAAATTAAAAAGCCTTATCTTTTTTCAGGTCGGCTGCATTTAACATCCCTTATCCACAGATAAACTTACCAGCAGTTAGTAAGGGAGCAGCATTTTTTTTCCTCTTTATTTTTTTTAAGTTCCAGGTAGGTTTGGGGAGGCGTAGTTCCCTTGTCAAATAACCAGTGCTGCGCTCACATTCCCTCTCATGCATAGGCAGATTTTCATTAAGGCTTGGGGAGGCTAAGCTTCCCCAAACCTACCTGACCTCCCCAAGCCTTGATGAAAATGCGCCCATGTTTATTTCCACAGTTGCGTCTTCATTTTCACCTGATTTTGCAGTTTCCGTTCCAGAAGTAGTTAAATAGAATGACAGCTTTAAAATATTAAGGGGCCCATTTACTTAGTTCGAGTGAAGGAATAGAATAAAAAAAACTTTGAATTTCGAATGTTATTTTGGGCTACTTCGACCACGACTTTGAATCGAATGATTCGAACTAAAAATCGTTCGACTATTCGACCATTCGATAGTCAAAGTACTGTCTCTTTAAAAAAAACTTCGACCCCCTACTTCGCCACCTAAAATCTACCGAGGTGCCATGTTAGCCTATGGGGAAGGTCCCCATAGGCTTTCTATCAATTTTTAGGTCGAAGAAAAATCGTTCGATCGATGGATTAAAATCCTTTGAATCGAACGATTCAAAGGATTTAAGTGTTCGAGCAATTTTTCGTTTGATCAAGTTATTTGCGGTAAATCCTTCAACTTCGATATTCAAAGTCAAAGGATTTACATTCGGCAGTCGAATATCGAGGGTTAATTAACCCTCGATTTTCGACCATAAGTAAATTTGCCCCTAGGTGTCAATGTTGTCCAATAATACATCACTCCTTTTAACTCAGCTGGATTACTCTCATTTTGTCCCAAAGGCAGCCGATTGTGTCAGTGGTCAGACAATTAGTGCGGTGTCTGGCTAAATTAAAAAGCCTTATCTTTTTTCAGGTCGGCTGCATTTAACATCCCTTATCCACAGATAAACTTACCAGCAGTTAGTAAGGGAGCAGCATTTTTTTTCCTCTTTATTTTTTTTAAGTTCCAGGTAGGTTTGGGGAGGCGTAGTTCCCTTGTCAAATAACCAGTGCTGCGCTCACAGATCTATTTCACGAAACCACTCAATACTTCATGTGACATGGAGCATTATGTGTATGAGCTCAACCCAGACACATACAACCAGTATCTTCCCTCTAGAACACGGGGGAAAGCATGAGCTGGCAGCCCTTTGCCATATCTGAAAATCATATCACACAGCTGCAATACCTGATCGCTGTTTTAAAAGTTGCGCTCTCGTCTCTGGGCCCGCCCACTCTCTCTGAGTTTCATCACAGTCTCACGAGATTAGACTGTCCACTTCTCACGGAGAGCGTCCATGTAGCTGTGACTGAATTAAACGTGTGAAATAATCTTTGTTCCAAAACATTTTATCCTACAAATGTTTCACTGAACATGTGGTTGGGACAAAATGAGAGTAATCCAGTTGAGTTAAAAGGAGTGATGTATTATTGGATAACAGTGACACTTAATATTTTAAAGCTGTCATTCTATTTAACTACTTCTGGAACGGAAACTGCAAAATCAGGTGAAAATGAAGACGCAACTGTGGAAATAAACATGGGCGCATTTTCATCAAGGCTTGGGGAGGTCAGGTAGGTTTGGGGAGGCTTAGCCTCCCCAAGCCTTAATGAATATCCGCCTATGCCGACTCCAGATACAGCTGCAGAGAATCAGATTGGCTACAGACTGACCTTTGAACCTCTCTCCAGCCAGTCACTGTACTTGGGACTATGTGAACAAAAGCAGCAGCAGTGAAGTTAAAGCAGACCTGATACTTAACTAAGATTACTGATGTTTAAAAGCAGCCAGGCTCCTCATTAAAGGTCTGCCCCCCACACAACTGATTATGAAAATGAGTGACTAATGACTGCAGCAACTGAAAGGCTGCCACCAGAACCCAATCACCTACACACTTTGCAACATAAGGTCAGTAAAGAAGTAGAGAAGATAAAGGGCAGACAAAAATGTGTTAAATGAAGGAAGAAAATGTAGTGGGAGAAAGTTGTGGTAAATGGAAGAAGACATAGGAATGCATGGAAAAGCTGGCAAATGTATTTTTAGAGAACATAGAACTGAAGGTAGTACATTGAGGAAAGGTGTTTGATACACAGGCTAATGTGAGGGGAGTAGAAAGAAGAGAAATGTAAGTATAAAAACAGTTACTGGAAGGTGAATAATAAGAAAGATAAGCACAGAAAACAACAAAAAATGATTGCTTCTTCATGCCCAACAGTTTCAATATTGGTTGTGAAACAGGGGCACAGTGGTCAAACTGTATATTAATTATAATCTAACAGCATTGCATGATGGTATCAGTGCCCACTGCCAATCCCTCTGTGTGCTCAGCGTGCCAGTATTCATTGTTTTTCACTGTATAACATACTTCTGCCACAGTCTACTGTGTATAACTGTGCAAACCTGTGTATAATATACTTGGGGTGCTAGTACCAACTAACTTTTATTATGTTGGCTTTGAAGAAGCCAACATATTGATCTACTAGTTCAGCTCATTCTTATTCTTCTTTTTCTTCTTATTATTATGTTGGCTTTGAAGAAGCCAACATATTGATCTACTAGTTCAGCTCGTTCTTATTATGTTGGCTTTGAAGAAGCCAACATACTGTTCTACTAGTTCAGCTCGTTCTTATTATGTTGGCTTTGAAAAAGCCAACATCTTGATCTACTAGTTCAGCTCGTTCTTATTATGTTGGCTTTGAAAAAGCCAACATCTTGATCTACTAGTTCAGCTCGTTCTTATTCTTATTATGTTGGCTTTGAAAAAGCCAACATCTTGATCTACTAGTTATGTTGGCTTTGAAAAAGCCAACATCTTGATCTACTAGTTCAGCTCGTTCTTCTTATTATGTTGGCTTTGAAAAAGCCAACATCTTGATCTACTAGTTCAGCTCGTTCTTATTCTTCTTATTCTTATTATTATTAGCGCCCCCCGGTTTTCTAAACGCTACTCCTCCTACAGTTTTAGGGGTACAAGCGCCAAACTTTCCACACCTATTCGCCTTATAGCAAAGTACGTTGCTTGTGCTTTAGTAAGCGATCCCACCCACTGTGCCCGTGCGGCGGACCACCGAAGACGCCTTTTTTCGTATTGACTTTGACAGGGAAAATTTTCAAATCGCTGCCGTTCATACAGTTTTGAAGCTACACTCCCCAAACTCAGACCGCATATTGTTGGTGCCACCCCGAATAAAAATATGTATTTTGGGGGGGCACCCCAAAGTGGGCGGAGCTACCAACAGCCAATGAAATTTTAGCAATTTTCTAAACGCTACTCCTCCCAGAGTTTTAGGAGTACAATGATGAAACTTTGCACACTTGTTGCGCTCATACCCGAATAGGTTGCTTGTGCTCTGTTAAGCAATCCCACCCTCCGTGGCCCTGTGGCGGCCCCCCAAAGACCCCATTTTTTCCCATAGACTTTCATTGGCAAATTTGAAACTTTTGCCACTCGTACAGCATTAAAGTTACACTCACCAAACTTGGGTCACTTAGTCATGGGGTCAACCTGAAAAGTTCTGTCACATTTTGGGGACTCCAAAAAGTGGGCGGAGCAACAAACAGCCAATCAGATTTTCCCTATTGACTTCAATGAGAAAATGTCAAACACTGTCATTCCCACAGTGTTAAAGCCAGAGACCCAAAACTTGGCACCATGGGTCACTGGGGTTAAAATTTGGAAAAGTGGGCAGAGTCTACCACAGCCAATCAAATATTAGCCATTTGTTTCAATGGGAAAAGTTAAAGCTGTCGCCGCTCTTAGATTGTTCATGGGAGGGTCCTCAAACTTGGCACAGTTGGTCCCTGGAGGACCGGGATCAAAATCTGGAAAAGTGGGTGGAGCCAAAAACAACCAATCAGATTTCTTTGATGATTTAAATGGGAAAAATTAAAATTGCTGCCATTTGCACGTTATTGATGTCATGGACCTCGAATATCACAAATGTGGTCACCTGGTGTTTGCACTTCAAAGTTAGGAAAAGTGGGTGGAGCCACCAACAACCAATCAAATGTCATTCATTGATTTTCAATAGAAAAACATAAAATTGCTGCCATTTTTACATGTTAAATGTCATGATTCCGAAACCTTAAAGTGTTAGTCACTTGGTGACTCTGGTTCAGAATTAGGAAAATATAGGGGGTGGGGCAACAACAGCCAATCGGATTTCAGCCATTGACCTTAATGAAAAACGCCAAATTGCTGCTATTATTACGGCGTCCATGCCAAGTGTCCCAAACTCTGCACAATTACTCACTGGGTGACTGTGGTCAAAATTTAGGAAAAGTGGGCGGAGCCAATAACAGCCAATCAGATTTTACCTATTGACTTCAATGTAAAAGTTTCAAATACTGCCATTCTCACAGTTTTAAAGCCAGAGGCCCCAAACTTGGTACAGATCATGACTGGGTGACTGGGGTTAAAATTCGAAAACTGGGTGGAGCTTAAAACAGCCAATCAAATGTTACCTATTGCTAATCAATGTCAATATATAAGTTGCTGCCATTCTTTCACAGTTAATGGCAGGGACATCAAACTTGGCACAGTCGGTCACAGGGGGACTGGGATTCAAATTTTAAAAGTGGGTGGAGCCAAAAACAGCCAATCAGGTTTTTGGATTGATTTTAATGGTACTATTTGATCTGCTTCCATTTACACCGTTTTAAACCAGATTCTACCAACTTTGTGTACTCTCTATGCACCAGGGGCGACTGGCCCCAACACCTCTTGCGTTTCAAAGCCAACATCTTGTGGTTTCTTCAGAAACGACACCATCTAGTTCTTATTATTATTAGCGCCCCCCGGTTTTCTAAACGCTACTCCTCCTACAGTTTTAGGGGTAAAAGCGCCAAACTTTCCACACCTATTCGCCTTATAGCAAAGTACGTTGCTTGTGCTTTAGTAAGCGATCCCACCCACTGCGCCCGTGCGGCGGACCACCGAAGACGCCGTTTTTCCTATTGACTTTGACAGGGAAAATTTTCAAATCAATGCCGCTCGTACAGTTTTGAAGCTACACTCCCCAAACTCGGACCGCATATTGTTGGTGCCACCCTGAATAAAAATATCTATTTTGGGGGGGCACCCCAAAGTGGGCGGAGCTACCAACAGCCAATGAAATTTTAGCAATTTTCTAAACGCTACTCCTCCCAGAGTTTTAGGAGTACAATTATGAAACTTTGCACACTTGTTCGGCTCATACCCGAATAGGTTGCTTGTGCTCTGTTAAGCAATCCCACCCTCCGTGGCCCTGTGGCGGCCCCCCAAAGACCCCATTTTTTCCCATAGACTTTCATTGGAAAATTTGAAACTTTTGCCACTCGTACAGCATTAAAGTTACACTCACCAAACTTGGGTCACTTAGTCATGGGGTCAACCTGAAAAGTTCTGTCACATTTTGGGGACTCCAAAAAGTGGGCGGAGCAACAAACAGCCAATCAGATTTTCCCTATTGACTTCAATGAGAAAATGTCAAACACTGTCATTCCCACAGTGTTAAAGCCAGAGACCCAAAACTTGGCACCATGGGTCACTGGGGTTAAAATTTGGAAAAGTGGGCGGAGTCTACCACAGCCAATCAAATATTAGCCATTTGTTTCAATGGGAAAAGTTAAAACTGTCGCCGCTCTTAGATTGTTCATGGGAGGGTCCTCAAACTTGGCACAGTTGGTCCCTGGAGGACCGGGATCAAAATCTGGAAAAGTGGGTGGAGCCAAAAACAACCAATCAGATTTCTTTGATGATTTCAATGGGAAAAATTTAAATTGCTGCCATTTGCACGTTATTGATGTCATGGACCTCGAATATCACAAATGTGCTCACTGGGTGTTTGCACTTCAAAGTTAGGAAAAGTGGGTGGAGCCACCAACAACCAATCAAATGTCATTCATTGATTTTCAAGAGAAAAACATAAAACTGCTGCCATTTTTACAGGTTAAATATGTCATGATTCCGAAACCTTAAAGTGTTAGTCACTTGGTGACTCTGGTTCAGAATTAGGAAAAAAAGGGGGCGGGGCAATAACAGCCAATCGGACTTCAGCCATTGACCTTAATGAAAAACGCCAAATTGCTGCTATTATTATGGCGTCCATGCCAAGTTTCCCAAACTCAGCACAATTACTCACTGGGTGACTGTGGTCAAAATTTAGGAAAAGTGGGCGGAGCCAATAACAGCCAATCAGATTTTACCTATTGACTTCAATGTAAAAGTTTCAAATACTGCCATTCTCACAGTTTTAAAGCCAGAGGCCCCAAACTTGGTACAGATCATGACTGGGTGACTGGGGTTAAAATTCGGAAAACTGGGTGGAGCTTAAAACAGCCAATCAAATGTTACCTATTGCTAATCAATGTCAATATATAAGTTGCTGCCATTCTTTCACAGTTAATGGCAGGGACATCAAACTTGGCACAGTCGGTCACAGGGGGACTGGGGTTTAAATTTTAAAAGTGGGTGGAGCCAAAAACAGCCAATCAGGTTTTTTGGATTGATTTTATTGGTACAATTTGATCTGCTTAAATTTTCACCGTTTTAAACCAGATTCAACCAACTTTGTGTACTCTCTATGCACCAGGGGCGACTGGCCCCAACACCTCTTGCGTTTCAAAGCCAACATCTTGTGGTTTCTTCAGAAACGACACCATCTAGTTATGTTGGCTTTGAAAAAGCCAACATCTTGATCTACTAGTTCAGCTCGTTCTTATTATTATGTTGGCTATGAAATAGCCAACATACTGTTCTTCGAGTTCAGCTCGTTCTTCTTCTTATTATTAAAATTATTATTATTATTGGCGAACCCCATTTTCTAAACGCTACTCCTCCTACAGTTTTAGGGGTGCAAGCGCCAAACTTTCCACACTTATTCCTCTTATAGCAAAGTACGTTGCTTGTGCTTTAATAAGCGATCCCACCCACCCCGCCCCTGTGGCGACCCCCCGACGACCCCTTTTTTCCCATTGAGATTGACAGGGAAAAAATTTCAAATCGCTGCCACTTGTACAGTTTTGAAGATACAGTCCCCAAACTCGGACCACATATAGTTGATGTCACCCCGAATAAAAATAAGTATTTTGGGGGGGGCACCCCAAAGTGGGCGGAGCTACCAACGCCCAATGAAAATTGAGCAATTTTCTAAACGCTACTCCTCCCAGAGTTTTAGGAGTACAATTATGAAACTTTGCACACTTGTTCGACTCATACTCGAATAGGTTGCTTGTGCTTTGTTAAGCGATCCCAACCTCCGTGCCCCTGTGGCGACCCCCCGACGACCCCTTTTTTCCCCATAGACTTTCATTGGAAAACTTGAAACTTTTGCCACTTGTACAGCTTTGAAGTTACACTCACCAAACTTGGCTCATTTAGTCATGGGGTGAAACTGAAAAATTCTGTCCTATTTTGGGGACCCACATAAGTGGGCGGAGCCGCAAACAACCAATCAGATTTTCCCTATTGACTTCAATGAGAAAATGTAAACAGCTGTAATTCTCACAGTATTAAAGCTAGAGCTCTCCCAAACTTGGCACCGTGGGTCACTGGGTGACTCGGCTAAAATTTACCTAAAGTGGGCGGAGTCTACAACAGCCAATCAAATTTCAGCCATTCAAATAAATAGGAAAATGTTAAACTGCTGCCGCTCTTAGACGGTTAATGGCAGGGTCCTCAAACTTGGCACAGTTGGTCACTGGGGGACTGGGATTAAAATTAAGAAAAGTGGGTGGAGCCAAAACCAACCAATCAGATTTCTTTGATTGATTTTAATGAGAACAATTAAGAAGGCTGCCATTCTCTCAGTATTGATGTCAGGGACCTTGAATATCAGAAATGTGGTCGCTGGGGGTTTCCACTTCAAGTTTAGAAAAAGTGGGCGGAGCCACCAACAACCAATCGAATTTCATTCATTGATTTTCAATAGAAAAAAATAAAAATGCTGCCATTTTTACACAATAAATGACAGCATTCCCAAACTTTGGAATGTTAGTCACTGAGTGACTGTGGTTCACAATTAGGAAAAAAAAGGGGCGGGGCAACAACAGCCAATCAGATTTCAGCCATTGACCTTAATTAAAAATGATAAACTGCTGCTATTATCACGGTTTAAATGCTAGGTGTACCAAACTTGGCTCAATTACTCACTGGGTGACTGCGGTCAAAATTTAGGAAAAGTGGGTGGAGCCAAAAACGGCCAATCAGTTTTCACCTATTGACTTCAATGTAAAATTTTTGATTACTGCCGTTCTCACAGTTTTAAAACCAGAGGTCCCAAACTTAGCACTGACCATGACTAGGTAACTGGGGTTAAAATTCAGAAAACTGGGCGGAGCTTAAGACAGCCAATCAGATTTCTTTGATTGATTTTAATGGGAACAATTAAGAAGGCTGCCATTCTCACAGTATTGATGTCAGGGACCTTGAATATCACAAATGTGGCCGCTGGGGGTTTCCACTTCAAGTTTAGAAAAAGTGGGCGGAGCCACCAACAACCAATCGAATTTCATTCATTGATTTTCACTAGAAAAAAATAAAAATGCTGCCATTTTTACACATTAAATCACAGCATTCACAAACTTTGAAATGTTAGTCACTGAGTGACTGTGGTTCATAATTAGGAAAAAAAGGGGCGGGGTCAACAACAACCAATCAGATTTCAGCCATTGACCTTAAAGAAAAATGATAAACTGCTGCTATTATCACAGTTTAAATGCTAGGTGTACCAAACTTGACTCAATTACTCACTGGGTGACTGCGGTCAAAATTTAGGAAAAGTGGGTGGAGCCAAAAACAGCCAATCAGTTTTCACCTCTTGACTTTAATGTAAAATTTTGTATTACCGCCGTTCTCACAGTTTTAAAACCGGAGGCCCCAAACTTGGCACTGACCATGACTAGGTAACTGGGGTTAAAATTCAGAAAACTGGGCGGAGCTTAAGACAGCCAATCACATTTTACCAAACGCTATTCAATGGGAATATTTAAATTCCTGTCAATCTTACACTGTTAATGTAAGAGTGCTCAAACTTGGTCCATTTGGTGAAGGGGTGACTGGGATGCAAGTTTTTAAAAGTGGGCGGAGCCAAAAATAGCCAGTTTGTTTGAATGGATTTCAATGGTAAAATTGGATTGGCTTTAAATTTCACCGTTTTAATCCGGATTCTACCGACTTTGTGTACTCTCTAGGCACCGGGGGCGACTGGGCAAGACACCTATAGCGTTTCATAGCCAACATCCCGTGGTTTCTTCAGAAACGACACCCTCTAGTTAAAATTATTATTATTATTGGCGAACCCCATTTTCTAAACGTTACTCCTCCTACAGTTTTAGGGGTGCAAGCGCCAAACTTTCCACACTTATTCCTCTTATAGCAAAGTACGTTGCTTGTGCTTTAATAAGCGATCCCACCCACCCCGCCCCTGTGGCGACCCCCCGACGACCCCTTTTTTCCCATTGACTTTGACAGGGAAAAATTTCAAATCGCCGCCACTCGTACAGTTTTGAAGATACAGTCCCCAAACTCAGACCACATATTGTTGATGTCACCCCGAATAAAAATAAGTATTTTGGGGGGGCACCCCAAAATGGGCGGAGCTACCAACGCCCAATGAAAATTTAGCAATTTTCTATACGCTACTCCTCCCAGAGGTTTAGGAGTACAATTATGATACTTTGCACACTTGTTCGGCTCATACCCAAATAGGTTGCTTGTGCTTTGTTAAGCGATCCCACCCTCCGTGCCCCTGTGGCGACCCCCCGACGACCCCATTTTTTCCCATAGACTTTCATTGGGAAATTTGAAACTTTTGCCACTCGTACAGCATTAAAGTTACACTCACCAAACTTGGGTCACTTAGTCATGGGGTCAACCTGAAAAGTTCTGTCACATTTTGGGGACTCCAAAAAGTGGGCGGAGCAACAAACAGCCAATCAGATTTTCCCTATTGACTTCAATGAGAAAATGTCAAACACTGTCATTCCCACAATGTTAAAGCCAGAGACCCAAACTTGGCACCATGGGTCACTGGGGTTCAAATTTGGAAAAGTGGGCGGAGTCTACCACAGCCAATCAAATATTAGCCATTTGTTTCAATGGGAAAGGTTAAAACTGTCGCCGCTCTTAGATTGTTCATGGGAGGGTCCTCAAACTTGGCACAGTTGGTCCCTGGAGGACCGGGATCAAAATCTGGAAAAGTGGGTGGAGCCAAAAACAACCAATCAGATTTCTTTGATGATTTCAATGGGAAAAATTAAAATTGCTGCCATTTGCACGTTATTGATGTCATGGACCTCGAATATCACAAATGTGCTCACTGGGTGTTTGCACTTCAAAGTTAGGAAAAGTGGGTGGAGCCACCAACAACCAATCAAATGTCATTCATTGATTTTCAAGAGAAAAACATAAAACTGCTGCCATTTTTACAGGTTTAATGTCATGATTCCGAAACCTTAAAGTGTTAGTCACTTGGTGACTCTGGTTCAGAATTAGGAAAAAAGGGGGCGGGGCAACAACAGCCAATCGGACTTCAGCCATTGACCTTAATGAAAAACGCCAAATTGCTGCTATTATTATGGCGTCCATGCCAAGTGTCCCAAACTCAGCACAATTACTCACTGGGTGACTGTGGTCAAAATTTAGGAAAAGTGGGCGGAGCCAATAACAGCCAATCAGATTTTACCTATTGACTTCAATGTAAAAGTTTCAAATACTGCCATTCTCACAGTTTTAAAGCCAGAGGCCCCAAACTTGGTACAGACCATGACTGGGTGACTGGGGTTAAAATTCGGAAAACTGGGTGGAGCTTAAAACAGCCAATCAAATGTTACCTATTGCTAATCAATGTCAATATATAAGTTGCTGCCATTCTTTCACAGTTAATGGCAGGGACATCAAACTTGGCACAGTCGGTCACAGGGGGACTGGGATTCAAATTTTAAAAGTGGGTGGAGCCAAAAACAGCCAATCAGGTTTTTTGGATTGATTTTAATGGTACAATTTGATCTGCTTCAATTTTCACCGTTTTAAACCACATTCTACCAACTTTGTGTACTCTCTATGCACCAGGGGCGACTGGCCCCAACACCTCTTGCGTTTCAAAGCCAACATCTTGTGGTTTCTTCAGAAACGACACCATCTAGTTATTATTATTATGTTGGCTTTGAAAAAGCCAACATCTTGATCTACTAGTTCAGCTCGTTCTTATTATTATGTTGGCTATGAAATAGCCAACATACTGTTCTTCGAGTTCAGCTCGTTCTTCTTCTTATTATTATTGGCGAACCCCATTTTCTAAACGCTACTCCTCCTACAGTTTTAGGGGTGCAAGCGCCAAACTTTCCACACTTATTCCTCTTATAGCAAAGTACGTTGCTTGTGCTTTAATAAGCGATCCCACCCACCCCGCCCCTGTGGCGACCCCCCGACGACCCCTTTTTTCCCATTGACTTTGACAGGGAAAAATTTCAAATCGCCGCCACTCGTACAGTTTTGAAGATACAGTCCCCAAACTCGGACCACATATTGTTGATGTCACCCCGAATAAAAATAAGTATTTTGGGGGGGCACCCCAAAGTGGGCGGAGCTACCAACGCCCAATGAAAATTTAGCAATTTTCTATACGCTACTCCTCCCAGAGGTTTAGGAGTACAATTATGATACTTTGCACACTTGTTCGGCTCATACCCGAATAGGTTGCTTGTGCTTTGTTAAGCGATCCCACCCTCCGTGCCCCTGTGGCGACCCCCGACGACCCCATTTTTCCCCATAGACTTTCATTGGAAAACTTGAAACTTTTGCCACTTGTACAGCTTTGAAGTTACACTCACCAAACTTGGGTCATTTAGTCATGGGGTGAAGCTGAAAAATTCTGTCCTATTTTGGGGACCCACCCCGCCCCTGTGGCGACCCCCCGACGACCCCTTTTTTCCCATTGAGATTGACAGGGAAAAATTTCAAATCGCTGCCACTTGTACAGTTTTGAAGATACAGTCCCCAAACTCGGACCACATATAGTTGATGTCACCCCGAATAAAAATAAGTATTTTGGGGGGGCACCCCAAAGTGGGCGGAGCTACCAACGCCCAATGAAAATTGAGCAATTTTCTAAACGCTACTCCTCCCAGAGTTTTAGGAGTACAATTATGAAACTTTGCACACTTGTTCGACTCATACTCGAATAGGTTGCTTGTGCTTTATTAAGCGATCCCAACCTCCGTGCCCCTGTGGCGACCCCCCGACGACCCCTTTTTTCCCCATAGACTTTCATTGGAAAACTTGAAACTTTTGCCACTTGTACAGCTTTGAAGTTACACTCACCAAACTTGGCTCATTTAGTCATGGGGTGAAACTGAAAAATTCTGTCCTATTTTGGGGACCCAAAAAAGTGGGCGGAGCCGCAAACAACCAATCAGATTTTCCCTATTGACTTCAATGAGAAAATGTAAACAGCTGTAATTCTCACAGTATTAAAGCCAGAGCTCCCAAACTTGGCACCGTGGGTCACTGGGTGACTCGGCTATAATTTACCAAAAGTGGGCGGAGTCTACAACAGCCAATCAAATTTCAGCCATTCAAATAAATAGGAAAATGTTAAACTGCTGCCGCTCTTAGACGGTTAATGGCAGGGTCCTCAAACTTAGCACAGTTGGTCACTGGGGGACTGGGATTAAAATTAAGAAAAGTGGGTGGAGCCAAAACCAACCAATCAGATTTTTTTGATTGATTTTAATGGGAACAATTAAGAAGGCTGCCATTCTCTCAGTACTGATGTCAGGGACCTTGAATATCACAAATGTGGTCGCTGGGGGTTTCCACTTCAAGTTTAGAAAAAGTGGGCGGAGCCACCAACAACCAATCGAATTTCATTCATTGATTTTCAATAGAAAAAAATAAAAATGCTGCCATTTTTACACAATAAATGACAGCATTCCCAAACTTTGGAATGTTAGTCACTGAGTGACTGTGGTTCACAATTAGGAAAAAAAGGGGCGGGGCAACAACAGCCAATCAGATTTCATTATCACGGTTTAAATGCTAGGTGTACCAAACTTGGCTCAATTACTCACTGGGTGACTGCGGTCAAAATTTAGGAAAAGTGGGTGGAGCCAAAAACGGCCAATCAGTTTTCACCTATTGACTTCAATGTAAAATTTTTGATTACTGCCGTTCTCACAGTTTTAAAACCAGAGGTCCCAAACTTAGCACTGACCATGACTAGGTAACTGGGGTTAAAATTCAGAAAACTGGGCGGAGCTTAAGACAGCCAATCAGATTTCTTTGATTGATTTTAATGGGAACAATTAAGAAGGCTGCCATTCTCACAGTATTGATGTCAGGGACCTTGAATATCACAAATGTGGCCGCTGGGGGTTTCCACTTCAAGTTTAGAAAAAGTGGGCGGAGCCACCAACAACCAATCGAATTTCATTCATTGATTTTCACTAGAAAAAAATAAAAATGCTGCCATTTTTACACATTAAATCACAGCATTCACAAACTTTGAAATGTTAGTCACTGAGTGACTGTGGTTCATAATTAGGAAAAAAAGGGGCGGGGCAACAACAACCAATCAGATTTCAGCCATTGACCTTAAAGAAAAATGATAAACTGCTGCTATTATCACAGTTTAAATGCTAGGTGTACCAAACTTGACTCAATTACTCACTGGGTGACTGCGGTCAAAATTTAGGAAAAGTGGGTGGAGCCAAAAACAGCCAATCAGTTTTCACCTCTTGACTTTAATGTAAAATTTTGTATTACCGCCGTTCTCACAGTTTTAAAACCGGAGGCCCCAAACTTGGCACTGACCATGACTAGGTAACTGGGGTTAAAATTCAGAAAACTGGGCGGAGCTTAAGACAGCCAATCACATTTTACCAAACGCTATTCAATGGGAATATTTAAATTCCTGTCAATCTTACACTGTTAATGTAAGAGTGCTCAAACTTGGTCCATTTGGTGAAGGGGTGACTGGGATGCAAGTTTTTAAAAGTGGGCGGAGCCAAAAATAGCCAGTTTGTTTGAATGGATTTCAATGGTAAAATTGGATTGGCTTTAAATTTCACCGTTTTAATCCGGATTCTACCGACTTTGTGTACTCTCTAGGCACCGGGGGCGACTGGGCAAGACACCTATAGCGTTTCATAGCCAACATCCCGTGGTTTCTTCAGAAACGACACCCTCTAGTTAAAATTATTATTATTATTATTGGCGAACCCCATTTTCTAAACGTTACTCCTCCTACAGTTTTAGGGGTGCAAGCGCCAAACTTTCCACACTTATTCCTCTTATAGCAAAGTACGTTGCTTGTGCTTTAATAAGCGATCCCACCCACCCCGCCCCTGTGGCGACCCCCCGACGACCCCTTTTTTCCCATTGACTTTGACAGGGAAAAATTTCAAATCGCCGCCACTCGTACAGTTTTGAAGATACAGTCCCCAAACTCAGACCACATATTGTTGATGTCACCCCGAATAAAAATAAGTATTTTGGGGGGGCACCCCAAAATGGGCGGAGCTACCAACGCCCAATGAAAATTTAGCAATTTCTATACGCTACTCCTCCCAGAGGTTTAGGAGTACAATTATGATACTTTGCACACTTGTTCGGCTCATACCCAAATAGGTTGCTTGTGCTTTGTTAAGCGATCCCACCTTCCGTGCCCCTGTGGCGACCCCCCGACGACCCCATTTTTTCCCATAGACTTTCATTGGGAAATTTGAAACTTTTGCCACTCGTACAGCATTAAAGTTACACTCACCAAACTTGGGTCACTTAGTCATGGGGTCAACCTGAAAAGTTCTGTCACATTTTGGGGACTCCAAAAAGTGGGCGGAGCAACAAACAGCCAATCAGATTTTCCCTATTGACTTCAATGAGAAAATGTCAAACACTGTCATTCCCACAATGTTAAAGCCAGAGACCCAAAACTTGGCACCATGGGTCACTGGGGTTCAAATTTGGAAAAGTGGGCGGAGTCTACCACAGCCAATCAAATATTAGCCATTTGTTTCAATGGGAAAGGTTAAAACTGTCGCCGCTCTTAGATTGTTCATGGGAGGGTCCTCAAACTTGGCACAGTTGGTCCCTGGAGGACCGGGATCAAAATCTGGAAAAGTGGGTGGAGCCAAAAACAACCAATCAGATTTCTTTGATGATTTCAATGGGAAAAATTAAAATTGCTGCCATTTGCACGTTATTGATGTCATGGACCTCGAATATCACAAATGTGCTCACTGGGTGTTTGCACTTCAAAGTTAGGAAAAGTGGGTGGAGCCACCAACAACCAATCAAATGTCATTCATTGATTTTCAAGAGAAAAACATAAAACTGCTGCCATTTTTACAGGTTTAATGTCATGATTCCGAAACCTTAAAGTGTTAGTCACTTGGTGACTCTGGTTCAGAATTAGGAAAAAAAGGGGGCGGGGCAACAACAGCCAATCGGACTTCAGCCATTGACCTTAATGAAAAACGCCAAATTGCTGCTATTATTATGGCGTCCATGCCAAGTGTCCCAAACTCAGCACAATTACTCACTGGGTGACTGTGGTCAAAATTTAGGAAAAGTGGGCGGAGCCAATAACAGCCAATCAGATTTTACCTATTGACTTCAATGTAAAAGTTTCAAATACTGCCATTCTCACAGTTTTAAAGCCAGAGGCCCCAAACTTGGTACAGACCATGACTGGGTGACTGGGGTTAAAATTCGGAAAACTGGGTGGAGCTTAAAACAGCCAATCAAATGTTACCTATTGCTAATCAATGTCAATATATAAGTTGCTGCCATTCTTTCACAGTTAATGGCAGGGACATCAAACTTGGCACAGTCGGTCACAGGGGGACTGGGATTCAAATTTTAAAAGTGGGTGGAGCCAAAAACAGCCAATCAGGTTTTTTGGATTGATTTTAATGGTACAATTTGATCTGCTTCAATTTTCACCGTTTTAAACCACATTCTACCAACTTTGTGTACTCTCTATGCACCAGGGGCGACTGGCCCCAACACCTCTTGCGTTTCAAAGCCAACATCTTGTGGTTTCTTCAGAAACGACACCATCTAGTTATTATTATTATGTTGGCTTTGAAAAAGCCAACATCTTGATCTACTAGTTCAGCTCGTTCTTATTATTATGTTGGCTATGAAATAGCCAACATACTGTTCTTCGAGTTCAGCTCGTTCTTCTTCTTATTATTATTGGGCGAACCCCATTTTCTAAACGCTACTCCTCCTACAGTTTTAGGGGTGCAAGCGCCAAACTTTCCACACTTATTCCTCTTATAGCAAAGTACGTTGCTTGTGCTTTAATAAGCGATCCCACCCACCCCGCCCCTGTGGCGACCCCCCGACGACCCCTTTTTTCCCATTGACTTTGACAGGGAAAAATTTCAAATCGCCGCCACTCGTACAGTTTTGAAGATACAGTCCCCAAACTCGGACCACATATTGTTGATGTCACCCCGAATAAAAATAAGTATTTTGGGGGGCACCCCAAAGTGGGCGGAGCTACCAACGCCCAATGAAAATTTAGCAATTTTCTATACGCTACTCCTCCCAGAGGTTTAGGAGTACAATTATGATACTTTGCACACTTGTTCGGCTCATACCCGAATAGGTTGCTTGTGCTTTGTTAAGCGATCCCACCCTCCGTGCCCCTGTGGCGACCCCCGACGACCCCATTTTTCCCCATAGACTTTCATTGGAAAACTTGAAACTTTTGCCACTTGTACAGCTTTGAAGTTACACTCACCAAACTTGGGTCATTTAGTCATGGGGTTGAAGCTGAAAAATTCTGTCCTATTTTGGGGACCCACCCCGCCCCTGTGGCGACCCCCCGACGACCCCTTTTTTCCCATTGAGATTGACAGGGAAAAATTTCAAATCGCTGCCACTTGTACAGGTTTTGAAGATACAGTCCCCAAACTCGGACCACATATAGTTGATGTCACCCCGAATAAAAATAAGTATTTTGGGGGCACCCCAAAGTGGGCGGAGCTACCAACGCCCAATGAAAATTGAGCAATTTTCTAAACGCTACTCCTCCCAGAGTTTTAGGAGTACAATTATGAAACTTTGCACACTTGTTCGACTCATACTCGAATAGGTTGCTTGTGCTTTATTAAGCGATCCCAACCTCCGTGCCCCTGTGGCGACCCCCCGACGACCCCTTTTTTCCCCAT
Source organism: Xenopus laevis (assembly GCF_017654675.1). Lineage (NCBI taxonomy): Eukaryota > Metazoa > Chordata > Amphibia > Anura > Pipidae > Xenopus > Xenopus laevis. The sequence goes on along the minus strand of NC_054373.1, from coordinate 70,567,526 downwards.
AGACTTTCATTGGAAAACTTGAAACTTTTGCCACTTGTACAGCTTTGAAGTTACACTCACCAAACTTGGCTCATTTAGTCATGGGGTGAAACTGAAAAATTCTGTCCTATTTTGGGGACCCAAAAAAGTGGGCGGAGCCGCAAACAACCAATCAGATTTTCCCTATTTGACTTCAATGAGAAAATGTAAACAGCTGTAATTCTCACAGTATTAAAGCCAGAGCTCCCAAACTTGGCACCGTGGGTCACTGGGTGACTCGGCTATAATTTACCAAAAGTGGGCGGAGTCTACAACAGCCAATCAAATTTCAGCCATTCAAATAAAATAGGAAAATGTTTAAACTGCTGCCGCTCTTAGACGGTTAATGGCAGGGTCCTCAAACTTAGCACAGTTGGTCACTGGGGGACTGGGATTAAAATTAAGAAAAGTGGGTGGAGCCAAAACCAACCAATCAGATTTTTTTGATTGATTTTAATGGGAACAATTAAGAAGGCTGCCATTCTCTCAGTACTGATGTCAGGGACCTTGAATATCACAAATGTGGTCGCTGGGGGTTTCCACTTCAAGTTTAGAAAAAGTGGGCGGAGCCACCAACAACCATCGAATTTCATTCATTGATTTTCGAATAGAAAAAATAAAATGTGCCATTTTTTACACAATAAATGACAGCATTCCCAAAACTTTGGAATGTTAGTCACTGAGTGGACTGTGGTTCACAATTAGGAAAAAAAGGGGCGGGGCAACAGACCAGCCCCAATCAGATTTTCTTAATCACGGTTTAAATGCATAGGTGTTACCAAACTTGGCCTCCAATTACTCACTGGTGACTGCGGTCAAATTTAAGGAAAAGTGGGTGGGAGCCAAAAACGGCCCAATCAGTTTTCACCTCATTGACTTCAATGTAAATTTTGATTTAACGTGCCGGTTCTGACAGTTTTGAGAAACCAGAGGTCCCAAACTTAGCACTGACCATGACTAGGTAACTGGGGTCGAAAATTCAGAAATCTGGCGGAGCTTAAGACAGCCAATCAGATTTTCTTTGATGATTTTAATGGGAACAATTAGGAGGCTGGCCATTCTTCAACAGTATTGATGTCAGGGACCTGAATATTCACAAATGTGCTCACTGGATGTTTGCACTTCAAAGTTAGGAAAAGTGGGTGGAGCCACCAACAACCAATCAAATGTCATTCATTGATTTTCAATAGAAAGACATAAAATTGCTGCCATTTTTACATGTTAAATGTCATGATTCCGAAACTTTAAAGTGTTAGTCACTTGGTGACTCTGGTTCAGAATGAGGAAAAAAGGGGGCGGGGCAACAACAGCCAATCGGATTTCAGCCATTGACCTTAATGAAAAACGCCAAATTGCTGCTATTATTATGGCGTCCATGCCAAGTGTCCCAAACTCAGCACAATTACTCACTGGGTGACTGTGGTCAAAATTAAGGAAAAGTGGGCGGAGCCAATAACAGCCAATCAGATTTTAACCTATTGACTTCAATGTAAAAGTTTCAAATACTGCCATTCTCACAGTTTTAAAGCCAGAGGCCCCAAACTTGGTACAGACCATGACTGGGGTTCAAATTCGGAAAACTGGGTGGAGCTTAAAACAGCCAATCAAATGTTACCTATTGCTAATAAATGTCAATATATAAGTTGCTGCCATTCTTTCACAGTTAATGGCAGGGACATCAAAACTTGGCACAGTCGGTCACAGGGGGACTGGGATTCAAATTTAAAAGTGGGTGGAGCCAAAAACAGCCAATCAGGTTTTTTGATTGATTTTAATGGTACAATTTGATCTGCTTCAATTTTCACAGTTTTAAACCAGATTCTACCAACTTTGTGTACTCTCTATGCACCAGGGGCGACTGGCCCCAACACCTCTTGTGTTTCAAAGCCAACATCTTGTGGTTTCTTCAGAAACGACACCATCTAGTTATTATTATTATTAGTGCCCCCCCATTTTCTAAACGCTACTCCTCCTACAGTTTTAGGGGTACAAGCGCCAAACTTTCCACACCGATTCGCCTTATAGCAAAGTACGTTGCTTGTGCTTTAGTAAGCGATCCCACCCACTGTGCCTGTGCGGTGGACCACCGAAGACACCTTTTTTCGTATTGACTTTGACAGTGAAAATTTTCAAATCGCTGCCACTCGTACAGTTTTGAAGCTACACTCCCCGAACTCGGACCGCATATTGTTGGTGCCACCCCGAATAAAAATATGTATTTTGGGGGGGCACCCCAAAGTGGGCAGAGCTACCAACAGCCAATAAAATTTTAGCAATTTTCTAAACGCTACTCCTCCCAGAGTTTTTGGAGTACAATTATGAAACTTTGCACACTTGTTTGGCTCATACCCGAATAGGTTGCTTGTGCTCTGTTAAGCAATCCCACCCTCCGTGGCCCTGTGGCGGCCCCCCAAAGACCCCATTTTTTCCCATAGACTTTCATTGGAAAATTTGAAACTTTTGCCACTCGTACAGCATTAAAGTTACACTCACCAAACTTGGGTCACTTAGTCATGGGGTCAACCTGAAAAGTTCTGTCACATTTTGGGGACTCCAAAAATTGGGCGGAGCAACAAACAGCCAATCAGATGTTTCCTTTTGACTTCTATGAGAAAATGTCAAACACTGTCATTCCCACAGTGTTAAAGCCAGAGACCCAAAACTTGGCCCCATGGGTCACTGGGGTTAAAAATTTTGAAAAGTGGGCGGAGTCTACCACAGCCAATCAAATATTAGCCATTTGTTTAAATGGGAAAAGTTAAAACTGTCGCCGCTCTTAGATTGTTAATGGGAGGGTCCTCAAACTTGGCACAGTTGGTCACAGGGGGACTGGGATTCAAATTTTAAAAGTTGGTGGAGTCAAAAACAGCCAATCAGGTTTTTTGATTGATTTTAATAGTACAATTCGATCTGCTCCAATTTTCACAGTTTTAAACCAGATTCGACCAACTTTGTGTACTCTCTATGCACCAGGGGCGACTGGCCCCAACACCTCTTGCGTTTCAAAGCCAACATCTTGTGGTTTCTTCAGAAACTACACCATCTAGTTATATTTAATGTGCTTAGGACAGCACCACTGGCTCTTTCTGTATAAAATGGTTGTGGTACCTCTTGCCTCTCACTCTACAATGTGTTCAGGTGCCACAATGTGTTATTGTTCACTGTCTTTCTCTGTGTAGAATTGGTTTGGATTTGTCTCACTACCTCACTTTACATGTTTGTGGTGTCAGTATAAACAGTTTCACTCTGTGTAGCCTCCCCAAACCTAAAAATCACCCTCCGTCTATGCTCTCATGTGGGAAAAAATAGATAAAAATAAAAACATAATCTGCAACAAGTTTGAGACAATTCCATACCTCCCAACATTTTGAAAATAGAAAAAGGGACAAAAAGTTCTGCTGCATGCATCGCAAATTTTTGACCAGGCCCATTTTATAGCCACACCTAATTACCATGTCTGTTTTACAAAACTGGGCAAATTATGGAAAGTTTGCACACATTTCTGGGGTTTTTTTGGGTTCAGGGTTTATGTATATACAGTTTTGCTTATGAAGCTGAAATTGTCTTTTAAGCTACAAGTCACAGTTTCCCCAAGAGACCTGCTTATCTTAAAATGTTACAATAGTTTCTTTGTTTATCTTAAATTGTTACAAATGTATCTAAGCGCACCTGCAACTTATTCTGGGCTCTCTGCCAAAAGCCTATTAAGTTTTAGAACTAAGAATCTTTTTCTGGCTGTTTAGTGCAGGATATCAAAAAAAAAGTTGGGGGATCTCAGTAACAATCTGAGACTGCCCCCCCCATATGGTCTGTCATTTCAGGTACTGCAAAATCAATACATTTACAGAGTTTGGGGGGGCAAAATATGAAAGCCTGGGGTCTTCTGAACAGTTTGTTGCCCAATATGTATAGGTTTACTTAAGCACGTGGCATATAGGCCACGTGCTATGTTAGCCACTTTTTTTTTTTCTTTGGACGAAAACGGGCAGGGGGCGGGTCGGTGACATCGGAGGGCAGGCCGGGTGACGTGAGAAGGTGTGTGACATCAGGGGCGGGGCTGATGACGTGGCGATCATCGATTGGCTGATCACCATGTCATTTACTTTCAATGTCCTGACCGGATTTTCCTAATTTGGAAATCCGGACAGGAACTTTTCACCCGGCAGCCTTTTCAAAAACCAGGCAACCCGTGCTTTCACCACAATGAAGGACACCTACTAATTGATAGTGTGCCTGGAATATGGATCCTTAACCCCTTAAATGCCACAGAACATAGAATCTACGTTCTGTGGAAAAGTACTTTTAAATGCCACAGAACGTAGATTCTATATTCTGCAGCATTAAAGGGTTTTGGAAACCACTCACTCTGTTCCTATGCATTCCCCAGTCCCTAGGCAATGCTCCTGAGCCTGCCACTCCAGTTTAGTGCCCCACACACAACCACGTATTTTACCAATACACACTTACATTCGCAGTTACACACGCACATATACTTTTGGGGGATATGGGGGGCCACACATTTACTGCACTCACACACGCTTGTAACATAGTAAGTTAGGTTGAAAAAAGACACGGGTCCATCCTTCCTGACTCCAAAATCACAATCGGACTAGTCCCTGGATCAACTTACTATTAGCTATCTTCTGTAACCGGTGTATTTCCTCACTTCCTAAAAAGCCATCCAACCTCTTTTTAATGTATCAGCCTGTACAACTGATTCAGGGAGAGAATTCCACATCTTCACAGATCTCACGCTAAAAAACCCCCTTCAGAATATTTAGGCGGAACCTCTTTTCTTCTAATCTGAATGGGTGACCTTGTGTCAACTGGAAAGACCTACTGGTAAATACAGCATTAGAGAGATTATTATGTGATACCCTTACTGTATATATTTATACATAGTTATCATATCACCCCTTAAGCGTCTCTTCTCCAGTGTAAACATCCCCAATATGGCCAGTCTTTCCTCAAAGCTGAGATTTTCCATACCTTTTAGTTGCCTGTCTCTATTCTCTCTCTAATTCAGTAATGTCCTGTTTGAGCACTGGAGACTAAAACTGTATGGCATATTCTAGACGGGGCCTTGCCAGTGCTCTATAAAATGTAAGAATGACCCCCTCCTACCTTGAATCTATGCCCCTTTTGATACAGCTCAATACTTTATTTGCCCTTGATGCTGCTGACTGGATTGCTTGCTACAGCCAAGTTTATCATCTACAAGGTCCTTTTTATCATCCAAAGTCCTTTTTCATAATAGATTTGACTAGTGCAGTCCCATTAAAGGTATAATTGGCTTGGATATTTTTACATCCCAGATGCATGCCTTTAATTTTATCGACATTGAATCTCATTTGCCACTTAGCTGCCCAGATTGCCGGTTTGTCAAGATCCTGTTGCAAGTATGCCACATCCTGGATGGAATTAATTGGGCTGAATAGTTTTGTGTCATCTGCAAACACTGATACATTACTTAAAATACCCTCCCCTAAGTCATTAATGAACAGGTTAAATTAAAGTGGACCCAATACCAAGCCTTGAGGGACCCCACTAAGAACCTTACTCCAAGCAGAGAATGTACCATTAACCACCACCCTCCGTACCCTATCCTGTAGCCAGTTTCCTATCCATGTGCAAACAACTTCATTAAGCCCTACAGACCTTAGTTTAGAAAGCAGTCATTTGTGGTGCATGGTATCAAACGCTTTGGCAAACGCATACAGCACTATATATACCATATACTATAGTATACTATAATATACTATATATCCATTTGGGGGTCTCTGTGCGTGACATAGTTTAGTTTATCTATGCATATCAAGCATCAAGCTGTTCAGTTGACCCCTGGCATTCATATTTAGGATACCTTTTGCTGGTATGTTACGAAATGTGGGGTATATAATGGGGTAAAATGCAAGCTTTGTGACGATTTTATAAAAAACTTTATGTTTTGCATAGCTTTTCAGTTTGGTAGTTTGCAGTAGAATTACAGGCCCGGATTTGGGGAGAGGCCACCTTGGGCGGCAAGCTGTTTAGGGGCAGCAAAAGCAGGCGTCTCTAACCTCTATATAACTTATAGTAAAAGTCAAAACAGAGCACCCACATTGACCCGCAGCTCAACTCTTGTATGTGAATGTGTAATAACACTGTTTTATTGATTTTATTAAAGGCATTGGCACCGCTGTGTAGCCACCCCAACCTGGGCTCCTGTACTTCATTCTGTACCATGCATGCATAGAGAGTAGAGAGAGGTGCAGATAGCTCCTTTCAGGCCATGCGATGAGCGCGGTGACGTCATTATGTGACAACGTATGCGCGTGACATCACTCTGTGCACGCCCGCCTGATTAGGAGGAGCTAGTTCTCACTAAGGACTGTGCAACAGCACAGGAGTTCATGTGAATTTGGCTGGCTGCCAGCAACTGCATTCATCTGCAATTTAAAAGCGGAGCAGCCACAACAGGCAGCAGAACTGTACTTTTTTCATTATTGAAATTCTTAAAATTGGTAGGTTAAACAGTTAATTAATTAATGATATAAATAATAATAATGGTGCTATGAACTAAATAGATTGTATGCTGCTGCCAAGATTTAAAAAGGGGCTTTTTATTTTATAATTAACATTTAAACTGACACTGCCACTGGAGCACAAAGGCAGACTAGCTAGTTCATTTTCAAAACAAGGGAGACATCTCTACATCTCTTGGGCCTAAGGGGGGCAAGACGAGTAAATCTGTCCCCGAGTCGAAAGACATATTTACCCATTTTAGATCCGTCAAAATATGTACTTTCGTAAAATATATGGTTTTCAAGGGTGCTTGTGAGAGCCAGTGAGAATTCATATGCACTATTTGGATTTGCGGGTCTCTGTATACCACATAGTTTGGTTCATCTATGCATATTGGTCATCAAACTGTTTAGTAGACCCCCAGCATTCATATTTAGGATGTTTTATGCTGGTAATGATACATGGATGATACAAAGCTGGAAAGTTGAAGTTTTGAGACAATTTTCAGGTATTTCACCAAAACCGATTTGATAGAATGTGTACTTTGCAAAAATATATGTTTTGTGGGGGTAAATATATATTTCTGTGTTTTTATCCCACAAAAAATGCAGTCAATGTGTTGATTTTTCATTAGCTGAAGTTACTCACAGGACTATTTGTATGCGCTAACTTCATTTTGGGGCCTCTAAATACCAGATACTTAGGTAAACATATGCACAATGGGCACCAAACTGTTTTTAGGTCCCCGGCAATCATATTTAGGGTGCTTTTTCTTGGTAAGTAATGATACATGGGCTATATGATGCTGAAAAATTTAAGCTTTGAGGCAATATATAGACATTTCACCAAAACCAACAATTTTGGGAAAGCCTTGTGACTCAGTATTTTGGAGCATAAAGGCATGGGTACCCATTTTAGATTCGGTAGAATGTGCACTTTCCAAAAATATATGTTTTTTGGGGGTAAACATGTATTTCTGTGTTTTTACCCAACAAAAATACAGTCAAAGTGTTGATTTTTCATGAGCGGAAGTTACCCACAGGACTATTTGTGCTAACTTCATTTTGGGGCCTTAAATTCCAAATACTTTGGTAAACCTATGCACAATGGGTGGCTTATCAACTTTAGGATCATACCTTTGTAACTAAAAACCCGTCTTTGTGAACACATGCACTTGCATATATACTTAGACAGGGGCCCAGGAAATGTGCACTGATTAATACATGTTTACTTAGCCTTAGGAGTGCTCCCACAACCCCCCTTTTGTATATGCGCACTGGGCACCAAACTGTTTGGAGGAACCCTGTCAACCATATTTAGGGTGCTTTTTCTTGGTACGTAATAGGGATGCACTGAATCCAGAATTAGGTTCAGGATTCTGCCTTTTTCAGCAGGATTAGGTTTCGGCCAAATCCGTCTGCCTGGCCGAACCAAATCCTTATTTGCATATGCCAGTGAGGGACGGGGATGGAAATTGCGTGTCTGTCATAAAACAAGGAAGTAAAAAATGTTTTCCCTTCCCACCTCTAATTTGCATATGCAAATTAGCATATGCAAATTAGGGTTCTGATTTGATTCAGTATTCGGACATCTTTTGCATAGGATTCGGGGGTTTGAATCCAAAATAGTGGATTCGGTGTATCTCTAGTGTGTAATGATACATGGGCGATATGATGCTAGAAAGTTGAAGCTTTGAGACAATATTCAGATGTTTCACCAAAGCCTTGCGAATTGGAAATTTAAAATCCATTTTAAATTTGGTACAATGTGTACTTTCCAAAAAAGTAGGACAATTTGAATGCGCTAACTTCATATTGGGGTCTCTAAATGCTAGACACTTTGGTAAACCTTTGCACAATAGCCATCAAACTGTTCAGTGGACCCCTGGCAATTATATTCAGGGTGCATTTTCTTGGTACCTAATACAGTGTATGTGTGTGTGTGGAGCAGCAAATTTAACAGTGATGATCATGTAGAAGCACATCATCCACTTCAACACAGTTCTTCCATGTTGCCAGATGACTCTCCTGTGGCAAAGCAAGATGGGGTGTCATGTTACACATGCATCATTTCTTTCATGGTTTGCTTTCCCTTGCTTGTCCCATCTCCCCTCTTGTCCTGTCCCCTCTGATCTCTGTCTGTTGGTTTACTCGACTTGTCCAGTAGTATGTGCTAGGCTCCATTTTGAACTGCATCTATATTGCTAGAGTGGATCATATTATAATCTTTTGACCTATCCAGGTTGTTCTGTCCTTCCTACATGTTCAGTGGCGAACTGGCCCACCGGGATTCCAGGAAAACTCCCGGTGAGCCCAGGTGTCAGAGGGCCCTCATGCTGCTAAACTATTGGCCTATTTCATGGTCATTCCCTATTTCTATGAGAACAAAGTGGCTAAAAAGGTGGAATAATAGATTATAGAATGTAGCGAAAAGAGACTAGGAAAATAGAGGTTGAGTGGGGAGAAGAAGGAAATAGTACTGACGGTGGGCCCCTGGTCTAAAAACTTTTGGTAGGCCCCTGGTCTAAGGTTTTTTGGAGGGCCCCTGGTGTCCCAGTCCGACACTGTACGTGTTACCCTGAGGCAGTGTGTAGTTCGACATGCAGCTAAACCTCCCCACAATCCAATAAAGAGACTAAGCTTGGAGTCTGTAGATTTTACAGGATAAGCAAGTGGAAACTGTAATACAAACAGCATAAAAAATAATAAGTATGCTTGCAGTGAACTATATAAAAACATGAAAATGAACATAACTGCAGCATAAAATATATATACTGGCCCAAATGTCTATGTAGCAATGTCTCTGGTGGTGCTGGCAGCTGTGGAGGTGTTTTGATGTAACTATTTGCTTACCTGCGATTCTATCATAAAGGGAGATGCAGAACTGTGTGCTTCTTCCAGCAGCATGGTCTGTGAAATGGAGTCCTGGCTCCCACAAGGCATTGCTCTAGGTCACATGGTAGGAGTATGGTAGCCTTGATTAGTTCAAGTTCTGCCATAAGCATTATGGAGGTGTAGAATGAATATAGGAAATGGTCTTGCGTAGTTACAGCAAGTGTCCAGCGGAGGGAGCTCACAGCATGAGAATCAGGAAATCCCAAAACATGGTAAAAGCCTATGCTGGAGACATGACACTCCCCATCTGGCATCTATGGATGTCACCAATTTATTCCTCAGGAGATAAGTAAAGTCAGTTCAGAAACTGGTCTGAAGAACAATCTTGTTTCTCCTTGTTTGGATGTTTTGATCTCAACCATTCGGACTCTTCCATCCTCATGGAAATGGTAGAGGGGGCCTTGGACTGTACAGAGGAGCCCAGAGTTAAGGTAGGGGCAAAGGATGCTGTGCAAATCCATGGAGACTGTGTTACTGCAGAGAGTAAAGACATTGATTCTTGTGTTGATTCCACACGGATTGTTGCAGCTTTAAAGGCTATGGACTCACTTAGAAAGAGAAAAAGTAAACTAGAAAAAGACACTGAGCTGGAAATTGCAAACCTTACATTTAACAAACAAGGGAAAGTTGTGCTCACCACTAGTTTTTAAAAATCATTAGGCGGGGGTGCAATGAGGGTGTGACCACAAAATACATATAGACAAATACAAGATTCCTCTGCACTCAACCCATTATCAATATATTTAAGACAGAGACATTTTGTGCATACTGCTACTGAAAAATGCCTTACCCTTTAAACAAAACAGGGATTGTTTGTCCATATATTGCAATATATTTAAGCTGGCCAACTACGTCAAAGTCATCCCATATCTGGCCAGTCCTACGCTTAATTTTCATCTGATTCATTAAGAATTCTATTGCTTCATTATACATTTTACAAAGGGACTAGGTTTTACCTGCAACTTACTAGCTGCTTTCAAAGTAAACCTCCATACTTGGCTGCCCTTTTATTAGACACCAGTGGGATCACCTGACTATAGTTGGAGAGGGTGGGAGCTACAACATGGAGCTGGTCACTGCTCTTGTAGAACTATAACAAACAAGGGAAAGTTGTGCTCACCACTAGTTTTTAAAAATCATTAGGCGGGGGTGCAATGAGGGTGTGACCACAAAATACATATAGACAAATACAAGATTCCTCTGCACTCAACCCATTATCAATATATTTAAGACAGAGACATTTTGTGCATACTGCTACTGAAAAATGCCTTACCCTTTAAACAAAACAGGGATTGTTTGTCCATATATTGCAATATATTTAAGCTGGCCAACTACGTCAAAGTCATCCCATATCTGGCCAGTCCTACGCTTAATTTTCATCTGATTCATTAAGAATTCTATTGCTTCATTATACATTTTACAAAGGGACTAGGTTTTACCTGCAACTTACTAGCTGCTTTCAAAGTAAACCTCCATACTTGGCTGCCCTTTTATTAGACACCAGTGGGATCACCTGACTATAGTTGGAGAGGGTGGGAGCTACAACATGGAGCTGGTCACTGCTCTTGTAGAACTATAACAAACAAGGGAAAGTTGTGCTCACCACTAGTTTTTAAAAATCATTAGGCGGGGGTGCAATGAGGGTGTGACCACAAAATACATATAGACAAATACAAGATTCCTCTGCACTCAACCCATTATCAATATATTTAAGACAGAGACATTTTGTGCATACTGCTACTGAAAAATGCCTTACCCTTTAAACAAAACAGGGATTGTTTGTCCATATATTGCAATATATTTAAGCTGGCCAACTACGTCAAAGTCATCCCATATCTGGCCAGTCCTACGCTTAATTTTCATCTGATTCATTAAGAATTCTATTGCTTCATTATACATTTTACAAAGGGACTAGGTTTTACCTGCAACTTACTAGCTGCTTTCAAAGTAAACCTCCATACTTGGCTGCCCTTTTATTAGACACCAGTGGGATCACCTGACTATAGTTGGAGAGGGTGGGAGCTACAACATGGAGCTGGTCACTGCTCTTGTAGAACTATAACAAACAAGGGAAAGTTGTGCTCACCACTAGTTTTTAAAAATCATTAGGCGGGGGTGCAATGAGGGTGTGACCACAAAATACATATAGACAAATACAAGATTCCTCTGCACTCAACCCATTATCAATATATTTAAGACAGAGACATTTTGTGCATACTGCTACTGAAAAATGCCTTACCCTTTAAACAAAACAGGGATTGTTTGTCCATATATTGCAATATATTTAAGCTGGCCAACTACGTCAAAGTCATCCCATATCTGGCCAGTCCTACGCTTAATTTTCATCTGATTCATTAAGAATTCTATTGCTTCATTATACATTTTACAAAGGGACTAGGTTTTACCTGCAACTTACTAGCTGCTTTCAAAGTAAACCTCCATACTTGGCTGCCCTTTTATTAGACACCAGTGGGATCACCTGACTATAGTTGGAGAGGGTGGGAGCTACAACATGGAGCTGGTCACTGCTCTTGTAGAACTATAACAAACAAGGGAAAGTTGTGCTCACCACTAGTTTTTAAAAATCATTAGGCGGGGGTGCAATGAGGGTGTGACCACAAAATACATATAGACAAATACAAGATTCCTCTGCACTCAACCCATTATCAATATATTTAAGACAGAGACATTTTGTGCATACTGCTACTGAAAAATGCCTTACCCTTTAAACAAAACAGGGATTGTTTGTCCATATATTGCAATATATTTAAGCTGGCCAACTACGTCAAAGTCATCCCATATCTGGCCAGTCCTACGCTTAATTTTCATCTGATTCATTAAGAATTCTATTGCTTCATTATACATTTTACAAAGGGACTAGGTTTTACCTGCAACTTACTAGCTGCTTTCAAAGTAAACCTCCATACTTGGCTGCCCTTTTATTAGACACCAGTGGGATCACCTGACTATAGTTGGAGAGGGTGGGAGCTACAACATGGAGCTGGTCACTGCTCTTGTAGAACTATAACAAACAAGGGAAAGTTGTGCTCACCACTAGTTTTTAAAAATCATTAGGCGGGGGTGCAATGAGGGTGTGACCACAAAATACATATAGACAAATACAAGATTCCTCTGCACTCAACCCATTATCAATATATTTAAGACAGAGACATTTTGTGCATACTGCTACTGAAAAATGCCTTACCCTTTAAACAAAACAGGGATTGTTTGTCCATATATTGCAATATATTTAAGCTGGCCAACTACGTCAAAGTCATCCCATATCTGGCCAGTCCTACGCTTAATTTTCATCTGATTCATTAAGAATTCTATTGCTTCATTATACATTTTACAAAGGGACTAGGTTTTACCTGCAACTTACTAGCTGCTTTCAAAGTAAACCTCCATACTTGGCTGCCCTTTTATTAGACACCAGTGGGATCACCTGACTATAGTTGGAGAGGGTGGGAGCTACAACATGGAGCTGGTCACTGCTCTTGTAGAACTATAACAAACAAGGGAAAGTTGTGCTCACCACTAGTTTTTAAAAATCATTAGGCGGGGGTGCAATGAGGGTGTGACCACAAAATACATATAGACAAATACAAGATTCCTCTGCACTCAACCCATTATCAATATATTTAAGACAGAGACATTTTGTGCATACTGCTACTGAAAAATGCCTTACCCTTTAAACAAAACAGGGATTGTTTGTCCATATATTGCAATATATTTAAGCTGGCCAACTACGTCAAAGTCATCCCATATCTGGCCAGTCCTACGCTTAATTTTCATCTGATTCATTAAGAATTCTATTGCTTCATTATACATTTTACAAAGGGACTAGGTTTTACCTGCAACTTACTAGCTGCTTTCAAAGTAAACCTCCATACTTGGCTGCCCTTTTATTAGACACCAGTGGGATCACCTGACTATAGTTGGAGAGGGTGGGAGCTACAACATGGAGCTGGTCACTGCTCTTGTAGAACTATAACAAACAAGGGAAAGTTGTGCTCACCACTAGTTTTTAAAAATCATTAGGCGGGGGTGCAATGAGGGTGTGACCACAAAATACATATAGACAAATACAAGATTCCTCTGCACTCAACCCATTATCAATATATTTAAGACAGAGACATTTTGTGCATACTGCTACTGAAAAATGCCTTACCCTTTAAACAAAACAGGGATTGTTTGTCCATATATTGCAATATATTTAAGCTGGCCAACTACGTCAAAGTCATCCCATATCTGGCCAGTCCTACGCTTAATTTTCATCTGATTCATTAAGAATTCTATTGCTTCATTATACATTTTACAAAGGGACTAGGTTTTACCTGCAACTTACTAGCTGCTTTCAAAGTAAACCTCCATACTTGGCTGCCCTTTTATTAGACACCAGTGGGATCACCTGACTATAGTTGGAGAGGGTGGGAGCTACAACATGGAGCTGGTCACTGCTCTTGTAGAACTATAACAAACAAGGGAAAGTTGTGCTCACCACTAGTTTTTAAAAATCATTAGGCGGGGGTGCAATGAGGGTGTGACCACAAAATACATATAGACAAATACAAGATTCCTCTGCACTCAACCCATTATCAATATATTTAAGACAGAGACATTTTGTGCATACTGCTACTGAAAAATGCCTTACCCTTTAAACAAAACAGGGATTGTTTGTCCATATATTGCAATATATTTAAGCTGGCCAACTACGTCAAAGTCATCCCATATCTGGCCAGTCCTACGCTTAATTTTCATCTGATTCATTAAGAATTCTATTGCTTCATTATACATTTTACAAAGGGACTAGGTTTTACCTGCAACTTACTAGCTGCTTTCAAAGTAAACCTCCATACTTGGCTGCCCTTTTATTAGACACCAGTGGGATCACCTGACTATAGTTGGAGAGGGTGGGAGCTACAACATGGAGCTGGTCACTGCTCTTGTAGAACTATAACAAACAAGGGAAAGTTGTGCTCACCACTAGTTTTTAAAAATCATTAGGCGGGGGTGCAATGAGGGTGTGACCACAAAATACATATAGACAAATACAAGATTCCTCTGCACTCAACCCATTATCAATATATTTAAGACAGAGACATTTTGTGCATACTGCTACTGAAAAATGCCTTACCCTTTAAACAAAACAGGGATTGTTTGTCCATATATTGCAATATATTTAAGCTGGCCAACTACGTCAAAGTCATCCCATATCTGGCCAGTCCTACGCTTAATTTTCATCTGATTCATTAAGAATTCTATTGCTTCATTATACATTTTACAAAGGGACTAGGTTTTACCTGCAACTTACTAGCTGCTTTCAAAGTAAACCTCCATACTTGGCTGCCCTTTTATTAGACACCAGTGGGATCACCTGACTATAGTTGGAGAGGGTGGGAGCTACAACATGGAGCTGGTCACTGCTCTTGTAGAACTATAACAAACAAGGGAAAGTTGTGCTCACCACTAGTTTTTAAAAATCATTAGGCGGGGGTGCAATGAGGGTGTGACCACAAAATACATATAGACAAATACAAGATTCCTCTGCACTCAACCCATTATCAATATATTTAAGACAGAGACATTTTGTGCATACTGCTACTGAAAAATGCCTTACCCTTTAAACAAAACAGGGATTGTTTGTCCATATATTGCAATATATTTAAGCTGGCCAACTACGTCAAAGTCATCCCATATCTGGCCAGTCCTACGCTTAATTTTCATCTGATTCATTAAGAATTCTATTGCTTCATTATACATTTTACAAAGGGACTAGGTTTTACCTGCAACTTACTAGCTGCTTTCAAAGTAAACCTCCATACTTGGCTGCCCTTTTATTAGACACCAGTGGGATCACCTGACTATAGTTGGAGAGGGTGGGAGCTACAACATGGAGCTGGTCACTGCTCTTGTAGAACTATAACAAACAAGGGAAAGTTGTGCTCACCACTAGTTTTTAAAAATCATTAGGCGGGGGTGCAATGAGGGTGTGACCACAAAATACATATAGACAAATACAAGATTCCTCTGCACTCAACCCATTATCAATATATTTAAGACAGAGACATTTTGTGCATACTGCTACTGAAAAATGCCTTACCCTTTAAACAAAACAGGGATTGTTTGTCCATATATTGCAATATATTTAAGCTGGCCAACTACGTCAAAGTCATCCCATATCTGGCCAGTCCTACGCTTAATTTTCATCTGATTCATTAAGAATTCTATTGCTTCATTATACATTTTACAAAGGGACTAGGTTTTACCTGCAACTTACTAGCTGCTTTCAAAGTAAACCTCCATACTTGGCTGCCCTTTTATTAGACACCAGTGGGATCACCTGACTATAGTTGGAGAGGGTGGGAGCTACAACATGGAGCTGGTCACTGCTCTTGTAGAACTATAACAAACAAGGGAAAGTTGTGCTCACCACTAGTTTTTAAAAATCATTAGGCGGGGGTGCAATGAGGGTGTGACCACAAAATACATATAGACAAATACAAGATTCCTCTGCACTCAACCCATTATCAATATATTTAAGACAGAGACATTTTGTGCATACTGCTACTGAAAAATGCCTTACCCTTTAAACAAAACAGGGATTGTTTGTCCATATATTGCAATATATTTAAGCTGGCCAACTACGTCAAAGTCATCCCATATCTGGCCAGTCCTACGCTTAATTTTCATCTGATTCATTAAGAATTCTATTGCTTCATTATACATTTTACAAAGGGACTAGGTTTTACCTGCAACTTACTAGCTGCTTTCAAAGTAAACCTCCATACTTGGCTGCCCTTTTATTAGACACCAGTGGGATCACCTGACTATAGTTGGAGAGGGTGGGAGCTACAACATGGAGCTGGTCACTGCTCTTGTAGAACTATAACAAACAAGGGAAAGTTGTGCTCACCACTAGTTTTTAAAAATCATTAGGCGGGGGTGCAATGAGGGTGTGACCACAAAATACATATAGACAAATACAAGATTCCTCTGCACTCAACCCATTATCAATATATTTAAGACAGAGACATTTTGTGCATACTGCTACTGAAAAATGCCTTACCCTTTAAACAAAACAGGGATTGTTTGTCCATATATTGCAATATATTTAAGCTGGCCAACTACGTCAAAGTCATCCCATATCTGGCCAGTCCTACGCTTAATTTTCATCTGATTCATTAAGAATTCTATTGCTTCATTATACATTTTACAAAGGGACTAGGTTTTACCTGCAACTTACTAGCTGCTTTCAAAGTAAACCTCCATACTTGGCTGCCCTTTTATTAGACACCAGTGGGATCACCTGACTATAGTTGGAGAGGGTGGGAGCTACAACATGGAGCTGGTCACTGCTCTTGTAGAACTATAACAAACAAGGGAAAGTTGTGCTCACCACTAGTTTTTAAAAATCATTAGGCGGGGGTGCAATGAGGGTGTGACCACAAAATACATATAGACAAATACAAGATTCCTCTGCACTCAACCCATTATCAATATATTTAAGACAGAGACATTTTGTGCATACTGCTACTGAAAAATGCCTTACCCTTTAAACAAAACAGGGATTGTTTGTCCATATATTGCAATATATTTAAGCTGGCCAACTACGTCAAAGTCATCCCATATCTGGCCAGTCCTACGCTTAATTTTCATCTGATTCATTAAGAATTCTATTGCTTCATTATACATTTTACAAAGGGACTAGGTTTTACCTGCAACTTACTAGCTGCTTTCAAAGTAAACCTCCATACTTGGCTGCCCTTTTATTAGACACCAGTGGGATCACCTGACTATAGTTGGAGAGGGTGGGAGCTACAACATGGAGCTGGTCACTGCTCTTGTAGAACTATAACAAACAAGGGAAAGTTGTGCTCACCACTAGTTTTTAAAAATCATTAGGCGGGGGTGCAATGAGGGTGTGACCACAAAATACATATAGACAAATACAAGATTCCTCTGCACTCAACCCATTATCAATATATTTAAGACAGAGACATTTTGTGCATACTGCTACTGAAAAATGCCTTACCCTTTAAACAAAACAGGGATTGTTTGTCCATATATTGCAATATATTTAAGCTGGCCAACTACGTCAAAGTCATCCCATATCTGGCCAGTCCTACGCTTAATTTTCATCTGATTCATTAAGAATTCTATTGCTTCATTATACATTTTACAAAGGGACTAGGTTTTACCTGCAACTTACTAGCTGCTTTCAAAGTAAACCTCCATACTTGGCTGCCCTTTTATTAGACACCAGTGGGATCACCTGACTATAGTTGGAGAGGGTGGGAGCTACAACATGGAGCTGGTCACTGCTCTTGTAGAACTATAACAAACAAGGGAAAGTTGTGCTCACCACTAGTTTTTAAAAATCATTAGGCGGGGGTGCAATGAGGGTGTGACCACAAAATACATATAGACAAATACAAGATTCCTCTGCACTCAACCCATTATCAATATATTTAAGACAGAGACATTTTGTGCATACTGCTACTGAAAAATGCCTTACCCTTTAAACAAAACAGGGATTGTTTGTCCATATATTGCAATATATTTAAGCTGGCCAACTACGTCAAAGTCATCCCATATCTGGCCAGTCCTACGCTTAATTTTCATCTGATTCATTAAGAATTCTATTGCTTCATTATACATTTTACAAAGGGACTAGGTTTTACCTGCAACTTACTAGCTGCTTTCAAAGTAAACCTCCATACTTGGCTGCCCTTTTATTAGACACCAGTGGGATCACCTGACTATAGTTGGAGAGGGTGGGAGCTACAACATGGAGCTGGTCACTGCTCTTGTAGAACTATAACAAACAAGGGAAAGTTGTGCTCACCACTAGTTTTTAAAAATCATTAGGCGGGGGTGCAATGAGGGTGTGACCACAAAATACATATAGACAAATACAAGATTCCTCTGCACTCAACCCATTATCAATATATTTAAGACAGAGACATTTTGTGCATACTGCTACTGAAAAATGCCTTACCCTTTAAACAAAACAGGGATTGTTTGTCCATATATTGCAATATATTTAAGCTGGCCAACTACGTCAAAGTCATCCCATATCTGGCCAGTCCTACGCTTAATTTTCATCTGATTCATTAAGAATTCTATTGCTTCATTATACATTTTACAAAGGGACTAGGTTTTACCTGCAACTTACTAGCTGCTTTCAAAGTAAACCTCCATACTTGGCTGCCCTTTTATTAGACACCAGTGGGATCACCTGACTATAGTTGGAGAGGGTGGGAGCTACAACATGGAGCTGGTCACTGCTCTTGTAGAACTATAACAAACAAGGGAAAGTTGTGCTCACCACTAGTTTTTAAAAATCATTAGGCGGGGGTGCAATGAGGGTGTGACCACAAAATACATATAGACAAATACAAGATTCCTCTGCACTCAACCCATTATCAATATATTTAAGACAGAGACATTTTGTGCATACTGCTACTGAAAAATGCCTTACCCTTTAAACAAAACAGGGATTGTTTGTCCATATATTGCAATATATTTAAGCTGGCCAACTACGTCAAAGTCATCCCATATCTGGCCAGTCCTACGCTTAATTTTCATCTGATTCATTAAGAATTCTATTGCTTCATTATACATTTTACAAAGGGACTAGGTTTTACCTGCAACTTACTAGCTGCTTTCAAAGTAAACCTCCATACTTGGCTGCCCTTTTATTAGACACCAGTGGGATCACCTGACTATAGTTGGAGAGGGTGGGAGCTACAACATGGAGCTGGTCACTGCTCTTGTAGAACTATAACAAACAAGGGAAAGTTGTGCTCACCACTAGTTTTTAAAAATCATTAGGCGGGGGTGCAATGAGGGTGTGACCACAAAATACATATAGACAAATACAAGATTCCTCTGCACTCAACCCATTATCAATATATTTAAGACAGAGACATTTTGTGCATACTGCTACTGAAAAATGCCTTACCCTTTAAACAAAACAGGGATTGTTTGTCCATATATTGCAATATATTTAAGCTGGCCAACTACGTCAAAGTCATCCCATATCTGGCCAGTCCTACGCTTAATTTTCATCTGATTCATTAAGAATTCTATTGCTTCATTATACATTTTACAAAGGGACTAGGTTTTACCTGCAACTTACTAGCTGCTTTCAAAGTAAACCTCCATACTTGGCTGCCCTTTTATTAGACACCAGTGGGATCACCTGACTATAGTTGGAGAGGGTGGGAGCTACAACATGGAGCTGGTCACTGCTCTTGTAGAACTATAACAAACAAGGGAAAGTTGTGCTCACCACTAGTTTTTAAAAATCATTAGGCGGGGGTGCAATGAGGGTGTGACCACAAAATACATATAGACAAATACAAGATTCCTCTGCACTCAACCCATTATCAATATATTTAAGACAGAGACATTTTGTGCATACTGCTACTGAAAAATGCCTTACCCTTTAAACAAAACAGGGATTGTTTGTCCATATATTGCAATATATTTAAGCTGGCCAACTACGTCAAAGTCATCCCATATCTGGCCAGTCCTACGCTTAATTTTCATCTGATTCATTAAGAATTCTATTGCTTCATTATACATTTTACAAAGGGACTAGGTTTTACCTGCAACTTACTAGCTGCTTTCAAAGTAAACCTCCATACTTGGCTGCCCTTTTATTAGACACCAGTGGGATCACCTGACTATAGTTGGAGAGGGTGGGAGCTACAACATGGAGCTGGTCACTGCTCTTGTAGAACTATAACAAACAAGGGAAAGTTGTGCTCACCACTAGTTTTTAAAAATCATTAGGCGGGGGTGCAATGAGGGTGTGACCACAAAATACATATAGACAAATACAAGATTCCTCTGCACTCAACCCATTATCAATATATTTAAGACAGAGACATTTTGTGCATACTGCTACTGAAAAATGCCTTACCCTTTA
The DNA here is from genome assembly GCF_017654675.1 of Xenopus laevis. Classification (NCBI taxonomy): domain Eukaryota; kingdom Metazoa; phylum Chordata; class Amphibia; order Anura; family Pipidae; genus Xenopus; species Xenopus laevis. Next base: position 70,547,171 of record NC_054373.1, on the reverse strand, counting down.
AACAAAACAGGGATTGTTTGTCCATATATTGCAATATATTTAAGCTGGCCAACTACGTCAAAGTCATCCCATATCTGGCCAGTCCTACGCTTAATTTTCATCTGATTCATTAAGAATTCTATTGCTTCATTATACATTTTACAAAGGGACTAGGTTTTACCTGCAACTTACTAGCTGCTTTCAAAGTAAACCTCCATACTTGGCTGCCCTTTTATTAGACACCAGTGGGATCACCTGACTATAGTTGGAGAGGGTGGGAGCTACAACATGGAGCTGGTCACGCTTGTAGAACTATTCACAAACAATGAAAGTTTGACCACTATTTTAAAAATATCTTCT